>NC_138770.1:655486806-656086806 GCF_965119305.1 Pelophylax lessonae
GATAAAAATGTATGATTTTTTTTTAAAATTTAAATCAGATTTTTTTTTTAATTTAAATCAGATTTTTTTTAAAATTTAAATCAGATTTTTTTAAAAATTAAATCAGATTTTTTTAAAAATTAAATCAGATTTTTTTAAAAATTAAATCAGATTTTTTAAAAAATGAAATCAGATTTTTAAAAAAATGAAATCAGATTTTTTAAAAATTAAATCAGATTTTTTTTTAAAAATTAAATCAGATTTTTTTTAAAAATTAAATCCGATTTTTTTTTAAATTTAAATCAGATTTTTTTTAAAAATTAAATCCGATTTTTTTTTAAATTTAAATCAGATTTTTTTTTAAATTTAAATCAGATTTTTTTTTAATTTAAATCAGATTCATTTTAAAAATTTTAAATCAGATTTATTTTAAATTTAAATCAGATTTATTTTAAATTTAAATCAGATTTATTTTAAAATTTAAATCAGATTTATTTTAAAATTTAAATCAGATTATTTTAAATTTAAATCAGATTTTTTTTAAATTTAAATCCGATTTTTTTTTGATTTTTATCAAATTTATTTTTATAAAATGCTTTTGTAATCTAAAGATAGTTTTCTACTTGAGATACATTATTCATTTTTGTTTTATTCAGCATGAAATGGGGCTTAGTTATGTAGAATGAGGCTGTATATTCTGCAATATTGAAATTTTTGGTAAACTCATTCAATGAATCCAAGCTCTGCAAGCTGAGATAACATGCACTGCATTGATGGATTCACACAATTTCACACTAACCTCCAGCAAGAATGAATCCTTACATTTAAAGAGCACCTGTCATTTCAGATCCATCATGGCGACGCCTGTTAGCGGGCATCCACTCACCTGCTGCCGCCACGTCCCCTCACCTTGGTGTCACTGCCGCATCACCAGCCATCCCATTAAAGTGAATAGGACTGTCAGTGAGCCAACAGCGGGTCAGAGGAGGAGGCGCTGCGGGACAGAGAGGACAGTTGCTCTTTAACAAATGATTGAAATCGAATCGATTTAAATCAAGCCTTTTTACTAGTGATTTGAATCGACTTGATTTAAATCAAATCCACCCTGCTCGGAGCACTTTCACATATTGCCCGATAGTAATCCTTGCGTGTTGCAACTCTTATCCAGCAACTAGAAGGAACGGCGGCATTCTACAAAGGATAAATACTGATGTTGAATAGGAGTCCAGTGTCTGATTCTCTATAGCCGCCTACATGTGGAATGGATCTACCTAATTAGCGGAATTCTCCTAGTAACCTATTTCACCTTTCCTCTTTTTGTCGTCCTTGCTAACATCTGGGTACATTTAGGCAGCTCAGCGTGCGGTCTGCTGAACAAAAATCCAAGGCAGAAGAGCATATGGGGTGTCTGTCCTGCTGTGTATAGAATCGAATATACATCCCGTCATGCTGGGCTCTGATATCTGCGGACTCGGGACAGCTGCATGGAGCAGACTCTTATAAGAACGTATTATGTGTTCTCCAGGGGCCACTGCCGATAAATCTAATACACTCAAATAACTCTATTGCAGTATGCTCCAAATATGCAAGGTCAGGAGGTTTTCAGAAGACAAGGTGACATGCTGTATATAAGGCGGGGAGTGTTATGTTACTGGTAAGGGGAAAAGTTCACATGGGGAAGCCTTTAATTCATTATTGCTACTCCCCCTCTTCTTATCTATTGCAGATAAGGGAGATATGTACAGTATAGTCTGTCTGTACATATTCCATAAAGTCCATGTTCTAATCATTGCACGTGAAAAAAATGTCAGAATTGGCTCGGATTTACGTTCATTGTTTAGTTTCAAATGAGCCCCTTATAGCTTTAAAAAGGAATTTCACCCCTAAGTGCAATTGTTTTTTGCATCCCCTCTTACCCGTGTTGATTGGTTATCCTCCGAATGCATTCTCACAGGCCCAGTGGATCCAGCGTTGTCCTGTTGCAGCCAATCATCCGGCACAAGTCAGGTCCTGCACCAGCATTTTCTTTAGCTATGTCATCAGGAGGCCACTGTCTGCTCTAGGTTCTTGCTGATGACACACATGCAGCACGGTGAATCATCGGGGGCAGACAGCAAGTACAGGGTAGATCCAGCTGCCCCTCTAGTGATGCACATCGGCATATGTGCACTACAGTAAACTGACGCCAGTGGTGAGGTCAGGCCTGTGCGGACACAAGTCTGAACTCACCTGAGCTGTTCCGCCAAGAAGCTTTTAGTGTGGAGAGCCAATCCTAAGCAGGGGAAGCTTTCGCTGTCACATATGGCGCTTTTCCACTGCATAGAACCGTACCGGCTCGGCACGCTTTTGTGCTTTTTCACTGCGGTACCGCATGGTATAGGGTCGGAACGGTTCGGTACGGTACGGTATGGTATAGGTTTGCTTTTCCACTGCATGGAACCGAACGGTACGGTACGGCTCGGCTCTGAAAAAACAGTACCTACTCGATTGTGGTTCCAACAGGTACCAAACTGGTACCATATCCCACAATCCTTTGCATGCAGTCACTACTAGCCACTGATTGGTCAGAGAATCACACCCACCCCGTTGTTATCCCACCCACTTAACTTTAGTACTACTTTAGTGGAAAAGCAAACCTATACCGTACCGTACCGAACCGTTCCAACACTATACCATGCGGTACCGCAGTGGAAAAGCAAACCGGGCCAAGCAGGGCCGAGTAGAGCCGAGCCGGTACTTGCAGTGGAAAAGTGCCATTATACACACCCCTAGGGTACGTGTGGCTGAGGGGCGGGCAATGCCTCCACCGCTTAAGATTGACTGTCTGCATTGACCGCTTTGCAGCTGCACACATTCACACCCCCTTCTATACGTTCAGATTGGCTGTCTGCATTGACCGCATCGCAGCTGCACACATTCACACCCCTTCTAGATGTTCAGATTGGATGTCTGCATTGACCGCTTTGCAGCCGCATGCATGCATACCCCTTCTATACGTTCAGATTGGATATCTGCATTGACAGCTTTACATTTGCACGCATACACACCCCTTCTATACGTTCAGATTGGATGTCTGCATCGACAGCTTTGCAGCTGCATGCATACACACCCCTTCTATACGTTCAGATTGGATGTCTGCATTGACAGCTTTGCAGCTGAATGCATACACACCCCTTCTATACGTTCAGATTGGATGTCTGCAATGATGGCTTTTTGGAGGTATAGCTCAGGCAGGTTCAGACACAAGTCTGAGCTCATCCAGGTATCCATAACGTTGATTTTTTACCTATGATGAGAAACCTTAAAGCGCAGTTTGATCAAATGCAAAGCATTCTCTGACACCCGCATTGAGTGGCTGACCTCCTGTGTTCACAGTGCATGAGGCCGGCTGCTTGGCACACGAACCATGAGCAAGTGGAGATCACTGAAGTAGCTGTGTCTGCTTTAGTGATTTGAAGGAGCATTGACCAGATACGGGATATACAGTGGGTATAGAAAAGAATCGCCCCCCTTTCAAAATAATCACAAAAATGTGTTGCTTTCAACCTGAAATGAAGACGCACACATTTTTTTTGTTTTCTCCAGCTGTATTTATTAGTGCAACTTTTAACATCCAAGTGAAAGAACACCGAAATGTCAAAAAATAAATAAAAAACAATCACTGAGTTGGAAAAAGGATCACCCCCCTTATTTCAGTATTTTGTTGAACCACCTTTTGCTTTATTAACCACCTTTAGCCTGTAAGGATTTTTCTCTACTAACTTTGCACATCTAGACTTTGCAATGTTTGCCCCACTCTTATTTGCAGAACTGCTCAGTCTTCAAGTCATTCCACCGATTTTCTGGGCTCTGACTAGGCCATGCAAAGACATTTACCTTTTTCGCCTTCAACCACTGTGTGGTCATGTTTGCTGTTGCTTTGGGTTAATGTCATGTTGCAAGGTAAACCACCTTCCTATTGACCACTTTCTGTTAGAGGGCAGCAGAGTTTTCTGAAGAATTGGACAGTATTTTGCCCCGTCCATTTTTCTTTCTATCCTGACAAGTGCTCCAGTCCCTGTTGCAGAGAAACACACCCATAATAGGAAATTACGCCCCCCCCCCCCATCATAACAGGATATTACCACCACCATGCTTTACTGTACGAATGGTGTTATTTGGCTAGTGAGCTGTATTGGATTGGCACCAGACGTTATCGTTTGGTGTTGAGGCCAAATTAGTCTCATCTGACCACCTAGACGCACTTTGAAGATTCTGAGGCCACATGGTAAGAGGTGTTATGGTCAGGTGAGACTAAAAATATACCATACCTGGAATTCTTCTTTAAAGGTTTAGTTTTCCCTTGTAAAAAGAAAAAACCCTATGCTGTCAAGCAGCCTCAGTAGGCAACAACAAACCAAATGGCTGTACAAACCTTCATTATAAAGCGGTTGTAAACCATTGGGCGCCATTTTATTTTTTTATATCTGACCTGAAAGTAAAGCCATAATGTGCTAGTATGCATCACACACTAGCACAATATAAGAAACTTACCTGAAATTAAGCCTTTCATCTTCACCCGGCTTCCTTCCAGGTCCACAGACTCCAGCTGTGAGACTAGACAGAGCTGCAATGACGTCACTCCCACGCATGCGAGAGGTAGCCACCGTTTACGGCCTAGGATTCTGAAGGAAAGGCCAGATATCTGCCATACCTGTTGGCCAAATGCACCCCCACCGTAGCCTGCCAAAAAAAAACTCCTAATACTATACATAGTTCCATTCTGTCCTGTTCCAAGGACAACCCAGCCATTGGACGCTCTCCTCCAAAATCACAGGGGTGAGCACCATCCTTGTTCAGAGCCCTGTGCATGCGCAGTGTGCTTGCTCCCCTATCGCCACAGCTGAGCTATCCCTTAGGCTCCGTTCACATCTATTTTTACAGGCGTTTTTCGGGCATTTTTTGCTGGCATTTTTGTACAGCCGTTTTGAGCTGACAAGTGACCAATGAAAAGCAGTAAAACACCTGTAATCTGACAAAAAAGCTCATGTAATTGTTTTTTTTTTTGAACGACGGGCGTTTTGCTTAAGAAGAAAGAATGCTCAGATGTTAACAGGGGCCATTGAAATGAATAGGATTTCTCTTGTTGGGCGTTTTTAGAGCTGAGGCTTAAAGCAAAAAATTGCCCAAGAACGCCTAGATGTGAACGGAGACTTAATTATTTAATTGTAGGACAAAGCTGCCACTTTCCCAAATATTTTTCTATATAAATAGTTTTTTTGGGTGCTGCACAGTTATGATGATATTTATTAATAGCGTTAGAAATATTCTTTCTTGATTTAAGTGACAATATAGGATGTGCAGATCCTAGCGGTCAGGTACTGCGCCGAGGTCTGACTCTGATAGTCTGAGAAAGCTCAGGCATGTGCACAGTCTTTCTTCTGTTCTGGAGTCTGACAACACACAGAACCTCGTACAGCAATGACAGAGGCTGTTGTTTAATTGCTGATCTTCTGGAACTATCATATCTCAGCTCTCACAGTTCTTTTCAATGCCTCTCTGTTCTCATAATGAGGGAAAATTGCTCGGAAAGTGGAACATTTCGAACTGAGCGCTCTCGCTGGACTTGATCTTTTGCAGAATGCGCTCAGTTGTCCATATCACCAGACATATTAATTGGGTTGTGCATTGTTTCTTTTTATAGACCATTTTTTTCACTGTGGCACTTTTAATTCACAATTTCTGTAACCCATTGAATTTTCTGTAGTCACATGACATTGCATAGTTCGCTCTTGGAATAGAACATGTCAGGTGACTTTTGCTTGGTAATTATCTTGTGGCAGCCGTTCACCTAAAGGAGGGTCATACAGAGAGCAGGGGTATAAAGTGATGGTTGGGATAAAAGGGGGATATGAAGTTTTCTTTTTAGTGTCTCAAGTATTATATATCTGTGTAAAATATATGTGGCACTGCCCCCTTGAGGACTGCCAGATTTGACACTTACGGATCCCCCTGAGTTACCATTAGCAGCCTTGACATGCACAGTCTCTCACTTCCTCTTTGGCTCATCCAATAATCAGTCCAGGGGTATGTAATTGTTTTTGGATTTTATTATAAATTAGGGTTGGGAGAAGGGAATAGTGGGATACTCGGAATTAACTATTCACAATACTGGAGGACTTCTATCTCTTGGTACAGCCAGGCTGTTGATCCACCTTGCCACTAAGGTGAATTTAGATTTAAGTCTCGTTCCTAAGATGACTTAATGAACTAAGGTTATCTTCAGGACTCTGCTCAGTATCCTCTTTCTTGACTACCGACACCCGTCCACTGACTATCCTACTCTTGGGGTGGCCCCCCTCAGGTCAGGCCCCTCGACACAAGCCCCCATACTCGGGATACTGTTTTTCTAGGGTCTCCAGTATCTCCCTTCCAGTCTGCTCTCCTGGACCTCTTTGTTCTGCTTCGTTCCTCTGGCCCTCAGGACGACCTCCAGAGGCCACGTGCTACTGCTACAGAGGAGGAGGCAGCCGCCACCCTCCCTCTGGGACTCTGCTCTCCAGCCAAAGACCCCGCAGCACATGTGCTCCTGATTTTTATACAGTATCCTAAAATGCACTGAGGCGACCTGCTCCTGCCAATCACCAGGACTGTACCAAAGCCTATGCATCCATTTATCAGGTTTCCTCCCACTGTCCAACATGCCTCCCTATTGGACCAGTGGGAAACACTCTCCAGACATAATGAATCGCATACTGGGCACAATGAGCAGACCTCACTAACAGATCCTGCTCTCCAATAAGCAGAGAGCAATATAGATTTGCCTGCTGCTCCTCTGACAGGCAGACAGCCAAAAACTTTACTCTCACCAGCACCTACTTAGGATGGTGCTACATATAGAATACTATAAACAATGCAAATAAAATACATAAAGAAATATTTTTAATTGCTTTCATGGCAATGTATTATAATTGTTGGAATTATTTTAGATTATTTAGGATACTCCTGACACCAACAGAAAGGTCATCCTGGACTCTTCTAAACCTACGTGCATACAAAATGCATGTAATGCTTGGATCATATCTACACGTGTGGCTGTGGGAATCGCAGCAATTCCTGCAACCACCCTCTGTGAAAACGTGCTACTGTGAGCATGTTATTCTAAATGGAACACCCATGCCTGTAAAACCGCAGCACGGGTGCATGAACCGCCAGGTGAAAGTGTCCATGTGATTTCCCAGCAGGCAGCGTTTTGAAAAAGGTTCATGCACTTTTTCTGTGGGAAACACAGGCATGGCAGCCCATTGAAATGATTAGGCTGCCGTGTCCACGCAAACACAGACTGCACAAGCACATAGATGTGAACCTAGGGCATTGATGGTGAACCTTGGCACCCAAGATGTTTTGGAACTACATTTCCCATGATGCTCATGCACTCTGCAGTGTATTTGAGCATCACGGGAAATATAGTTTTAAAACATCTGGGGTGCCAAGGTTCGCCATCACTAACCTAGGGTTAGAGTTTGCATTTTGAACTGCACTCCAACTGCAAAGACAGCCCAAAGTCAAGGAAAACCTATGGACATAGTTTACATCATTATAGTGCATTAAAAAAAAGTAGAGCATGCTGCATTTTTCTGCACCACAAATGCAGGGAACGTGCTACAAACACGCTTCGAATGCACCGCAACTCATTAAGGCAAAAAAGCCAAGGCCAGAAACTTATAGAAGAATGCACTGCAAACGTAGTGCGAAACGCATGCAGAACGCATTCAATCGCGCTTCAAGCTCATATAGACATGCAGTCAAAAATGTGCAATTATGTGCAGTTTTTGGTGCGAATGGTCCCTTCATGTATTTGATTTTTTCTTTTTTTTGTGTGTGTTTGCATGCATTATTCAGAATTGGAAAGTTTCCAAGGCATAGATTGGGCAGAATGCACCACAAATAGTGGGACATTCCATACCAGTCACAATAATACAGAATGAGTATTAAAACTATGCCCAATGAGAAAAGGACTATCCGCGTATTAATCAATATGCATAAACACAAGTTGGGCAATGGCACGGCTTCCACCCAGTGCAAACTTTATTCATAAACCGCAACAAACAAACACTAGATTCCCGAATCCGGGAGCAGCGAAGAAACAGAGCAAGACGAGGAGAGAAAGAGGATGGAAAAAAAAGGGGGGGTGGGTTATTTGTGGTGGGGGAGCTGCAAACCAGAGCGAGAGTGTACGAAGGGATTCCTGCTTCCAGAGTGCTGGTATACATTCAGCATTTAATATTTTATATCTATATTTCAGGAGATCGGTGTGGTGTAGCAGGTACCTTGCTGGATCTGTACCTAGTTCAAAATCAGTTTAAGTGAAACTCCAGTCTCTCAATTTTTTTTTTACATTTCTTCCATTACTTTCTGGTTTCCAGGCCTAGGTGCATATTGTCATACATCCCAGGTGTCTTTGGGGGGTGGGGGAAGAGTTTTCTTAGATAAGCACCCCTTCCTGCCTGCATACCGGTGTAACGTGAGAAAAGCATACCTCGTGAAAATTCCATACCCACGTCACGTCCTGTCAGAAACGTAATGGAACAGCTGAGCAGCGTAGCAGTGCGCATGCTCGGAGGGTATGGAATTTTGACGGTAGTGTGTGTAACGTTACACCGACTCAGCGGTTACATTAAAACAGCTCGGCTGCAACATGAATCATCCCCGCTCCTACCCCTGTCACTTCCCTGATCTGGGCTAATAAATGTAAAAGCGGCGGCGGGTGTATGAAATGTAAATCACGTAGATCTCGGCTCTGTGATCCGCTTTTACATTTAGTAGCCGACATCAGGGAAGTGACAGGGGTAGGATCGGAGATGATTCATGTTGCAGCGGAGATGTTTTAATGTAACCGCTGCAACAGCTGATGCGGTGTAACGTTATAACACACATTCCATACCCTCCGAGCATGCGCACTAGTAAGCTCCTCAGCTGTTCGCTGACCGGAAGTGACGAGGGTATGGAATTTTTATTGGTATGGTTTTTAATTAACACCGGAGCTAGAGGCAGATAGATCCCAGGAAGTAAATGCTACATGAATCATATGCTCTTAAGCCCCGTACACACGTACAGATCGTCGTCATACAAACGTCGGCGGACGAAAGATCTGCCGATTGTACGCGTGTTAGTATGGTGCCTCCGACAGCTGTCTGCGCACAATCCGCGGACAAGAGTCTTTCTTGCAAACATGAAAATTTTTGTCCGCGGACACCAGAACGGACGATTGTTCGCCTGTCAGTACAGAAATCAGCCGACAGACCGCAGATTTGCAAGACTGGGCATGCTCAGAAAAGAAAAAACACAGGGAAAGTTAACCATTACATGACATCACTTCTGCAGTCAGCTGAAGTCTGCGGACAAAATTCTTGTGCTGTCCTTGTGCTGTCTTTGCACTTTTCAACAGACACCGACATCCCGGGGAGAAAAGACGAACGTTTGTATGACGACGATCCGTACGTGTGTACGGGGCTTTACTCAAGATGGCCGTAGCCGGAAATACTTGTAGGTGTGTTTCAAAGTGATTTCTCAGCGAAATAAAGCATGGATGGATAGGGGAGTTTGCTTTGAATATTAAAAATGAATTAAATAGCATTTTTTGGCTTGTGATGCTCAAATTCAATGTAGTTTAGCATTAACTATTTGATAGTATCCCTAACTTGGGGCCAGAGGCCCTCAAGCTTTTTACATGACCAGAAGATATGGACGATGGGATCATCCGCCTCGTTTCATCTCCACCAGGTATTCACTGCCTCAGGGTATCGTTTATACCAGACTTTCTAAACCTTTTCAACACAGAGGAACCCTTAAAATAATGTTCCAGGCTTCGGGAACCCCTGTTAAAAATTACTGTGTTTACAATTCATAATACATTAGTGTGATGATCAGTGGGAAGAATTACCCCATTACAGATAGCTAAAAGATCAGTGGTGTCAGTGGAAACTTATCTGAGGGGCAGATAATGCTCAGAGAACCCCTAACAAGCTCATGAGGACCCCTTGGTTTCTATGGATCCCTGGTTGAGAAACTGTTTGTCAGGACCTTTTACCAGCATATGAGAACCTTGTAGCCCATTTCCTTGTATTTGCTCACAATGGACGAGTAGTGAGCAAAGTATAAGATCTGATCACTGATGAGGCCTAGTTCTCTTTCCTAGTTGAGCAGGAAGAGGGGTACAAAGGACTCTGGGGGCTGGAGCAGCAGCTTTGTAGGCAGTCAAAACTGTGCGAGAAGAGGGCCCTGATGACACAGATTTTCAAATGAAGAGTTGGGGTGGGATGAGATTCTAACATCTCTAATTTACAACTCCTTTGAAGTATCCTAAGCAGGGTTTTTTTTCAGCGGGAACGCGGGAGAACGCAGTTCCGGCACCTCCAGGACTAAATGTATGTAATGGCAAGGGGTGCTGGAGGTGTGCTGCAGGGTCTGTTGATGCTGGTTGCTGGGGATCTAATGTCGCTGGAGGGAATCTATTATTGCAGGGGGGCTTGTTGCTGGGGAGATCCGTTGTTGCTGGCAGGGGATCTATTGTTACTAGGGGGGGGGTCAGTCGTTTCTGGGAGGGATCTACTGTTGAGGAAGAGGTCTATTGTTGCTGGCTGCTGGAAGATCTGTTGTTGCTTCCAGGGGTCTATTGTTGCTGAGGAAGGGGGTGGTATTTTCTTGTAGGTGGTCCATTGTTGCTGGGTGGGGGGGGGGAATCTATTCTTCCAGAGGGTCTGCTGATGCTGGCTGCGAGGAGATCTGTTGTTGCTGCTAGGGAGGGGGGTGTTTTGTTGTGAGTGGTCCATTGTTGCTGGCTGCAGGGGATCAATTCTACTGCTTTTCTTGTTATCATTAACAAGCTCAATACAAATTAGTATCACAAATGTTATTGTATAATCTAAAAGGGGTGGTCTTCGGAGGTGGGTAATGGGTGGAACCAAGAAATGGTGCTCGGAGGTGGGTAGGGGCGGAGACAAGGGGTGACTTGAAAAGGGGGAGTTCCTGCACCCATTCTTTGAAAAAAAGCCCTGATCCGAAGTATTTAATTCATTTTGAATGATATACCAATCACCAGTACACTGGTGTCAGGTCATTGTAATCCTTATGAGCTGTAGAAAACCAAATGTAATCCTTGTAAACTGTAGAAATACCAGATACCACGTGATCTGTTGGATTTGATGGTTATATGGATTTGGAGGGTCAATGTTTGAAGTTCCTAATGTGAAGAGGCTGGTTTGCACCAACAACACACAAAATCGGTCACAAGTGAGCTTTTGATTTTAGTAAAAGCCCCAAATGTTGTCAAGCAAAATGTTTCTCCACGTTTATTATACAGATACAAAATGTAGGCAGGTGTATAAGGTTGAGATACGGGGTTGGGTTCACTACCATTCAATTAATGTGGGAGGACAAACCTTGTCTTCTAGGTGAGAGTTGACCTTCATTGAATGTTTGCTTTTTACACTTGTCAAGTTAGGAGTAGGTGTCCTGTAATGTACGGTTTTATTAGTATATGATTTATTTTGACACATTGAGCTCATTGCTTCTTATGTAATCACATTTTTGCAGTGTAGTGTGGCGATTTCACAAGGGCTAGATAATGACTTGAAACTAAGTATGGCTCTAGAGATCTGGCGTCCATCTCTAGGTTAACCTCTTCATTGTGACATTGTTGTTACTTTAATACAGGTTTGTCCTAAAGAGTTTATTGTGGAATTCCAGCCAAAGCTTGTCTTGTTTTTTGTTTTTTCCTTGTTGAGAGGGATCTTTATATTTTTATGAAGGAAATCTTAGGCTGCATTCACGTGTCAGTGTTTGAATCGCCGCGATTCCGCCCGCGATCCGGAGATTATTGCAAATCGCGGGACGCCTGTGCGTTGCCCGTGATTTGCAATAGCCCCCCAAACCCTGAGCGATGTTGCCGCGATTTCCGCCTGCCGAATCGCGGTAACATCGCGCAAAAAAAAATCGCGGGACACATTACGCTCCAAAGAAGCTCTTGTACTTTTTTGGGCGTAATGCGTCCCACGATTTTTTTTTGCGCGATGTTACCGCGATTCGGCAGGCGGAAATCGCAGCAACATCGCTCAGCCTCGGTTCACATTTATGCGATGCGGGAAGGCTGCAAATCGCACACGCACCCCCGGCAGTTCACACTGCCATATGCGATACGCTGGGGGTGTCAATGTAATCTTAACGACACCCCCAGTTTGATCGCATATCGCAGTGCGATCGTGCAGTTCGCACAGGATCAGATCGCACAAGTGTGAACCGCTCCTGATGCGGCTGCCAAAAAGGGTCCCTGTGCGTGTTTGGTGCGGCTGCGGTGCGAATTTAGCCATACAAACTGTATGGCTAAACTCACACCGCACAGCCGATCGCATGCAGTGCGCTCCGACATTACATGCGAACCCTGCACACGCACAAGTGTGAACCGGGGCTCAGCGTTTGGGGTGCTATTGCAAATCACGGGCAACGCACAGGCGTCCCGCGATTTGCAATAATCTCCGGATCGCGGGCGGAATCGCGCCGCGATCCATACGGTGACATGTGAACGGAGCCTTAAGGAAATGTTAATAAACATGGATTTTTTTTTTTTTTTTTAGATGTGTACCTGTAAAGTCCCAGAATTTACATCAGGGTTTCTCAGCCGGGGTTTTTCTAGAGCAGGGGTGTCGAACTCAATTTCATCGCGGGCCGCATCAGCATTATGGTTGCCCTCAAAGGGCCGGTTATTGTTATTATACTGAATTTATATAGCGCCAACAGTTTGCACTGTGCTTTACAACATGATTATATCTGTAAGATTAGATGTCCAGAGCCCCCCAACGCCCCCTTACACCCTTACATGAGATGTCAAGAGCCCCCCCCCCCCACCATCAGAAGCCAAGAATCACCCACCCTTCCTTACATCACAATGCACCCCCTTACCTTGTACTGCTGCCAGGAAGAAGATGCGGGTGGATCTGGGGAAAAAAGTGCAGGGTCTGGAGATGAACCAGAGGAGGGCTGGAGTCAACTTTCAGATTCTGCTGAATGCTTAGACCAGAGGAGGCTGGGGCAAGGTGGTGTTGCGGCTGCACAGAGAGGTGCAGGATCTGTAGGAGTTCTACCCTCCTCTCTGCTGTGGACTGCTGGGAAAAGGGGGGGGGGGCAAAGACGAGCCTTTCTGAAGCGGCACGGAGGAGTGCAGGATCTGGCAAAGGAGTTCTGTCCTCTCTTCTGCTGACTACTGAGACAAGGTGGGGGCAGAGACAAGGGGGGTGCAGCAACTGCAGGAGCGATGCGAGAGCCACATGAAATGGCCTGGGGGGCCGCATTCTGCCCACGGGCCTTGTGTTTGACACCTGTGTTCTAGAACTTACTAGGGGTTCCTTGAGCAATAAAAAAATGTCTCTGTCTCCGATAAGTTCCCACTGACACCATTGATCCTTTTAGCTATCTGTAAGGGGGAATTCTTCCCAATGACCAGAAGTAAAAGGAACATTCTTCCTACCGACCATCACACTAATGTATTATGAGTTTCAGATATGGCCATTTCAATATTTCAATGTGGTTCTGTGTTGAAAAGGTTGGGAAAGGCTGAGTTAGATAATAAACTTACCTTTTCTTGGTTTCATTCTGTGGTGCCTAGAGGAGGGTGATGTTACCCTTGTGAAGAGATGTCAAAATGCTGAGTAGCCCAGAACTCAAGGAGAAGATCGTCTTTACACTGTGCTGCAGCATCTTCTCATGAAATTTGGACTACTCGGCATTACCAGGGATCTTGTTTGGTAGGAGGTAGATGTGATCTCCTGCCATATAGAATTTTCGGGAACAGTGAATATACAGTGATACCTCGGTTCACTAACTTAATTCGTCAACTGACTTTGGTCACGAACCGAATTGGTTGTGAACCGAGGCACATTTTCCCATAGGGTTCAATGTAAATCCGGTTAATCCGTTCTGAACTTTTTTTTTTTTTTTTTTTTTGGTTTTTGAAGCACAAAAATATGAAACAAATTACAATACACATTAGTACAGTATAGTAATGTATAAAGAGAGAACACTAACCTTGCTTGAGATGACTTCTGGCATGGAGGAAGGCAGATGGGAGGCTGTGAAATACATTACAGTAAGTACAATATTATACAGAAGTACTGTACAGTCAGGGCTGGCCCAACACATTGTGCTGCCTGGGTCCAAGAGTGAAATGCTGCCCCACCCCCCCAAAAGAAAAAAAAAAAATCATGCCCGCCAAAATCCCCCCACATCCATTATTTTATATCATGATAATTAAAACTAAAATTAAATTTATCAGGAAGTTAGATTTACATGCAACAGCACCTTGTTTATATACAGAATTCTTTAGGGGCTTAATTGCGGGGGTGGGGGAGGGTCAAGGGGCTGCTTTGTGGGGTATAGGGACAAAAAACAAACAAAAAAAAAACGGTGATAACTTTATTAAATGAAAAATGTATAAAATATTATATATAATGTTATCTTCTTCCATACCTCACCACCGGACCGGTCCACCAAACACTCACTGTCTGTCCTCCTGTCACTCCTGTGCCGGCCGCATCCACTGCCCTAGAAGATCCAGCCTGCCCTGTGTGAGATGGAGTGCGCTGATGTCTGACGTCATTGCGCACCCCACGATCATGTGAGGGACGTTCCCCGGAGAAGAGGCTCCGCCTCCTCATAGTCATCAGTTTGCACTATGGGCGGCAGTATGAGATGGAGAATAGTCACCCCTAAGGCGCCGAAAACCGATGACACACAAAACTGCTGGAAAAAAAATCTTGGGCGTCAATTTGCTGCCCCTCTCAAAGTGCCACCTGGGTCTGATGGACCCAGCGGGACCCATGGTAGGGCCGGCCCTGTGTACAGTATTGTACAGTACTGTATGTGCTGAAAAGCACACCAAAAAAGCAAAAAGTGTCTTCACAGTACTCACTGTACTTCTTTCTATGTCTCTTCTTCTCTCCACGATCTTCCTACAGGAAGTCACGACCATGCGACAGCCTGGAAATAGCATTAAAATGGCCGCGGCTCCTGTTCGTGAACCAGAGCATATTTTTATGAACTTTTCTGTTCGTGAACCGAGATACCACTGTATAATCAAACTATATTTTTCCCATTGGATAAGTGAACCTTGCCTGAAGGTCTGTTTTATTCTGTTGTTGCTTTAGAATATTCTGTTGCATACCACCAAAATTACACTCTTGATACCACTAGGTATCCAAGTATCGCACATAGTTTTTAACCTGCGGCCCCCCAGCTTTTTCACAACTACGAATCCCATCATGCCTCTGCATTTGGGATTCAACTCCCATCATGCCTCTGCCTTTGGGAGTCATGCTTGTAACTGTCAGCCTTGCAATCTCTTATGGAATTGTGTGGCTTACCAGTCCTTAGATGGTGATGGTTGTATCCCTTTTTTAGGTTAAAGTGGAGTTCCGGGCCTATTTTGCAACTTTAGTGATTCCTGGAGTGCTCGCTATGCTGATCAACAATTGGGCATTCTAAATTTTTTTCGGGGGTCCCTTACCTTATTTTCAGGGCATTTTTGATTGTACTTCCTCCTTCTCCCTCCTCTGTGGCCACGGCCACTGATATCACTTCCGCCTTTGCATTGCATCCTGGGAGCTGTTTGTCATCACTCCCAGGAGGCTGGAATCAGGAAGAACTCCCAGAACACTCCCTGGAATCAGGAAGAAGGACACCGCAGATTACACTGCAGCTTCAGATGCCCACATCCAAGATGGCCACGCCCAGACAGCATTTTTAAAAGTAAGATTTTGACTAAAATCCAATACTGTACACCTTGTAAGTATGAGAATAGCGGTTCTGTAAAGGGCGATGGATTAGTATTATAGGGGTATTTTTAGTTAAAGGTATTTGAGGCTGGAAATCCGCTTTAAGTACATTTTCTGTAAGCACAGAACAGTATCGTTGATCCTTTTAAAAATCCTGAAAAAAAAAAAAAGATGGATTAATAGAAAATAAATGCAGCCACCACATCTAAGGATTGGTAAGCTGCAGTATACTACATTTTTTGTTCTTGAATTTAGAAGGTTTCCGTTGTACAGTACTGAATTTCACTGCCCAGCCTTCTCCATGAACTCTTCCACAAATTCATACACTTTCCTGTCTTTGTAAGGATGTCTACAATACATCACTTTTAGCCACATTCCCATGTCCCCAATAAGTACTTCTTTAAAATGACCTAGGAGTCTGCGGAAGTTGAGACATTGCATCTGTTGGTATGCTTCCTCTAGTGCTGGTGGGCCAGCAGTAGAAGACAATAGAAGAGTGCATGTTCTTTGACAAGGCTAGAATCATGAACTTTGACTCATTACAACAATATATATCCCACCGAATTTTAGAAATAGTTGTATGTTAAACTTTCTTTTTTACTTTTGTTGTTTTCAGGAACGACAATTGTCTATATAACATCTCGTCACTATGTAAAGCAGATGTTTTCAACATTTTTACCCCAGAGGAAGCATTGAAATTTTCTGGTCTCATGGAACACTTGCAAAAAACAATGCATGGTCAGGGACAAAAATGCCTTTTACATTGGTGGCTAATGGGACGAATGTCCCCCCAACAGTGTTGTTCACTCCAGAACGATATAAGCTCCATCACATTAGAGGTCCCTCAGCCATAGCTCAAGGAACTATGGTTGAGAATAATGTAAAGTAATAATAATCATCAAGCACAGACAAAGGTAATATACTTGATTTATGAAACCTAGAACAAAGAAAAGCTTTTGACCAAAAACAGCCAGATTGGTGGTTTACAAACCCACACAGTGAAAGCTGAAAGTGGTTCAAGGTTTTTTTCTTACCTTTGTGCATTCTATGTATGAAGGTTAAAAACCTTCTGTGTGCAGCAACCCCCCGAATACTTAACTGAGGCCCATCGCGATCCAGTGATGTGCACGAAAGTCTTGGCTCTCTGGGGACTCTCCCTCCTTTTTTGGCTGGGACCACAGCGGGAGCCAATGAGAAAAGTGGGCAGGGCCACGCCGCGGCTCTGTGCCTGAATGGACACGCAGAGCAGCGACTCGTGAGCACTTGGCAGGAAGGAGGAGCCGGGAGCACTGGCGGGGAACCTGAAATGAGGAGACTTGGGCCTGCTCTGTGCAAAACCAACTGCACAAAGCAGGTAAGTATAAAATGTTTAAAAAAAAAAAAAACACAAAAAAACTTGACTTTAATATCACTTAAAACCCAATAGCTGCTGTAATAATAATGCCTTATTGTATTGTTATTATTATACAGGATTTATATAGCGCCAACAGTTTGGGCAGCTCTTTAAATGTGGGGGAAGACAATACAGTTACAGTACAATTCAATACAGGAGGAATCAGAGGGCCCTGCTCTTTAGAGCTTACAATCTAGAAGGGAGGGTCAAGTGAAACAAAATTATACTTCAGCATTTTAACGGGTTAGTATTAAAGCTGTCTCAATGATCCACCAACCTTTTTCACATGGGTGTTGTAAAGCAAGCTTATAGCTATTGCACGGCATAGGAATGACTCATGGCCTGGCAGGATCTCTTCAGTGTGCTAATGAGTTTCATGGAGGTATCAATCAACATCAGCGGACTTTGAAGGATCACACGATGTAAGGGTCTATTCACAGCAGCCGCTGCATTACAAGATCACTGCAGTTCCAATGGCTCTGATCAAGGCACATCACACTGTTCCTTTTTTTTTTTTTTTTTTTTATGGAACTTTATTGAAATGTGACATTAAATTAAGCTGTTGGCCTCCGTGTGTGGTGGTGGATTGACTAACGCTACACTGGGAAGGAAAAAAAGTATTGTGAATATAAAGGAAAAAAGGGAGAACCTACCTCTAATCACTAACAAGTTCATAATGAAAAAGAAAGGCCCTAGGTTAATGTAATGCAACTCATCAGATACATACTGTATAATAAACAAAAAACTTTTAAAAGAGTTTGACAAAATAAGTCCATAAGTGAAAAAAATCACATGCCAACACCATGCTGATAGTGCTGAAGTAAATGTGTCATCTTGTATACCGGTATCACCTCCTGAGGTAAAAAGTGCAAATTCAGTAGACATAAATTACCAAAAAATGGCCAAATCAGTATATGTCACAATGAATCCATCAAGACTGCAATAAGGAAAACGTCAGCACCTTCTAGCAGTACTCAGACATCAAAATTCTCTCTGGGTGATAACCGATACCAGGGAAAGAAAGGGTCTGATAGTGTAGTAAGTTTATTGAATTACTCATCTATTGTAATAAAAATCAATGCATTCACATGCTAGCTGGTATTGTAAACACGTGGAGTCTACGTGTGTTCCACGGACCAGAAGATGCCGACCGGAAGTGATCAGAGATGTATAGTAACTAAGTAGAACTACTTCACTAGTGTATTTAAGTATCGAAAGGTGGTATCTGTACTTTCCTAGAGTAGAATTTTTTTCTCCTACTTCCACTTTTACTTCACTACATTTTTTTCAATGATTTCAATACTTCTACTCCCGATATTTTT
Organism: Pelophylax lessonae; assembly: GCF_965119305.1. Lineage (NCBI taxonomy): Eukaryota > Metazoa > Chordata > Amphibia > Anura > Ranidae > Pelophylax > Pelophylax lessonae. Next base: position 655,505,304 of record NC_138770.1, read on the forward strand.
TTTTGTGCTGCATAGTTACTCGTTACAATTATAAAAATTACCACTGCCAGAACAGTAGATGGCAGGTTTCATGAAGCTCAAAACATGTGTATTATCAGCGCATACGAAAATAAATGCTACTGTATGTATAAATAAAAGCTGCATTTGAAATAATAAAAAACAATATGATGTTCAAACTTTTGACTTCTTTCTTTAATAACTACATAACACAGTACTTGTACTTTTACTTTCAGTACTTGAGTAGCAATTTTTTTTTCAAAACTACTGGTACTTTTACTTTCAGTACTTGAGTAGCAAAATTTTTAAAAAAACTATTTGCAATACAAGTACAAAAAATGTTGAATACTTTAGTACTTTTACTCAAGTCACTTTTTGATTGAGCACTTCTACTCAAGTCACTTTTTGATCGAGCACTTGTACTTTTACTCAAGTATGGGTTTCGAGTACTTTATACAACTCTGGAAGTGATGTCATAAGAAGCCAGATATGATGACTCTGGTCCCACTTTAGTCTTGAGAAAGATGGACTGAGCTTCATCAAAAGGTTGACGATAAAAACACTGCTGTTTTTGTTGTTCTTCCTCTGCAAGACCCATGAGTGCCTCTAAACCAGTTTTAGATCTATATATATATATATATATATATATATATATATATAATGCTAAAACTATGTGTTCCCAAATATGGGGCATATCACAGTGCGAGGCCTTGCCACTGTGAAAATGACACAGGATTCACATTATGGCTTAACGCGAGGTTCCAGACCATTGTTTCTGGGCGTAGAAAGCGGTGTTTTTTTTTTTTTTTTTGGCTTTCTCTGGATTCTGTAGTTCTGGATTGGGGCCTGGAGCTTGAAGGTTTCAAAGTGTCCTGGGTGAGACGGAACCTTAAATCCTGTGTCTAGATTTTACTGGATTCCGGAAGCCTATGCGAGTACACAGGTGTGCAGTCATTAAATACTCAAGCATGAGGATAGTTCAGGGCTCCTACTTTGGAGAAAGGAGGTCTCACCCAGGGGTAAGAGGAGCCGTAGGTGTGCGCAGCCTAATGCATTAGGGTGTGCACACCAAAGCTCAAACACACACTACCGATCACTCACGATGTTCATTCAGAAAGGGAGGAGGCCGGCAAATTATGTATTTACCGGCCCCTTTCCCCACTCATCCTAAAACATCCCCACAGCAACAGCCGGCTGGAGAGGAGGGAAGCCAGAAGAGCTTTGGGGGTAAGGGGGATGGGAGCCAGGGCAATAGGGGGGATCTGTGCTGCACAGGGTGATTAGGGTGTGCCTGGGCACACCCTGTGCGCACGCCTAAGAGAGGAGCCCCAGCCAGGAGACAGGAGGTCTTGTCCCAGGAGTCAGGTGGGCTTCTATCAGGATGTCAGGGGAACCCTTATCTAGAGGCCAGGAGTGGGCCGTGCAGCAGGGTGCTGTGACAAGCAGCTAAGTGAGCCAAGAGAACCAGGAGAGCTGGGCAATACAGTCAGAAGAACTAGCAAGAAGAGCAGCGGTGCTGCTGACAATTGAACCAGATGGCTCTGGCAATTTCAGTTGTCTATTTAACGCCTCAACGCGTTTCACACTCTAGCGTCGTCCTGAAGAGAACAGAGGGACAGCGAAAAGAGCTCATCAGTCTGTTGCTTCTCCTTTACTGTCCAATCACCGCCTGTGTGCAGGGACAAGACCTAGTTATGTTAACTAACAGCGGTCGGGAAAAATGGAGTTTCCTGCCCTGTCAACAAATGCTGTCCTGCGGGGCGGGGCTGTGTAAATCTCAGAACTGGACGTACAATAATTCTTTTGTAGGTAAAGCAGCATCCTTATATTTTATCCATGTAGCTGTTTGCCTGCAATTCAGCTTTACGGTATCTATAAAGACGCTTTTCCTGCTTGAATGCATTACAGTTAATAAATGTTATTTTCAGAAATGAGTGAAGAACGCATCAAAGGTTTACTAAACCTGTGATTTTGTTTTAATTCATTTTTATTATACACCTCAGTTTATCAGTTGACTGTTTGACCCGACATTATGAATGGCTAATCAGAATCTATTGCCTTAATAGTCAGGTTTAGTTCAGTAACGTAGGAAGTAAACTATAGCAGAAAGGAACTAAGAATTACGAGGCCTTGCTGTAGGCTATGTTTCATGTTGATGATAGGTTCTAACTTATTGAGATTTCTGAAATGCTGAAGACATGAAAGACACTAGTATATTATTAAGCAGGAATGAACGTGCACGAGTCACATTGTGAGCAAGCTCTGGAAAGCAAGGACGTTAACTTTCATCCAGTGACCTTTACTCTGCTAACCACATGCTACAGGGCTCACCTGCAACCGTTCACATGGGAGCTTGTTCTAATTCTTCTGTATTGGGCCTCATGCACACTCGGCAGTCACCCCAGCTACAGGAGCCTCCATCATTGAGGTGCAGGTGGAATGTCCAGCCCCACTGTCGACAACCTGTAAAACTGAAAGGCTGACAGCTGCTGCACTGAGCGATACTAAGGTTTAGGGCACTATGCGCCCAGGAACAAATGCCCAGAATGCAAGCAGTCTGCGTTCTTTGCATTCGTCCCTGGTTGCATAGTGCTCTAAATGTTAGTACCACTTGATGTACCATCCAGCTACAGCAGCTGTCGGCCACTCAGATTTTTGGAAGCTGCCAACAGCGGGGCTGGACAGTTCCCCTGTGCATTCCTCCCTTACCTAAATGCTGGAGGCTCATGCATCAGGGCTAGACACCCAGTGTACATGAGGCCTTAGTAGCAGTTGCATGAAATATAAATTCAGGTGAAACTATGCTGTGGAATAAAGCATTGTAATTTTAGATCAGTAGTTAGAGTTAAGCTGGCGACACATTCTGACACTAACTGTAGGCAAAACCTTGTACATCTTTTAAACCAGAGTGATTGATTCACCACCAGCAAATGCCCTGAAATGCGTTAGACCTTCTTTTTGAACATAATAAAACCTATTCTGGACTTGTTCCAGTGAAGTAGAGCATTATTTTCCAGTTTAATTCCAGGCTGTGAATCATTACATTTTATCAAATGTCAATACTTTGTTTTGTAGCTTGGCTAAGGATTAAATTCATAGTTTATGGTTGGGTGTGGTCACTGGCTGGCCCCTTTTCTGGCTATTTTTTTTTTTTTTTCTGACCTATGACTAATATGAACTTACCTTTTTACTCTGCCACTTATACTCATACAAAGTCAGAGAAGGCATAAAATACTGGACTACAGAAACCACCTCCAGCGGTCTGGCCTTAGTCATGTGGTGCAATCTCTGCTCAAGGGATGAGTAATTAGCCTGTAGGCTTGTCTTATGGCGCTTTTCCACTGCATGGAACCGAACGGTTCGGCTCGCTTTTGCTCTTTTCCACCGCATGGTACGGTGTTGGAACGGTTCGGTACGGTACGGCGGTGCTTTTCCACTACATGGAACCGAACGGTACGGCTCGCTTAAACAGTACCACCTCAGTTGTGGTTCCAAGAGGACTGTACCGGTACCATATCCCACAATCCTTTGCATGCAGCCTTGACTGTTTGTCACTACTAGCCACTGATTGGTCAGAGAATCTTTGTTATCCCACCCACTTTACTGTAGTGGAAAAGCAAACCGCACCGAACCGTTCCAACACCGTACCATGCGGTAACATGCAGTGGAAAACCAAACCGAGCCAAGCAGGGCCGAGTGGAGCTGAGCCGGTACTTGCAGTGGAAAAGTGCCATATAACTCTGGTCCTGTTCTTCAGGAGATCATGTAACGCAGCCTTTTTCAGCCAGGGTGCCTTGGCAAAATGCCTAAAAATTGATCAAAAATTGTATACAAGCCAGCAGATGGAGCAAGCCTACCCTTCAGTTAAACAAATCCACAGGTTTTTATTATGCACCATTATGACTTTCTAGATACTGGCTAAAGGGGCTCCAAGATTGCACCTTTAGATGGCCATGGATGGATCAGAATTTGGCTGGTTCAGCATGGACTGGCTGAATATCCACCCATCTGTAGGCAAGCTGGTTGTACAGAAGTCGATCTCCTTGATAAATTTCTGTACAACCAGCCTGTTGGAAGATTTCCGCTCAATCAGTGCTGCCGGCTATAGCCAGTGGTGCCTATGAGTGTATTCTGCAGGCAAGGAAGTCTTCCCTCTATCCTAACACAATAGCTCAGAGGGAAGGATTTCCCCATCCACCTTGAATGGTGGAGGAGAGATCTATTCATTTTCATGGTTGAACGAAAGAAAATGAATCCTGTATGAACTGCCTTTGATGATCCAAGGTTGCATGTTAACATTGGGGAACACTTTCCCACAGCTGACTATGGAAGGTTTCTTGTGGATTCCAAATTTTATAATGGCTATAATCCCTTGTTCACACCGGTGCAGCTTCAAAATCACGCTACTTCAGGGCAATTTCAAAGCTGCAAACCAGTGCAATTTGGATCTCTAATTTCATTGTGACTTCATTTAACAGAAGTCAATGCAAGTTGCAATGAAATTGCAGAAAAGGAGTTTAGGAACCTTTTTCAAAGTCGCAACGTTTTAAACGGTTCCATTGCCGAAAATAGGGTGCGACTTGTCACAGGGAAAACACCCAATTCTCAGATGTTTCCCTCCTTCCTTATGGATGCTTTGTTGTCACTTTAATGCTAGAAATTGTACCCCCACTGAGTACCTACTTTTATGTAATACATGTTAAATACCTCCAACATCTCGTGTTTACTTGAACAGATTGTAAAACTTCCAATAAAAAATAGAATGATAAATTTCATCTGGACACTCCAAGCATGTTTGGGAGCACCCTACAAGTGGCTCCTGCTGATAGGGACAAGGTGACAAGCAGATAAGTTGTTTGTTACCGTTGAGATAATGACTTTGGAAATGTATGTCTGGTCTGCAGTGCTTTAGAATCCTCATCTCCTCTATTAGCCCAGGCGATGTACTGATGAGAAGATATGCAGGGAGTTCATCTCGGTACTCCATGGAATGGAGCTTGCAGTCAGCATTTCAGAGCAGGCTGGCATCTGTCAACTCATTCAGGCAGTGATTTATGGTAATACAAGTAATACGTAATGTACTAGGAGATAAAGCGCCCCTTTTTAATTGCACTCACTGGGCTCCTTGCTGCTGTCCAGCTGGACAACTGTCTGTAGATGGAATTTCTGCTGACTGCTTCAAATAGCTTTTGCAGCCATAAGGAACAGCAAAAATGCATCTCGATACAGCAAAAAAAAAACTACCTAATGCAGCATAGTAGACTGCAGTATCTCACAAAAGTGAGTACACCCCTCACATTTTTGTAAATATTTTATTATCTTTTCATGTGATAGCACTGAAGAAATGACACTTTGCTACAATGTAAAGTAGTGAGTGTACAGCTTGTATAACAGTGTAAATTTGCTGTCCCCTCAAAATAACTCAACACACAGCCATTAAGGGCTAAACTACTGGCAACAAAAGTGAGTACACCCCTAAGTGAAAAAGTCCAATTTGGACCCAAAGTGTTAATATTTTGTGTGGCCACCATTATTTTCCAGCACTGCCTTAAGCCTCTTGGGCATGGAGTTCACCAGAGCTTCACAGGTTGCCACTGGAATCCTCTTCCACTCCTCCATGATGACATCACAGAGCTGGTGAATGTTTGAGAACTTGCGCTCTTCTGTTTGAGCACGCCCACAGATGTTTAATAGGGTTTAGGTCTGGAGACATGCTTGGCCAGTCCATCACCTTTACCCTCAGCTTCTTTAGCAAGGCAGTGGTTGTCTTGGGGGTGTGTTTGGGGTCGTTATCATGTTGGAATACTGCCCTGCGGCCCAGTCCCTGAAGGGAGGGGATCACGCTCTGCTTCAGTATATCACAGTACATGTTGGCATTCATTGTTCCCTAAATGAACTGTATAACTGTAGCTCCTCAGTGCCAGTAGCACTCATGCAGCCTCAGACCATGACACTTCCACCACCATGCTTGACTGTTGGCAAGACACACTTGTCTTTGTGCTCCTCATCTGGTTGCCCCCACACACGCTTGACCCCATCTGAACAAAATATCTTGGTCTCATCAGACCACAGGACATGGTTCCAGTAATCCATGTCCTTAGTCTGCTTGTCTTCAGCCAACTGTTTGAGGGCTTTCTTGTGCATAATCTTTAGAAGAGGCTTCCTTCTGGGACAACAGCCATGCAGACCAAATTGATGCAGTGCAGCGTATGGTCTGAGCACTGACAGGCTGACCCCCACCCCTTCAATCTCTGCAGCAATGCTGGCAGCACTCATACATCTATTTCCCAAAGACAACCTCTGGATATGACGCTGAGCACGTGCACTCAACTTCTTTGGTCGACCACGGCAAGACCTCTTCTGAGTGGAACCTGTCCTGTTAAACCGCTGTATGGTCTTGGCCACCGTGCTGCAGCTCGGTTTCAGGGTCTTAGCAATCTTCTTATAGCTTAGGTCATCTTTATGTTTAGCAACAATTCTTTTTTTCAGATCCTCAGAGAGTTCTTTGCCATGAGGTGCCATGCTGAACTTCCAGTGACCAGTATGAGGGAGTGAGAGCGATAACACCAAATTTAACACACCTGCTCCCCATTCACACCTGAGAGCTTGTAACACTAACGAGTCACATGGCACCGGGGGGGGGGGAAATAGCTAATTGGGCCCAATTTGGACATTTTCACTTAGGGGTGTACTCACTTTTGTTGCCAGCAGTTTAGACATTAATGGATGTGTGTTGAGTTATTTTGAAGGGACAGCAAATTTACACTGTTATACAAGCTGTACACTCACTACTTTACATTGTAGCAAAGTGTAATTTCTTCAGTGTTGTCACATGAAAAGATAGAATACATTTTTTTACAAAGTGTGAGGGGTGGGGTAGGTGTGAATAGGGTATCAATAGAGCCCTATCTATGAAAGGATGATCAACTCTTCTGTAGGACATGATAAAAATGTTAAGAGCAACCTCCACTTACAAAAAGCGTTAAACTCAGCAGAGTGCTTTACATACATTTTATGTGCCCTGGTAGATTTATTTATTTATTTTTACAGTACTGTAAAACCTTTTGGGTGGGGGCGATCACAGATTGACTACATTAATGAACTTTGACCCAGGCCAATGAAGATATGCCTGTATGCAAATTTTATATTAGCAGACGGCAATCTTTGCGGTATACTGCAATCTAGAAGGAAGTTCAACTATATGTCTTTGATCTGCACTGCATTATTGTAGGAGAAAGTACAGGTGTCAAATTTATTATGATTTGTTATTTTATTGACTTGTTGTAAAAGTACATATGTTCAAGAAAAAAAGCGTTCTTTATGTAATGCTTACTCCAATACCAACCTCTTCTAACTGGGCTAATGACTTCGTAGGTTGCATGCAATTGAACATTGTTTGAACATACAACATGGCTGCCATCAGGATGTATGGAAAGTTGGATATATGTTAAAGTGGTTGTAAACCTCAGACATTAAATATGAACAAAGTATATCTATCTATAGCAGTGATGGCGAACCGTGGCACCCCAGATGTTTTGGAACTACATTTCCCATGATGCTCAACTACACTGCAGAGTGCATGAGCATCATGCGAAATGTAGTTCCAAAACAACTGGGGTGCCAGGGTTCACCATCCCTGCTCTATAGTGTGTACTTGTCTCAATTAAGAGCACTGAGTGCTTGATTTACTAAAGGCAAATACACTGTGCAGTTGTTCCACAGCTTGGTAAATGAGCAGAAGCTATGCTGACTTCCATGGTCCAAACATGTGCAAGCAAAAATGCAGGTTCATGTTTTCCCTGCACGTGATTAGGTACTCTTTGCAAAGTGAAGCTTTACCTCATTTACTAAGTTCTGGAGCAACTGCACTTGCAGTGCACAATCATTTTGCGTTTATTAAAGCAACCCCTATGTGTCATTTCTGTCTGCTGCTTCATTCCTATGCTATTAGCATGATTTACTTCTGACGAGCTTTCCTGAAAGCAAGAGAAAAAAGGTGACGGGCGAGTAATCCTCCAGCACACAGCCTGTGATTGACAGCCTCGGCTCTGTTCCTGTGTGCTGTGTGGATGGAGGTGTGTCTCTTCCCTCCAAACAGCTCCGAGTTCTCTTCACTGAGGTCTGCATTGTGTAATCTCCGCCCCCTGCTTTCTGAACTCTCAGACAAGCTTTATAATTCGGTTCTTTGAACTGAAAGAGAGGAGAGATGGCTGCAGATAAACAGGTACAACATACGTAGGAGGATTTGTTTAATCTCTGTGTATCACCTGAGGTCAGTCATTTCACTGGGTATGTGTAAAGGTTTACAATCACTTTAAAGAGGTTGTAAACCCCCCCCCCCCAAAAAAAAAAAAACAAACAAAAAACAAACCCTGTAAGACAAAGGCATAATGAGCTAGTTTGCATCACATACTAGCGCATTATGAAATACCTTAGAACGAAGCCCCCGCAGCGCCGCCGGCTCAGCAGAGACAACATGTTTGGCCATCCTACTTCCTTGTTCGCATCCTCCGGCCATCTGATTGGCCAGAGGCGCATTGACATCACGAGCCGATGTTCACTGCACAGGGCTCTGAAGGAACAGCACGGGTGGCCATTCCACATACACCCACACAGGTATAACTGGATGGACTATTGTCTTTATTTAACTATACCTACTATGTAACTCTGACTATTTTTTCCTCTTCCTTCGAAAACATGGCCTTACCCAGCTCTTCTCTCTGGCTCATGATTTATTTGTGAACAAATTTAAAAATAAACTCCAATTTCTGGTTTGGCTGCAGCTGCCAAAACCAGGAGGAAATATTCCTAGCAGCTGCTGCAGTTCAGCTGGTGTTCACTTCCTCAGTCCGCTGTCTTTTGTATTTGTTATTCGGATATCTGTTTGCTTAGGACTTCTAAGTGTGATGACCATGCCTTCCCAGAGAGCAGCAGAAGAATGTCTTCTGCCCTCGAGTCATATATATTTTTTTTATTGCTGTGTCAGTATGTTGGTATGTTCATTATTGCTTGCTGCTAAAAAAAATTTTTATGACTGTTTTGCTGGTATTGGCCCTTGATAGGCGTTCTGCAGGGATTGAGGTTGTTTTCTTTGTGAAGAAGACCGTTCTAGTGTGCAGTCGATGCCCTTTAAAGTGTACGAAAAACCCATATTTTATTTTTTGTATGATTGGCATCATGCCTCACTGTATAAGCTTTTTTAAAAGCCCAACTCCATTAAAGTGAAAGAAGAAAAAAAAAAAAACACCCTTGCCCCTCCTCAAGGGTTAAATGTTCCTTATGCCTAGGGGTTAATGCACAGGCAACTTTTTCCTATAGCAGGCCATTGATTATACATATTTCTTTCTTTCCACAATGGGTGAAAGGAAAAACAATCACTCGATTCAGTCAGTAATTGCATGAAAAAGATCCGACAGGCTGATTGTACTGAAGTTGGTCAATGTCTAGATTTCAGTACAACTTACCTCCCAATAGATGGATCGAATCTTGGCCGGTCCCCTCTGAACCAGCCGAGATTCGATCCATCTATGGCCAGCTTATCTCACGCCCTGCTGTGGCCAACTCCAGTGCTGTCCTCTTCAACCCAAGGCTCTCATCTGCGGGCAGAGCATTAACTTCACAATGTACAATACAGGGCAATAACATAGTATTGTATGCTGAGGCTGCACTGTGACCAAAGGCGGTTGCAGCTCACAGAGCAACTGTGAAGGGCTGGTTGCAGCTGGAATAAGGTCAGTGTTTGCTCCTTAATCCTCTTCACCTAGACTATAATCCTGCAAGGGTAGATTGTTTAATTTCCTTGAAAGAGTTTTTGCAACAGATCAAAAAAAAAAAAAAAAAAGTTTCTTACCTGAAGATCTGGACCTGCTCATGTGGAAGAGATCTTGCCTGGCTTGGCAATTGAGCTACTCATATGAAAGAGATCCTGCCTGGCTGGCCATTGAGCTGCTCATGTAGAAAAGCTTTTGCTTAGTTGGCCATTGAGCTTCTCATGTGGAAGAGATCTTGCTTGATTGGCCTTTGAGCTGCTCTTGTGGAAGAGATCTTTCCTGGCTGGCCATTGAGCTGCTCATGTGGAAGAGCTATTGCCTAACTGGCCATTGAGCTGCTCATGTGGAAGAGCTCTTGCCTAACTGGCCATTGAGCTGCTCATGTGGAAGAGCTCTTGCCTAACTGACTATTGAGCTGCTCATGTGGAAGAGTTCTTGCCTAACTGGCCATTGAGCTGCTCTTGTGGAAGAGCTCTTGCCTAACTGGCCATTGAGCTGCTCTTGTGGAAGAGCTCTTGCCTAACTGGCTATTTATTGAGCTGCTCATGTGGAAGAGCTCTTGCCTTACTGGCCATTGAGCTGCTCATGTGGAAGAGCTCTTGCCTAACTGGCCATTGAGCTGCTTATGTGGAAGAGCTCTTGCCTAACTGGCCATTGAGCTGCTTATGTGGAAGAGCTCTTGCCTAACTGGCCATTGAGCTGCTCATGTGGAAGAGCTCTTGCCTAACTGGCCATTGAGCTGCTCATATGAAAGAGATCTTGCCTAACTGGCCATTGAGCGGCTCATGTGGAAGACTTAATATTCAGTCTTCCACATCTAAAGGGGTGCATACAACAGGCTGACAAGAACATTGCTAATTGCAAGCTAGTGGCTTAGGGTTGTCTGCCTGCAGAGGTTCCCCTCTGCATCAGAAAATGTTGTTGGCAGGATTTTTAGATAAGGAATTTTGCAACAGATTTAAAAAAAAAAAAAAAAAGTTAAGATTACTGTATACAGTGAAACATGATTTTAAACAAACTGAAAATAGGTGATGGCCTAATTAGACTTTTTGTCAAATGATGTCAACACCAACGATAGTGGCCTTAGTAGTAGGATGTGGAGTACCTAGCTTACTAGAACACCCAGTGACCTCACCCTAACCTTTCACCAGGGTTTAAGGTGAGTATTTTTGACTCCCTCAGCTTGTGTCAACCTATCCTGACCCGTTAGGTCAAATACAGTTACTAGAAAGTCGTACTGTACATTGCTGTAGGACAGGAGAATATCCGCTCATTACCGCAATGAGTGTCCAGATGATTAAGCTGTTGTAGACACTTGGCAGAAGTGCTGTCATTAAAAGAACGAGCGGTATGCATTTAAAGCTTCCAGGTTGTAACTCTTACTGTCTGTAATTATTATTAATGTGTCAACACAACAGAGGAGTCTGAAATGTGATCCTTAAGCCCAAGAGCATTAAAAACCCCTTTGTGACTAGCTGATGAGTTGACCTTTACATCGTTTCTCTACTTGTCTAGGTAGTCAGTAGAGGGTCGGGTTATAGATTTGTGAGAACAAAACTACAGAGAGAAACTTTTCCCACTGGCATCTTTGACGGATTTGGCCAAAGATGGTCCTTAACCACATGAGGACACACTATACAGATGTCCAGAAAGAGAACACAAGCAAATTACTGCGCGCACATACACACTGGTTGTGGTGATCATTTTGTGTTTGTCAAACAAAAATCAGTCTGCACCTTTCTCAGGAGTCCCCATCAGGGTCCCCCACTTAAATCAGGGCCTCCATCAAGGTTACCCTCTTACATCCGAGCCCCCCATCAAGGTTCCCCTTTTACATCAGAGCCCCCCCATCAAGGTTTCCCTCTTACATGTGAGTTAGGGACCTTAGATTGTAAGCTCCTCGAGGGCAGGGACTGATATGAATGTACAATGTATATGTAAAGCACTGCGTAAATTGACAGCGCTATATAAGTACCTGAAATAATAATAATACATCAGAGCCCCCCATCAAGGTTCCACTCTTACATCAGAGCCCCCCATCAAGGTTCCACTCTTACATCAGAGCCCCCCATCAAGGTTCCCCGCTTACATCAGAGCCCACCATCAAGGTTCCCCTCTTACATCAGAGCCCCCCCATCAAGGTTCTCCTCTTACATCAGAGCCCCCCCCATCAAGGTTCCCCTCTTACATCAGAGCCCCCCCCATCAAGGTTCCCCTCTTACATCAGAGCCCCCCATCAAGGTTCCCCTTCTTACATCGGGGTCCCCATCAAGGTTCCCCTTCTTACATCGGTGTCCCCATCAAGGTTCCCCTTCTTACATTGCAGTGGACTACATGTGGTGTGAACTGGCCCTTAGGTCATATTGACAATAGGCCCATGGCCCCAATGAAAGCGCTGACCTCCTCCATAAGGGGTATTTACTAGTGAAAGACCGATTATTGGCACCTTGCCCGATATATCTGAATCAGCCTTTTGATTTACTGATATTGCCGATATTTAGGGAAAGTGCTTGTACCAGGGTGATGCCTGCAGCTAGAGGCATCACCCCGGTAACGGCGTCTTGTAATGACAACCGATACGGCTGAGAAGTCGCTCGGCTGTCATTCCAAGGAGTGGGAGGGGACGTCCCCCCCCCCCCCCCCCCCCCCGCTCCCGCCTTCCGCGGCTCACCTGGGTCTTCCGTCCCACCGGGAGACCCAGGCATCCTACCTTCACCGCCGCCGTCTGACCGGGTCTCCATTTCTTTGAATTCGGGGCCGCTGAGTACCCGGAAGTGATGTCATGACATCACTTCCGGGTACTGGCGGCGCCAAATTAAAAAAACGTACAGCATTCAAAACAGCCAAACTTGGCGTTTTGAATGCTTTTAAGTGCTGAGGAGGGGTTTGGGGTCTTTTAGACCCCCAGATCCCTCCACCACAGTACCTGTAGACATATATTAAAAAAAAAATATCCGCTGATGCCGATATCCGATGACCAAAATATCGGTATCGGCGGTAAAAAAATTATATCGGATGATCAATAGTATTTACAGCCATTGGTGCAGCTTATTGGTGCAATTTACCTTTTTTCAATACCTAACTTGAATAACCGTGCAGCCGGTTTTGCACATATTAGTGTTTTTCTGTAGAATGTTACTGATCATTCGTTCTTCCTGTGTGAAATTGATTGTGTCATTCTGGTGAAATACGCGGTATTTCCTGCATCCATAGCATATACGTGACAGTTACATATCCCGCAGATTGTGTACACAAAGTGACAACAGACAATGGCCATGTGGTTATCTGGATATTCTATTTACCATTTCCATGGTAACCGTTCAGCTGGCCTGACCAGATTTAGGTGGAATCCTCATAGAGGGCCAGAGGTCAGCCTTGTAAAAAATGTCTGACAACACACATAACCTTGTAGAAGAATTGCAATCTGTCATAAAAAGGGGAAAACCACTTACCATAATTGATGGTGTTCCTGTGCTTTGTTTTTTAGTCACGGTATTGGTATTACTGGTTTCTGTTTCATTATAGTGGGCTTTTATGTATCAGGTGATCTAAAATAAGGGCTGAATACCGGCCAGCATCGGCACGGCCTGTGTGTGCTGCAGCCAATCTGACAGAAGTCGACCGTTCATTTTGCCGGCTTCTAGAGCTGCGCGATTAATCGTTTCAAAATTGCGATTCCTCACGATCCTAATCCAGCATTTTCACGATTCATGTACCGTATTTTTCGCCGTATAAGACGCACCGGCATATAACACGCACCCAATTTTAAAGGAGGAAAATCTAGAAAAAAAAGATTCTGAACCAAACACTGCAGTAAAATATTTTATATCAACAGGTGAGGGTATAGGCATGGCACAGGTGAGGGTATAGGCATGGTACAGGCATGGCACAGGTGAGGGTATAGGCATGGCACAGGTGAGGGTATAGGCATGGCACAGGTGAGGGTATAGGCATGGCACAGGTGAGGGTATAGGCATGGCACAGGTGAGGGTATAGGCATGGCACTGGGGAGGGTTTAGGCATGGCACTGGGGAGGGTTTAGGCATGGCACAGGGGATGGTTTAGGCATGGCACAGGGGATGGTTTAGGCATGGCACAGGGGATGGTTTAGGCATGGCACAGGGGATGGTTTAGGCATGGCACAGGTGATGGTTTGGGAATGGCACAGGTGATGTTTTAGGCATGGCACAGGTGATGGTACAGGTGATGGTACAGGCATGGCACAGGTGATGGTACAGGCATGGCACAGGTGATGTTTTAGGCATGGTACAGGCATGGCACAGGTCGGCTTCAATCACTTACCTGCTCTCTTGGGCTGCCTGCGAGACGTCCACGGCGCTGCTCCTCTCCTCTCGTCCTCTTCTTCTGACGGCGGCGGGATTCCGGGAACCGTCCACGGCGCTGCTCCTCTCGTCCTCTTCTGTCTTCTTTGACGGCGGCTCTCTCTGTCTTCCGATCGGTCCGGCGGGAAGGAGATCGGGCGGTGACGGTGCGTGACTGACGCACGCACCGGCACTGCCCCCCTTGCGACGTCAGCAGGCAAAATGTGTATTTGTCGTATAAGACGCACCAACTTCCCCCCCCCCCAGTTTTGGGGAAGAAAAAGTGCATCTTATACAGCGAAAAATACGGTAACAAGTGCAGAGCAGTTCCTTCTCACAGCTGCCCCTGTTGGAACATAATAGCACAGCAGGGAGATTGATGTACTAACATCGCATGGTTAGTACAGCTGTCAGGTTTTTTTTTTTAACGAAAAAATACCACTAGTGTGTACGAGGCTTTAGTCCCAGTGTTCTCTATCGGTATCTATTGTACCAGTTATGCTAGCCATACATGGCTAGATTTCAGTCATTCAGCCTGTAGAGCATGGGTGTCCAACACCTTTTGGCTTCTCTGGGCCACATTGAGTGTAGAGAAATTTTCTCGGGCCGCATATAAAATATATACTATTAGTTAAAGCATATAAGTAATAAAACGCCGCCGCGCCCTTCCCATGCTGCCGCGCCCCCAGCACTAATTTTAGATGGACGATCCCCTCCGAGGCTGCCTCTGTGGCCATGCCCCCGACTCGACTTCCTTCCTCCCCAGCAAAAAAATATAAAAATTGTCAGGGGGCAGTGGGCCGCATTGCCTGCGGTTCGGGGCCACATGCGGCCCCCGGGCAGCAGGTTGGACATGCCTGCTGTAGAGGATAAGTAATCGATTTATCCATCCAAGTATCATATGTCCTGCTGGTTACTGTTCAAACCACCCCTTCAGTGACCCTGTTGTGCACCCCCCCCCCCTTCTTCTCCCCTTATCCATTCAGAAAGTTCAGTGTATTCTTTTCGCAGAATACAAGAAGTTCTGTGGATTGATGGAGGGGGAACCTGTCATTCATCTACCCCTCCAATCCCCTCGTCCAGTCAGAGTGTTTTATATTCTGTGAAAAGGATGCACAGAATTTTACGAGTGGGCAAGGGGAGAGGAAAAGGAGGGCAAGCAACAGGATAGCGCTGCAGGACCGTAAGGCTCGGTTCACACGGCTTCATCCTCAGTCATGTGACTTGCTTGCGATTTACTTGCTTTTAACATTGCAGTCTATGGCACTAAAATCGCACCAAAGTTGCAGAACATTAGTGCAGGAACCTTTTTTTTTTTTTTTTTGTCATTGCAACTTGATTAAGAAGGCATCCATTGAAATGTGATTTGACTTGTCATGCGACTTTGTATTGAAGTGTGAACCGGGGCTTATAAAGGCCCCTGCGACGTGCCCAGGATCAATTGAAAGGGTCCTGGCAGTCAGGAGGGGCCCTAAATGCTTCCTTGCATCGGGGCCCTAAATGCTTCCTTGCATCGGGGCCCTTAATGCTTCCTTGCATCGGGGCCTTTAATGCTTTCTTGCATCGGGCCCTTAATGCTTTCTTGCATCGGGCCCTTAATGCTTTCTTGCATCGGGGGCCCTTAGCTTCCTTGCATCGGGCCCTTAAAGCTTCTTTGCATCGGGGCTCTTAATGCTTCCTTGCATCGAGCCCTTAATGCTTCCTTGCATCGGGGGCCCTTAATGCTTCCTTGCATCGGGGGCCCTTAATGCTTCCTTGCATCGGGGCCCTTAAAGCTTCCTTGCATCGGGGGCCCTTAATGCTTCCTTGCCTCAGGGGGCCCTTAATGCTTCCTTGCCTCGGGGGGCCCTTAATGCTTCCTTGCATCGGGGGGCCCTTAATGCTTCCTTGCATCGGGGGGCTTTTAATGCTTCCTTGCATCGGGGGGCTTTTAATGCTTCCTTGCATCGGGGGGGCCCTTAATGCTTCCTTGCATCGGGGGGGCCCTTAATGCTTCCTTGCATCGGGGGGCCCTTAATGCTTCCTTGCATCGGGGGGCCCTTAATGCTTCCTTGCATCGGGGGGCCCTAAATGCTTCCTTGCATCGGGGGGCCCTAAATGCTTCCTTGCATCGGGGGGCCCTTAATGCTTCCTTGCATCGGGGGGCCCTTAATGCTTCCTTGCATCGGGGCCCTGAAGCTTCTAGTTACGCCTCTGCGTCTTATTCTATTTCTTCTGTACTCTGTGAGAATCACTAATATTAAATGATAGTGAGAGCAGAATGCGAATTCTCTTAGAATATGTAGGTTCCTGGGGACACAGAACTTTTTCCGAAGAGTAATAAAGTTAATTGAAGGTAGTACAAGGAGTAATGTTTGGTTACTTTTATTGACCTAAAAGGTCCATTTTAGTAATACTAGTTTAGGTATATTTTGAGAATTTCCTCTTGAGCTTTAATTTTAAGGTCATATTTAGGTCTCATTTATGTCATCTGCTTTAAAATCACTACTACTGGCAAGTCTGGTCCTCTGTTGCATTGTCTTAGTGTTTCCTTACATCCAGCTTCCTTCCTTATGTTACTTAAAGATAACCGTTTAACGTACGGCCGTTGGCTCTTTCCGCTTTCCTTCTTATACTTTGCATGTTACACATTTTTGTCTTGCGGCGAGGGGGAGGGGGACTTCCTCTGAGATGACAGTGGCTGCAGATCATGTGTCACATATGTTATTTTGCTCTTCATGTAATCTACAAAGGGCAATTTTAGATTTGATGGGGTAGAAAATCGTTGCATTTGATTCCTATTGGGGATGTTTCACAGTTGTGGCAGGAACAAGGGTTTCATTGCAATACTTCCCTTCTATTCCTTTTCTGTTGACAACTCGATATTTTGTATTTATCACTTTCTGTCCTGGTGTCACTGGTCACCAGGACACATTCAGGCTCCATTCACACCTGGGTGTTTTTGAGCGTTTTTCAGCTCCAAAAACGCTCAAAAAAAACGTTCCAAAATGCCCAACAAGTAAAACCCCATTCATTTAAATGGCCCCTGTTCACTTCTGAGCGTTTTGCAAAACGCCTGTAGCTGAAAAAAGTACATGAGCTTCTTTTTGGGCTGATTACCAGCGTTTTTGATAGATGTCAATGCCTGCCTCCAAAAACGCCTGAAAAAATTGCGGTAAAAAAACGCACGAAAACGCTACGCTCAAGTGTGAATGCAGCCTAAGAGCCGGTTCACACTGAGGCGACACGACTCCTTACTACTTCGGGGGCGACTTGTGCATTACCATGCACCACGACTTCGGAGCGACTTGCAGGGACTTCACATAATGGAAGTCTATGCAGGTCGCCCCGAAGTAGTACAGGACCCTTTTTCTAAGTCGGAGCGACTTGTGTCGCTCCTATTAGAATGGGTCCTGTAGCGGTCAATGGACCGCGAGGGAGCGCGACTTGTCAGGCTGACAAGTCGCGCTAGTGTGAATCGACTCTAATAGTGACACGGCAATATAAACTTGGCAAGGCTTCTAAAGCGGGCCATGCAACATTTTTATTTTTCGGAACCTCCATTCAGTTTTCGAATACTTGGGTCAGATTGCGATTGTTTTTGACTGTAGTGACAAATCAGTTTGAAAGAGTTGGATTCAAATATTTTCTTGTTTATAGATTAACGAAATTCTAACCGTGGATGCAATTTCCATATAGGAAAAGTCGTATTGTAAAGGTATTGTAATGCACATGTGTTAAGCTACATGGATCAAAAATTCCATTGCATTCAGCAGGGACAGGCCAAATTTTCAGCCAAAGCTGTTGTAAAATTTGCATTCAATCACCAGCTGCTTGACTGCAACGCTGATCAGTGTATTCTGACGGTGAAGGAGTCTCCACTGTCAGAATACAATAGCCTTCCAAGGAGGATTTCTCCATTTACCTCACTTGTGTGTATGGGATTAGCCCAAGGGTCTCTAAAATTTTTAAACCAAGGACCAATTTACTGTCCTTCAGGCTCTAGGGGGGTGTAGTAGAAATTGCCCCAGTGTCAATAGGAGTAAATCATGTGCCATCATTGATTTTAGTGGGAGAAGCAGTGCCTCGTTGTTGGTAGAAAAGGAAGGAATAGTGCCCCATCACTGGTGTCAGTGGGTGGAATGGTGCCTCATTATTGGTATCAGCTGGTGGAAAAGTGTCACTCCCAAGGGCCAATTAAGGCAAGCAAAGGGCTGCATCTGGCCCCCAGGCCACAAATTGGAGACCACTGGGTTAGCCCGTTGGCTGATCGTAAAAAGAATAAGCTTTGGTCTGGGTTATGCCTCGTACACACGCAACGATTATCGGCCGACCGATCGGCCGTCTTTTGTCCAGTGTTGTTGTGTTGGTTGAAATGTGCTTTAGACTGCACACAAATTTTCTCGGCCAACAAAAAACAACTTCAGAAGTGATGTCATGTGCTGGTTAACTTTCCGTGTGTTTTTTCTTCTCTGAGCATGCCCAGTGTTGCTCATCTGAATTTTGTCTGCCGAAATCTGTACTGACTGGCGAACAATCGGCCGTTCTGTTGACGGCCAACAAAAATTTTATAGCATGCACACCAGATTTTGTTCGGCCGAAAAGTCGGAGTCGGTTGTCAGAAGCATCATACTAACAAGCCGACAATACGCCGATCGGACGTTGGCCGAAAATTCACGGCCAACTATCGATGCGTGTGTACGGGGCATGACAGTGGACTCCCCACTGTCAGAATACAATAGCCTACCCAGGGAGGACTTCTCCATTTACCTCACTTGTGTGTATGGGATTAGCCCAAGAGTCTCTAAAATTTTTAAACCAAGGACCATTTTACTATCCTTCAGGCTCTAGGGGGGCGTAGCAGAAATTGCCCCAGTGTAAATGGGTGTAAATCATGTGCCATCATTTATTTTAGTGGGAGAAGCAGTGCCTCGTTGGTAGAAAAGGAAGGAATCGTGCCCCATCAATGGTGTCAGTGGGTGGAATGGTGCCTCATTATTGGTATCAGCTGGTGGAAAAGTGTCCCAAGGGCCATTCAAGGCAAGCAAAGGGCTGCATCTGACCCCCAGGCCACAAATGATAAACCACTGGGTTAGCCCGTGAGCTGATGATAAATAAAAAGAATAATCTATGGCCTGGATTAGGAACAAAAATGTCTAGGATTCCAGTCAAGTAGCAGGTATGGATGGATTTTGAGGACTTTCAGTATAAATTAGTTGACTTGATGATGGCAAGATGGAATGTTCTGACGACAAACTATTTAACAGGATTTCGAACAAAAGTTCAACGAAATACTACTGGGGTATGGTCAGCTTAACCCTTCCCTGATCTTTCTAAAACATAAAAAGTCTTGGCTTTGGATACACTTATGAAGCTGGCCTGTAATCCCCTAAGTAAACATTTTAATACAAGTGCATCTGAAGGACAGGCGTCTTGTATTAGGCCGAGACAGTACATATGGGACAGTTTAGTGTTATTGATTAATAATGGTGCCTGTAATGGAATTAAGCTGTTGACTGCTCAGCCGGTTGGTAGTGTTGTGGAAGTGAGGAGACGGTTCAGAAATAATTGGGCAGGAATGAGAGGTTCCTTTGTGGTGTTCGGTGCTGAACTGGAATGTTTGACATTCTACCTTCCTCCACATGAAATAGTTCAGCCATGGAAAAATCACGTCCCCTTCTCCACAACTGGAGCAGAGGAGGAAGTGAAGGAATTTCCTCTGCCTCAGCTTTTGTTTTCTTCATAGGTCATCACAATACCCTACTGTTATAATTCATTTGGATGGCTTCTTTCCTCTAATGAAAACACAATATATAAAGGAAAGACGGCGATAAGCTATTTATGAGGAGCCGTACATCTTAAGAATTGTAGATCATTAGAGACACGGCTCAGGATCATTTGTAGGCTAGGAGGAAAATATTAATGTGCGCAAAATGTAGTTTATCAAAAACTGGTCTAGCGTGCAAGCAAAAAATTCCTTAAGATCTTATGGCCTGTACACACAATCAGAAAATTGTATGAAAAATACCGCTTTCGAATCGATCAAAGGATAATCTGATCATTAGTACACCGCTTTCGAGAGCCGGTAACGTGAATTCATGAGAAATTATCTGATGGGGCAGCACAAAAAATTTTCTTGTAGGATACCAGATCGTACGATTTTAATTTAATCAGTACGGTTGTCGTTAAAAAATGCAATACAAATACTCTACAACACATTACATCACTTCCGAATATCTATTCTGTCGTACGAGAATTTTCGTAACTTTAGTAAACTCTTCATTTTCGATATGGACATGCAAAAAAAGTAATCTCATTGTGTGTACCAGGCAGAAGGGCTAATTCACACCGCAATATGGTGCGGGAAACCCACTTTCCATACATGTTTCCCACACCATGTTCTAAATGCACTGGGCGTGTGATCTGCTGCGATTGTCAATATATAATCCTAATGAACCCCAAATGCAGATTACAAAAGCAGTGCATTTGCCTGCATCTGAATGCATTATACGGCAGTACCATGCAGTGCAGTGCGTTTTTGGAAAGTAGTGCATTCGCTACTTTTTTTTTGTGATCCAATGTGATTTTCCACTTATTCAAATGTATAGGCTGTAAAAAGCACTGCACTACAGGAGCACAAGCTGTGTTTCGGTGCGAAATAAGGTGTGAGCTGGCTCGAAGTGCAGCCAAAATCCGCACAAGGGACATAACTTACAGTCAATAGGATGTGTCCCTTGTGTTTATTCCTCTGCTGTTCATAGTAATTTTCCTCCGTCCTGCCCCCCCCACCCCCTTTCCCAGAATGGGGGGATGGGGTAAATGCAACTGTTGTCACAGTCTTACATAGTTACATAGTTAGTGAGGTAAAAAAAAGACATCAGTCCATCCAGTTCAACCATAGTCAGGCTCTCACCTTCAGGAGAGCCTGACTATGCCCGTCCTTTCTGCCAGTGCCTGTACTACAGCTTCTATGAATAGAGGGGGTGGGGCTTTTAATCATCCGCCTGTCCGCCATTCTTAGATCATGTTCCATTCATAGAAATGGCTTCAGTTATGGATTATAAATTGTTGAATCACACCACTAAAATCGCTATTGATTAGTCGTGGTCAAAGGCTAAACAAATGGCTCCATATGGTCAAGGCTACACAAGTAGCATGTGGAATGGATAACACAAAAGTGGAGCCATGTATGATCGCGAGAGAATAATCTTTACCAGTGCCCCTGTACAAGGTCATTTAGCACCCAAGTCAAAAAGGCCCAATTGCAGCCCCCTCTCCCCCATGGACTGTGAACTATTTCAGGGACATAGGTTGTAAGACTTATCCATTTTATGCCCCCCTCTTGTTGAAGCACCCAGGATGGCTGACACTTCTGCCCAGCCCTTGTGGTTACTACATTCTACACGTGCCTACCAGTTGTTCCAGCCATCAGTTGCCAAATTAACAAAATATGTGTATTAGTAGCCTGGTTAAAATTCGAATTATTGCCGGAGTAGCTCCACCCAATCACGTATTCTAAACTGTGTGAACTCTGCTTTGATTATCTGAAACAGCATTGATCGCCATATTCTATGTCTTCACAGATGAACGAGAGGCTGTCCAGAAGAAGACTTTCACGAAATGGGTAAATTCCCACCTGGCCCGCGTGTCCTGCAGAATTACCGATCTGTACGCAGATCTGCGAGATGGAAGGATGCTTATCAAACTGCTGGAAGTTCTCTCTGGAGAAAGACTTGTAAGTATCTATGTTTTATAGGAAGACATTAGAAGAATGTCGTATGGCTGGGCTGGGCCGATGGCAGTGCGATCGCCAGCATTTCCTGCTCTTGCCTTCACCCTGTTGTTGGACACCACTCTGTGCACTGCCCATGTGTTTGCAGGATGCCAAAAATATCTGCACCCTCATCTCCAGCCATTGATGGATCGAATCTCAGCTCGTTCATCAGAGACCAACCGAGATTCGATCCATCCATGGGCAGGCTGATTTTAACTTTGCCCTACAGGTAACCTTATAAAACGTTTTATCTGTAGATGCCTTGGAAACCGTCTGAACTTGCACCATTTACTAGACTTTAACATCACCTCCAGCTCATTACGCATACACAGTACTGTCTGCATTCATGGAACACCTGGTGTGCTGTGTTTGCAGAGAGTACTGGGCTGTGATGGTGACTCCCATGGGCATGCACAGGAGTGATGTCATCTGGGTCCGGCCAATAAAATGGCTAGAGAGGGAACCCGGAAAAAAGACTGGGTGAATATGGAAGCGCCAGGAGCAGTGACAGTTCAGCACTGGAGGGGTACGATTGAAAGGTAGGTCTGTTATAATATGCTAGTATTATATGCATACTAGCACATTATGGCATAAACCTGCAGGTGATACATTTTAAAATGTTTTGTTGTGTTTAATACCGCTTTAAGAGGTGTCAGACTTCTCTTGGGCTTTAAATTTAATTTATAGGTTAAAGTGTTACTAAACCCCGGCCTTGCGTATTCACAATATCTGGTCTCCCACAGTACACAGAACCTGGAAATGCAATTTTAGTAAATATAAACTGCTAAATATCTGTTCTCATCAGTGTCCAGCTAAGCGCTGGTTAAAGCTTGTAGAAGGAGTTTTTTGACTGACT
Source organism: Pelophylax lessonae (assembly GCF_965119305.1). Lineage (NCBI taxonomy): Eukaryota > Metazoa > Chordata > Amphibia > Anura > Ranidae > Pelophylax > Pelophylax lessonae. The sequence goes on from NC_138770.1 coordinate 655,528,002, forward strand.
TATGAGACTGCAAGGCCCCTGACCCTCTGTCTGGACAGTGCTGATTGACCCTGTGCTGATCACATGCATCCTCCAAAAAAAAAAAAAAACTTTCTAGCAATACACACCAAACTGAGCATGTGCAGCCTGACTCCATAGACTCTGTGTTATTAGAAAATTATTAGGAGTCAGTGGAAAGAGGGGAGGATCAGAGAAGACCGGATCAAACAGCCTTTTTACACAATACCCTTAGGTTCCACAGTGAGTATAGCCAGCATGCTTTACTGCATATACAGACTGATTTTACTGTTGTGAGTTTAATAACACATTAAGAGGGCCATACATGGTTCCAATATCGACCGGTTCAGCAGGGACCAGCCGAAATTCGAACCATCTATGGGCAGGTTCAGCAGGGACCAGCCGAAATTCGAACAATCTGTGGGCACATTCAGCAAGGACCATCTGAAATTTGAGCTATCTATTGCATCCAAGTCGATCTATGGGTACAACCAGGATGTCTGATTTGTACATGCGATTAGTTCCAGCAGCTATAGCCGTTGGCAATATTCACTGTGTTCTCCCGACAGGGACGGCTCCCCGTGCCACGGGAGGCTGGAAGAACATAAAAGCTTCTTGGGAGGGATTCCCCCATCAACATAGTCAGGAATCAAGTGATTTTTCTTTCTTGCAACCCGTGGTTGCAAGAAAGAAAATCACATCACCTATGGCTAGCCTTAGGCAGGTCATACAGTGTGAATTTCTCTCCTGCAACCATGGGTTGTAGGAAAGAAGTTTGCACAATTCTCCCATCAACACAGACAAGTATTGATGTGGGAATCCCTCCTACCGGGCCATTGTCTTCTCCCGGGAAGGAGGGTGGTGGAGACTGCTCTCGCTGGGAGGTGACAGTGATTATCACTAGTGGTCATAGCAAGAGAATCCGGTGTTCTAAAATTTTGTCGGACCCATGAAAATTCCGGACCTCATCACTTCCGGCTGGTGCGAGCCCCGGAGCGCATGCGCACAAGACATTTTCAAGGTCCGAGGAAATTCTAAGACTTAGCGAACAGCTGATTGAGAGGAGGAGGGTCTGAGGTGGGACGCACACACCGCTGCGGGAAAATTGCTGTCACGGGCGAACCAAAGGTGCTGGAGACCCCAAAATTGTATCGCAGGTAGCCAAGACGCTCCCCTACAGCTGATAGAAATTTGGGATGAAAGGGCGCGGAGCAGTGACCCCGAGAACCGGGCCTCGGGGTCACTGCTCTGCGCCCTTTCATCTCGAGACCCCAAATTTCTATCAGCTGTAGGGGAGCGTCTTGGCTACCTGCGATATAATTTTGGGGTCTCCAGCCCCTTTGGCTCGCCCGTGACAGCAATTTTCCCATGGCGGTGTGTGCGTCCCACCTCAGCCCCTCCTCCTCTCAATCAGCTGTTCGCTAAGTCTTAGAATTTCCTCTGACCTTGAAAATGTCTTGTGCGCATGCGCATCGGGGCTCGCACCAGCCGGAAGTGGCAAAGTCTGGAATTTTCATGGGTCCGACAAAATTTTAGAACACTGGCAAGCTGGTTATACCCAAGTCGATCGATCAACTTGGTACATTCAGCCTGCCCATTAACGGTTCGAATCTCGGTCGATTCCTGCTGAACCAGCAGAGATTCGAACCGTGTATGGCTGTCCTTAGTGTTAAATATGCCCCATTTCCACCCAAGTACACACTTTTGCTTTCCTCATTGCAAGGTTAGAAAGACATTGTTATACACTAATTGTAGATAATGTAAGGCTTTACAATTGTTCTAGCGGAGAGCCCTGACTATAGTTGTTCTGTTCAGGGACCGTCCTGAGAGCAGGTTCATTTCCTCCAGTTACTACACCCAGTAATTTGTAAAAGTTGTTGTTCTAGGGTCACTATGCAACATGTGGCGTGATTGTGCAAGGCAGCGCTGTTATCAGTAGGTGTTGCCTCATGGGCTAAACGTCTACATATTACATACATTGTTCATCATATTGAGACAGGTTTGTTAAACAGCACCTTAACACCTTGTGGTCCGGCTCTTGGAGAGTTGCCCTCAGCTCATTGTTTCATACAGGCAAAATATAAAAACACTTTCTGCATAAGAAAGTAGAACTATAGACAAAACTATGTAAGGGAGAGTTAAAACCCCTGTTAGTTTATTTTTTGCCATCTGTGTTCCTTTGTGGAAATTTCCCTTCACTTCCTGTACCACAGTCATACAGGAAGTGAGAGGAAATCCCTGCAAATTAAGGGAATTCCTTGGAGACCCCCAGGTCACTAGAACTAGTGTCCCCCATTGGAAGATGTCCCCTCTTTTTTTACTTTACTGGAAACAACCCAAAATTTGGGACTTTCTTTTACTTTCTCTTTCGATAATGGTAAACAGGACACATAGAGAGGGTGAATTTCCTTAACGCAGGGGTCTTCAAACTATGGCCCCCCAGTTGTGCAGGAACTACAATTCCCATCATGCCTAGTCATGTTTGTGAATGTCAGAATTTTAAAATGCCTCCATGTGATGTGTAGTTCCGCAACAGCTGGAGGGCCGTAGTTTGGGGATCCCGGCATTAACGGGACAGACAGCAATAAAAACTGATAGAGTGAAGAGGGTGTAGAACACCTATCCAAAACGTAAAAAAAAAAAAAGTTTTGCCTTTAGTTAGGCTACATTCACATGTGGGCGTAGCAGATCACGGGCAGAATCGCCACAATTCTGCCTGCGATCTGGAATCATTGCAAATCGCGGGACGCCTGTCTGATGCCCGTGACTTGCAATGGCACCCCAAACGCTGTGTGATGTTGCTGCGATTTCCGCCTGCCAAATCAGGGTAACTTTGTGCAAACAGAATCGAAGGGACGCCTGTCGCCCAAAAAAGGTACAAGAGCTTCTTTTGGGCGTCATGCGTCCCGCAATTCTGTTTGCGCGATGTTACCGCGATCCGGCAGGCGGAAATCGCGGCAACATCACACAGCGTTTAGGGTGCCATTGCAAATCACAGGTATCGCACAGGCGTCCCACGATTTGCAATGATTCCGGATCGCGGGCAGAATTCTGCCCGTGATCCGCTACGCCCACATGTGAACGTAGCCTTATACTTAAACAGTTAATAGTCATAGCCAATTTTTGTGTTTAACTAATGCACACGTTTATACTCCTTGCATCGCAAAAAAAAAAGTGTGGCCAGTAGAACCCCTGGAAGCTTTTTATTGCTGTATAAAAGTTTATGGAGCTAAAAATCATAAAAAAGGAAAAACTAACTGCACGCCCTTCACGACCCCCCTCTCGGTTCTCCTTATACTTCCCACCGTAGGTGCTGAGCTCTCAGTGCCCAGGCAACTCGTGTAGTGATCCGGAGATTTGAAATCCCCACGTTTCTTCCTCTTCTTTCCTCGGCGTTTCCGGGATGGATCAGAGTTGTGTTCTGTGCTGGCGCTGACCAATCGGAATTGCTCTGATTTGTCCTAAAAAGAGAGCTGATTTCAAATCCCCCCACCAGCTACACGGGCTGCATGGGCACTGACCGCTAAATCATTCAAAATGGTACACATTAGGCGGAAATCATTCATTCTTTTTTCCCATATGATTCCCCCAACATTTTGGAGCCTTGTCCCTTTGGAAATTTTCGTTCAGAAGGTCGGAATTGGCTTTAGAAAGTTGTGTACGCCCGATACGAAAACCGTACGAAAGTTCTTTGAACGTAAATTCTCGCCCCATTTTCTTATAGTGTGTACGAGCCTTAAGTTCACCTTTTTCTTTTTTTTTTGGAAAGGTGAACTAACACTAAGCAATGAGTTCTGAATGTCTCAGAAGCTTCCCAAATGAATGTCAAATACATGCTGCATTTGCAAATCGAAGCCCTTTAACTCAACCTTAAAGAGGAAGTAAACCCTCCTCTGCAACTTTTACCTATAGGTGATCCTATGATAAGGCTTACCTATAGGTACTGTAAATATCTCCTAAACATGTACTGTTTAGGAGATATTTACCTTACATGCAGCCAGTGACGTCACTGGCGCATGCGCTCTGAAGGAACGGCCGCTGGTGCCGTTCCTTCAGAGCCCCGTGCTATGACCGTCGGCGCGCGTGCGCGGGAGTGACGTCACCGCGGCTCCGGCCAATCAGATGGCCGGATGCCGCGATCCCGGAAGACGGGCGACTAAACATGTCGCCCGTCATAGAGGTAAGCGGGCGGCACGGCGGGGGCTCGTTCTAAGGTAAGTATTTCATAATGAGCTAGTATGCGATGCATACTAGCTCATTATGTGTTTCTCTTTCAGGTTGAAAAAAAGATAAAAAAAAAAAATTTGGGGGTTTACAACCTCTTTAATGGAGTCCGGGATAGCAATAAAAACTCAGCAAGGGTAGTTCTAGTCTTTCCCCTTGCTAGCCAAAGCTGAATAGAATATGTTTTTAAGCTTTTAGCTGGACTTAATGTTTAAGTTCACACAACTGTAATGCTAATGCACCAAGCACGCTGTGATGCATTGTCATGTCTTTCATTTTAAATGTTACTCTAACCCAGCTATTCTCAACCAGGGTTCCTCCAGAGGTTTCCAAGGGTTCCTTGAGCTGTGGCTGATTGACCTCCCATTTGATGGCGCCAGCAAAGTTCCAGGGCCAACGCCACTTTACAAAGTCAGCAGCATGCACCAATGATCTTTTTAGGTGTCTGCAAGGGTGGTGCTCTGACGTCCACTCTTTCGAGTTTCACTCTTCCTACTGACCAGCAGTATAAGGGGCATTTCCCCCCATTGATCCCAGATGAACTGGTTTAAGTAGGGGTTCCCTGAGGCCTGAAAATTATTTTAGGGGTTCCGCTGGGGTAAAAAGGTTGACAGACTAGAGCCTGCGCTGCAGTACACCACAAAATGCTGTAGTACACCACAAAAAAATGCAGGAAAAATGGAACAATTTATATTACGTTGTGGACCATGGTAGCACAGCGTGCTGCAACCCACAATAACGTCATCTGAATGAGCAGTTGTCCAGTACACAACAGATCTCTCTTTATTTCTACAGATACGTTTATCTTTGGAACAGGCAATGATGCAGAGTAGGGGAGGCAGCATTACAACCCTGCATTTATGTGGAGGGCACACATGAGGTCTTCTTGATTCAAACATGCAGTAAGCAAAAGGTAGAGATGGCAATTCCAAAATCCATATGAACATCTTTATTGCTTACACGGTATTAAAGCAGAGTTCCAGCCTTTTCTGTGTTTATTAAAAGTCAGCAGCTACAAAAAGTGCAGCTGCTGACTTTTAATAAACACACTCACCTGTCCCACAGTCCAGCGATGCGGCCGCCCGAAGCCTCGATCCTCTCCCTATGGTCTCGGCGGCGCCGGCATCACTGGTGTGGGCACCCGGCTGTGACAGTTTGCGGCTTTACAGCCGGGTACGCACTGTGCATGCGCGTCTTGGTTGGCCGGCAATCTTCTGGGACCTCTGACATGTCCCAGAAGATTGCAGGGAGGGAGGGGGAGAGGAGAATTTCCGCTCAGGGCGCTCCGAGCGGAAGTGGGAGCGGGTACCTGTCACAACTAGGTACCCACTCCCCCTCCCCCAAAAAAAAACATGCCAAATGTGGCATGTCAGGGGGTTAGGACTACCTAAAGCGGAAGTTCCACTTTTAGGTGGAACTCCGCTTTAAGTTAAAAAAGATCTAACCTGTTTCGGCAGATCAAGGCTATCTGCCGAAACGTGTTAGCTCTTTTTACTTCACTAGAATGTAAGCCAGCCTTTCTCAACTTTTTCAACACAGAGGAACCCTTGAAATAAATTACTGGTCTCTGGAACCCCGGTTAAAAATTACTATATTTACAACTCGTGACACATTAGTGTGACAGTCAGGGGGAAGAATGCCCCTTACTCTTGTCATCAGTGGGAAGAATTACCCCCTTACAGATAGCTAAAAGGAACAATGGTATCATTGGCAACTTATCTGAGAGGCAGAAGTTGCCCATTTTTCAAGGAACCCTGGTTGAAAAACCCTGATGTAAGCAATAAACGTTTTCAAATGGATTTTGGAGTTGCTGGCTCTACCTTTTGCTTATTACTACATTTAGTGGATGGAGGAAATTTGAGCCCGAGCACTCGTCTTTGGATTCTATCTCTGATTCACAAATGGTTTCCCCGCTGTGAGCGCTGCACCTGCACTTTCCTAAATCAATCATGCAAAATATGTTCATTTAGACTAGGTCACTTATTTAGAGAATGCAAGCAAATTGCACTAAGGGCCATATTACACCACATGCAGTCCAGTGAGTTTTTTTTCCTGCATTAAAAAAAACACATGGAAATTGGGTTATTTGGTTCACAATGGCGTAGTTCACACCAGTGCGTTCCGTTTCCAGAAAAAAAAGTAGAACTTACTGCATTTTTCCTGCACTGGACCGTACTGGAACGCTGTAAAACGCATCAAGAACGCTTTAAAAACACGTAAAAAAAGCATCTGGAACGTATCCGGACTGCATTTTTATATGGTGTGAACTGGCCCTAAATGCCAACTTGAAGGCGAGCTGAAAAAACAAGGTTTTATTTTTTGTTTTATTTTTCTTATTTCTTTCTTCTCTCTAACTCCTGTATATTTCCTAGTCTTCTCCTAACATTATACCGGTTTTCACATAAAATCGAATGTTGGATGTTTTTGTCCTTTAAGTAAAGCATTAAGGTATGCTCACTTGTGTCTTGAAAAGTCTCAAATGGCCTAAACTGTGGGTACTTCTAGTTTATTGATGCTTTCTATGTCTCTGGGCACAGTCTTAAGATGCTGGTCACACTGTATATCCCCTGATGGTGCCACTCGCTTCAGGGCACAACATACAGCAACTATAGTTCTAGGTAATGTGAAAAAAGAATGCGCTGTCTGTTTTAAACCAGATAATAAACCAGTGTATAAAATGATATTGTGAATGAATACATACTTTTTTTTTTTTTTTTTTTTTTTTTACAAAATTCAAAAATGCATATTTATCACAAAATCCATATATGTGCAAATCAAATAATCCTATAATCAAGATAATCAATAGATTCAGAACCAACCATAAATTGACCAAAAGTTTTCAAAGTGCTCAGTACTTCAAAGATCTATAAAGTGCTCCAGTGCAAAAAAGGTGCTTTTCAAAAAAGTATGGTTGGCCTCTTATGCCCCGTACACACGCATCGACAATTGGCCGGGAATTTTCGGCCAACGTCCGATCGGCCATTTTTCGGCTTTTTAGTATGATGCTTCCGACAACTGACTCCGACTTTTCGGCCGAAAAAAATCTGGTGTGCAGGCTATAAAATTTTTGTTGGCCGTCAACACAACGGCCGATTTTCCGTCAGTCAGTACAGATTTCGTCAGACAAAAATCTGATGAGCAAGACTGGGCATGCTCAGAGAAGAAAAAACACACGAAAAGTAAACCAGCACATGACATCACTTCTGAAGTAGATTTTTGTTGGCCGAGAAAATTCATGTGCAGTCTAGGCACATTCCAACCAACAAAACGCCACTCTGGACAAAAGTCGGACGATCGGTCGGCCGATAATCGTTGCGTGTGTACGAGGCTTTACCAAACAGGGGAGAAATCAAATTGCGCTAACAAACTCTCCTGGCTAGCCGATGCTCTCACCATCCGACATCCGGTTAGTTCAGTGACCCTGTCTGTAGGAAGTAACAACAGTGTCCCCACTGTTGGAGTATACACCTGGTAGTCAGTAACTATCTAGATTAAGCATTAGGAAGGAGAAGCCACATATCCTATACAGCATTGGAATCTTCCTTTATTAAAAAAATAAAATTGTGCTTACATGTATCAGGAAACACATATGTGATGTAACAAAGCAAAGCTGCGGGACCATCAGACAGGCTCGTGCGTGGTGACATCACACTCTAGCTCCATCCGACGCGTTTCCCCACAACTGGCGTCTTCTGGGATTGGAGGTTTTTAACCACTTTGCCACTGCTCACTAGAGCTCTACTGCGGCAAAGTGGTACGTTATCGTCTAGCGACATAGACCTACGTCACCAGACACTCCCCTTTCTCGGCGGCGCGCTCCCGCTGTATTCAGTCACAGCGGGAGTCGGGCCAGGGGAGGAGAGGCGGTAATCGCCGCTGCTCTTCCCTGATCGTCGGGGAATCGAGTCTGGAGATCCGCCCGCTTGTATAAACAAAGCGGGCGGATCTCCTAAGTGACAGGCAGGGTCAGATTGCAGGGTTCAGCATAGCTGAACCTGCGATCTGTCCCTTTGTCACTCAGTCACCTCCCCCCACACATGTCAGTAAGCACCAGGCATACATTAACCCCTCCCTCTCCAATAAAATTAACCCTTTCCCTGCCAGTGTCATTTTTACAGTAACAGTGCATATTTATAGCACTGATTACTGTAGTAATGTCACTGGTACCCCCAAAAATGTCAGTCAAGGGTCCGATCTGTCCGTCGCAATGTCGCAGTCCCGCAAAAAAAACCGCAGATCGCCGCCATTACTCGTTAAAAAAAAAAAACGCCAAAAATGACAGAAATCTTTACCTTAGTAAACGCAATAACTTTTGTGCAAACCAATCAAAATACGCTTATTGTGATTTTTTTTTTTTTTACCAAACATAGGTAGCAGAAAACAAATTGGCCAAAAATTTAAAAAAAATTTTGATTTTTAAATTTTTTTGGGGGGAATTTCATATAAAAAAATGTGAAAAATATTGTTATTTTTTCAAAATTTACGCTCTTTTTTTGTTTATAGCGCAAAAAGTAAAAATCGCACAAGTGATCAAATACCACCAAAAGAAAGCTCTGTTTGTGGGAAAAAAGGACGTAAATTTCGTTTGGCTATGGCGTTGCATGACCGCGCAATTGTCAGTTAAAGTCGCACAGTGCCGAATCACAAAAAGTGACCCAGACGTAAGACAGCAAAATCCTCCGGTGGTAAAGTGGTTAATATACGACGATTTCTTTGCATGGTGATTGACTACCTAGACATAGTGTAAGGTACCAGGTGTATACTCCCAACAGTGGGGACACTGTTGCTCCTTCTTACAGATGGGGGTCACTGAGCTAATCTGATGCCGGATGGTGGGGGCGTCATTTGATCTCTATAATTTGAGATCTCCCCTGTTTGGTAAGAGACCAAAAATACTTTTTTCAAGAGCACCTTTTTTGCACTGGACACTTATATATAATATTTATATATATATATATATATATATATATATATATATATATCTTTGGAACACTTTGAAAACACTTGGGCAATTTTATGGTTAGCTTTGAATTTATTGATTATGGCCAATTTTTATTATAAGATTATTTGCACGCATATGGATTTAGCGATTTATATATGAATTTTGTAAACAATTTATGTATTCACTCACAATATATTTTATGCACTGGTTTATTATCTGGTTTAAAGAACAGCTCACTCTTTTTTCACAGTTCTCTGTTTTATCCAGTATTCAGGATTTAATTTTTTCCCGCAGTCCCAATTAGCTACCATCTAGACCGAGGTTTACATATATTTAGAACAGTTTTAGGTAATGTCAATCTAGGCCACAGCTTCATATTAGAAACCTTCTACTGTAAAACGAATAGCATGGAAGTCAGCGCTGCAGAGAATAGGTTTTGTTGATCCTGTGGTATTAGTCTGCGCTTAGAGATAATTACTACTGAAAATCCATTCATAACTGGAAGGGTTCCAAGTGGGCTTATAGGCCTGGGATGTTACACATGCTTACCTTCTATTTGTTCCACTCTTCACACAGAGCTAAATAAACCATTTTCCCCTCCACTACACTTCTTATTCAACACGTTATTGTGCTTTATTAGTAAAACACGTCTTCTGCTATTTCCATAGCCCAAGCCCACCAAGGGAAGAATGCGTATCCATTGCCTGGAGAATGTTGACAAAGCTCTGCAGTTCCTGAAAGAACAAAGGGTTCATCTGGAAAACATGGGCTCCCATGATATTGTCGATGGAAACCACAGACTGACTCTTGGTTTGATTTGGACCATCATCCTGAGATTCCAGGTAAAGTTCCTACTGTGTATCCTCCCCAAGGCTCACCTTTCCTGTGGAGAAAATCTTGGTTCAGGTGTGTTGGGAGGGAATGTGCCTGCTGCGGAATATTGGTTCTAAGGCAGCAGTAGGCAACCTTAAAGCGTTCGAGATCTACCTGAACAACATGGGAAAAGTCAAAGATAACCGGGCACAGTGTCACCTCCTCAAACCTGATTTAAACCCCTTAATTGCCGTACTACTGTCACAATCGCATGCATTGCACGACAGTCATTGATTTAAATCGGGTAGTGAGGAGGCAACATATCACAGCCTCCACCACCTGTCCACACACACTCGGATCGCATTTCAGAGGAGCAGCAGTGCCTGTTGCACTTGTGAATGAGCCCTTAGTTGCATCACCCTTAGGGCTCGTTCACACGTCAAGATGATGGGGAGTGGTAAAACAGCAGGATATATTAAAAGTCTGTGGCTAAGTGCAGGAAATCTGCAAGTACACTGCACATCACCTGCGTTGTGGGTAAACCACAGTGCATCATTGTGAAAGCAGCCCTATATTAATATGCCCAGTCTCATTGATCTGCCCTTTCAAGGCGATCGCCTGTTTGGGGCTACCCTGGATGACATCATTAAGGGTATCACGGGGGGAAAGAGTATCTTCTTGCCACAGTCAAGGAAAGGGAAGGAGCCTCGTCGCAGACGTGGGCCCTCCTTCTCAGCCCATAGAAAATTATTTTGTGCTTCTGGGACGGAGAATAAGGGAACTAGATCTTTTAAATCTACCCCGGGAGGTTCCAAGCAACCTTGGTCTGCTAAGCATAGAGCTAGCTTGCCTGAACCAGCAGACAAGACTTCTTCAGCATAAAGATCTGCCCTCACCCATTATTGGGGTGGGGGGACATCTTCACTGGTTTCTGGCCCCGTGGACTTCTTTTGTGAGCATCAAGGAGATCCGCAAAATGTTTCTTTTGGGGTACCAAGGAAGGGGGAAAACGTACATTTCTTGGTGTGAGTCGATTGGCGCTCATCCTCGAATCTTTTGTGGTTCGGATCTTAACCTTTCTTTCTATGGGACGTTGAACAGAAGTTGGTCTTAAGTACCATCCAGGGCCCGGTGTCTGCCTTGGCAATCTTCTTTCAGCAACCCCTAGCCACGCACTCTTTAGTTCGTACCTTCATTCAGGGGTTTTGACATGTGGCTCCACCTGTACAGTCTCTTTTGCTGCCATGGGATTTAAATTTAGCGCTTTTCGGTTCTCCGGAAACCTCCATTTGAGAATGTTTGGGCGATTCCCTTATCTACGTTATCCCAGAAGGTGACATTCTTAGTGGCTATTGCCTCGGCCCGCAGGGTATTGGAATTGGTAGCATTATTCTGTCGCAGTCCCTGTTTGGTCGTCCATAGGGATAAAGTGGTTCTTCGTCCCTGTTCATTATTAATGCCAAAAGTTATCTCTGACTTCCATTTGATTGAGGACATTGTGTTGCCTTCTTTGTGTCCCAAGCCGGCTCATCCCAAGGAATTTGCTTTGCATACCTTGGACGTGGTTCTGAGGTCGGACTTGCTTTTTGTGGTTACGGACGGACCAAGGAAAGACGCTGGCCGGTTCTTCGGCTACCATCTCCAGATGGATCAGACAGACGGTGATTCAGGCCTATTCCATTAAAGGTCAGGTTCCTCCTTTACCTGTCACGGCGCATTCTACTCGGGTGCTGAATACATCTTGGGCCTTCCCACTTAAAGCGGAGTTTCGGCCACAGAATCGTTTTTTTTTTCTTAATGTCCCCCAAACAGTGACCCTTTTGACCTCTATACATCCGCTAATTCTGTTTCATAGATTGGAATAATATGTTTGCAAGCACTAAATCTTACTTTTAAAAAATTAGTGTGAGCGCTGCCATCTTTGTCCTGGATCGCCGAGTCCGTTGTGGGGAAATGTCTGCCCTTCTTCCTGTTTGTAGTGGGCGGAGGCCGGGGAATCCAGCGCGAAATCTCATGTATGCCCAGTACTATGTACTGTGGAGTACTGTGCTCCGCCTAACATCGCGTCATTTCCTGTTTGGAAATCACGCGATGAGAGGAGCGGACGGCCGCCTTCGTCACCGCCCATTGCATCCTGGGAGCCACGAGTAAGAGCTCCCAGGACGCATTGCGGGACAGGAAGTTACGGCGCGGCCGTGCGGCCGAGGAGGAGGAAGTGGATGGTAAGGTGAGTATATTATGCTCTCTACTAAGGTAAGTAAAAAAAAAAAAAAAAAGGCTGGGAATATCCAATTATTGCTCAGGTAAGGACAAGGAAGCGGATGATATGAAATCTACAAGCTTGATTTTGTGGCCGGAACTCCGCTTTAAGGCATCAAAATTGCAAGTTTGCAAGGTGGTCACTTGGTTGTCGGTGCATACCTTCACAAAATTCTATAAGGTGGATACTTCGGCATCTGCGGATGCTTCTTTTGGCGGCAAAATTTGTCAGGCTGCTGTTTAGGAGGGGCTGTTCCTTCTTGAGGGGTGTTTTTTCTTTAAACTCTTATTTTTCAGACGGTGTTCCTGTGACCCGGTTAAGGCTCCTGCGTCCTGGTTAAGGGCACTTATGTTTAGCCTTGGGTTATTTTCCCCACCCCTCATTTTCCTTTTGGCACTGCTTTTGGACATCCTAGTAGTTATGATTTATGGAGCGCTGTGTCCGTTGATGAACGAAAGAGAAAATGGTATTTTTGTACTTACCGTAAAATCGATGGACACAGCATCCACGCCTCTATGGAGTTCTGATACTTCTAATCCTGCTTGCTACTAAACTGATTACTTAGAGCAGAGAGGGGGGTTCTATACCAAGCTGAGGATGGCCCATGGGCATAGCCAGGTGTTTTTTGTTCTGCCTAGTCCTCCCAGAGGAAGCAATATAACCCAGTAGTTACGATTTATGGAGCGATGTGTCTGTCGATTAACTCAGAGAAATGGATTTTACGGTAAGTACAAAAATCACATTTTTTGTATCGATTGTGTATGTATTTCTTGGACTACTCTCCCCTATGTCCAAGAGCGCTGGGTCCTGAGGAAGCAGTTAAAGTGAAAAGTGTGCCCTATGATCTTTTGGCTAATCTTTTTGGGGTTTATACAACAAATTTGTAGTACATGTGCTTTTTTTTGTCCCTTTACTATGTATTGGGTCCAGAGTCTGTAGTTTTTCTTTTATAGGTGATTTTATCTTTGGATCCTTTTTCATTCACTAACTTGTCTGTCCCATCTGTAACAATAAAGCCAAATCACAAAGTCTAGTTACCTGGAATTCCACTTTAAAAATGCATGTTTTTTCTTTTATTATTGTGGGTGCGTTTATTTATTTTTTTGTGGACTATGTCTTTAGGCAGACATAGGTGGCAGTATTCCACCTCTGGGGACTTCAATCAATGCAGATATAATCACCTTGTGGCTCAGCGTGCCAGCTCCATGACCCTTAATTGGCAGATTCCAGGACTGGGGACCTTTATCACCATATGGGAACCATCACGGTTTTCTTTGTCCTTTATAAATGGATTACAATCGATAATAAATGCCTATATAAATTGCCTCCTGTCTTGACTATGTAGATGTTTTTGACGGAATGATGTCTTATTGATCACAGATTCAAGATATTAGTGTGGAGACCGAGGACAACAAGGAGAAGAAATCTGCAAAGGATGCTTTGCTTTTATGGTGCCAGATGAAGACAGCTGGGTGAGTACAGATTAAAAGATTACCACAAAAGATCTTCTTAGAGTTTAGAGTTTTCACAAAAACAATTGCGTCGGCTGCAAACATGTTCTTCTCTAACTGGATTACCTCAGGGCCCCTAAATGACCATATTCTGTAGCAGAATACTGAAGATTGTGTCAATGTGTAAGAATTTTGATCAATCCAATAATTGAGAGGTTAATGTGGAGCTTTTCATTTGTTTCTTAGCAGTGGGAGGGAGTGGGAGAAGGAATCGATCCCTTTTCAGGCTTTTCTGCTGCCTTTGGCTTTGATAGGGCCGTTTCCAGTGTTGTCACTTGGACAGGAAGTGAGAAGAGATCTCCTGTGGGGACAAAGGCAGCCATAAAGTACTGATAGATGAATTTGTCCTCATTTCCTGTCCTGGTATGTACTATGGGAAAGGCGCCAGATCAGTATGAGTTAAGACCACACTGGTTTATTGCAGACTGGTAGAAAGCTGTAGAGCACAAGCAGGGACCTGCTATGGGGAGTGGAACTGGCAACGTCTCAAAACCTCACTCGTGCCACTGACAGAAGATCGAAAACAAATAGAGGGGGTGGTCCGCAATGAGTTTCCGAGGCCCCACCTTCTTCATTAGGCAAGCTTGGCTGATGGAGGCAGTCTCCTGTCAGTGGCACAAGTGAGAGCTCGAGACGCCACTGGTTCCACTTCCTGCGGCGGGTCCCTGCTGTGCTCTACAGCTATCCACCATTCTATTTCTTTGTATGCCTATGAGGGATCCCAGACCCTTAATGAGGAGCTGCCAGTGATCGTACCCAGCCATGCATAGCACACTGTGTGTAGGAAGAGAAGAAAATCTAAACTGACTTAACTGTTCCCAAAAGCTCATGCAGACTAGCCCTAGTATGTATCCTATTTGTCTACCTCTGCTTCGTTAGAAATGTAGATTTGAAGATTATTCTTGCAATGAGGCCCCTCTGCACTTCAAGGGTTAAATGTTTGTGAAATGTGAAGTATGGCCAAAGCTTTTTTCTCTTTCGCTCATTGACGGACACAGCTCCAGAATCTTCTTGACCATTGGGTTATGCTGCCCCTACAGAAGTTGTACACTAGGTAGGAAAAGGCTTTACCATTCCTATGGGACAGTCCCAGGGAGTATACTCCCACTTCCTGCTATAGGCATTCGGTTTTTTCTGCCTAGTCAGGAGTAAGGACCTAGATCCTTGCTAGGATCTCTGGTCCTAGCATTTTTGTCTTTTTTATTAAACTGATTTTTTTCCTCTCGTTATTTTCTGTTCCTGTGAGAACTACAATCAATTGCTGGACTGGGTGACAGACTGGATATTCTAGATCCTTATGGTCTCCCCAGTCCGGCCAGCGAGCGCGACCCTACCCTCCACTGGACGGGGGCTAGCTGGCAAATTAAACGTCTCGCAAGGACGCATAGACCTGGTCACGACCTGAGTCGCAGCGTGCCTCTGGCCTGAAGCACCCACATTCTGATGGTGTTGTGGTCTTCCTGGAGTGATGCCCACCTGGTTTCCTTGGTGTGGTAAGTAGTGTCCCCCCCTCCCATTGGTGGCCTTTTGGGGTGGACGTGGTCCCCTCCCAGGGACGGTCGGACCCCCGGTTTTCCTTTCCTTCCCACATAGCATGTCCCCCCTCAGTTATCAGGGTCACCCTGTGGACCACCCCCCATTTACCCATCTCCCTCCGCCCCCCCCCAGGGGTGGCCATACCTGTTATGTCTGTGTGGGTGTGTTGAGCAGGCGATAGGGGCATGCTCACGGCTGCTAAAAAAAGTTTTTGGGGGTAGATAATCCTGGTGGGTCTCATGCAAGGGCCCCTCCTTACTGCCCTTTCATTTCTTGGGGTTCTTTGGGGGTCCCGGGAGATGTGTGAGCGCCGCTTTTAACTGCCATTTTGTCGTAGATGGCTGCTGCAGTTTCCCAATAATATAAAGCAGCGGCCATGTTTTTGAAGCCTATGGAGCGGTGATTCGGTGGTGGGCCTCTAGTGTTACTTCCTAGATTTTCTCATTCTCTCTAATCGCCGCGCAGCGTACAGTCTGGCGTTTTTTGCTCTATCCTGAGTCGGTGGTGGGGAGTCCCTTTGGGCGCAAAATGCCTCCCTTTTACTGCTATAGCAGCCAATTTTTACTGGTCCCCGGGTTAATCCATGGAGTCCCTGGAGTATGTCTCACCACCTGACCCCCTCTCAGAGGCTGCGGGGCCCTCTGGGTCCCAGTCCGCTTTGTCTGCTCTGACGTCCGTCCTAGAGTCACTGGTGTCCAGGGTAGATATGGTCCTGCAACAGAGGACGGGCAAAAAGCACCCCCCGCCTTCACCTGCATCCTCTGTCTCCTCAGATTGTGAGGTGGATCTTGCTGCAGCGGATGCGAGTCCCCCTACTGGGTCTGTCCATGCACCCTGAGTGCTCTGATAGTGAGGATGATTCCTCTTCCACTATGGCTGAACATGAAAAGGCGCTACTGGATGCACTGATTGTATCGTTGCGGGAAACTTTATAACTGCTGCGTCTGAGACGCCGGTACATTTCGGTATGCGCAGATCCTCGAAAGCGGCAAAGGTTTTCCCCAGACCTGCAGACAAAACTTCTTCCGCATGAAGGGGCGCCCTTACCTGTATTTGGGGTCGGGGGACGTCTTTGCTGCTTTCTGGATCAGTGGACCTCCCTGATCCAGGACAAGTGGGTCCACAAAGTAATTTAATCCAGCTACAAGATCACATTTCGATCATATCCTCCGGAAAAGTTCTTCCCTTCCAACCTGCACTTAGCCCCAGATCGCTTAAAGGATCTCTATGGGCGGTGCAAGATTTGTTACTTCAAGGGGTGATTGTTCTGGCTCCAAAGTCTAAACATTTTCAGGGATTTTACTCAAACCTGTTTACAGCTCCCAGGAAGGAGGGCAAGGTGCGCCCAATACTAGCCCTTAAAGCGCTAAACTGCTTTGTGCGGGTATAGAAGGTTCTGCATGGAGTCCATGCGCACGATGGTGGAGTCCCTACATCAGGGGGATTTCCTCACCTCCATCGACATCAAGGATGCCTTCCTTCACATCCCAATATGTGTTGCCCATCAGCATTTCCTTTGCTTTGCTGTGTGCGAGGAGCATTATCAATTTGTGGCGTTACCCTTTGGTCTCGCTTATACTCCTCGGGCCTTCACGAAATTGTTGGCCCCTGTTCTAGCATTACTGCGTCAGCGGGGGATCGCGGTACTGGGGTACCTGGATGATCTGCTTTTATGAGCAGAGTCTTCGTCCGCTTTGTTGGACAACTTGGAGATTACTCTGCAAACGCTGAGGAAGTTTGATTGGTTTCTGAATCTTCAGAAATCTGCTCTGGTTCCATCCACAAGCCTAGTCTATCTAGGTCTGACTCTGGGCTCGTCCTCAGCCAGAGTGTTTCTTCCTCGGGAGAAACTTCAAAAGTTGCAGAAGGCAATTCGGCTTTTGCTGACCAGCAGACGGTCATCTCTTCGGACTTGCATGCACCTGTCCGGGTGGGGAGGCGTCCTTGGAACAGATTGTGGTCAGGGTTTCTGGTCTTTGGAAGAGTCCAGACTACTGATCAAAGGCGCTCCGAGCGATCAGACTTTGTCTGGATCATTGGACAAGTCGTCTCCAGGGGTGTCTGGTGTGGATTAAATTAGACAATGCCACGGCCCTGGCCTATGTCAATCACCATGGGGGCACAAGAAGTGTCCTGGCGGCTCGGGAAGTAGCCGGCATTCTAAGGTGGGCCGAAAGATTTGTTCAGCCCTCTCTGCTGTACACATTCCATGGGTGGAAAATTGTTAAGTGGACTATCTCAGTCGACAGGCGTTAGACCAGGGAGAATGGTCTCTTCATCCGAAGTGGTTTCATTAGTTGTGTCTCCGGTGGGGTACTCCAGAGGTAGATCTGTCGGCCTCTCGCCTCAACAAGAAGGTTCAGAGGTTTGTGGCACGGTCTCAGGATCCTCTAGCCGTCATCGCTACAGACTCTTTAGTGGCTCCTTGGAGTCAGTATCGTCTGATTTATGCCTTTCCTCCTCTCCAGCTTCTGCCGAGACTACTACGCAGTATCGAGACAGAAGGGATTCCAGTCATCCTAGTAGCAGACTGGCCACGCTGGTCTTGGTTCATCGATCTGGTACGGCTGGTCGCCGATGCTTCTTGGAGACTCCCTCTCAGGGAAGATCTGCTGTCCAAGGGACATTCTTCCATCCTGCTTTACAGTCGCTGGCTTTGACGGCTTGGCTGTTGAAAGCCAGGTGCTGAAGGACAGAGGGTTGTCTGACTCGGTGATTCCTACGCTGTTAAAAGTTAGAAAATCTACTTCTAGAAAGATTTACCATCCTATGTGGAAGACGTACACTTCGTGGTGTGAATCCCTCCGGGTTCACCCTCGTTCTATTTCAGTGGCTCGAATCTTGGCTTTCCTCCAACGAGGGGTTGTACAGCGCCTGGCCTTGAGTACCATCAAGAGCCAGGTCTCAGCCTTGGTGGTTTTCTTTCAATGCCAGTTTGCCATACACTCCTTGGCGCATACTTTTCTGCAGGGCGTGGGACACTTGGTTCCTCCAGTGCGGTCTCCATGGCCGCCGTGGGACCTCAATTTGGTGTTGTCCGTTCTCCAGAAGCCTCCCTTTGAAAATATTCAGGAGATTCTCCTGCTTGTTATCTCAGAAGGTGGCCTTCTTGGTAGCCATTACTTCGGTGTGCAGGGTGTCTGAACTGGCGGCATTGTCTTGTTGTTTACCTTACCTGGTGGTTTGCAGGGATAAGGTGGTTCTGCATCCATGTCCGTCGCTCCTTCTGAAGGTCGTCTCTGACTTTCATCTGAATGAAGACATTGTGTTGCCCTCCCTGTGTCCCAAGCCTAAGCATCCTAAGGAAGTTGCCTTGCACTCCCTGGATGTGGTTCGGACAATAAGGGTGTATCTGGCAGCTAATGGAGTCTTTTTAGGAAATCAGACTCACTATTTGTCCTCAGGGATGGACCTAGCAAGGGACTGGCTGATTCTGCTGCGATCATTTCCAGATGGATCAGACAGACTGGTTCAGGTTTATTCTATTAAGGGTCAGGCTCCTCCTTTCCCTGTCAAGGTGCACTTGGGCGCTTAGTGGCTCCTGGGCCTTCGGTCATCAGGTGTCAGTGATGCAGGTTTGCAGGCTGCTACCTGGTCGTCTGTACACACATTCACAAAGTTTTATAAAGTTGAGGTGTTGGCATCGGCGGATGCTTCTTTTGGCCGCAAAGTTTTGCAGGCTGCTGCTTAGAGGACTTGTCCTCTTTTTAAAGAGTGTTTTTTCAGGTGAGCTCCAGTTGTTGACAGTTGAGCTCCAAGTTACCTGTTGGCTATGTTTAGCCTTGCAGAAGTTTGTTTTTTCTGCTGTTCCCACCCTCATGTTTAACACTGCTATGGTCAAGAAAATGAAGAGCTGTGTCCCGTCAATGAACAAAAGAGAAAATGGGATTTTAGTCTTACCGTAAAATCCATTTCTCTGATGTTCATTGACTGACACAGCACCCGTCCCTCTATGGAGTTGGGTTTTTTCTTCTGACGCTGCTTGTTACAAAACTAAATACCTATAGTAGGAAGTGGGAGTATACCCCCAAGGACTGCCCCATAGGCGTGTTCAAGCTTTTTCTCTGCCTAGTGTCCTACTCCTGTAGGGGGCAGTAAAACCATACGGCCAAGTATGAAAATCTGTGTCTGTCAATGATCATCAGAGAAATGGATTTTACGGTAAAACACAAATCCCATTTTTTCCAGTCATGCCCCTTCGACAGAGGCCGGCCCAGCTACAGTGCAGTTTCTATTGAACCGGCCGGTGCTGTTTGAGATTCTGCCCGTTGTGTACTAGGCTTTAGAGAGCCAAGGTTTGAGTGAGAATTGCACTCTTGCTACAGTTTTGTTTTCTCAAGTTTTGATAATTCAGCTTGAGTTCCATTTTGTCCAAAGAACATTAGGAACAGAATCCTTACACCTCATTAATTACTATAAGCAATAGCATAGGCTTTACTCCAATTAAATTTCTGCCGGTTGTATCAGTCAGCATTTTTTTTTTTTTTTTTTTCGATACAGCACTGGCTTTAATAAGGGATATTTTTTACAAATACATTTTATTTAAAATAAATTGGTGTATACATAACACTGTCCTAATGAGATTGCCATGCCAATTGCCTTGCTGTTAAGTATCTCAGTGGCTTCAGTTTAGAAAAGTTATACAATTCTTGAATGTCGGCAAAAGTATAAAGTCTTTGGGCCCTTTCATACGGGGCGGACTCTATTTTGATCAGCAGGGGGATCTGTTGTCCTCTGATCCCCTGCTGCTCAGAGTAGAGCAGGTTGAGGACATGTCTGATGTTAATGAGTAAGCGACCTACAGCGTCGTGAAACGCGTCAACCCGACATGTCTGTTTGTACACTGTCTGTCTACTTTACCTATGAGGAATAAATAAACCTTTTGATTTCATCATAATACCCTGAGTGCAGTCTCAAACTTGGATTTCTTCTACTCTTGGATGACGGATCTGACCTGCACCGGGTTTGGAACATACACCTGAGCGGCTTCCCCTCATTGTTTCGAGGACAGGTCTGGGTCCGCTCAGTTTCTGCTCTATGGGTGGCTTGGTGTAAACCGATTCTGCTGTCCATTTACATCCGACTTCCCTCCTATTCAATCCGCCTAGATGGAGGAGGACGGATCGGATCCCCTTCCATTTATTTTTTTGCTAATTGTATTGGAGGTAGGCAAATGTAAACGGACACCAGTCCATTTACATCTGCCAGGTTAATAGAGGTGAATGGACCATCCGATCAAGTCCGCCTGAAAAACTGATAGGGACACCTGATCGGACCCTTTGTGGGAAAGGAACTGTTATCTTTACTTTTGCTCTGGGTTAGTGACTAAAAGTATTGAAGTGAGAGGAACGACATTACAACCAGACAGTGTTCTATGATATTATATACCAGTTAGCAATGGCAGGCTTCTGTTTCCTTTACTTTGATTGGCAGGTGTGTCTGTTCTGTGTGAATAATATACACACACTTATTATGCATATCATGTAATAAATACTTTTGATATTTTCAGGTATCCCAATGTGAATATACATAATTTTACAACCAGCTGGAGGGACGGCATGGCCTTCAATGCACTCATTCATAAACACAGGTGAGAGCTAAATGATCAAACTTAAAATACTGACTTGCTGCTATTTTTGGTATTTGGTGGACTGAAGACTGAAAATAAAATTATTGGGGTTTCTATGAATTATATTACAGTAAACCCCCCTCCATTGCGGGGTTCCGGACCCAGCCGCGAAAAGTGAAAATCCGCGAAATAGAAAAACCCTATTAAAATGCATTGTAGGCATGTTTTTTTTACTGTCCCTGTACGTGTAAAAGCATTTTAAGGTCTTTAAACACACTTTTAAAACAATAGAAACTCATTTAAACACATCAAAGATACTGAGAGACATAGCAAGAGCTATGGAAAACACAAACATATTTCATTCTTAATGATTTATTTAGTAAAATAACATTACAAAAAAAAACGCAATATACCGGGACCGCAAAAACTGAACCGCGATGGAGCGGGGGTTTACTGTATATGGTCATGTTTCAGTTCAGGGTTTCATCAGTAGGTGGTGTTAGAGCGAAAATCTGAAGTTTATTACATTTATTGCCAGCATTGGTACTCATTGATTTGTAATGCATGATATAGAAATTCTTATCTGTCTTGACCCAGGGGAGCTTACAGTCGAATGTACTTAAAAGCATAGAACACGCACATTATTTTGAGATAATTTGGACCAAAATTGGTTTTGGATTAATAGCTTTGAATTCATGCAAAACACAAGGCACAATCCTGCCTTTACTACATGGATCTCCAAGTTAGTTTAGTTGCTAACCTATCTATACTACACCAAGCAGAGTTATAGTGATGGTACTAGGTCTGCCCATTGAATTGGTGGCCCATCAAGATGTGATTGTATGCAGATCACAGGTACATTAGGGTCCTGGCGGTGTCGAGCTGGGGGTTCTGTCTACTGGAACCAGACCAAATAGGAAATCCCCATAATGAATTCCTCCAGTCAATATATCTGTAGGCAGCCGAGATTCTGTCAGGGTTAAAGGCCTTTAGAGACAGACGTTCATTATGTGTCAGGAAATATCCCTTATCCCCCTATTAAGCATGCTATTCATTGCTGTTATTTATCTGTGCTGCTACGTCATTTGCCACCATGAACTTTATAATTTAAACCACTTGTTGAGGGTCCAAGAAAAGCAGACTTGGAATTAGTGGCTGATGTTCAGTCTCTAAAGAAATCATTGAGTCTGGCGTGATAAATGTTTACATTCTTTCCTTGTGAGAATATTCTTCTTCTTGTGGAAGTTTTATGCAGCATATTATATAATACTTTCACTGGGGGTTTTATAGAGTAGACTCCTACCTACTTATTTTTTTATATTTGAGGCTTTTTTTTTTTCTTTGACATAAAATGTTTATTGCTGTCACTATTACCTGCTGGTGGATCACCTGCTGTAGGTGAATGCATTATAGGAATCATCACAAACCCTGTGCTGTATTAATAAGCGATCGTTTATTCTGCTAAATGATGAAGGCAGGGGAAGTGTATTTGAATGTGACAGAACCCCAAACAAAGAAAGTAGTACCGCTCGAATGCCCCATAACAAATGCTAATTTCTTTCCTTTAACCATGGGTTTAAAATCCCTCCCACAGCACTACAGGCATACCCCGTTTAAGTACACTCACTTTACGTACACTCGCGAGTACGGACACCACTTGGTCAGCTTGGAATGGTACTACTCCCTGTTTTTAACATTGGCGTCTATGGGAAATCTTGGACAGCTTGACATGGCACTGCTCCCAAACCATAAGTGACAGGGATACCAAACTTAGGGAGCACCGAGAGGGGACCCAGGACTTCAACATATCCTATTTGTGGCCGGCCAGCTTGCCTAGGTAATCTACCATGTCATAGTCCTGCATCCCCTTAACATGCTCCCCAAGCTTGGTGTCCTTGTCACTTATGGTTTGGGAGCAGTGCCATGTCAAGCTGACCAAGATTTCCTATGGAGCTGGTGTATTTACATGCATTGAGAAATGGAAAAAGGTATTGCTTCACTTTAAGTACATTTTCGTTTTACCTACATGCTCTGGTCCCATTGTGTACTTAAAAGTGGGGTATGCCTGTATTGTGTTCTGCCTTCCTCACAGGCAAGATACAATGATCAATGCTGGCTGCTATAGCTGCCAGCAGGGATCTGGTGAAAAAAAAAACACGGGCTGGTTGTAATAATGTTGATCGCTGGATCCGCTTCAGTACATCAAGCCTGCCCCATAGACTGATCAAAATTCAGCCGGTTCCTGCTGAACTGGATGAATTTTGATCAGTTTGTGGCTGGCTTATCAGTCGGATCAGCAATGTGAATAGACTGGTGCAGGGCAGACCAGATCGGTTTGCCAGGCTCTAGTAGACTTCAACAAAATGGTTGCCTCCTGCACACTGACTCCCTGTTGCATGAATGTGAATAAGCTGATTAAAAGATTGTTTCAGTTCCTGCTCTCAATCTGTAGAGACCTCCTCAGATGCGTTTCACCCTTTTTCGGGGCTTAATTTACCATTAGAAAAAGAAAAGAGTGAAACGCGTCTCAGGAGTTCTCTACAGGTGGAGAGCAGGAGATAAAGTCCTCTTTTAGTGGCGGTTCACATTTCTGCGATGCGGGAAGGCTGCGAATATACAGCGTGTTCCCGCATCGCATCCGCACCCCTGGCAGTTCACACTGCCATATGCTATACGCTGGGGGTGTCAATTAAAAGTTAATGACATCCCCAGATCAGGTCGCATATCGCAGTGCGATCTGAAAGTTCGCACAGAATCGGATCGCACTAGTGTGAACCACCAAAGGGTCCTGTGCGTGTTTCAGTGCGATTGCGGTGCGAATTCAGCCATACAAACTGTATGGCTGAATGCATGTAATTTTAGGAGCACTGCACTCTGAATTACATGCGATCTCTGTGATCGCACAAATCTGAACTTACTCAGCTTATTTACATTCATGCAAGAGGGAGTAGGTGTCTGTGTGTGTAGACGGGCGCCATTTTGTTGAGGACTACAGACCTGATTTAAACTCATTAAGGAACAGGGAGAGCCATGCTGAGTCTGTGCTACCTCCACCATCACATCATCCTGATTGATATGTCAAAGAGCCTACCTTTTCTTGCTCTTGGTTAAGTCCTGCCTATCTATGACCCACTAAAGAGGAAGAGTGGCCGCACTTAACTGTAATTTAAAGATACATATGCTTTCCCAGCTGGCCTTATTGACTTCTCCAACTGGACCTCATGCTACGATGACCAAAACGTTGCTTTATTTCTTTCTCTCTGCTAAGTACTTGTTGATCTCTAGTGTGAAACCCACCTGAACTATCCCTTTAGGAAGTGGTTATTGAACAAAGCCAATCATAAGTGGCCAAGGCATTCATAGCCCCCCACATCCGCATGTAGTATACAAGGGACATGTATACTTGTGATTTTGGTGTGGGGAATACCTTGGCCACTTATGATTGGCTTTGTGCAATAACCGCTTCCTGGTGGGATAGCGCAGGTGGGTTTAGACTAGGATCCGAACACTACTGAGCTCATCCATAATCTCCAAGTATAGGAGGCCCCGTGATTTTCCCTAACTTACAGACTAGGTTGCTGCGGTGGGTTCTTTAATGAGGATGGAAAATTAGATGGCGTATCTGCACAATACGCAGGACCAGTATAATGCAATGTAGATCCTCTGTGTTCCTTTTATGGACACTCCAGCATTTAAGACTTGCATTTTTCAGCCTACAATAGGCCCCTGTCGCTTTCTAACCAATTGCCTACTATATCCCAACCGACTATATCCTCACTTTGATTTAATCATTAGTATAAAGTTGATGTTTCGTTATGGCTTTTTTGCATAGATACATTGGTCCTGCTTGGACCCATGCAAGTATGTATGTGCCAATGCCTGGCTGATCCTGTAGTAGGCACTGCTACTACAATGATCACCGCTAGATTCCTAGTTTTGTGCAGAGCGGCTTCCTGACTGCTTATTGAACACAGGGAGTCGCTCACTTGGCATTGGTTTCATTCCGAGAACACTTCACATTTTCTCAATGAATGCAAAGGGGGAGATTTGATACAACTGGAACATGCAAAATCTGGTGCAGCTCTGCATAGAAACCAATCAGCTTTCAGGTTTTATTGTTAAAGCTTTTTAGGTGTTACTAAACCCAGGAGCCTGCAGTCACTATATCTGGTCTCACAAAGTACACAGAACATGGAAATGCAATTATTTTAGTAAATATAAACTGCTAAATACCTTTTCTCATCAGCAGTATATAGCAGTCTTGTGGCTTCTATCAGTGTCTGGCTGAGCACTGGCTAAAGCTTGCAGGAGGAGTTTTCATTCTCCTCTGACTGTCCTATGAGGCTGCATGACTCCTGACATTATCTGTCTGGACAGTGTTGATTGGCCCTGTGCTGATCAAATGCACCCTCCCAAAAAAAAAACTCTCTAGCAATACACACCAAACTGAGCATGTGCAGAGTACCTCCTAGGACTCTGTTCTATCAGCAGATGGATTAGGGACAGTAAAGGAAGGGGATGATCAGAGAAGACAGGATCAAACAGCCTTTTTACATAATGCGCAGGATTAACCCACAGTGAGTATAACCAGCATGTTTTACTGCATATACAGACCGATTTTAGTGTTGTGGGCTTAGTAATGCTTTGATTGAACAAGCTGAAGTTAGAAGCTGATCGGCTACCATGCATAGCTTCACCAGATTCTGAGTGCTCCAGTTTTAGTAAATCTCCCCCAAAGTGTTCTCTGGTCGAAATGGAGAGGTAGGGCGGTGACCTCACGATCTCCACCCCATCTAATCAGAGAATGCTTTGCATTCATAGAGAAAATGCAGAGTGCTCTCTGAATGGCACCCATGCTTACCCATGTGCTCACTAAGCATTAGGACAGCCGCTCAGCACAGGACCCAGAAGCTAGTGGCGATCACTGTAGTAGAAGTGCCGATTTACAGTGATTTCCAGTATTCATGGAATCGGCAAGGTACGGCACATACATACTTATATTGGTCCAAGCTGGACCAATGTAATTAGGCAAAAAAAGCCATACCTAAACTCCAGCTTTAACCACTTGCCGACTGTTCACAGTATATTTACTGCGGCAGTCAGCCCCTCACAGGCAGAGCGACGTAGGTCTACGTCGCTGGCCTGTGAGGGTCTCGGGAGCGAGCGCGCGCGCCGCCGCGCGTGTGACCGGTGGACCCGATCGTCCGCCGGTCACTCGCGATTGTCTGGAGAGGGAGAAAGGCAGGCGGCTAATGTAAACAAGCCGCCTGTCATTCTCCCCTGTGTAGAAACAGTGATCATACGGTTCTACTATGTAGAACCGTTGATCACTGTTCCTACACCTCAAGCCACAGCCAATCACAGTTAGAATCACGCCCCTAGGGACACACATAACAAAAGTTAACCCCTTCACTGCCAGTGTAATTTTACAGTAACAGTGCATATTTATAGCACTGATTACTGCAGTAATGTCACTGGTAACCCAAAAAGTGTCAAAAATATCAGTCAAGGGTCCGATCTGTCCGTCGCAATGTCGCGGTACCGCCAAAAAAATCGCAGATTGCCGCCATTACGCGTTAAAGAAAAAGCAACAAAAATGTTTCCCTTTGTTAGTAAACTCGATAACTTTTGCGCAAACCAATCAAAATACGTTTTTGCGATTTTTTTTTTTTTTACCAAACATATGTAGCATAAAACAAATTTCATATAAAAAAATGTGAAAAATATTGTTATTTTTGCAAAATTGACGCTATTTTTTTGTTTATAGCGCATGATCAAAAAGTCGCACAGGTGATCAAATACCACCAAAAGAAAGCTCTGTTTGTGGGAAAAAAAGGACACCAAATTCGTTTAGGTACAGCGTCGCACGACCGCGCTATTGTCCGTTAAAGTCACGCAGTGCCGAATCGCAAAATAGGCCCTTGTCAGGAAGGGGGTAAAATCTTTCGGGACTTAAGTGGTTAATACAAGTGCCACCATGGGACCTGTACAGTACCCCTGTGCTACGCACACTCCTCTCCCCTGCTTTATCCTTTTTTCCCCACTATCTTTTCCTTCCTCACTGCTTGGGCTCACTTGCCCTCTTTTTTTCTCTCTGTTCTGACAGTACTGGGGCTGTTGGTGGAACCTCTGCTTAGATGTCACTTCCATGTTTCTGGTCAGTGATGTCTACATTTTTTGCTGCCTCTGTCTCATTTGCTATAAAACAAGAAAATCTTATACTTAAAGTACAATTGCACTTGTGATTATCTCATAGCTAGAAGTCTTAAATCCATTGGATGGGCAGATTTTCTTGGAGTAGTATGTGATCAGTTAATACAAACAGCATTTATTATTCTTTAATCTCAACGTTTTGTTCCTCCCACAGGCCCGACTTGATTGATTTTGATAAGCTGAAGAAGTCAAACGCACACTACAATCTGCAAAATGCCTTCAACCTTGCAGAGCAGCACTTAGGCCTCACTAAACTCCTTGACCCAGAAGGTTAGCCTACGATCCAGTTGTTTTCTATATGTTTTTCTATAGATTTCTTTAAAGAGAAAATGTTCTAAGTTGAGTACTTCTATGGGATTACTATAAAAGTGAACATGTGCTTTGTCCATAGTATCCAAGGTGACAGGCTCACTTTATAGCCAGCACAGTAAGCATCCTGTTCTTCTCTTTCTTGCTGTCTCATATTGCTGAGATCCACTACCAGAGCTCCCCGAAAATCCTGTGCAAGCAGGTTATGCATGCTTCCCCCTGCCCAGACATAGCAGCACCAAGGCCTGGAGATTGGTCAATGGTGCAGTAGGTAGGAAGGGACTCCATCCATTTTTTTTCCATTTAATATTTAAAGCCAAACTTCAGGCAGACCTTAAAGACTCAGCTCTGCGTTTATTAAAGCTTAATACATTTTATTTTTTCAGTGCAAGCACCTGAATTTAATGGTATCAGCCTCTTGTCTCCCCTGTACACCAGAGCTCAGGCAAGAGGAGGGCGAAGCAACACAAGTTGCCAGTTAATAGAATATCGACTGACCGCACAATACAGCATATGATGCAAAATATTTTATTGGGCTAAAATTGGGTACATACAGGCAGTAGGAAGTCTCTACATGTTTTACCACTGGCTATATATTTCAGGCAAGTGTGACCCAACCTGGCATTTTAAAAGGTGCCGGTCACTTGTGCAAGGGCACGCTGATAAGGGGGAGAGAGCATAGTGATAGAAATGAGCTCATTCGTTTGCCACTACTTCTTTCACTATCCAGTCACAGGTTGGGATTTGGGCTTCGGAAGGAGATCTGTAAGTGTAACTGATGTGAAGCAGAGGAAAATCCGTTCTCCTGCCCTACCAGACAGGACTGTGCTGTTTGTAAAGCTGTTTAAGACTGAATGGACGGAAATACAATTCTTTTAGCAAGTAAAATAGGTGTCCTATATTTATTTAATTGATGTATTTAGAGGTTTGCTTAAGGCTCAGCTTTAAGGCCCCTTTCACATTGATGGACTGATCGGGTCCGACTGTCAGACTATCAGGCAGGCCCAATCGGACCATCCATAGCGCTCTATGGAGTAGCGGATGTCCGCAGACACCCGCTGGCATCTGATCAGCTAAAAACAGACGGATGGGGAAGAGTTCCCCATCCGTACACCGGATCGAATGTCAGTCAGATAGAGATGGGACAATCAGTCCGTGTCCATCTGACCTCCCCATAGAGGAGAGCGGGCTGTGTCCGTATCCACTCTACATAGCAGGGCGGATATGGACCTGTCATCCGCTTGCTCAAAAAATATGCACATTAAAACACACAATGTTTGTGTTTTATATTTGTTTTTGCAGCCATCTTAGTTTTTATAGATGTAGGCTATACTCTTACTGTTTACTCTAGTAGGGTCTCACTTCTCTGGCAGAGCCTAGAGTTGGCCATACACTGATTGAAATTCAGCCGGCCTTGTTTAGATACTTGCGTGAGCTCAAATACTTGACAGAAATAGATTGTTTAATCAACTTCTGTCGAAGGGCATGTTGGGAAATTTTCTATTGATTTGTTTGGCTGCAGCCGATGATCAGTGTATTCTGATGGTGGCGGGTGGCACTGTCCGAATACAATGTCTCGGCTGGGGGAGGGGGTATTCCTCCATCCTGCAAATTCAAAGCCAAATGTGCTCGCAATGAATAAGGCCTATGGGGCTGAAATGTGTCAGCCTACCCATTTCTCCACCTCACCCCATTTGGAGGAGGCCTTCAATTCATCCTTACTAATGCAAGGCTGCTTTTGAATGGCGAAGTCCCTGCACCGCTGCCAGAGCAGAGCACTTGTATACTGTATGTAGCTGATGTCACAGATTATACAGCGCTTCAGCAGGCACACGTATTAGTTAAGGAAATAGTTCAACTGGACAAGCTCAGCCCAAATAAATTATTTAAAGTTAAATTAAATCTGGAGTTCGGCTTTAAAGTATAACTAAAGGCAAAACTTTTTTTTTTATTTTGGATAGAGTGTAGATGGATTAAAACACCTATTAGGTTTTTATTGCTACCTCTGCCCCCGTTAGGGAGATTCGCCCTCTCTATTTGTTCTGTTTACTTAGATCATCGAAAGTGAAAGTAAAAGAAAACCCTAGTTTTGGTTTGTCCCCAGAAAAGTAATAGAGGGGAAATCTTTCAATGGAGACATTCGTTCTGGGAACCTGGGGGTCCCCAGGGAATTTCCTTATTGCAGCGATTTTGATCTCCCTTCCTATTTTGGCTATGGGACAGGAAGTGACGGTAAATCTCCCCAATGGGACAAAGATAAATGTACAGGGGATTATAAGCCTCCATTACTCTATCCAAAAAGGGAAAAAAAAATAAGTTTTGCTTATTGTTCTATTTTAAGGCAGCCATAAATGACTGGCCCTGCCCATATAGATATCCTCATGCACCACAAATGCCCAGTGGATCCATAAACATTAACTTCCACCAAATATTGTTTTGGCATTACATTTCTGACGTAACTCTTTCTTTTATTTTCTATTTAGACATCAGCGTGGACCATCCAGATGAAAAGTCCATCATTACTTATGTTGTCACATATTATCATTACTTCTCAAAGATGAAGGCACTGGCCGTGGAAGGAAAACGTATTGGAAAAGTATGTAGGAAGCATTAACAGTGTAAACTTTGACTACCTAGGCTCACTTCAAGATTTAATTTGAGTCAGTGTTACCCATTCCTAAAATTTGGGTGGCCATACATACTATTTTCTTGTATTTCCTTTAGATTTACCAAAACCATGTAATATGGGGTCAAACCTAAACATTTTCAATTTTTATATAATCAGGCAGGCCCTTGCGTTACATAGTTAAAGGTAAATCTAAAGGAAATTGAATAAGAAAATTGTATAATGTATGGCCAGCTTTAGTCTTATTGTAATTAAAGGGATATTTCAGATATCCAAAATACATATTTTGGTTGTGGATAGATGCTGATGTGCTGAAAAACATCCTTGGCTTTTTCTCCTCTGTCCTATTCATTTAAAGTGGGAGTTTTCAGTCGTACCCCTGCTACATCCTTTCTTGTTAAGACATTACTTATATTGAACTCTGGTGCAAGATCTCTGTAGTCCTTTGCATGATCTCTGTAGTCCCTTGCAGGATCTCTGTAGTCCCTTGCAGGATCTCTGTAGTCCCTTGCAGGATCTCTGTAGTCCCTTGCATGATCTCTGTAGTCCCTTGCATGATCTCTGTAGTCCCTTGCATGATCTCTGTAGTCCCTTGCATGATCTCTGTAGTCCCTTGCAGGATCTCTGTAGTCCCTTGCAGGATCTCTGTAGTCCCTTGCAGGATCTCTGTAGTCCTTTGCAGGATCTCTGTAGTCCTTTGCAGGATCTCTGTAGTCCTTTGCAGGATCTCTGTAGTCCTTTGCAGGATCTCTGTAGTCCTTTGCAGGATCTCTGTAGTCCTTTGCAGGATCTCTGTAGTCCTTTGCAGGATCTCTGTAGTCCTTTGCAGGATCTCTGTAGTCCTTTGCAGGATCTCTGTAGTCCTTTGCAGGATCTCTGTAGTCCTTTGCAGGATCTCTGTAGTCCTTTGCAGGATCTCTGTAGTCCCTTGCAGGATCTCTGTAGTCCCTTGCAGGATCTCTGTAGTCCCTTGCAGGATCTCTGTAGTCCTTTGCAGGATCTCTGTAGTCCCTTGCAGGATCTCTGTAGTCCCTTGCATGATCTCTGTAGTCCCTTGCATGATCTCTGTAGTCCCTTGCAGGATCTCTGTAGTCCCTTGCAGGATCTCTGTAGTCCCTTGCAGGATCTCTGTAGTCCCTTGCAGGATCTCTGTAGTCCTTTGCAGGATCTCTGTAGTCCTTTGCAGGATCTCTGTAGTCCTTTGCAGGATCTCTGTAGTCCTTTGCAGGATCTCTGTAGTCCTTTGCAGGATCTCTGTAGTCCTTTGCAGGATCTCTGTAGTCCTTTGCAGGATCTCTGTAGTCCTTTGCAGGATCTCTGTAGTCCTTTGCAGGATCTCTGTAGTCCTTTGCAGGATCTCTGTAGTCCTTTGCAGGATCTCTGTAGTCCTTTGCAGGATCTCTGTAGTCATTTGCAGGATCTCTGTAGTCCTTGAGAAGTATACAACCACCTTGGGAAATTAAGCTCACCTTCAAATACCCAAACATGCATTTTGGATCGATTGACCCCCTTTTTTTATTTTTTGTTATTTTTTTATTTATTTTTTTTAGAATGGTGCTCTTCTACTTTTGCTTTAAAGTAAACTCCTCACTGTTTTTAGCCTGCAAGACCTCCTATGCATAGTGTTCCTTGGCACAGAGGGTCCGATTTCTTCAACCATAAGTCAATAGTCACTGAGACTTTGCTCAGTTCAATGTACTTTGAATTACATGCAGTTTGCGAGAAGCACCAGAGTTAAATAGTGGGGTTTTTTTCGCATTGCACCCAGGGATGCGAGTCTCAGAGTATCTGGTGACCTATGACATTATCAGTAAATGCAAATGAGTACCAGGCATAAAAAGTGTGGTACTCAATTTAAAGTGTAGCTCTCTGTCATGTTGATCCTTTGTGCTGAAAGTCCAACTTAAAGGTGAACTAGAAGAGCCTGCATAAACTTTTGAAAGCCGCCTTTGTAATTATATGGAAACAAGCTTTTCAGCCATCTAGAGCAGGGGTCTCCAAATGTTCTAAACATAGGGCCAGTTTACTGTCCTTCAGGTTTGGGGGGGCAGACTGTGGCCAGTGTGAGTAGAAAATGACCCAGTGTCAGTGGGAGTAAACAATGCCTCAGACTTGGTGGTCAGTGGGGGTAAACAGTGCCCAGTTATTGGTTTAATTGGAAGAAATAGTGGCCTATTGTTGCCATCACTGGGAGGAATGGTTCCCCATCATTGGTGTCTGTGGGAGGAATGGCGCCCCATTATTGGTGTCTGTGGTAGGAATGGTGCCTGGTCATTGGTGTCTGTGGTAGGAATGGTGCCTGATCATTGGTGTCTGTGGGAGCAATGGTGCCCCAATCATTGGTGTCTGTGGGAGGAATGGTGCCCCATCATTGGTGCCAGTGGGAGGAATAGTGCCCCATCATTGGTGCCTGTGGGAGGAATGGTGCCCCATTATCGGTGCCTGTGGGAGGAATGGTGCCCCCATCATTGGTGCCTGTGGGAGGAATGGTGCCCCCATCATTGGTGCCTGTGGGAGGAATGGTGCCCCCATCATTGGTGCCTGTGGGAGGAATGGTGCCCCCATCATTGGTGCCTGTGGGAGAAATGGTGCCCCCATCATTGGTGCCTGTGGGAGAAATGGTGCCCCCATCATTGGTGCCTGTGGGAGGAATGGTGCCCCCATCATTGGTGCCTGTGGGAGGAATGGTGCCCCATCATTGGAGCCTGTGGGAGGAATGATGCCCATCATTGGTGCCTGTGGGAGGAATGGTGCCCCATCTTTGGTGCCTGTGGGAGAAATGGTGCCCCATCTCTGGTGCCTGTGGGAGAAATGGTGCCCCATTTTTAGTGTCTGTGGGAAAAATGATGCCCCATTTTTAGTGTCTGTGGGAAAAATGATGCCCCATCATTGGTGTCTGTGAAAGGAATGGTGCCCCATTGTTAGTATTAGTGGAAGGGAAATGTGACCCATCATTGGTGTCAGTGGGAGTAATAGTGCCCCATTGTTGGTATCGGTGGGAAGAATAGTGCCCCAGCATTATTGTCAGTGGGAGGTTTAGTGCCCCATTGTTGGTGTCAATAGGAGGAATAGTGCCCCATTGTTGGTGTCACTGGGAGGAATGGTGCCCCAGCATTATTGTCAGTGGGAGGAATGGTGTCCCTCTGTTAGTATCAGTGGGGGGAATATTGCCCCATCACTGATGTCTGTGGGAGGAATATGGCCCCAAGGGCTGGGTAAAGGGAAGCTAAGGGCCACATCTGGCACATGGGGCCACAGTTTGGAGACCACTATTCTAGAGAATGCTTATGATCTCCTAAAGCAAATGGTAAGCTTCTGAGGCTAGTTGATCAACATTGAGTGGAGGCTTCCCATAATTCAGCATTTCTTTTAGTTACAAAGCTTATATATAAAAATGTTGACGCTGAATTCCAGGTATTGATAGTTTTGGTAGTTACATTGGTACAGCTTGGTAGGGTGGTGACATCACAAACTCCACCTTGTCCAAGTAGAACACACCTTGCTTATTTACTAAGAGAATGCAAATTGTTCTTTGGTGACCATGCCAAGCAAGTGAGCTCTTGCATTCACTGTGCAGCAAGCTGGATCTATGTAGGTATGCAAAAGAAAATCTGTACCTGGAATTAAGCTTTAAAATCAAGCAAAACATATGATGGTTTTTCCTGAGAGAAGATCCTAAAACCTAAAGATGGCAGTGGTGCGTTATGAACTGTGGCTAGTCTGCCTGGAGACCAGTCAGAGATATGGGTTACACTGTACATGGTGTCAAGGCTGACTGGGCTTTGCTTGTTTGCTCAGTTTAATTGGTTGTCAACCAAGAAAGTGGAAATTCTGAAAATAAAGTGTATGATGGCATGCCCCAGCTGAACCTATTCATTCACATGGAATTGGATGTCCGAATCATCTTGCAGGCTAATCATAAAGAGCTGGCTTTTGTTTTAGGTCTCTTTTACACATGTGAACTTAAAGCGCAGTTCCACCCCCCCCCCCCCCAAAAAAAATAAAATTAAGTCAGCAGCTACACATACTGTAGCTGCTGACTTTTAATATTAGGACACTTACCTGTCCTGGAGTCCAACAATGTCAGCACCGCAGCCGATATTTCCATCGGCTGTCGGGTGCTGCCATTGCCGGTCAGGGAACCCGGCCGTGAAGCTCCCTCCCCCCTGAAAGGTGCCAATTGTGGGACCAGAGGGGGGAGGAGACAGATAAGCAGAAGTTCCACTTTTAAGTGGAACTCCGCTTTAAGGGTCCACTCATGTGAATGCTGCGTTTTTCATACACAAGTGTTCCATGTATTTCTGTGCAGGCAGTCCCAATCTTGTCAGTCGGGACGCAGTGGCTGCGCGAACACAGCCGCTGCTCCCAATTTGGCATTCGTATGGATTCATGACAAACTGGACACC
The DNA here is from genome assembly GCF_965119305.1 of Pelophylax lessonae. NCBI lineage: Eukaryota > Metazoa > Chordata > Amphibia > Anura > Ranidae > Pelophylax > Pelophylax lessonae. The sequence goes on from NC_138770.1 coordinate 655,562,408, forward strand.
CGTGTTGTGACAATATGATATGTGGACTAATCTGCAAGCCAAGGCAATTTAACATTTCCCCTTTCTACCACAGGTTCTTACATGGATCCATGCTTTTATTAAGCCTAACCCTCATACGGGGGGAGGGGGGATGTTGAATTCCCCTGGTGTGCAGATTAGTCCATATATCTTTTAATTTGCCTTGTAAAATATACTGTAAGTGTCCAGTTTAGTAATAATCCAGAAGAATGAGGCTTGAAATACAAATGTATCCCCCCTGGATACATGCTTTACGGTATAACTGACAGCTTGGATTTGATTGAAATCAACTCGATTTAAATCATCATTTTTAAAGAGCAGCTGTCATCTCTGTCCCGCAGCGGCTCCTCCTCTGACCTGCTGTTGACTCAACGACAGTCCCATTTACTGTAATGGGATGGCTGGTGCTGCGATGATGTATCTGAAATGACAGGTGCTCTTTAAATGTAAGGACTTGTTCTTGCTGGTAGTTGGTCTGAAATTGTGTCAATGCAGTGCACGTCATCTCACCTTGCAGAGTTTGGATTCATTGATTGAGTTTACCAAAAATATAACTTTGTATTTGTAGGTTCTTGAGAATGCCATCGAAACTGAGAAAATGATTGAGAAGTATGAATCCCTGGCCTCTGACCTCCTGGAGTGGATTGAACAAACCATTATCATCCTGAACAATCGGAAATTTGCCAACTCACTGGTCGGTGTGCAGCAGCAGCTTCAAGCTTTCAACACCTACCGCACTGTGGAAAAACCACCAAAGTAAGAGGACATAGAGGACTTAAGATGAAGGGAGGGAGAGTGTAAATGTTATCTGCTGGACTTAAGTTGTCACCGTGTCACTGAAATGTGTAGTTAGTCATCAAAAGTATATAAAAAAAATCAATATATTTTTTTTTTTTTTTTATAGCTAGGACCTATATGTCTTTCGTGACATCACATCTGTGGTAAATACCCAGAAAATATATGGGTAGTGTTTTTCTGTCCTGTAGAAAGCAAGTGACCTTGATAGTACACCTGTCATTAAAGAATTATGCAGGCTGCCATTCCTACATTGTATACTTGTGGCAATGTGTCTTTGAAATATGGAAGCCAGACACAGCCAGGCAAATAGTATTTTCAGTAGATAGTGGCAGTCTCTATAGTTCTCTCATTACAGGTAAGTGTACATTAAACAGTTCCCTTCATTTGTGACTTTTAAAGCTGAAGTCCAGGCAATTTTTTTCCCCATGTAGTGGGGCTGTGCCTGCACTTTATGGTTAAACTGCTTGTTTTTGTGTAGGAGTTCTGAGAGCCGAGATATAGTCCCCTAATCCTCTGATTCTCCTAGCACAGGGGTCTCCTAATATTTTAAATAAAGGGCCAGTTTATTATCCTTCAGACTTTAGGAGGGCCGGATTGTGGCCCGCAGGGGCAGTAAATGTCCCGGGCTCGGCATCAATGAGAATAAATATGGCCTCAGGTTTGATGGTCAATAGGAGAAAGGAGCAGTGCCCCTATTAGTAGGGGGAATAGTATCCCATCATTGGTATCGGTGGAAGAATTTTAAGAATAGTGCCTCATATCAGTAGGAGGAATAGTAGGAAAAGACTAGCAAGGGGCCAGATCTGGCCCTCGGGCCGCAGTTTGGAGACCCCTGTCCTAGCATAAGACCTGTCCCTACGGCTCCCCCAAACCCTACCCCCCCGCATGGTCCAGTGGTCTTGTGCGGTGAACAGTTCCTGACGTCATCATGCCCAAAGACCAGCTCAGGATTAGGTGAGTATAGGCTCAGTGTTCACTCCTTGACAAAAACGAGCAGGCAACCCATGCAGTGCAGGCACAGCCCACTGCAACGTAAAAAAAGAAAATTGCCAGAGTTAAGCTTTAAAGTTTATGTAAAGGCAAAACTTTTTGGATGGTAGAGAAGGGTACACTTGCCATACACATTTCAGCCAGTTCTTAAACAACTAAAATTTGAGCTGTGGGTGTCCCTGTTGGCATCTGCCCCACAACCTTCAAACCCAAAATGATACTAAAGTCTCGCTTTTTTTTTTTTTTTTATTTAATTAAAAATAGCAAACCTGTCATACCTACCTGCTCTGTGAAGTGGTTTTCCACAGAGCAGCCCAGATCCTCCTCTTCTCGGGTCCCTCTTCGGTGCTCCTTTCCCCTCCCTCCTGTTGAGTGCACCCACAGCAAGCAGCTTGCTAAGGGGGCACCTGAGCCAATTCACAGCTCCCTGTGTCCATTCCAACATGGAGCCGTGGCCTGGCCCCGTCCCCTTTCTCTCCTCATTGGCTCACTGACTTTGACAGCAGCAGGAGCCAATGACTGTCCGCTGCTGTCTGTCAATGAGAAGGGAGAGTCCTGGGCAGCCCAGTCTCTTCTGCAACATCGCTAGATGGAGATGGGGCTCAGGTAAGTATGAGGGGGATTGCTGCACACAGAATTTTTTTTTTTTTTTAATCTTAATGCACAGGTGTCAAACACAAGGCCTGCGGGCCGAATGCGGCCCCCCAGGCCATTTCATATGGCCCTTGTACCTCTCCTGCAGCTGCGGCACACCCCTTGTCTCTGCCCCCACCTTGTCTCTATAGTGGGCAGCAGAGAGGATAGAACTCCTTTGCCAGAGCCTGCGCTTCTCTGTGCAGCTGCAGAAAGGCTTGTCTTTGCCCACCCCCCCCCCCTTCTCAGCAGTCTGCAGCAGAGAGGAGGGCAGAACTCCTCCTACAGATCCTGCACCTCTCTGTGCAGCCACAACACCACCTTGTCTCTGCCTCCGCCTCCCCTGATTTCAGCAGTCTCTGGAAGCTGACTCCAGCCATCCTCCAGACCTTGCACATTCTTCTTCCCAGATCCACCCACATCTTCTTCCTGGCAGTAGCACAAGGTAAGGGGGTGCATTGTGATGTAAGGAAGGGTGGGTGACTCTGGCCCTTTGATGGTGGGGGGGCTCTTGACCTCTCATGTAAGAGTGAAAGGGGGGGCGTGGGGTGCTGTGGACATCTAATCTTACAGATACAACTGGCCCTTTGAGGGCAACCATAATGCTGATGCGGCCCGCAATGAAATTGAGTTTGACACCCCTGTCTTAATGCATTAAGATAAAAAAAAAAAAATCACTTTAAAGTCATCAGCCTAACAGTGGCTTCATCCTTTAAGATACAGCCTGGGTCCAGGTATTCTGACAGCTGCGGGTGCCTGCTGTCAGGAAAAAAAAAAAATCGGCGGAGGAGAGACCTCCATGCACACTGTTTTGTGTGTGTGGGGGGGATCGAATGATTTCTCTGGTTCAGTCCACAGTGCTGAACTAGAGAAACCTTAGTGTATGGCCGGCTGTTGACCCTTTTGACAAGTGTTTATTTCTGTCCGAGTTACCATTGGGAATATTTTTCCTCTAGTGACCATTGTCACTGAGATAGAGTGTGGGGAAATCATCAGAGCAAGAAAAAAGAGTAATGTCTCGTACACACGCAACGATTGTTGGCCGTGAATTTTCGGCCAACGTCCGATCGGCCGATTGTCGGCTTGTTAGTATGATGCTTCCGACAACCAACTCCGACTTTTCGGCCGAACAAAATCTGGTGTGCATGCTATAAAATTTTTGTTGGCCGTCAACAGAACGGCCGATTTTCCGTCAGTTAGTACAGATTTCGGCCAACAAAAGTCAGATGAGCAAGACTGGGCATGCTCAGAGAAGAAAAAACACACGGAAAGTAAACCAGCACATGACATCACTTCTGAAGTTGGTTGTTGTTGGCCGAGAAAATTTGTGTGCAGTCTAGAGCACATTTCAACCAACACAACAACACTGGACAAAAGACGGCCGATCGGTTGGTCGATAATCGTTACGTGTGTACGAGGCTTAACTCTTCCAATGCGCAATTATGGGCAGATGGAATACTTTTCACTTTTCCTATTGCATCTCCAGGACAGGAGGTGAAGGGAAATCTCTTCAATGGGACACAAGACCGCAAACCAATCCCTGATAGATGGATGGAGTTGGGAATTACAGGCCAGAATCGCACAGTTGTGGTTAGATGGTCCTATAACACATTGTTACTGCCAGAAAGAGCTTATTGCACCCCAATACTTGGCTTCTGAAAATGGAAAATCCCTAGTACAGGTGTTTTTGCACAGAAAATATAAATCAGCTTTCAGTGGCCTTTTAGTTGAGCCTTTTTCTTTTCTACAACTGGCTGCTTAGTGCAAACTGTTTCCCCTTTCTTTGCTTCATTTTTATCAATCAGCCCCCTGCAATTACACAATTGTGCAGCTGTGTTTACCTTGGAACATATTACACAGGTAACCGTGTTCTTCCTTTGTGTCTCTAGATTTACAGAAAAAGGAAACTTGGAAGTGTTGCTCTTTACAATTCAGAGTAAGATGCGTGCAAACAACCAAAAGGTATACATGCCAAGAGAGGGCAAGCTCATCTCAGATATTAATAAGGTAAGTTATTGCAATGTGTTCCAGTGATCTCACTAAATAAGAACAAAATCATAATCTGTATTGTTACAATTCTGGTCTTGTATTGTTAAAGCTGTAGTAAACTGTAGGAGGAAAAAAAAACTGCCCCCCCCCCCCCCCCGCAGGTTAATATAGTGTGCTAGTATGCATACTAGCACATTATGACAGACATAAAGTGGATCCCATTAGAAGCACGCGGTCACAGCGGACAGGGATTCCATCTTTACCTGGTCCTCCTTCCGGGTTCGTGGGCTCAGGCTGTTTGAATGGCTGAGGCACAATGACGTCACCCTTGCAAATGCGCGCCGGAGTCACGATAGAAGTACAGCATGGACGTCACACTCGAGTGTCCCACCTGCTGACATCACCTGCTGCTACACATATTAAAATCTCCTAAACTGTGCAAGGTTAGGAGATATTAACTGTACCCTACAGGTAAGCCTTATTATTGGCTTACCTTTAAGTAGAAGTTAAAAAGTGGAGTTTACTACCGCTTTAACAGGTCTAATACAGATTACCATGCAGGCTTAGTTTACTGGCAGATCAGAACTGCATTCAATGTTCTGTTTCTCGTTTGGACCTTTAGTACACCGTACACCATACAATAGTGCACCTGGGTTAAAGTGGTTGTAAACCTCATATATGAAATATGAACAAAGCATATCCCTCTATAATGTGTACTTGTCTCAATTAAGTGTCGGTTCATACTGATTCGACTCAGTCGCCCGACTTCGGGCGACTAATGAAGTCGCCCGTGCAGCGCGAATTCGGCGCGGCTTGCAACGACTTCTCATAATGGAAGTCAATGCAAGTCGCTCCGAATAGTGCAGGAACCTTTATCTAAGTCGGAGTGACTTGAGTTGCTCTGATTAGAATGGTTCCATTGCACCGCATTGGAAGCTACTTGTCAGGCGACCAAGTCGCCTGACAAGTCGGATCAGTGTGAATCGGCACTAAGAGCGCTAGTGTCATTTCTGTCTGCTACTTTGTTCCTCTGTTATCAGCATGAATCACTTCTGACATTTTTTCCTGACACCAAGAGAAAATGGTGATGGGAGGAGCTCCAGCAGATTGAAAGCCTTTGCTCTGTTCCTGTGAGCTGTGTGAAGGGGGGGGCGGGGGGTGTCTTCCCTCAAATCAGCTCTCAGAGGATCTCCTCACTGAGCTTTGCACAGTGTAATTTTAGCTCTCCATCCCCTTTTTTATGAACCTCAGACAAGCTTAAATTCACCATTTTGAAAAGATGTATAGAAGACTGCAGGTAAACGGGTACAACTTACATAGGAGAATCTGTTTAATCTCTGTGCATCCCCTGAGGCTAGTCACTTCACTGGGTATATGTAAGGGTTTACAACCACTTTAAGGAACTTTTATTTTGAAGGGAATGTTGTCTTCAGCACTGCTAAAACTGATCAAAGTTGAAGTTTGACTTTTTTTAATGCTAGGTAGTTTTAACTTGTGCTTTTGCATAGGTTTGGAAATTTTCTTTAGCAATAATGGAAACTATTTGCAAATAAGCATTTCTAGAAGGAAAAGTTACTGAGTAAATCTCTTTTATACATGGTTGGCTGTTATGCATGAATAACTTTCCAAGTGTTGCTAAAATAAAAAAAGAATCTCTAGCTAGTAGTTTCTGATCTTTTAGCTGCATCAAGCACAAATTTAAGGCTCAGTTCACGTTTATTAAAAGAACTTTAAAAAATTAAAATAAAAAGTGTGCATTTATTATTGTTTTAAACAGGAGCCTGCAAAGCATTGCGTCTGTGATCTGTGGATTACTGGTGCAACGTCAGGCTCCTGCAGACACGTCCTCTGGTTTTTTGCTCCGTATGGTCAGCTATTGAGCTGCAATGGACTACGAGGGCGCTAATGAGCGCTACGCTATGCCCCTTAAACCCCTTAGTTGAGCTCGGGGCTGGGAAGTGGGTGGGAGCTGCTGGTTCAGTCTCTGCTGGGAGAGGCTGAGCCAGCTGCTGCTCAGGTTTCTGGGTGGATGCCAATATTAAAGTTGGGGTTCCTCCGGAGCCTGGACCGGCTGAGTGATGTCAGCTGACAGTGAGCTTTAGCCCACTGTTGGCTGAATACGGGTTACAGGAGTGCAGAACAAAGTGCACTGCTGTGATCTGCAGGAGACGGAGGGGCCAATGAGCTACTTCTCCTTTTAAGAAAACTGGAGTATCATGCATTTTTTGGGAGTGAGTACAGCTTTCCTCTAAGAACTGAACAGTCTGAAAGCCAGGATTCAGAGGGAGTAAAGCCCCGTACACACGTACTGATCGTCGGCCGAACGATCGGCCGTCTTTTGTCCAGGGCTGTCGTGTCTGTTGAAAACTGCAAAAGACTGCACACGAATTTTGTCGGCCAACAACAGCCGACTGCAGAAGTGATGTCATGTGATGGTTAACTTTCCTTGTCTTTTTTTCTTTTCTGAGCATGCCCAGTCTTGTTAATCTGCTGTCTGTCGGCCGAAATCTGTACTGACTGGCGAACAATCGGCCGTTCTGTTGACGGCCAACAAAAATTTTGAAGTCTGCACGACAGATTTTGTTCAGCAGAAAATGCGCTGTCGGCTGTCGGAAGCATCATACTAACAAGCCTACAATCGGCCGATTGGTCGTCGGCCGAATATTTACGGCTGACAATTGGTACGTGTGTATGGGGCTTTAAGCTAATCATTGTCAAAACAACGACCCAGGGGGTGGTTACCTGTGTAGAATGGAGAATGCATTATATCTATATGTTGGTCTGTTTGCTATAGCAAAGCTCTCAGAACACATTCAATTCTACACTTCTGGGTGTGTGGAATAGTGTGCCCCAAGCTGGCTGCTGTGGGTGCCCCCCCCCCACCAATCCCTTTGTCCCTTTTGTGTCCTGCAGTGATGCATCTTACCCTGAACTGCATCTGTTGGTATGTCAGATCAGCTGTGACCATTAAAGGGGAGTTCCAGTCACTTGTGGAAAAAATAAGTCAGCATCTACAATAACTGTAGCTGTTGACTTTTAAAAAACAGCCACTCACCTGTCCCACGATCCAGCGGTGTGCTCACCCCAGTTGGTCTCACCCGCTGTCTTCGATCCCTGGCGCCGGCATCTTCACTATGGGCTCCTGGCCGTGACCACTTGCAGCTTTATAGCCGGGTGCCCACTGCGCATGTGCACTGACTGCAGGGGGGAGGGAGGAAAACTTCAGTTTCTAAGCTGCGCTCGGAATGGAAGTGGGAAGCGGATACCTGCCAAAATCGGGTACCTGTGCTCCCCCCCCACTCCTCAAAAGTGCTAATTGTTCAAGAGGAGCGGGGAACGAGTCCATAGAGCGGAACTTCTTCTTTGGGGTGAACCTCCACTTTAACTAATTTCATTATGTTGGCCATAAATGTGGCAATCATGGAAGCTTTCCATAAGTTTTCAGTTGAAAAAAAAAAAAGAAAATATGAAATCTACACCACCATCTCTGATAATTTAATTTAAGTTTAAAGTGAAGTCTTGTTTGCTATTTTTAAAGAAAAGAAAAAAAAAACATTATATTGGTGCAGTGGTTTTGCACTGGGCAGCCCAGATCCTCCTCTTCTCGGGTTCCACTTCGGTGCTCCTGGCTCCTCCCTCCTGTTGAGTTCCCCCACAGCAAGCAGCTTGCTATGGGGGCACCTGAGCTGCGGTTCGGCCCCATCCCCTTTTCCCCCTGATTGGCTAACTGACTTTAATTGACAGCAGCAGGAGCCAATGGTGCTGCTTCTTTGTCTTAGCCAATCAGAAGGGAGAGCAGATGGCCAAGGCAGTCCTGCACATCGCTGGATTGAGATGTGGCTCAGGCAAGTATTATGGGGGCTGCTGCACAAAGATGTTTTTTTTATCTTCATGCATAGAATGCAGTAAGTAATAAAAAAAAAAAAAAAAACCCTTCTGACCTTACAACCACTTTAAGCAGCATTATAGGTTTGGAGCAGGAGTGTATGTACAAGGGGTCACCAGTGCCCCTGTATACCTGGATAGGAGGGTGGTGGCATATAGAGGAACCGATCCCTCCATGTAGCCGCTGAATGTCTGCTTCTCCTCCCGTAGACATTCAGCGGCTGCTGGAGGTAAAGTGAGGGCATCGGTTCTTCCACATGCCGCTGCCTCCCTATCACTGTCCTCTGCTCCTGTGTCCTTCCCTTGCCCCCCCCCCCCCCCGCAGCACTGCCAGGTTTCCCCCTATCGCCGGCTGCGAGGGATCTGTCAGGATGGAGAGCCGGGAAGGAGCCGGTAAATGTGTTATGACTTAATGAATAGAGTCAGTGATCGGCACTGATCACTGACTCGGTTTTGTTTATTCTTAGCTGGGGCATAGTTAACTGTGTCCCCTGATATTTAACCAAAGCCCCCCAATTTAAATTAAATAAAATGTTAAAAAAAAAAAAATAAATAAAAAACTAAAGCAACAAATATAAAAAAAACTACTGACACCAGTGGCGGAACTACCAGGGTTGCAAAGGTTGCACTTGCGATTGGGCTCTGGTAGTCCGCCACCGTGGGGGGAACCCAAGACGGCAGGAAGGTGGCCCGTTGCAGGACCGTAAAAAAGGAATGTATGCCCAACATATGTAACTTTTTCCCAACTGGGAATAAGTGGTAGTTCGCTTTGAGTAAATTACAGTTCTAGACATGTATGGCGGAATGTGGCCTGAGGATGTAGCTCTGCTTGGTCCTCCTTAGTGCTATGCTAATTATTACTTTGCTAATTTAATAAAGTCATCAATGGAAAGTGTTAACCCAAAATATTAGTAGTTTTCGGTAAATATAGGGTATTTTACCTAGAGTTATTGTGTAAGTCTTGTGTCTAGAGAGAGGTGTGAATACATTTTATGATGATATTGAGCAGCATAACTAAAAGAGAAATAATCTCCATTATGTAATAACTGGCACTTTACATAGTCTACAGTAATGCAGCAAGTGATTCAAGTTACTCTAGATAAGTTTCCTAATCTCCTACTGAAAATATTATTTTCCTTCCTGTGTCCAGGCCTGGGAACGACTGGAAAAAGCCGAACACGAGAGAGAACTGGCACTGCGAAATGAACTGATCCGACAGGAAAAACTGGAACAACTTGCACGCAGATTTGATCGCAAGGCAGCTATGAGAGAGACTTGGCTGAGTGAGAACCAGCGCCTGGTGTCTCAGGTATGAGCCAAGGGCTTCATACAGTGCCATCGTCACTGCTGGCGCTTACAGAACTGTGCCTGCTTTTCAGGACAGGAAGGAAAATTGCAGGGACCAAAGGTTTCCCATATTGTATGGAGTCAGAGCTGTACTTTGTACTCAAGTGTGTTAGGGGGTAATAAAACTTCAACAGACTTTGATTTCCATCCAATTTTTTCAACATTTTGTCAAACCTAAGTAAATTCAATTCACTTTAAATCATTTCACTGTCCTGCTGTTTGCTTTAAGCATTAATATTTTGAGTGACTTAAACGAAAGAGAGCCCCAACTCCCAACAATGCCCCATAATGTATTTATTACAGTTCCTTATATAGTGCTGACAATTTGCGCAGCAGTTCATATACACTGCTCAAAAAAATTAAAGGAACACTTTTTAATCAGAGTATAGCATCAAGTCAACTCCTGGGATATTGATTTGGTCAGTTAAGCAGCAGAGGGGGTTGTTAATTTCATTTACACCAAAACAGCTGAAAATAATTAATAGGTTCACTAGATGGGCAACGATGGGATGACCTCCAAAATAGGAATGTTTTTATATGGATGTGTTCTCATTTTTTCTTTCATGGATGTGGTCCATTATTGTGACCTTCACTTCTACCATCCAACTGTGAAGCGGTGTCTGGCAGAATGTGGTAATGCTTTATTCTTTCTCTTCATATTACAGGATAACTTCGGGTTTGACCTTCCTGCTGTAGAAGCCGCCACAAAGAAACATGAAGCCATCGAAACGGACATTGCAGCCTATGAAGAGCGTGTTCAGGCTGTAGTGGCTGTGGCACGAGAACTGGAAACTGAAAACTACCATGACATAAAACGAATCACAGCCCGAAAGGACAATGTCATCCGACTCTGGGAATACCTTCTGGAGCTGCTGCGGGCACGGCGACTGCGCCTAGAAATGAACCTTGGGCTGCAGAAGGTTTTCCAAGAGATGCTTTACATTATGGACTGGATGGACGAAATGAAGGTACATATGTCTCCAGGACAAAGATCACTGCTGATAATTTGCATTCCTAGTTAGCAATATATAGAATATACATTCATATGATATACCTGGCCAAATCTATGTATACATTTTTATTACTAGTATAACACATTGGACTGCATTGCCCTCTAACATCTTTTTGTTATCACGCTGCTGTGTTTCACATGCTATGAAAACTGATTGTCCAAGACAATCACTCATTAGTAACACAAGGACCATAGCTCTAAGGGGCCCATTTAAAGTTTGCTGTCCATTGTGGTCATCAAAAGAATGAAAATAAAGCTGGTCGGAAGGGCTTACAGTGTACACCTGTTTTAAAGAGGAATTTAATCTGGAAGCTGTGCCCAAAAGAAGCAGACAAGAGGGCAAAGGACTACTCACCGACATTGCCTGTTCCCTCACTGCAGCTTTTTCCCCATTTACTGGCCATAGGTGGTGCGAATTTGCACAATTCCCCTATCAACATGACAGTGCTGAGGGTAATCCCTCTTGCCGTGCAATTGTCTGCTCCCAATGCAGGGTTGGGCAGGAGAAGCCGTCCCAGCTGGAAGAAGGCTGTGAATATTTTCTAGCAGCTATAGCAGCTGCTAGCGATCATCGCTACTGAATCTAGCAGGCTGGTTTTACACAAGTTGATTGATTCCTGCTGAACCAGCCCAGATTCGAACCGTCTATGGACCTGCCTTACTATGCAATATTCTGCACTGTCTCTGTTTGGAGGAGGCCATGTTGGTAGAGGCAGTCATTGTCTTTCTTATGTTAGAACCTCCAACAAGGAGAACCGTGAGCAGTTCCCTAGTGATCACCCAATTTGACTCAGAATCTCTTAAAGCAGGGGTCCTCAACTCCGGTCCTCGGGGCCCACAAACAGGCCAGATTTTAAGTATTACCTTGGGGAGATGCAGACTAGAATACTACAATCACTGAGCAGCAAATGAGATCACCTGTGATGTAATTTAGTTATCTTGCAGACCTGGCCTATTAGTGGGACCGGAGTTGAGGACTACTGTCTTAAAGTAACATTAAACCTTCAGGTTTTTTCTTTTAAAATAACAAACATGTCATACTTACCTGTTCTGTGCATTGGTTTTGCACAAAGCAGCCCCTATCCTCCTCTTTTGACCCCCCCGGCGCTCCTCCTCTCTGCCCAGTGCCCCCAGGGGCAGCCGCTTCCCATGAGGGCACTCGTGTGGGCTCGCTCCCAAGCCGCCTTGTCTGCATCCATTGACACTGGGCATTTCCCTCCTGCCACCCGCTCTCGCATCACAGAATTCGATTGACAGCAGTAGGAGCCAATGGTGCCTGCTGCTATCAGTCTGTGAAGTGATAAGGGGCAGAGCCACGAGAGCTATTGCTCAAGTGTTGTACATCTTTGGATCGGGCTCAGGTAAGTATAAGGGGGGGGGGCTGAGGGGACACATGCAACACAGAAGGTTTTTCACTTTAATGCATAGAATGCATTAAGGTAAAAAACCCATAGAGTCCTTTCACACGGGCGGTCCGTATGTCCGTATATCATCCCATCCGTTTGCGGATGATATACGGACCTAATGCATGTCAATGGGATTGCGGATGTCAGCAGAAGACCATCCGCTGACATCTGATTTGCGTCCTTTCAGTTCTGTTTCCTTTTTGGAACGGAACAGAGCCCTATTTTTCTTCCGTTTAAAAAACGGAAAGGACGCAAAATCGGATGTCAGCGGTGTCATCCGCTGACATCCGCAATCCCGTAGTTATACATTATGTCGGTATATCATCCGCAAACGGATGGGATGATATACGGACCGGATGACACAAGTGTCATCCGTGTCCGTTAAAAAAAAAAAGAAAAAGTGCCGGAGCGGATCAAAATACAGTCTGCCCCGTGTGAAAGAACCCTTAGCCTTTACAACCACTTTGAGACTAGCAGTCAGAAGCAAAAGTACCTTATGACTCCCAAAAAAGAGATAAAACTTTCAGGCCTAGGCACCTATGCGTCCACTTTAAGATGTTTGTACCTGCTCAGAAGATGATTTTTTTGGTTCTTTTTTGCAGGTGCTTCTGTTGTCTCAGGATTATGGGAAACACTTGCTGGGAGTGGAGGACTTGTTACAGAAGCATGCTCTTGTGGAGGCTGACATTTCCATTCAGGCAGAGAGAGTACGTGCCGTTAATGCATCAGCTCAGAGATTTGCTGCAGGAGGGGAAGGTAAAAAAAAAAAAAATGTATTTTCAATACAGCCTAATGTTGGCAGACAATTAAAAAATATTGTTATACATAGTGATATACAGCAAACCTAGGTGTAGACCTATAGTAGGCACTAAAAGTGTGCATGCGTCAATGTGTTTTGTGATGCTGCATCTTTGCTATAAACTAGTTGTTCTTGGTGCCCAGATGGCCAGTGGAATGTAAATGACTGTTCACTATCTTAACCACTTACCCACCAGGCCTATTTCGGACACTTTTTGTTTACAAGTTAAAATCAGTATTTTTCCCTAGAAAACTACTTAGAACCCCCAAACATTATATATATATTTTTTTTAGCAAAGACTCTGGAGAATAAAATGGCGGTCATTGCAATATTTTTTGTCACGCGATATTTGCGCAGCGGTCTTTAAAACGCCATTTTTTTGGAAAAATTTTGAAAAATCACATTTCACTGCATTTAAAAAATACTAAACAGTAAAGTTAGCCCATTTTTTTTTTTGTATATTGTGAAAGATGATGTCACGCCGAGTAAATAGATACCCAACATGTTACGGTTTAAAATTGCGCCCCCCCCGTGGGATGGCGACAAACTACGGTCAATAGAGATCTTAATAGGCGACGCTTTAAATGTATTTAACGGTTACCAGTTTAGAGTTAGAGTGTAGCTCTTTTTTTTTAATTATTGCTCACGCTCTGGCGATCGCGGCGATACCTCACATGTGTGGTTTGAACAGCGATTTAATTTGCGGCTCAACTTCCGTATACGTTTTTTTTTGTGCGCGAGCACATTTTTTCCCATTTATTTTATTTATTTTTTTAACTTTATTACAGTTTAAAAAAAAAAAAAAAAAATCTGATCACTTTTATTGCTGTCACAAGCAATGTAAACATCCCTTGTGACAGCAATATGCAGTGACAGGTACACTTTATGGAGAGATCGAGGGTCTAAAAGACCCTAGACCCCTCCACTACACTTGGCTGTATGCAAAACGACGAAAACGGCGTTTTTGCATACAGCCGTTTTTCAAATTTGCCGCCTTTTGCAGCACACTAACCTGGAAGTGACATCATGGATGCCGCCTCCGGGTTACGTCATCGGAGACCCGATCGAAGCCGTTTCCGGCATTGATCGGGACTCCATCCAGCCGGTAAAAGCCATGGAAGGTGGCAGGAGGGGGGGGGGGGGGGGGGCGTGGGGGCGTCCCCTCCCGCCCCCCGGGTAACGATCGAGCGGCTCCCGAGTCAACCGTCGGCTCTAAACCACGAGGCATCATCCCGGTATACCCCCGCAAAGTTTACGGACGTCATATGACGTCCACCCAGGGAGAAGTGGTTAAATTAGGAATACAATTCTTTTAGGAATAGTAATTGAAGTTATTATGCAAATTAACTTCTGTTTATTGGATGTAAAATTAATTGGAAGTCTTACACTTATGATTCAAAGGAAAACTCATTTTTCTTAATCTTTTCTCTGCCCTTCACAAAGGTTACAAGCCGTGTGATCCACAAATCATCCGGGACCGCGTTGCCCACATGGAATTCTGCTACCAGGAGCTGTGTCAACTGGCAGCTGAACGCCGTGCACGTTTGGAAGAGTCTAGGCGGCTTTGGAAGTTTTTCTGGGAGATGGCGGAAGAGGAAGGATGGATTCGAGAAAAAGAGCAGATCCTGTCTTCCGATGACTATGGGAAGGATTTGACCAGTGTCATCCGTCTACTGTCTAAACACAAAGCTTTTGAAGATGAAATGAGCGGGCGAAGTGGTCACTTACTCCAGACCATCAAGGAAGGAGAGGAGATGATTGCAGAGGAGCACTTTGGATCTGAGAAGATCAGGGAAAGAATCAAGGATATACAGGAGCAATGGGCTAACCTTGAACAGCTGTCAGCCTATCGCAAGAAACACCTGGAAGAAACATCAAGTTTCCACCAATTCCAGGCAGATGCAGATGATATTGATGCTTGGATGTTGGATATCTTGAAGATAGTGTCCAGTAATGATGTTGGACATGATGAATTTTCTACTCAGTCTCTAGTCAAGAAACACAAGGATGTAGCTGAAGAAATTGCAAGTTACAGATCCACTATTGATGCTCTACATGAACAAGCTGCTGCCCTTCCCCAGGAACAGTTTGAATCGAATGAAGTGCAGAGCAGATTGTCCGGAATCGAGGAAAGATACAAGGAACTAGCTGAGCTCACGCGACTTCGGAAACAGGCATTGCAGGACGCCCTCACACTGTACAAAATGTTTAGTGAAGCTGACGCCTGTGAACTTTGGATTGTTGAGAAGGAGCAGTGGTTGAACCATCTGCAAATCCCAGAGAAGCTAGAAGACCTGGAGGTTGTTCAGCATAGGTAATCATAGTGTCATTCCTGCCACTTGGTCTGCTCTCTGGATGGGCAGAATACAAGAATATGATTATCAACTGCACATTTTGTTTTTTTTATTTTTTAGATTTGAAAGCCTAGAGCCAGAAATGAACAACCAGGCATCACGAGTGGCTGTTGTTAATCAGATTGCTCGTCAGTTGATTCACAGTGGACATCCGAGCGAGACTGAAATCAAAGCACAGCAAGAGAAACTGAACACAAGGTAAGCTTTGAAGTCTTCCCTAAAAAAAAAAAAAAATTATATATGTATGTGTTTTTTTTTATGGGTTGTAAACTTTCCCTTTAGTCTAGATTTTAGCGCCCATTCAACGCCCTTTTGCATTGGGCAGCTTTGCCGAACACATAGAAGAGGCAATTTGCCTTATGTTCTATGCAGTGCTGTATTTTGGCCTAGGCCAACAAGGCCCAGGCCTAGGGCAGCACTTTGCAGGGGGCAGCAAAAAAGCCACCCCCACCACCTGAGACTCCCCCCCACTCTCATATCCCCCCCTCTCTCTCTCATCCCTCTCTCTCTTCAATTCCCCCTCTCTCTCTCTCATCCCCCACTCTCTCTTTCTCTCATCCCCCCCTCTCACCCCCTCTCTCTCTTCCCCCCTCTCTCTCCCTCCCTTACCCAACCCCTCTCTCTTTCATCCCCCTCTCTCTCCCTCCCTCACCCACCCCCCTCTCAGGGGTTCATGCTGGGACTTGTAGTCCTTCAATTTTGGAGGAAGACACATCCGTTTAAAAAGGAGTGGGGAAAATTTACATGGGGAGGGCGCCCAATTTTAGTCTTGCCTAGGGCAGCACAAAACCAAAATACACCACTGGTTCTATGTTCTTATGATCTATGAATGGAGGACAGGTGGCTGAATGATTCATTCACTGATCATATTTCATTCATAGGAGCTATAGTACCTGTTTCTGTGAATGGAGGAGGTTGGTGGAAAGGGTGGGCATAGTCAGGCACTTTTGATCAGTGCCTGCCACCATCAGCTCTGTTAACCCCTCTCTGCACAGGAAGATTATGGGCTGGGGGGTTATCAAAGGAGGAATATTTCAATCTACTTTCAGCAACTAGACTTCTAAACCCCAACAGTACTAAAGGATCTAGGTGATTTGGAATAATAACTGTACTAAAGGATCTAGGTGATTTGGAATAATAACTGTACTAAAGGATCTAGGTGATTTGGAATAATAACTGTACTAAAGGATCTAGGTGATTTGGAATAATAACTGTACTAAAGGATCTAGGTGATTTGGAATAATAACTGAAATAACAAACTTCAGACCAAAACCTAATCAAAATCTCATGTTTTTCTATTAGGTGGGGCCAGTTTAGAGAATTGGTCGACAGGACAAAGGATGCCCTCAGTTCAGCACTAAGTATTCAGAACTACCATCTTGAATGCAATGAGACCAAGTCCTGGATTAGGGAAAAGACCAAAGTCATTGAGTCAACTCAAGACCTGGGCAATGACCTTGGTGGAGTCATGGCACTCCAGAGGAAGTTAACCGGTATGGAACGTGACTTGGCAGCCATTGAGGCCAAACTGTCTGATCTGCAAAAAGAAGCAGAGAAACTGGAAGCTGAGCATCCCGACCAAGCTCAGGCTATCATGAGCAGGCTTGCAGAGATTAATGAAGTATGGGAAGAAATGAAGACCACCCTGAAGAATAGAGAAGAGTCTCTTGGTGAAGCCAGCAAACTTCAACAGTTCCTTCGTGACTTGGATGATTTTCAGTCCTGGTTATCTAGGACACAGACAGCCATTGCTTCCGAGGACATGCCAAATACGTTAGCAGAAGCAGAGAAGCTACTTACTCAACACGAAAACATTAAAAATGAAATCAACAACTATGAAGAGGATTACCAGAAGATGAGGGACATGGGTGAGATGGTGACACAGGGACAGACAGATGCACAGTACATGTTCTTGCGTCAACGTCTCCAGGCTCTTGACACTGGCTGGAACGAGCTTCACAAAATGTGGGAGAACAGGCAGAACCTTTTATCTCAGTCCCATGCCTATCAGCTCTTCCTAAGAGACACCAAGCAAGCAGAAGCTTTTCTTAATAACCAGGTATGTTGATGAGGGCAGGAATGAAGAAAAACATTTTCGACATTTCTGGAGACATTAACTTAACCTCAGTGTTGCAAGAATTTCTGCATGTAAAGAAAACCCTTTAGAGCAGCCTTTCTTCCACTTTTTAACATCGAGGAACCCTATGAAATAACTTTCCGGTCCCAGGGGACCCATTCTAATAAATACTGTATCTAGAACTCACAGTACATTAGTGTGATGGTCAATGCAATGGAACGCTACTTATCTGATAGGCAGAAATTGTTAATCACTCAAGAAATTCCTAGCAACCTCTGGGGGAATCCTTGGATTCCATAGAACCCTGCTGGAGAAAGGCTGATTTGGAGCATATGTTGGAAGTGAACATATATGTTCAGGAAATAGTGAAAAAAAAAAAAACAAGGGTACGTTCACATCTAGGCGTTGCTATTTTATAGGCGTTTTTACAGGTGTTTTTATAGGCGTTTTTTGCAGGTGTTTGGAGGCAGGCATTGACATCTAATAAAAACGCTTGTAATCTGCCCAAAAAGAAGCTCATGTACTTTTTGGAGCGTCTGGCGTTTTGCTCAAGGTTTTGCAACGCTCAGATGTGAACAGGGGCCATTGAAATGGATTTGAATTGTTGGTCGTTTTTTGAGCTGATCCTAAAGCCCGGTACACACGCACAGATTGTTGGCCGACCGATCGGCCGTCTTTTGTCCAGTGGTGTTTGTTGGTTGAAATGTGCTCTAGACTTGCACTGAACTTTTGTTGGCCAACAAAAACCAACTTCAGAAGAGATGTCATGTGCTGGTTTACTTTCCGTGTGTTTTTTCTACTCTGAGCATGCCCAGTCTTGCTCATCTGATTTTTGTCAGCCGAAATCTGTACTGACTGAGGAACAATCGGCCGTTCTGTTGTTGGCCAACAAAAATTTTATAGCATGCACACCAGATTTTTTTCGGCCGAAAATTTGCAGTTGGTTGTCGGAAGCATCATACTAACAAGCAGACAATCGGCCGATCGGACGTTGGCCGACAATTTCCGGCCAACAATCTGTGCGTGTGTACGGGGCTTTAGAGCTGAAAAATGCCCCAAAACGCCTACATGTGAACTTAGCCTTAATGGGATGTATACTGTTGTCCTCCGTTCAGAATTTCTAAACCTCACCAAACATTAACAGACCCTGGGTGAAGGCAGAGTGCCTTTTAACACCTAAATCTCAATGTTCTGTCTATGTAACCGTGATGAACATTTTTTCTCATCCAATTACGTCTGGTATGAACAGGGCTTCGTATATAAAGACTGGAGGAAAATAAAACGTAGGTGTTTTCCAATGCAGTCAGATGCCAACTGTAATTTTACTTCTAATTTTATTTTACATTTGATTGCTATGAACAGCACTTCCACATTTCTTTGTTCAATGGTTGTATTGGTCTGTTTTGATGCAAAATGCTTCCAGAAAGTTTTGTTTTTTTTCTTGCAGTTTTCTTTTTTGTAACACATTTATCTGTTGTGGGTGTTTCCAGCCTACATACATTTAAATAATTCTAAAGTAGCAGAAGTAGTTTTGATATAGAGGTTGATTTACTAAAACTGGAGAGTGAAAAAATCTGGTGCAGTTCTGCATAGAAACCAATCAGCTTCCAGGTTTTTTATGTCGAAGCTTAATTGAACAAGCTGAAGTTAGAAGCTGATTGGCTACCATGCACTGCTGCACCAGATTTTGCACTCTCCAGTTTTAGTTAACCCCATAGAGCAGTGGTTCTCAACTCCGGTCCTCAGGGCCCACTAACAGGCCATATTTTAAGTATTACCTTGGGGAGATGCAGACTAGAGTACTGCAATCACTGAGCAGCAAATGATATCACCTGGGATGTATTTCAGTTATTTTGCAAACCTGGCCTGTTAGTGGGCCCTGAGGGCCAGGGTTGAGGACCACTGCCATAGAGTACTCTATATAAACCTAATTCTACTTCTTTAGAACTATTTGAACATATGTAGGGTAGAGAACACTTTTATAACTTTTATTTTATAATGAGGGTTGATCACAGGAAGTAATATTATACATAATTGGCAGTCTATATGGAAACCGCTTTCCCAGATACTCTTTTATTAGTTGCTAATGGAATGCTTAGTAATGGTGGACTTTAGGAGAGACCAACGTTCCATTTCAGAAGAGGCTGAGATAAACATTTTTATTTTTAAGGCCCAAAGTTCTTTAAAACGAATTAGTCTGTTGTGAAACCACAGACACTATCCAGATGTGTCCCAACTCCCCCTACACAGACGTCATCAAAGCTGTCTGCTGATGAAAAGTGAATCTGGTGACATTAGTGCAGGGAGAAGTAACTGCAGGCTGAAGAAGCCTTTGACACTTCTGGGTAGTGTCAGAAGTTCCACAACCGATTGCTCAAAGATTGATGAAAGAAGAAGACCAACTATAATAAGCACTTCTTTTCTATTTTTACAGCACTTAAAGGAGGAGCTCCAGTCGTTTTTGTGCTTATTAAAAGACAGCAGCTACAGAAAGTGTAGCTGTTGACTTTTAATAAACACGCACTCATCTGTCCCAGGATCCAGCGATGTGGTCATCCGAACTGCCACTTCTCTCCCTCCCCTCTCTCCATAGCCGGCATTTCAATTGGGGGCACCCGTCTGTGACAGCTTGGGGCTTCACAGCCGGGTGCGCGATGCATATGTGCAAGTCGCACTGCGCCTGCTGAATGGTCTGGCGTTGTAGAAGACGGCAGGTAGGGAGGAGGAGTAGAATTGGGAGCGGTTACCTGTCAAAACCAGGTACCCGCTCCCCCCCCAAAAAATGACATGCCAAATGTGGCAGAGGAGGGGGGAGGAGTGCTTAAAGTGGAATTTCCTCTTTTGGGTGGAGCTCCTCTTTATGTGTGCCTATATAGTTTTAGTTAGTGACCCTGTCTATTTACCTGTAAGTCATCTTCCAAACAATCTGGTCTTTGTAGTTGAGGAAAGATATCAAACAAGGGAATATTGACATCCCTTTGGATTCTCAAAGCATGCTTACAACTAGCTGGTTAAATTCAGTTTGATGGGCTCAGCTGAAATGAGCCGGCGATATCTGCATTATGTAGCTCTTCTCTTTTATTTTTTATTTTATTTTTTCTTCTTTTTTTTGCTGACGCATTTTTTTTATAAACAGACGCCATGTTTTATATAGATGTAATTCTTTTAAACCTGCTCTGTACAGGTTTTGAAGAGAGCGGCCCCGATCCTCCTCTTCTTGGGTCCCTAGCAGCTCCTCTTTTGTGTGTCCCCATAGCAAGCGGTTTGCTATGGGGACATGCAATTTGTGCTCGCTCCTGACCTGTGTGTCTATGGAGCCCCACTTCCTATGGCACTTTTCCACTGCAAGTACCGGCTCGGCTCTACTCGGCCCTGCTTGGCCCGGTTTGCTTTTCCACTGCTGGTACCGCATGGTACGGTGTTAAAACGGTTCGGTACGGTACTTTATGGTTTGCTTTTCCACTAAAGTAGTACTAAAGTTAAGTGGGTGGGATAACAATGGGGTGGGTGGGATTCTCTGACCAATCAGTGGCTAGTAGTGACTGCATGCAAAGGATTGTGGGATATGGTACCGGTATGGTACCTCTTGGAACCACAATCGAGGTGGTACTGTTTTTGAGAGCCATACCGCTCGGTTCCATGCAGTGGAAAAGCGCCACCGTACTGTACCGAACCGTTCCTACACCGTACCATGCGGTACCAGCAGTGGAAAAGCAAAAAAGCGAGCCGAACCGTTCAGTTCCATGCAGTGGAAAAGCGCCACTAGACTTACACAGCGGGACGTAGGCCCGCCCCCCACTTCCTCTTCACTGCATTTGTTTTACAGCAGCAAGAGCCAATGGCTCCTGCTGCTGCTCAAATGCTGTGTGAAGAGGAAGAAAGGAGAGAATAGATGCAGCCGTGCACAGCGCAGATCTCTTCTCCCCTCTCCTTCTTTATACAAGGGAAGGGTGGGCACAGGGAGCCTGAAATTTTTTTTACCCTGATGCAAACAATGCGTTAAGGTAAAAAAAGTTTTTATTTGTAGTATCCCTTTAAGGGTCTTGACATCAAAATACTCAGATATGGTGGAATAGCACAACATAGAACTTTTGATTTTATAACAAAACTTGCAGTCATTCCTAACAATGAAACAAGTCAGGATTATGCAAACATAAAGTCGCCTGTCTGTCCTGTGATCAGTTCTGATTTATCTTTCCACAAAGGAATATGTCTTGGCACACACTGAAATGCCCAATAACTTGGAAGCAGCTGAAGCCGCCATAAAGAAACAAGAAGACTTCATGACCACCATGGATGCCAGTGAAGAGAAGATTAACGCAGTTGTAGATACCGGCAGAAGACTGGTCAAGGATGGCAACATCAACTCTGATAAAATCGAAGAAAAAGTTGATTCTATTGACAGCAGGTTTGGATAAATAGTGTATTTTCTATTCGTAGTGGTCTTCTGTATGATGCATCAGTTTGCCAGTATGTTTTTTATCAGTAACCTTTTTATTTTTTTTTACGGATATGTTTACGGATCTGATATATTATTTTCTATGGGTCTATGCATACACTTGCTTTAGAGATCCGTAAACTTGCACTGCCTACAGATCTGTAACAAAAAATAAGAAACTATACATCTGAGGTACTGCATGTGGATTGTATTTTACGGTATCCGCATGTAAACGTGTGCGAACACCATTCGTGTACTCTATTTGAGTACAAGAGAAGCCTGCATCTTAGCAATGGAGAATGCTAAGCATCAATGGCTATCTGATCCCTAGCAACTGAGAAATCTAGGCAGCAATAGTCATCTGCATCCTAGCAATGGAGGATGCTAGGTGGCAATAGCCCCCTACGTCCTACCAACTGATAGGCTGTAATAATACTGTGCACTTGCACACCTGTAAATGATGCTCAAAATACACATGCTTACTGAGCACTTTTATCTCAGGATCTTGCTGTCAGCTTCTCATAGCAAGATCCTGCTTACTGGTTGACGTATTGATTTTTACGACCGTGTGCATGCACCCTAAGGGCTCTTTCACGCGGGCGATCCGATCAGATCCGCCTGTCAGATTTTTAGGCGGATCTGTTCGGATCCTCCATGCAGCTCTATGGGGCAGCGGATGTCAGCGGAGACACCTGCGTTGCCATCCGATCCTGTCCGTGAAATCTGTATGGATGGAAACCCTATTTTTCCATCCGTTCAGGGATCGGATCGGATGAGAGCAGACAGGCAGTCCGCTCTCATCCGATCCCCCATAGAGAGCAGCGGGGCTGTGACACCTCCCTCTCCGCACTGCAAGCGGAGACAGAGCTGTCATCCGCCGGCTCAGCGGGGATCAGCGGATCGATCCCCGCTGAGCAGCACAGATCCGCCTACGGAGGCGATCAGCGGATCGATCCCCGCTGAGCAGCACAGATCCGCCTACGGAGGCGGACCTTGTGAAAGAGCCCTTATACTAAATGCACTGCAACCCAACTATTTTAGGTATTATCTCCAATGGTCAGGCAGATAGCTGACAGCTATGTTCCTTTCGTGTATGTTGTTAAACATTTAGATGGACAGCAAACATTTAAAAAGCACAACTGATTTCTACATTTTTCAGTCTTTTTTTATACAACACTGATTTTGTTTCTATTTTTCTTTTTCTTTAATCTTTTATAATTTTATTGATATTTTTTTTGCTTTTGAAGGTTTTCATTTTCATGCATTTGTTTAAAAATCCAACAAGACCGAATTTAGGCATGACTTTTAAATCAAGCCTTTTAATTTTATTGTATTATTTTTAAGGCATCAGAGAAATCGGGAGGCAGCAAATGATCTTTTATCCCGACTGAAGGACAACAGAGAGATGCAGAAGTTCCTGCAGGATTGTCAAGAGGTATGTGAGGTGCCAATGCGATGGCCAAAATGAGATGAACACTGTAAATAGGATCATTTTTTATTAGATTAGATTATAGTAGCACATAATGTACTGAGTAACATCCAAAATTCTCGGAAACACTTCAGAAGGTCTTGCAGGGTGTGTAGTGGTATTTTATTATGCTCACCTTGTTCTTCTTTCAACAGAATTTAAAGTGAATTGAACTTGTGTTGACTTTAAACGCTCTAAAGTGTCTTCAGATGTAAAATGCAGACATCTAGAAGTTCCTCTATGAAAGATCACATAACCTTGAAGAGCAGGTGTGGGCAGGCATCGGCTCTATAGGTGTTGCAAAACCCCATCATGCCTTTTGGAGTCCCTGTTGTAGAATTTCCTGGGAGCCCCAGGATCAAACATTCTATATTGCCAATCTCCAGGAGTTTGGAAGCCCCCCACTGCTGTCTCATTATTTGTCCATAACAAGCGAGTGCTCCCCCCCCCCACCCCTCTCTCCTGAACCATACCAGGCCATATTCCCTCAACATGGGTTGGCGGCCCAAAAACCCCCCTCCCATGTTGAGGACATGTGCCCCCCCCTGCAAAGCACCTTATTCCCATGTTGATGAGGAAAACGCCTCTCCCCACAACCTTGGGCAGTGGCTGTGGGAGTCTGAATCGGAAACTTGAAGTCCCCTTTATCAAGGGGACCCCCAGATCCCAGCCCCCCTCATGTGAAT
The DNA here is from genome assembly GCF_965119305.1 of Pelophylax lessonae. Classification (NCBI taxonomy): domain Eukaryota; kingdom Metazoa; phylum Chordata; class Amphibia; order Anura; family Ranidae; genus Pelophylax; species Pelophylax lessonae. The sequence goes on from NC_138770.1 coordinate 655,586,308, forward strand.
GAATAGGGGTACTGTTACCCCTACTCATTCACCAAAAAAAGCGCTCAAAAAGTAAATAAAAACACACATATGGCTTTTGACAAGTCGTTTATTGAAAAAATTTAAATTATTTGAAAAAAAAAATGTCCCTCAGTGTAGATCCATCACCAATCCCAATGAACACTGCTCTGCTGACCCACATTAAAAACATTTTTTAAAAAAGCTCCACACCCGACGCTGACTCCTGCTGAATGACAACTCCACCTCCTGCCTCTAAATAAACTGAGGGGTGGGGCCACCCAATTACATCACTGGGTGACTTTTGCCCCCTTATGACATCACCGACCAGGCAAGCTGCAACAGATGAGTCGTGGTTAAGGAGACGGCAGCCACCCGCTCCTTAACAACCATGGCATTTACTGGTTGTTAAGGAAGTTGGCGGCCACCCATTCCTTAACCAGTTAAAATCAAATACGATCCTTAACTATCGCATGCCGGGAACACAACTTAATTACCACATGTATTTATTTATTTCTTTTGTGAATTTACTTTTATGCTGTTTTATGCAGTATTTAACGATCATTTTTGTTTTGTGCAGGAAATACCTCATAAAGCATTAATGAATTGACATTTTCAGGATCGCATGCTGTATTTGGGAAACTGCCTAAATACCGTATGCAATCTGCTTTTGTGAATAAAGCCCACAATTACAGATTGCCTCCGGCCTCTGTTTATGATTGGTAGCCAGCAGGATGGACCCCTGATCTTGTGACCACTGTGACATCCAATCACCCTGATCGTGTCATTGGGAAGTGCGCCCTGCCATCTGGCATTAAAACACACATGTCAAACACAAGGCTTGCGGGCCAAATCTGGCCCTCCAGGCCTTGTCAAGTGGCCCTCACACCCTATTTTTCAGTCAGAACATGGTGGAACACCATTCCACCACCTCCAGCTTGGGCCCTCCCCTCCCTGCTGTCACTTTTCTGCCCACACTCGTGGCAGGGACAGATCTCGAGAATCTGAGTGAATGAGAAACCTCTTTGCAAGGCGAGGCAGAGCCGCCTACACAGGTAGGTACTAGAGCCGGGCCTGGTAGGAGAGAGAAATGCGAGAAAGCTTTGGGGGGTTGGGTTGCATGTTGTGCATAACGCACCCCTAAACCCTGCACTCTGTATATAATGCACTCTGTACATAATGCACTCTTGAACTCTGCACTTTGTATGTAGCCCTTTGAGGGCAATCATATTGCTTATGCGGCCCTTTGATGAAATTGTGTTTGACACCCCTGCATTAAAACTTGCTTAAACAGCCTTCTCGGTAGGAAGGGGTTAATTTGTGTAGAAAATCCAGCCCAATTTGTATACTGCAGTTTTCTTGGCATATAAATGTTCGGTCTTCATAAATCCACACATCTTTGATGTGTCATCATGCATGGCTTCTTTCTTGGACAGTCCTCATTTTCTTGTGTATTAATGATGCATGAAGACTACATGCCTCATGTTTTTATTAATGGGCTCTGGTAGAAGATAAAAGTGACAACCCTAAGCTGACATTGTCACCAACACAGCTGGAGATGTTTGGGAACCAGACCCACCTCAGCCAGTTTTCCCTTCTCTTCAATCACTAAATTAGTTTGTGATTACCAGTGCCCCTTCATTTGTCACGATATTAAATACGGCAGTGCTAGCAATCAGCAGTTCCCATGTAAGAGAAATAGATATTTTATTGCCGTTCATAAAGCAATGTGTAGTACACTGGACCCCGAGTTCATCGAAGAGCATAGATGAATTGCTCCATATGGTTTTCATTTGTTTTAATGGCTATAATATGCTCCAGATGTTTCAGACAGTAATTTGTTTTAACCTGGCATGTGTCTTATGAGTAATAACGCTCTTTCTCCTCATCTTCCAGCTGTCCCTCTGGATTAATGAGAAAATGCTCACTGCTCGGGATATGTCGTATGATGAAGCCAGGAACTTGCACAGTAAATGGCTGAAGCACCAAGCTTTTATGGCAGAACTGGCATCCAACAAGGAATGGCTGGACAAAATAGAGAAGGTGATGTGCTCTAAATACAGTACGTCAGTGGCGCTGGAAAGATTAAGTCTCGAGTTAGCAGCAAGTTGGGGATTACGTATGCTGGCACATTTATAATGTTGAGGCGAAAATAATGTGCATCCAGACTCTTAAAGCTGCACTCTATTTAAAACTGAAAATGAAGCTTTAAATTGCAGAAGCACAACCTATCAAGACAGGGGATTCTGAGCTCCATTTGAGTACAGTACTGGGGATCAAGGGTGCACTTACGCTGGCAGTTTCAGCTATCTTCAGTGAGCAGAGTGCTGGTGACTGTTGGTCAAAGGCTCTCTGCTCTGCTTCTCCAGTGCTTACTGGAGTGCTGGGCTGTGCAGGGAGTGGTGCACTGAGAGGCTGAGCCAGCTGCCGGTCAGGCATCTTCCTTTCAAAGCCGGGACCGGCTGATTGACGTCCGCTGACAGCGCCCTACTTCTCTTTTTAAATCATAAGCTACAGGCCCAACCCAGCAATATATATGAGGAGTAGGGAGAAGTGAATGGACTTTCTGTCTTTAAAGCGGAGTTCCACCCAAAAGTGGAACTTCCGCTTTAAATAGTCCTAACCCCCTGACATGCCACATTTGTCATGTCATTTTTTTGGGGGGGAGCTGGTATCTAGTTTTGACAGGTACCCGCTCCCACTTCCGCTCGGAGCGCCGCGGCGCCCTGAGCAGAAGTTCTCCTCTCTCCCTCCCTCCCTGCAATCTTCTGGGACATGTCAGAGGTCCCAGAAGTATGCCGGCCAATCACGACGCATAGCGCAACTCGCGCATGAGCTGTGCGTACCCGGCTGTGAAGCCGCAAACTGTCACAGCCGGGTGCCCACATCAGTGATGCCGGCGCCACGGAGCAGAGAGGGAGAAGACGGCGCATCGCTGGACCGTGGGACAGGTGAGTGTGCGGTTAGGCTGGAACTCCGCTTTAAGCTGAATTGTTCTGTGGAGGTAAGCTTCTGAGCTGGTATTGCTCTACCATCATTCAAATCTTTAAAGCTGAATCCCAGATATGGATTCTATTGAATAGTTACATTGATGACTACTGTGGAAGCATCTGTGGTAGTCGCTACTACAGTAGTTCTCACCACAGTCTTCTGGGTCCCATGCTCCCATGAGTGGCTGCCCTGCTATATAGTAACCCAGGGAGTTGCTCACTCAGCATGGGCGCCATTCACAGGAAGGCCTTATATTTTTCTTAATGCATGCAAGCCGTTCTCTGACTGGATGAGGTGGAGAGGCAGGGCAGTAATCGAATCATCTCCACTTCATTCAATCTTGAACGGAACACAAAAGTTGAGGATCTCTTGAGAGACTGCTAAGTCATGTGAAGCGCTTTTTGGGGAAGCTTTATTGTACAAAACACCTTTATGGGTATAACATTTCTTATGTATAATTTAGAGATTCACTGAAATTTCAGCAGCCATAAATGGTGTTATCGGCATTTTGCTGGTAAGAGAAAAACGTGCCGATAATGGCACTGACACTTTTGCCGATATTGAATGGCGATTTTACTGTCCCTATGGTTTGTTTTTCATAGGTCATGTGACTCAAATACCGCATCAAAAACATAACACGGGGGCATTTTATTTTGGAGGTGCGTTTTTTTTTCAGCTGACCAAAATTATAGCAAGCAAGATTTTTAACACCCCAACGGAATCGCAACATACCAGTGTAAAGACATACATAGAATTTAAAGGAATTAATTTTTCTTGAGCTTTTCTTGCACTAAAGGTGCAGATAATTGCCAACAATAATTTCTTATTCTTTTAAGTTTATGGTATTCATTAAAAAAACAATTATTGTAGAATTATTTAAAAAATATATTTTTCTTAAAAAACTGTCATTTTCGGTTTTCGACGGTGCATCCTGAGTTTTCGCCACTAAAATTTCTATTCGGTGCACCTCTAGTTTAATTTTATACTCCACTTAGCAACCAGTAAAAGACTAACCACAAGACTGTACAAAATATAGGTTTGTGTCATTGTCATTTAGATCATTTATTTTTCATATTTAGAAAGCACCAGACTTTAACTTTCCTGGAATTGTGTCTTTTGGCTCTTAAAGATTTCCACTAAAAAATGTCATGGCCAATTCTGAGTATTTTTCTCCTGTGTTGTAGGAAGGAAACCAGTTGATTGCGGAAAAGCCAGAAACGGAGCCCATAGTGAAGGAGAAGATGACAGGCCTGCATGAAATGTGGGAAGAGCTGGAAAACACCACACAGACAAAGGCCCAGAGGCTTTTCGATGCCAACAAAGCTGAACTGTTCACCCAGAGCTGTGCAGATCTGGACAAGTGGCTTCATGGACTCGAGAGTCAGATTCAGTCTGATGACTATGGCAAGGATCTCACCAGTGTGAACATCCTGTTGAAGAAGCAGCAGGTGAGTGATTGGCTGATAAGAGCCTAAGTAATTGTAAGGATCAGTTATCTGTGCCATTTTATGCGCTTCTCCACATACAACTTTTATTTCCAGATAGTAAATCTCTCCTTATATTTAGGGACCATTCATTTCTCCACAAGTCTCAAATACCTGAAATAAAAATAAATAGAAAAAAATACACTGATACCTTTCACATCTTTACATTGTGCTACACTGTAGTACAAGTGTATTTTTATAAACTATTGTGAAGGCGCCAAACCCCAAAGACTATATTGGGGATCGACCGATTATTGGCAATGCTAATATATATCGGGGGCCGATATGCACTTTCCCCGATATATCGGAATCGGCCCCTGAGGTTACCGATATTGCTGATATTTCGGGAAAGTGCTGTATCGGAGTAATGCCTGCAGCTAGAGGCATCACCCCGGTACCAGCGTCCATAGCCGACGGTCGGCTGTCTTATAATGACAACCGATGTGGCTGAGAAACCGCTTGGCTGTCATTACAAGGAGCAGGAGGGGACATACCCCTCCAGCCGCCTTCTGTGGCTCGTCCGGGTTTCCCTTCCCACCGGGAGATCCGGGCATCCTACCTGCACGGTCACCGAAGAGAAGACCCGATCAAAGCCGGGTGTAAAAAAACCCGGAAGTGATGTCATGACTTCCGGGTACTCGGCGGCAAATTCAAAAAAATGCTTGCATTCAAAACAGTCAAACTTGGCGTTTTGAATGCTTTTAAGTGCAGAGGAGATGTTTGGGGTCTTTTAGACCCCCAGATCCCTCCACAACAGTACCTGTGAAAAATTAAAAAAAAAAAAAAAATTTAAATGTCCGAAAATATCGGCCGATATCCGATGACCAAAATATCGGTATCGGCACTAAAAAAACTATATCGGTCGATCACTAGAATATGTTGTTTAACTTTATATGAACTGCTACCCCTTTAAATGTGAGTAAGCACATACATAATAAGTGAAAAATATAATGAAAGGAGGCGCTGTTTATAAACTGAATATCTGCAAAAATGACTATTAAGAAATGAGATAATAAATAAGTTATTGAATAATAAATGTGTAATTTATATATAGAACAACGGATGCAGGTAGGTGTAACAAATATAATATATGCGCGATGTAGTTACTATTAAAAAAATGTGCTAAAAAACACCATCAATCTATATAAAATTGATTGTATAAATATGTATATACAATGCATCCAGCAATTCATAAACATGAATAAGTGTAGGAAATATAAAAAATCAACATATACCTGAGCGGAAGTGCTCCTCTCCCCCTCCCTGCAATTTTCCGGAACACATCACAGGTCCCAGAAGATTGCCCGACCATTGAGGAGGAGCAGTGCGCACGCTGCAAGCTGTCAGTCGGATGCCCACACTTGTAATGCTGGGGAGAGGGCGAGTACCGAGGGTTCGGGCAGCCACACCGCTGGATTGTGGGACAGGTGAGTGTGTGTTTATTAAAAGTCAGTACACTTTATGTAGCTGCTGACTTTTAATAAACACAAATCGAATGGAACTCCACTTTAGCATTAAAATAAAGTGTGCATGATCAGGGTGCAGGTGCCAGCCCAGGGTGCCAGCGCGTACCTGGTTTTGACAGGTACCCGCTCCCAATTCCGGCTGACTTTGCAGTGGCAAAGTTTGGCCCCCCTCCGTCCCCCTGCTGTGGAGCCATTCACAAAGCGCAGCAGTAGGGAACTGGCTGTAAACCCGCAAGGCTTCACTGCTGGTTTCCCTCAGCTGAGATGGCAGCGGCAGCACCCGAGAACCGATGAAAAAAATTGTTTTGGGTGAAGACTCTGCTGGATACCTGTACAAGTATTTGTCCTAATAAGTCAGCAGCTACAGTATTTGTAGCTGCTGACTTTTATTTTTTTCTGAAGGGACCTGGAGTTCCCCTTTTAAGCCTGCGGGGCTGAATGAGTGAAATCTAAACATGTATGGCTTGCCACCCTCTTGCTTACATTGGGCTAGGAGCATGTGGCTTCAGAGAACCACATCATTGACAGTTGCTTGGGTTGCGTAGTGTACTTGTTCTATCAGATTCTTCGGTTCTTGTCCAGCAGCTTCCATATGAATGACGTGCCTTAAGTGGACTCCATTGCCCTCTGTGTCTTCAGATCTGCTGATTACATAATTTGGGCCTTTGCTTCCATCAAATACCAAAGGACTTTTAAAACCTTCCATCACAAGAGGGTGCCAGGCACAGGACACATAACAAAGCTTGCAGCATATTTGGAAATCTTTTTCAGTGACCCATAGGCAAACCCAGTAAAGGGAGTCTAATGACTTGAAACATTTAATTCATTAGTGATCAGAAATAGCCCGGGACAAAAGGGAGTGTGTAATTCAGACTGTCCTCCTACGCAGCCCCTGCCAGTTATAGGCTCTATGCAGCTTCTGTTTGCACATTTATTGTGCTGAAGTCTCAGACAGCTTGTGCCGGAATGTGATCTTTCAAATGTCAGCCAGTGAAAGGACTATGAAGAGGCATTGAGTAGGCACTGTACCCAGGAAAGAAGTCATTCACACAGAGCTTTTCTTTTCTCTCCGTCTGTCATTCTCTCCCCGAGTGCAGTGTTAAATTTAGTGCAGACGCGAGCCAAATTTGTGCAGCCAGGGCTGGCTAGAAAAGCTACTGAATCCCTCCAGGGACAAAGGCTCCATGTGACATTGAAATCCTATGTGCAAATTATTAGATCCATTATGTTTGTCACATATGCCAAGCATCACACCATACAGCACCCTCTGCTTGTGACATAACACACTGCAAGTTTTTTTTGTCTTCAAATTATCATTTAGAAATTATTTCATATTTAAGATATTAACTGCACACAGCAAGCTGCATTGCAAAATGTTTTCACTGCTAGCCTACAGGGTCGCCCCCACTTTCCTGCCCAGGCCAATTTTCAGCTTTCAGCACTGTCGCACTTTAAATGACAATTGCACGGTCATGCAACACTGTACCTACATGATTTTTTTATAATTGTTTTTCCCACAAACAGAGCTTTCCTTTGGTGGTATTTTTTTATGGGTGGGTTTTTTTTATTTTTTGCTAAAAAACTAAAAAGACCGAAAGTTTTTGAAACAAAGTTTTTCTTTCTGTCAGAAAATTTTGTCAAGCAATTTTTCTCCTTCACTGATGGGCGCTAATAGACGGCACTGATGGGCGTGGATAGGCTGCCCTGATGGGTGTGGGTAGGTGGTGCAGATAGGCAGCACTGACTGGCATCAGTTATGAGCACTAAAAGGCAGCACTGACGGGCATCACTGATGGGCACTAAAAGGCAGCACTGATGGGCACATAGTGGTTTCACTGATGGGCACAGACTGACAGAACTGGTGGGCGCTGTTGGGGCTGCACTGATTATCAGGGCACTGATAATCGTGCCCTGATGATCAGTACAGTCTCCCCTGTGAGGAGATACCACTGATCGACTCTCCTCTCCTCACACACTGTCAGTGTGAGGCGAGGAGAGCCAATTAACGGCACTTCAATGTTTACACATAATCAGCTGTGATTGCACCCAGCCGATCACATGGGTAAAGAGCCACGTCATCGGCTCTTTACTGAGATCAGGGACACAGCACGATCGCCGCGTTGCGTGCCCCTGGGGGCGCGCAATTGTGGTGAGACTGGACGACGTTGTATGACATTTTCCCAGAACGAGAGTGCATTCCGCCTGCTGTCTCTTGTCTATACAGGGGGTGGGAGGCGGTTAAAGAAGAATTCCAGGTATGGATATTGTAAACATAGTTACACTGGTCTTGCTTGGACCAAAATAAGTATGTATATACCATATTAGTGATCATAAATAGTGTGGAGCTGATATATCAGCTGACGTAGCACTAAAATAATGGCTCAAAGAGCCTTATACTGGGGAGGGAACCAACCCAAAACATTACAGCAACAAGGAAAAAAGAAGGAAACGAGTGTTCTACGGTAACCCACCGGTATATTAATAACAAACAAAAAGCAATTGAGTTGATAAAAATGTATCCATGTAAACTTTTATTATTAATCCTAAAGGACAGAAATACAAAAGATACCACTTTTGCACACAAAGCAGGATTACTGTTATATGTATCGAGTCATTTATTAACACTTTTTTGCAACCACTTCTTCAAAACATATGCTAATACAAGACAGATATACACTTTAACATCCTGTATCTATGACTGAAAACAGAAAAACATACAATAAGTTTAAATGCATGGGTATATATATAACAAAAACTATCAGCGCAAAAAAATATCAATAGTGAATGGTGCAATAAACAAATGATATAAAGACTGGCTGCACACACTAAAAGTGTCTAAACCACACAATATAAACTAAATAAACCAAAAAGTAGTGTTGCGCCAGTCATGTGCACACATAGTGTAATAAAACTCAAAATCAGTGTCCATACATGTTCCAATGTCCATACAATCAATCAAATAAACGGTGAATCCACGTGTCCAAAAGAATTTTGTGCAAAACTTATTAGTGCTTTCGTGATTAGTGCTATCCCACCAGCAGGTGATTTGGTCTCTCACCTCCACTATAGACCCACTGCTGGGTCAATCACAGCGTTGTATATACACAGGGACCTTCAGATAGTAAAGTCTATGGATAGCCTATCACCTCCAGAGGGATTCTCACCGATAGACATAAAAGGGGAACAAAGGAAGAGATCTAGGGCTCTCTGTATGGTTGCAGTAAACCGATTTATTGAGTAAAAGGAATAGTGCTCACAAAGGTGGCGCTTCCAAAGCGCATAGAAGTCAGCATAAACGGTATCTAGGAAGAGACAGCTTCCAGCATGCAGGCTCTGTCCCCTATACGCGTGATGTCGAAGCCCAACCACAGGCGTTGACTTCCTCAGTAGAGGTCCAGAACAACCTAGATGTGCAGAGGACCAATCACTTTTTCCCAGGTTGGGGTGGAGGCATAAAGAGGAACCAATAAGGGAAGTAGAAGTCAACCCGCAAACACAATACTATTTATCTGTAATGGTATAGAGATAAGGGCACAAGCTAAGCACATATCCACATATAAATGTAGAGTCCATACAAATGGACTCCATAATTCAGGATGTTTGATGCCCCTGGAAGCTGTAAATTACTTTGGCAGACAATGCAACTCCTGTGATCTCTGTTTCCTTTTGGGCCCTATGCCAAGCGGCTGCCCTGCTGCATCCTGAACATAGGAGGTTGGCCGCTCAGCATGGACGCAATTCAGAGAATGCTTTGCAGTGTCTTAATGAATTCAAAGCGTTCTCTGATTGGTCGTGGGGGCTGGAGGGCGGTGATGTCACGCTCTCCACCTCATGTAATCTGAGTGCTTTGTATTAGTTCAGAGAATGGCTCCCGTGCTAAGTGGCCAACCTCCTGCATTCAGATGACATTGGAACAGCCGCTCAGCACAGGACCCATAAGCAAGTGGCGATCACTGGAGTAGGGGTGTATACTTCAGTGATTTCCAGCTTCTGGGGCACTGGCCAGGTATAGCATTTACATAGTTACAGTGGTCCAAACAGTACCAATGTAATGATGTATGAGGTATCCATATTTAGAATTATTCTTTAACAATGCATTTCAGATACCTTTAAGTGAGCCTGTTGGTACCACCTGGCTCACCAAAAGTCGATTTAAAAAACAACTGAGCTGGATGGAATATGATCAGCCAAATAGTAAATGCATCCTATCAGAAGCGCAGTCACTGTTGGTGCATTCAGGCAGCCGTGGGTGCTGCGGATGTCTGAATACATTAGCCGATATGGGAGATTCTTCCATCCAGGCTACCTAGTGTGGATTGGGGAGAATTTAATTCTCACGTTCAGCCTTGCAGGAAATCTAAGCACACATGGCTAGCCTTAGGCGGCTACACAGTTAACGATGATGCAGAACTGACCTGACGCTGGCCCCTTTCTGGTGGTTTATTCTGTTGGTTGACTTCCAGTTGTTCAGTAGCTTCTCTCTATTTATGTGGGGTTACTAATGTTTGCTTTTAGATTTTCTTAAATCAGCATGAAAAAATTGAATTTTTCTGAGGCTTTACTTCCAGGGATCAGGACAAATATTTCAGGTACTTTTTTGAGTCACCGATGAGCAGCGGCAGCAGTATTTGAGGTGCAAGATACTTAAGCACAGGGTAGACGTGTTCAGTCATATATATATATATACAGTGGGTACGGAAAGTATTCAGACCCCCTTAAATTTTTGACTCTTTGTTATATTGCAGCCATTTGCTAAAATCATTTTCAAGTTCATTCTTCTTCCTCATGAATGTACACATAGCACCCCATACTGACAGAAAAACACAGAATTGTTGACATTGTTGCAGATTTATTAAAAAAGAAAAACTGAAATATCACATGGTCCTAAGTATTCAGACCCTTTGCTGTGACACTCATATATTTAACTCAGGTGCTTTACATTTCTTCTGATCATCCTTGAGATGGTTCTACATCTTCATTTGAGTCCAGCTGTGTTTGATTATACTGATTGGACTTGATTAGGAAAGCCACACACCTGTCTATATAAGACCTTCCAGATCACAATGCATGTCAGAGCAAATGAGAATCACGAGGTCAAAGGAACTGCCTGAAGCGCTCAGACAGAATTGTGGCAAGGCACAGATCTGGCCAAGGTTACAAAAAGATTTCTGCTGCACTTAAGGTTCCTAAGAGCACAGTGGCCTCCATAATCCTCAAATGGAAGACGTTTGGGACGACCAGAACCCTTCCTAGAGCTGGCCGTCCGGCCAAACTGAGCTATCGGGGGAGAAGAGCCTTGGTGAGAGAGGTAAAGAAGAACCCAAAGATCACTGTGGCTGAGCTCCAGAGATGCAGTCAGGAGATGGGAGAAAGTTGTAGAAAGTCAACCATCACTGCAGCCCTCCACCAGTCGGGGCTTTATGGCAGAGTGGCCCGACGGAATCCTCTCCTCAGTGTAAGACACATGAAAGCCTGCATGGAGTTTGCTAAAAAAAACACCTGAAGGACTCCAAGATGGTGAGAAATAAGATTCTCTGGTCTGATGAGACCAAAATAGAACTTTTTGGCCTTAATTCTAAGCGGTATGTGTGGAGAAAACCAGGCACTGCTCATCACCTGTCCAATACAGTCCCAATAGTGAAGCATGGTGGTGGCAGCATCATGCTGTGGGGGTGTTTTTCAGCTGCAGGGACAGGACGACTGGTTGCAATCGAGGGAAAGATGAATGCGGCCAAGTACAGGGATATCCTGGACAAAAACCTTTTCCAGAGTGCTCTGGACCTCAGACTGGGCCGAAGGTTTACCTTCCAACAAGACAATGACCCTAAGCACACAGCTAAAATAACGAAGGAGTGGCTTCACAACAACTCCGTGACTGTTCTTGAATGGCCCAGCCAGAGCCCTGACTTAAACCCAATTGAGCATCTCTGGAGAGACCTAAAAATGGCTGTCCACCAACGTTTACCATCCAACTTGACAGAACTGGAGAGGATCTGGAAGGAGGAATGGCAGAGGATCCCCAAATCCAGGTGTGAAAGACTTGTTGCATCTTTCCCAAAAAGACTCCTGGCTGTATCAGATCAAAAGAGGGCTTCTACTAAATACTGAGCAAAGGGTCTGAATACTTAGGGCCATGTGATATTTCAGTTTTTCTTTTTTAATAAATCTGCAACAATGTCAACAATTCTGTGTTTTTCTGTCAGTATGGGGTGCTATGTGTACATTCATGAGGAAGAAGAATGAACCTAAATGATTTTAGCAAATGGCTGCAATATAACAGAGAGTGAAAAATTTAAGGGGGTCTGAATACTTTCCGTACCCACTGTATATATGTATGTGTATATATATATATGTATATATATATAGCGCGCACCGTCAATTTACACAGCGCTTTAGATATACATTGTACATTCACATCAGTCCCTACCCTCAAGGGGCTTACAATCTAAGGTCCCTAACTGACATTAATACATACACATACCAGGGCCAATTTAGACAGGAACCAATTAACCTACCAGCATGCCTTTGGAGTGTGGGAGGAAACCGGAGTACCCGGAGGAAACCCATGCAGGCACAGGGAGAACATGCAAACTCCAGACAGGTAGTGTCGTGGTTGGGATTTGAACCAGCGACCCTTTTGCTGCTAGGTGAAAGGGCTAACCACTACACTGTGCCCAAATATGTGTATAACACTTTTTAAATCCATTAGTCGATTTATATTTCACATTATAAATCATTACATTCTACTCTTGTCGATCCCCACTGCAGATAATTGGATATTAACCACTTTCCGCCCATAGGACATCATATGACGTCCTGGACATTGAGTAGTGATATCTAAATTATGCCTACAGCTGCAGGCATCATTCAGATATCATTCTCTTCCGCCGGCGATTCCCTGCACAGTAAAAAATATTGTCCCTCCTCCTGCCTCCCTCCGGTGCGTCTGTTCTGTAATTTTTTGGGCGTGGGGCCGGGGGTCTTTGATGAGATATCCGAGGTCTAAACAGACCCACATATATATATTTTTTTTTTTTTTGAGACAGGGACTTAAAGTCTGTTTCTTTGCAGCACTTTACATAAATGAAATAAGGAGTCTGTATAGAGACTTCTTATTCATCCATAAACTTGCAGTCTTACACATAGTAAACACTCAGTTTACTATGTGATCAGCTGATCATCCTAACGGTCAGTGGACACAGGAGCCATCGTTAGCGATGGCGGCCTCGGTCCACTGCACTTTAGGAAGGGGGCTGGTGAACACGTTTACCAAGGCCCATTTTCACCAGTACACACCCCCCATCACCCCCTGCTTCGCATGACAGCTGGCCCGTCATAGTGCCGGTCAGCAGCTGCAGCAGGCAGCGGGAGGGATGCCGCTGGATGGATGGGGGGAACATTCTGTGATTTCCCCCCGCCCCCCCAAGCCCCAGCAGCACTTGAAGCTGGCGGGAGCAGCAGAGGAGGGATGCCGGCTTCTAAAGGTAGCTGCAGGGGATCGGGTTTGCGGGGGGGGGTCAGATTGGGTGTGGGGGGGGGATTAGTGCTTGGGGGGGCAGGAAGGGGGGTGAAGGGGATAGGAAAGGAGGGTGGGGGGAGTAATTTTAGGTGACAGGGAGTGGCAGGAGGCGGAGAGGCTGGGGACCGGGGAGGGCGTCACATTTTAGGTTAATAACTCTGATCAGCGGATTGTAATCTGCTGATCAGAGTTATAGAATCTGAACAATTCTGTTATAAGTTCATGGTCATTGAAGTGACCATGAACTTATAACAGGGGGAGAAATGAGGTCTGTACGTAGAATGTCGGGCGTAAATTTCTAACCCACCGGATTTCTGATGTTGGCCTCCCGATTATTTGCACTCCATACACCGATTATCACACCAAAGTGCACCACAAATGTTTGTCATGTAGTAATCTCAGTCTGCATACATGAAATGTAATGATTTATGTCCAGCTACAGTTTAATTGCATACAATTCTTGTCCTCCGTATCGATTTGAACAGTTCTCTCTTCTTGTCTTGCATATAAACGTTATAGTTTCTTTGTTATTAGATGCTGGAAAACCAAATGGACGTGCGCAAGAAGGAGGTGGAAGAGCTGCAGAGCCAGGCTCAGGCCCTGAGCCAGGAGGGGAAGAGTCCAGATGAGGTTGACGGTCAGCGTATAGTTGTTGAGAAGAGGTTCGTGGAACTAATGGCCCCACTAACGGAGAGGAAAAAATATCTCTTGGCTTCTAAAGAAATTCACCAGTTCAACCGAGATGTGGAAGATGAGATTGTAAGTGACCACGTTTCTAGCTTTCTGCATGATTTGTCAGCTGTGATTTCATTCTAGCTGATTCTTTCTGGAGTTTTAAATAGTGGGGTATAAAGTTCAGTCTCTCATCCTAATAAAATAGTCAAAATGAATTTGCTTTGCTTTCTTTTGAACATATTTTGTTCTTTTTTTCCAGCTCTGGGTTGAAGAGAGAATGCCTCTTGCAACATCAACTGACCATGGACACAACCTTCAGACCGTGCAGCTACTGATTAAAAAAAATCAGGTGAGCTCCTTGGCCATTGTAAAATATGATTCTTTGAACTTAAAGTGTTACTAAACCCAGGAGCCCGCATTCACTATATCTGGTCTCCCCAGGAGCCCACATTCACTATATCTGGTCTCCCCAGGAGCCCGCATTCACTATATCTGGTCTCCCCAGGAGCCCGCAGTCACTATATCTGGTCTCCCCAGGAGCCCGCATTCACTATATCTGGTCTCCCCAGGAGCCTGCAGTCACTATATCTGGTCTTCCCAGAAGCCTGCATTCACTATATCTGGTCTCCCCAGGAGCCGGCATTCACTATATCTGGTCTCCCCAGGAGCCCGCATTCACTATATCTGGTCTCCCCAGAAGCCTGCATTCACTATATCTGGTCTCCCCAGAAGCCTGCATTCACTATATCTGGTCTCCCCAGGAGCCGGCATTCACTATATCTGGTCTCCCCAGGAGCCTGCATTCACTATATCTGGTCTCCCCAGGAGCCTGCATTCACTATATCTGGTCTCCCCAGGAGCCTGCATTCACTATATCTGGTCTCCCCAGGAGCCTGCATTCACTATATCTGGTCTCCCCAGGAGCCTGCATTCACTATATCTGGTCTCCCCAGGAGCCTGCATTCACTATATCTGGTCTCCCCAGGAGCCCGCATTCACTATATCTGGTCTCCCTAGGAGCCTGCAGTCACTATATCTGGTCTCCCCAGAAGCCTGCATTCACTATATCTGGTCTCCCCAGGAGCCTGCAGTCACTATATCTGGTCTCCCCAGGAGCTTGCAGTCACTATATCTGGTCTCCCACAGTACACAGAACTTGGAAATGCAATAGTTTTAGTAAACACAAACTGCTAAATACCTTTTTTCATCAGCAGTATATAGCAGTTCTGTGACTTCTACCAGTGTCAGGCCAAGCACTAGTTAAAGCTTGTAGGAGGAGTTTTCATTCTCCACTGACTGTCCTATAAGGCTGCATGACCCCTGACCCTCTGTGTGGACAGTGCTAATTGGACCTGTGCTGATCACATGTACTCTTCCAAGAAAAAAAAAAAAAATACCTCCAGCAATTCACTCCAAACTGAGCATGTGCAGCTTGTCCCTTAGCCTCAGTACAATTAGGAGATGGTTTGGGGACATTGGAAGAAGGGGAAAATCAGAGAAGACAGGATCAACAGTCTTTTTACACAGAGCAGAGGATTAACCCCTTAGGTTCCACAGTGAGTATAACAAGAATGCTTTACTGCATATACAGTACAGACTGATTTTACTGTTGTGGGTTTAGTAACACATCAGAATTCTTGATTTTCTTTTTTTTAAGCTATTTGATTTGAGTTTATTTTGTTTTTCTGTGAAAATATAAGAAGGTCGACTTAAGCAAAAACCCTTAAAAATCCCTTTTCTCATTGTAAATTTGCATAATCCCATTAAAGAGAAATACATACAAAAATGTATTTCTAATATTGCATTCAGACACCTCCCCTCAGCTTCTCAGAAAAGCCACCCCCCCTTGAGGGTGAAACAAACTATTCCACAGTTGTAGATGGACATAGAGTGGTGAGGGCTATAATATTCCAGAGCAGTAGTCTCCAAACTGTGGCCCTTTGCGTGCCTGTATCTGGCCCTCAAGGAACTATTCCCCCCCACTGGATACCAATGTTGAGGGACTATTCCTCCTAATGATACCAGTGATAGGGCACTATGCCTCCCAATGACGGGACGCTATTCTAAACACTGATGCCGATGATGGGAAATTATTCCTTCCAATGATGGGACACTATTCCTAACACTGACACCAGCGATAGTGCAATATTCTTCCCACTGGCATTAATAACAAGGGGCAATCCCCCCCCCCCCCCACACCAATGATGAGGGGCAATTCCTCCAACTGATAACAATAAACACTATTCTTCCCACTGACACCAAAGATGGGGCACCATTCATCCCACTGACACCATTTTGTACTTCCACTGGTCACTGTCCTGCCCCCCTAAAATCTGAAAGGCAGTAAACTGGCTTTGTTTCAAAGGTTTGGAGACCCCCTGTCCTAGAGCCCGCATTTTTTAAAAAAAAATTTATGAAGGCTGGATTTAAATCTGTGTGTGTCACCCTAAAACATGCCAGTTTTGGGTTGATTTATTTTTGATCTTCTATTTGAGCTCTGCTGTCATTATTGACCTTCTCCAGCATTGACTCTGTCGTATCGATGGTGGTTGCTGAGAAACTCAGACTTCAATGAATGCTAGTAGGAAAAGGCAACTACCACATCATCCTACCCCCCCCCCCCCCCCCTTGTATTTCCCATCTGACAGTATTCTGTGCCTGGGTGACAAGTCTTTGAGCCCAAGCACTGTCACATGGGAAGTGGAGAGCGGGGAGAATGCTTAAAGTGGTTGTAAACCCTTACGTACACCCAGTGAAGTGACTGGCCTCTGTATCACACAAAGATGAAACAAATCCTCTTGCATATGTTGTACCCGTTTATCTGCAGTCTTCTCTTTTCTACATCCGTTCAAAGTACAGAAAGTATAAAACATCTGTGTTTTCAGAAAGCAGGGGGCAGAGTGCTAAAGTTACATTCTGCTGCCCTCATTGAGGAGAACTGATTGGAGGGAAAAGGTCACAGCTTCCTTCTTCGTCACCTTTTTTCTCTTGGTGTCATGAAAACCTGTCAGAAGTGTTTAATGCTCATAACCGAGGAATAGACAAGTACACTTTAGACTGATATGCTTTGTTTATATTTTGTGTCTGAGGTTTACAATGACTTCAAAACAAACTAAACCCACTGATTTAGTGGTTTCCCAAAACCATTACATTCAAGGTATGCCTTGAATAATAACTGTTAGGCTGGATTTACAGGGAATCTCCCCACTGAACAGGCGGATGACAGGTCTGCTCCGCTATGCATTGCGGACACAGATACAGCCCCGCTGTTCTCTATGGGGCTGTCAGATGGAAACGGACCGCCTTTCAGTTTCCATCCGACTGTCATCCCATCCTTTGTTTCTGGTGGACCAGATCATATGCAGATGGTGGTCAGCGGACACATGTATGGTGACATCCGCCGCTCCATAGAGAGCTACGGATGGTCTGATCTGCCCCTCCATAGAGAGCTATGGAAGGTCTGATCTGCCCCTCCATAGAGAGCTATGGAAGGTCTGATCTGCCCCACCATAGAGAGCTATGGAAGGTCTGATCTGCCCCTCCATAGAGAGCTATGGAAGGTCTGATCTGCCCCTCCATAGAGAGCTACGGATGGTCTGATCTGCCCCTCCATAGAGAGCTATGGAAGGTCTGATCTGCCCCTCCATAGAGAGCTATGGAAGGTCTGATCTGCCCCTCCATAGAGAGCTATGGAAGGTCTGATCTGCCCCTCCATAGAGAGCTATGGAAGGTCTGATCTGCCCCTCCATAGAGAGCTATGGAAGGTCTGATCTGCCCCTCCATAGAGAGCTATGGAAGGTCTGATCTGCCCCTCCATAGAGAGCTATGGAAGGTCTGATCTGCCCCTCCATAGAGAGCTACGGATGGTCTGATCTGCCCCTCCATAGAGAGCTACGGATGGTCTGATCTGCCCCTCCATAGAGAGCTACGGATGGTCTGATCTGCCCCTCCATAGAGAGCTATGGATGGTCTGATCTACCCCTCCATAGAGAGCTATGGATGGTCTGATCTGCCCCTCCATACAGAGCTACGGATGGTCTGATCTGCCCCTCCATAGAGAGCGAAGGATGGACTGATCTGCCCCTCCATAGAGAGCTATGGATGGCCTGATCAGGTCCGCCTGAAAAAGCATGACAGTCTGACCTGATCAGATAGCCCCTGTGAAACCAGCTTTACATTTCTTACTTTGCATATTTTAGCTCTGATTTGAACTGTCATCAAATGGCTGGTGTCATAGCGAATTACATGAGCAACACCATGGCAACTTCAGATCAAACACAGGCTAAGATGGCAGCTTGCTTGGCTGCAAAGCAGTGGTTCTCAACTCCTGTCCTTTGGACCCACCACTAACAGGCCAGATTTTAAGTATTACCTTGGGGAGATGCAGAGTAGAATACTGCAGTCACTGAGCAGCAAATTATATCACCTGTAATGTATTTCCGTTCTCTTGCAAACCTGGCCTGTTAGTGTGCCCTGAGGACCGGAGATTACTGCTGTAAAGGATAGGAGGGTTTAGTTCTGAAAACCTTATAAAGGGTAATTGATGCATGTATTGGTCAACCTTCATCATTTTTAAGATGCAGGGTTTTATTTTTGTTGTTTGAGGGAATTTACAGAACATGGAAGAGAAGCAACATTTTTAGTGTCCAACTGGCTAGCTATCACTTCTTATGAATTAGATTTTAAATCTGAATACATTGCAGAAATTCCCGTTATTAAAAAAGGAAATTAGAGCTTTTTTTTTTATCTTATTTGCATTAGTTTGACCCGTTCTAAACCAGCCTTTACAATAAGGAACACAAGGGGGCGCCAGCTAAGTGCAGCATCAGTGGGTTTATTATGATTAAAAAGCCAAATGCAAACTCCCAGAATATAACATCAAAGAGCATATTACTATACAGGATTTATCTAGCACCAACAGATTGCGTAGCGCTTTACAATATTAACCACTTGCCTTCTGCTCACTAGAGCTCTACTGCGACAAAGTGGTTCGTTATCGTCTGGCGACATAGACCTACGTCGCCAGACACTCCCCTTTCTCGGCGTGCGCCGCTGGAGGCTCGCTCCCGCTGTATTCAGTCACAGCGGGAGTCGGGCCAGGGGAGGAGCAGCGGCGATCGCCGCCGCTCTTCCCGGATCGTTGGGGATCTAGTGTGGAGATCCGCCTGCTTGTGTAAACACAAGCGGGCGGATCTCCTAAGTGACAGGCAGTGACAGATTGCAGGGTTCAGCATAGCTGAACATGCGATCTGTGCCTGTGTCACTCAGTCACCTCCCCCCACACACGTCAGTAAGCACCAGGCATACATTAACCCCTCTCTCTCCAATCAAATAACCTCCTCCCTGCCAGTGTCATTTTTACATTAACAGTGCATATATATAGCACTGATTACTGCAGTAATGTCACTGGTACCCCCAAATGTGTCAAAAATGTCAGTCAAGGGTCTGATCTGTCCGCCGCAATGTCGCAGTCCCGCAAAAAAAAATCGCAGATCGCTGCCATTACTCGTTAAAAAAAAAAAAAAAACACCAAAAATGACAGAAATCTTTCCCTTAGTAAACGCAATAACTTTTGCACAAACCACGTACGCTTATGGTGATTTTTTTTTACCAAACATATGCAGCAGAAAACAAATTGGCCAAAAATTTAAAAAAATTTTGATTTTTACATTTTTTTAAGGGGAATTTCATATAAAAAAATGTGAAAAATATTGTTATTTTTTCAAAATTTACGCTCTTTTTTTGTTCACAACACAAAAAGTAAAAATCGCACAGGTGATCAAATGCCACCAAAAGAAAGCTCTGTTTGTGGGAAAAAAAGGACATAAATTTTGTTTGGGTACGGCGCCGCACGACTACGCAATTGTCAGTTAAAGTCGCACAGTGCCGAATCGCAAAAAGTGGCCTGGACGTAAGACAGCAAAATCCTCCGGTGGTAAAGTGGTTAAGGGAGACAATACAATTCATGTGGGTTGGAAGGGCCCTGCTCCTGCGAGCTTACAATCTAATACCTGCATATCTGCAGCCATGCCACACTGGATGGAAGCCGCACAACAGAAGAGCCGCTTGTAACCGCAAACAGCGTGTTATCAGTGAGGAAACCAAGTCCAAAGTTCCAGGAAGTGAGGAGAGCCACTGTGGGAACACAGGGTAGAATGTGATGTCACACCTGGGGCGGCTGGTTGCCATGGTAATGTGCTTCGGAACTCCTATTCCTTTCTCAAAACATGGTTTGAAACCCATTGATGCTGCACTTAGCTGGCGCCCCCTTGTGTTCCTTTTTGGAATTTCATCGTCGTTTCTGTCTCAGGTGGAGCTGCCTACTGAAGTACAACACCCTTCCTATGGGATCTTATGAGCTACCTATGCTAAACAAGTGTATCTTCACATTTATCGGGGGGGTAGAGGCTAACCCGTGGCTGGTGCATTAGCGTTTGTTTGTGCCACAATTTAATTTGTTGTTTCTAAACCAGCCTTGCCTTTTCCATGGTTAAAACATTAGCTAGATGAAATTGCATTTCCCGAGTTTGCTGCATTCGTGCCGTGGAATGCGATTTGATTCATTTCCTTCCTCGCTCCAATAGTGGCTACACCCATGTGTAAACACTCGTAAGCGCATATGAGATGGTATTTTCCTTGTCCTCTGGTTTCAGGAGCCGCGTTTCCTTTCTGTGAGATTTCTCCGAGGCCTTTTGTGTTATTTTTACTTACAGAAAGGGAGGCTTAGAGGAACGTTTCAAAGGACTGACTTTCTGTGCCGCCCCGAATGTTTGTTTGTAGTCGTTAAACAAATGTTTCCTTTTATGAATGACGTTTGTGTGATTGGAGGGTGAGCTCTCATGGTTCTTTGCCGCTGTTGTGAAGCGGCTCATTTAACTCGTGTAGCGATGAGTAAATTCCTAGAACGACCGATTGTTTTTCTCTATTTGTGTAGAATGAATATAGGAAAATGAGATACTCAGCTATGGTATGAAAAGCTGTTCGGGAGGAATTCTCTATGTAATTCATCACACATTCTTTCTGAATGGTAAAACGCTTTGCTTAGATTGCGTCTTTGGGCACACAGTATTTATTTTTTCAGTTGTGAAATTTTAGGGAAATTTTAAGGGTTCATTTTAAATTATCCAAATACCGCTGACTCCGGAATGTTGGACCTCACCCTTTTTATGTGAGAACTGTGTAGGGATGTAGACTGGGCAAGATTCAATGTCACCCAGCCTCTACTCTTGACAATTGTGTTTCCAACCAAGGTTGTGTTCATTTTAAATTTCTTATAAAATCAAATTTGTTAGAAACTGCTGCCATTGCTGTGCTTCAATCCATTTAGGCCACAATATCAATTTTGTCTTCAGTCTGGATAAAAACAAATAAGTCAGCTACACATACTGTAGCTGATGACTTTTAACCACTTTACCACCGGAGGATTTTGCGGTCTTACGTCCAGGCCACTTTTTGCGATTCGGCACTGTGCGAATTTAACTGACAATTGCGCGGTCATGCAACGCCGTACCCAAACGAAATTTACGTCCTTTTTTTTTCCACAAACAGAGATTTCTTTTGGTGGTATTTGATCACCTCTGAGATTTTTTATTTTTTGCGATATTAAAAAAATGCAAAAATTTTGAAAAAATAATATTTTTCTACTTTGACAGTTAAAAAATATCCAATATATTCAATTTTTGTCATATATTTAGGCCAAAATGTATTTAGCTACATGTCTTTGACAAAAAAGTTCTCAATGAGCGTATTTTTAACCGCTTTATGACCGGAAGGTTTTACCCCATTCCTGACCAGGCCATATTTTGCGATTCGGCTCTGTGTTACTTTAACAGACAATTGCGCAGTCGTGCAACACTGTACCCAAATTTTTGTACATTTTTTTCCCCACAAATACAGCTTTCCTTTGGTGGTATTTGATCACCTGTGCGATTTTTACTTTTTGCGCTATAAACAAAAAAAGAGCGACAATTTTGAAAAAATATTTTTCAAATTTTTTTATATGAAATCCCCCCCCCCCCCCCCAAAATGTAAAAATCAAATTTTTTTATCATTTTAGGCAAATTTGTTTTCTGCTACATATTTTTGGTAAAAAAAAAATCACAATAAGCGTATTTTGATTGGTTTTGCGCAAAATTTATCGCGTTTACTAGGGGAAAGATTTCTGTCATTTTTGTTTTTTTTAACGAGTAATGGCGGCGATCTGCGATTTTTTTTTTTTTTTTTTTTTTTTTTTTTTTGCGGGACTGCGACATTGCAGCGGACAGATCGGACCCTTGACTGACATTTTTTACACTTTTGGGGGTACCAGTGACATTACTACAGTAATCAGTGCTATACATATGCACTGTTACTGTAAAAATGACACTGGCAGGGAAGGGGTTAATTTTTATTGGATAGGGAGGGGTTAATGTATGCCTGGTGCTTACTGACGTGTGTGGGGGGAGGCGACTGAGTGATACAGGGACAGATCGCAGGTTCAGCTATGCTGAACCCTGCAATCTGACCCTGCCTGTCACTTAGGAGATCTGCCCGCTTTGTTTACACAAGCGGGCGGATTTCCACACTAGATCCCCGACGATCGGGGAAGAGCAGCGGTGATCACCCCATGCCCGACGCCCGACTCCCGCTGAAACTGAGTACAGCGGGAACGAGCCTCCGGCGGCGAGAGAGGGGATCGTCTGGTGACGTAGGTCCAAGTCGCCAGACGATAACTAACCACTTTGCCGCAGTACAGTCAACGTGACTGGTCAGCAAGTGGTTAATGTAAGGACACTTACCCGTCCAGGGATCCAGCGATTTCGGCGCCCCGAGCCAATTCTTAATCCGCTTCGGGTGAAGGCATCGGCATAGTCACTAAGGGAAAGCAGCAGTGAAGCCTTCACAGCCGGACTCCTACCGCTCATGCGCGAGTCGCACTGCACTTTCTGAATGGTCCCACCATCTTTTGGAACCTGTGTGTGTTTCAGAAGGCAGCTTCCCCCAAATGTGGCAGTGGAGGAAGGGGGGTAGGGAGGGTGCGAACAAGCAGAGCTTCCCTTTTTGGGTAGAGTTCCGCTTAAAAGTGGTTGTAAACCTCAGGAAAATTGGGTGATTATGTAACCAGAAACCGTGAACCACTCTAACCTGATGTAATCACCATCACCATCTTGATTATCCATAGCTAGCACCATATGTAGCATTTAGCACTAGCTTCTGGTAGTGTGGTCAACTTTGTATGTTTTTGACAATATATAACATTTTTTTTTTATTTTTTTTTATAGACTCTTCAGAAGGAGATCCAAGGCCACCAGCACCGCAATGATGATATCTTTGAGAGAAGCCAAAAGATTTTGGAAGATGGCAGTCTTAATGCTGAAGCCATCCAGAAACGACTGTCAGACCTTCAGACGCTATGGAACCTCCTCATTGAGGAGACCGAGAAGAGGCACAGGAGGCTGGAGGAAGCCCACAGAGCTCAGCAGTATTATTTCGATGCTGCAGAGGCTGAGGCCTGGATGAGCGAACAAGAACTTTACATGATGTCTGAAGAGAAGGCCAAGGTGACTGAACTAAGCTTAATATGTAAAACCCTTGTCTTGATCACATAGATGTTGTTATATGAGGCATTGGTGTTCAATATTATAAGTATGAGTCTGTCTGCACCAGCTTTACTAAATCTCCCCCTAAAAGACAATCTATATTCTTCGATGAACAAGAACCAGTACTTCATTACAAGCCTCAATCCCCAAGCAACTACCGATCACAGGAACTGGTGCCTTGTAGTCGTCGGCTATTCACAGTCTCTACAGAAGTTCCAGAAAGGATAAAAGGGGGGTTGCTTACCATATTAAGAGCCTCAATATCAAATTATTGGTCCTTCTAAAATAGGGGGCACGCTGACGCGTTTTAGTCCATTAGGGGCTTACTCATAGGAAAACCTATGAGCAAGCTTCTAACAGAGTGAAACACGCAGGGAAGTTGTATGTACCAGATGGAGTTTTATAGACTTGAATATTGGTTTACAGTTTTGTGTACAGGTGGTACCCGGGTTACAAACATCCGACTTACAAACGACTCCTACATAAAGCGGAGTTCTGGGCACGAAAACGTTTTTTTCAATAAACATACCCCCGGGACAGTCAGGGCTAGTACATTCCACAATGGCTAGCCTCTGATCTGTCCCGGTTCGCACTTACCTGCAAGAAGAAATACTCACTTATAAAATTTCTTCTCCAGCGTTGCCATCTCTGTTGTGGGCAGCTGAAGGCGGTGCGATCCTCTTCTGCGTCCTCTTCCATGTCTTCTTCTCCCAGAATGCGCCTGCACCGGCCCCTCTCGTCACTTCCGGTGCGGCGCCGCATTCCTCCACAGCTCCTGGGCATGCCCAGAAGCTGTTTAGCAGGGAATGCGGCGTCGCCCCGGAAGTGACGAGCGGGGCCGGTGCCGTCGCATTGATTCCTGGGAGCGATGACGTTCAGCTCCCAGGAATCATTGCAAAGAGGAAGTGACGGCGGAGCCGCGGCACAGAGGGAGGAAGTGGAGAATAGGTGAGTATTTTCTATCTACAATTACAAGGTGAGTAAAAAAAAAATATATACCTAACTATCCAATTCCTTTTCAGGTGAAGAAGATCCAGCAGATGGGCACAAAATCGATTAGGTCGATTTTGTGCCCGGAACTCTGCTTTAAAAACGGAGAGAGACAACAGGAAGTGAGAGGAAATCTACCCCTAGGAAGGGAAATTCAGAAATCTACCCCTAGGAAGGGAAATTCACTCCTGTAAGAGTTCTCATGGGAAAAAGGTGTCTACACTGAAGCTTTATCACCAATCCTTGTTTCCACAACAACCCAAAATTTTCAAAATGCAGTTGTCATAGTGACAGAAAGTGAGGTGAAATCTTCTGAATAGGGGCACAGACAGAAAAACAAATGTTATAGGGGTGATAACCCCTCCCTATGCTATCCAAAAAACTTAAAAATTATACTTTTAAGCTCAATTTAATGTACCTGTTCCGACTTACAAACAAATTCGACTTAAGGACAAACCTACAGTCCCTATCTTGTTCATAACCCGGGGAGCCTCCTGTACATGACTTATTTTCTTTTTTTTTATACGGAGTTTGTAAATTTTTTATTGGGTTTATCCCACAATTGATCTCATCTCAGTAGTTTAGCATGGATGCTAAGCACGTTGTCTAACATTCAGGCAGCCACTCGAAAGACGATCTTTAAATGTGTACTGAAAAACAGTGCTGAAGAACTAGAACAGCAGTCATGTAAAAATAGGAGTCGCATAAAAAATAGCAGCTTTATGACGACAAAAGATGCGATCGCTAAAAATAGTCTGAGGTGTCCCTTTAACAGAGAAGGAAAAAAAATGCATTTAATGGGAAATCTGCTAGAAATGGAGAACTGGAAGACCAATAATTTATTTCAGGATTCTAAATATACACCGACCAGCTAGCGGCTCACAGACAGACTATCGATCTTCTAAATGCAAAGTGTGGTGGTAAGAGATCGTCTTTCCAGGGTGCCGCAACTGACGTTCCCGCAAAGCTACGGATTAGGTGAACTAGGATACCCGGAACCCAAAGGATAAACAATTGGTCTGTAGAGTGAAAGAAAACCGTTCATCCTGTTCATGATCTTCTTTTCAGTGCTGTTCTGGCAGATTGCTAGAGAACAGAGATCCCGTTACACATATCAGTTTCCCGCTGACCTCTGGTGTTGTATTGCAGGATGAGCAGAGTGCTGTGTCTATGCTGAAGAAGCACCAGATTTTGGAGCAGGCAGTGGAGGACTATGCAGAGACTGTACATCAGCTTTCCAAGACGAGTAGATCATTGGTGGCAGATGGACATCCTGAAAGGTCAGTATCGCCTTTTGCACGTGGTGTTTTCGGAGGGTGATTGGGGTTTGGGCAGTTCACTGGAGGTGAGCGTTTTGATATAGCGGTCTGGTGCGATCAAAGTGCCTAAGGCTTTGTCAGCTGGTGCATTCTAACTAATAGGAGTCGTTTTTTATTTTCTATAGCATGAAGGAAAACAATATTGTGAATTGCAGTTGCTTAGCTATCGGGTATTCAATAGATATTAATAAGATCATTAATTGGAAATATATTAATAATAATTAAAATACCTTTTTATTAAGTAGATCACTTGCCTGTCCTGGTTAGGAGTTTCACTTTGTATAGCCACATATTGCAGGCTGTGAGACTTAATGGGGGAGGGGGGGTTGCAGCTGTATTGAGCCTCTTTAGCATTAATCAAAGGAAATGGGGTGTTTGCAAGTAATGGTTTCCCTGAATATACAATGTTTATATCAAACTAGTTACATTTTTTAAACTTTTAGACTTATTTTGTTTTCCTTACCACTTGACAACCAGAAGATTTACCCCTCTTCATGACCAGGCCTTTTTATGCGATATGGCACTGTGTTACGTTAACTGTGCAACAGTTAACAATTAACAATGTGACAATTGTGCTGTCATGCAACGCTGTACCCAAATAAAATGTATGTCCTTTTTTTCCCCACAAATGGAGCTTTCTTATAGTGGTTTTTGATCACCTATGCGTTTTTTTTTTTTTATAAAAAAAAAAAAAAAAAGGGGGCTGACAATTTTGGGAAAAAAAACAATATCTTTCACTTTCTGCTATAAAACACACCCAGTAAAAAAAATTGAAATCAAGTTTCTTCATAAATTTAAGCCAATATGTATTCTGCTTCATGTTTTTGGTAAAATCCCAATAAGCATATATTGATTGGTTTGCGCAAAAGTTATAGTGTCTACAAACTATAGGATATATATATTTTTAATTATTTATTATTTTTAATAGTAATAGCAGCAATCAGCGACTTATAGTGGAACTGTGATATTGTGGCAGTCATTCTGACACTTTTTAGGGACCAGTGACACTAATGCAGTGATCAGTGCTAAAAATATGCACGGTCACTATACTAATGACACTGGTTAACATCGGACGATCAAAGGGTTAACTGTGTGCCTAGCCAGTGTTTTCGAACTATGTGGGAGGTGCTTTTACTAGGGGAAGACATGGAATTTATTCCCTGCTTTGCAGGGACACAAACTGCCATCTCTCCCCTCCAATGGCATCTTAAGAGCATTATAGGCCCCCTGGCTATGCAGTGCACTGGGGCCCTGCCTACACAATCGCCCACAAGAATAAAAATGCAAATTATCAATAAGCCGATATTTATGGGTACAGCAGTGCCAGGCTAATGACAGCTTCCAAGTTGGGCGGCTGGGTCTGGTGAACACACACACAAATGGGAGTCAGACTCGGCTGTCCTGTGTGCTCCTGTTTCCGGTGGAGGCAGACAAGCATTCCTGCAGTTGTGGGCTTCCCCTCCACAGCTCACGTGGCCTGACAGCAGCGCATGGCCGACAGGCACTTGTCACCTGCTAAGTTCGGTGCCGGGATGCACACAGGAATCGGGACTTATGCTTGGCTGTGTCGTTGGGAAGGTGGGGCCCCCCGGGCAACTGCCCAGCGTGCCCGTTCGTAAGATGGCTCTGCTCCCCTCCTGTCAGAACAGTGATGGCAGATGGCAGTTCTCTTTCTGCCTAACGATCGGCAGGGTACATCAAGTACTCCGGAAATGTGAAGGAGCGCTAATCATAATCTGATGTATAATAATTGCAAATAAAAATAGTATGAATAAAATGTGTGTTCAGAAAAACAAACTGAATCAAAATACCAAAGAAACAAATTAACAGTGACTGATACCGCGATGATTAAAAATAGAAACAAATAGTGGTGAAAAGTCCATAAAAAAAAGTTGTGACGTAAAGTGGTTTAAATAGTTCATCTGTCCTTCTATGTGCTGAAAAAACAAAAAAACACCTTCACCATAAGTCCATCTGTGAGTGCAATGCGCGCTCACCTGAAACACAAATAAATGTGCGCATGATGTATTCCACACAATAGGTAAGGGGAGGAAGGTGTCCTGTATTCTTCAACAAGTAATCTCTAAATCCTTGCGAGGGGGAAGGGATCACACTCAAACGTAGAAGGTTGGATGAGAAAAAAATTCCCATAGCTTTCTTCTTATTAACTAGAGGGTGTTCATACCAGTAAAGTTTATTTCAGTAATGATTTCCAGTTGCAAAAAAAATTGTAGATTGAATCCTTCACATCAGAAACATTAACTCAAACACAGTGTACATTTTTGAGATCTTCAGCCCTTGTCGGGTCATTCCACCGGAACAATTGTCAGCGCTGTCACAGAGTGATTATGCAGACCATTGCAGTCTTCTCCCTGGCTGTCACATTGAACCAACCATTTCTAACTTTCTTGCCAGCAACAAGTGTGCAGACATCACTTTGATTTTGTTTTCATACTTTCTTTAGATTATGAAAGTGTGGGAACTAAAGAAGGCCGGGCAACTAGAATGATAACAATGGAAGCTTCCATAGTTCCCCCTAGCACAGATTTCCTTTAAAGTGTTAGTTCACCTTTTGATACTTACCTCCATATGTGCCGAGCTGTCCGTGCCCACACAGCCAGTCCAGCAGCAGTCCACGGATTTGAAATTCCCGCTCTTCTCTCCCTTCTTTGTACAGAGCTTCCTGGATGGACCAGAGCAATTCACTGTGCAGGCGTTGACCAATCAGAATTGCTCTGGTCCATCCCTGAAGCTCTGCACAGAAGAGAAATAAGAATTGGCACTGACAGCTCAGCATCCCTGGAGGTAAATACAGCGGGAACCGGAGGGTGGGCATTCAGTGTTCACCATTTCTTTTTTTCTGTAAAGTTGAACTAAGACTTTAAAGTTTTAGAGTAGAGGGGAGTGGTTTTCACAAGGACAGAAAGGCACAGATGTCAATAAAATGGTTTCAACCCTTTTCATTTTTACTGAAAAAGTGTTTCCTTTTGGAGACAGGTCCCCTTACTTCATGTCTCCCCAGTAGTTGTACACCTAGGAATAAAAACCTGACAATTGCTCCAAACTTTGGCAAAAATAAAATGCAATGTTTTGCCCTGAGTTAGGCATTAAAGCTACTTTCAGTTTAACGTGAACTCTATTTCATGCGTTTCTTTCCACTTTTTGTATTTTGCACAGCGAACGTATCAGCATGCGTCAGTCGCAAGTGGACAAACTGTATGCGGGCTTGAAAGATTTGTCGGAGGAGAGGAGAGGAAAACTGGATGAAAGGCACAGGCTGTTCCAGCTCAACCGGGAGGTGGATGACCTGGAGCAATGGATTGCCGAGAGGGAGGTTGTGGCAGGTTCCCATGAGTTGGGGCAGGACTATGAACATGTTACAGTAAGTGACCCATATTTCAATATCACTCTGATTTATGTTTTTAGACACGGATTCCTAAATTACTTTTCTATGTGCATTAAATGTCCATATTACATATTGTTAGCACAATAAAATTCAATGAGAAGTGTGACACGCTGATGTAAGAGATTAGATCCCATGCATTTGTATTGTCTATACACCCGTTTTTGTTAGGCCGATCTTATATGGAGTGAATTTATTTCCTGCAACATGTGGTTAGCAGCTATAGCAGCCGCTGTCGATATTCACAGGTAAAATCCAGCATGCTGGTTGTACCCAAATTGGTCAACCGATCAACTTGGTACATACAGCCTGCCCATGCCCATACACGATGTGAATCTTGGACAGTTCCTGCTGAACAATCGAGATTCGAACCATGTATGGCCTGCCTTAGGCTCAAAGAAGGTACCCACATAAGCTTTGTCGTTGCCACTACATAACAGTACTAGAGCGACACCTGTGAACCCAGTCTGAACTCTGGCTGAGCTGGGGAGAAGATGACTACAATTGCCTGTTATATATATATATATATATATATATATATATATATATATATATATATATATATATATATATATATATATATATATATATATATATATATATATATAAAAATATATAGATATAAATGTACACACAATATTCTAATGCTTGAAACATTACATGCTCAGTTGGTCACACAACAGAGATCCAACAGGTAAAATGATTCTAAAACAAAAAAATCCAAGTTTGACTTTTAGTATAATTTTTCAAGTGGCCAAAAGAATTCATAGAAAGGTTGAGGATTTCCACTTCCTAAAATGTTCAGGAAACACTTTGTATGTAAGACTTAAAAATGAATCCCATGTTTGGCTAATATTGCTTTGTTACATTGATCCAGCTTGGACTAATGTAAATGTACATGTGCCATACCTGGCCAATCCTTGTGGAAGCTGGAAATCGCTGTAGTACATACTATACTATACTATTCTATGCTATGCTACTATAGTTATTTAGTACACACTGCTACTACAGTGATTGCCTCTAGCTTTCGGGTTCCATGCCGAATGGCTTACCTGCTGCTTGGTGAACACAAAAGGTCGCTTGGCACAGGAGCCATTCACAGAACACTTTGCATTTGCTCAATGAATGCAAAGTGTTTTATGATTGCATGAGATGGAGATTGTGATGTCACTGCCATGGCTTTCCACTTCATCCAATCAGAGAATGTTTTATATTCATTGAGAAAATGCAAAGTGTTCTTTGACTGGCACCCGTGCCAAGCAAGCGATCTCCTGTGTCCACTAATACACTTGTATTGCTTCCAGCACTATATGGGCTATCAACAACCACATCAAACTTCCACATCAGCATGGTTTAGACATTATCATTGCTGTCTGGTGGCCCATGTTTGAACAGATGCCATTTTGAGTGCGGAATAAAATATAACCTTTATGGCTGACAAGCGATTTAAATGCATTTTGACCATAGAAGATCAGATTTTATTACAATATTAATTGGCACAACATTGCGACTCAAACCCCATCTTTTCTTTTTTTCAGATGTTGCAAGAGAGGTTCAGAGAGTTTGCACGTGATACTGGGCACATTGGACAGGAGAGGGTGGACACTGTTAATCACATGGCTGATGACCTTATTAATTCTGGACATTCCGATGCTGCTACTATAGCAGAATGGAAGGATGGCCTAAACGAGGCCTGGGCAGACCTCCTTGAGCTGATTGACACCAGAACGCAGATACTAGCTGCCTCATATGAACTACACAAATTCTATCATGATGCGAAGGAGATCCTTGGGCGCATACAGGATAAGCATAAGAAGATTCCAGAGGAGCTGGGAAGAGATCAGAACACAGTTGAAACACTACAAAGAATGCACACCACATTTGAGCATGACATTCAGGCACTGGGCACACAGGTAAGTGGTATGATGGGTTTGGATATGGTCTTGCCTCTGTGTTTTAGGCCAAGAATGTTATTAAGTTAGGCTCAATGGCAGCATAGATCATATATACCACTATAATGTTATCAACTTAGGCTCAATGGCAGCATAGATCATATGTATAGATCACTATAAGTGATGGAAGCAGCATGTAGGGCGGCACAGAAAATGTTGTGGTACAGACAACACCCTTAAAAAGGAAGACGCTAAGAAACCTCTGGGCTGAACGAAAAAAAATGTGTACGGATTTCCTTCATCCACTTTATCCAGAGCAGAAAAACAAATCTCCCACTGTGCCTATTAAATTTTGACAGGTGGTTCTGTTGGCTAGCAAAATACCTGAACTGTGGCTGTATCCTGACAGATTCAGCTGATAATTTTCCACCCTACTCCTTGAGTCTTTTTTCACACGGCGCACCGCCCGACTAGGACCGTTCTGCTCAGCGTGGGATGGATCCGCCGATCCCTGCTGAGCAGGCAGATGACCGCTCCGTCTGTGCGCAGAGATGGAGCTGTCAGATCCCCGCTCTCCTCTATGGGAGATCGGATGAAAACGGACCGCCTGTCCATTCTCATCCAAACCGATCCTCCAGACGGATGGAAAATAGGGTTTCCATGTGTTCGGATTTCAAGGACAGGATCGGATCGGATAGCAGCGGGTGTCAGCGGACATGTCACCGCTGACATCCGCTGCCCCATAGGGATGCATGGAGCATCCGATCAAGTCCGCCTGAAAAACTAACAGGCAGATTGGATCGGATCGCCCGTGTGAAAGGGGCCTTAGTCAAAAGTTGTTGGGTGGCGGGCGGGTAACAGAGCCACCCACTAAGCGAAATTCCACTTAGTGTATGGTCTGTTTTAGTCAAAAGCAATTTGCATTTTTTGGCCTGCCTCACTATTATTTGGAGTGTAACGGATTGTATTCCTCTCCTCCCATACTGTGTGCTTGCAGCAGGGGCTTTCCCTCATCAATGCCCTTGGTAGGAGGCCCTTACACCAGACTGGTGAAGTCAGTGAGGAGGGGCTTTCATCTGTGCACCCTGCAGCATCTGCCCCCATTCCTGGATAGCTGTTGGATAATCTAAAATGCCTTGTATAGCCAAATTAAAAGGGATTATTTTTATCTAATGTAAAGCATAGTGCAATGGCACTCTGCAAAGTGTAGACACTTGTAGCTAACTATTAGATTTTGAGCCCAACTCTGGGCAAATAAAACAATTATCCCTTGCAATGGGGCTGTGCTTGCACTGCTGGGGTTAATTGCTTGTTTATGTCTAGGGAAACAATTAAAGGAAATATATTTACCCAATCCTCCACACCTCCCTACAGCGGGACCAGTCCCTGTAGCTTCTACACCACTGCGGTCAAGAGTCCTGATGTTATTAACACCAGAGCAGGGTCCATAGCCCTACTCTGGAAGTGAGGATGCTAAGAGACAGTCCACCGCTAGTTCATGGGGAGCACGGTCTGCCAGGGAACAAAGGATCAGATGAGTAAAACTGTTTCTCCTCTCCCTTAGACAAAATGAAGTATAAAACTTTGCACCCCCACTATGAAGTTGGGGTTTAATTTCTAATGGCTTGTTCACACTACCTATACAGGACTGGTGTCCATGTGGTTTGGGAATGGGGCTTGCGCCTTGCATTTTTACAATGCAGACACACTTTTTCCTTATTAAAAATGTCTCGAAGTGACTGCAGTGCGTATAAACGCATGGGCAGGCACAGAGGGGTGCAGAGCAGATTTTCCTCACTGCACCTGCCACCTCCATTCTAGTGTGATCTAACACAGGTACAGATAGATCGGTGCTGGTTCATTAGCAATAAATACAGCAATGAATGAAAAATTCCTTAGTAAACTTAGTGTCCAGAAATTTTGGGCCACCATTAATGAATAAGTCCACAAGTTCTTAGGCAGCCATCAGCAAGGGGGGGGGGGGGGTGGCAGAAGCGATTTTCCCAAAACATGAAAAAGAAACCGATACAGAGGCGCCTCTAAATGCAGACTGTAAAATACACTTTATTGGTGAATGGCTATTTACCAATAAAGTGTATTTTACAGTCTGCATTTAGAGGCGCCTCTGTGTCGGTTTCTTATTCTAATGTGATCTAGTGTGCATTTGCTGAATCTGGTGCAGAAAAACCCAGGTCTCCGTATAAATGTAAGCAAGCTCTGGCCATACACTGAGCTCATTTCAGTCAGTTTCTAATGAACCTGCAAAAAAAATCACTCCATGGGTGGCACCTCCCACGCCACATCCTTCAATGTTAAAACCGAACGAGCGGGGTGTTAAACTTGTTGGCCGAGAACAGTGCCTGCATCCAACCATTTTGACAGCTGGCAGCTCCAAGTGTCAGAATCTAGTAGCGGCAGAGGGGAAGGTTTAAAAAAAAAATCTTGTCTTGATTTATCTTGCCTTGGTGTAATCTTTGCACACAGTATAATATTGAATATTGTTCTGAACTTTTACATTATCTTAATGGCAGTTGAAATGTAATTGGGGCTGGTGTACCCGTGCCATTATGGGTGGAACACAACAGTAGTACCCTGCAGGTGCTTAGATTACATCATTGCTTATGTAGCCCCCATTCACAGCAGTGCCATCTGCCATGCGATTTGACAGCTGTAAATCGCATGACATGTCGCACCCCATTGTCGGTAATTTAAACCATTCTAATTGCAGCGACTCGTGTTGCAGAAACTTTGTAAAAGGTTTCTGCAATACTTTTTGACAATTTCATTGCGACTTTCATAGACTTCTGTTAAATGAAGTCGTAAGCCGCAGCGAAATCGGAGGTGCAAATGGCACTGGTGTGCAGCTTTGAAATCGTACTGAAGTAGCGTGATTTCAATGCCGCACCAGTGTGAACCAGGGCTAAATCTCATGTCTTTTAAGCCCTGTAGGAAGTTTAGCTTTTACCCTCTATAACTTCTGGGTCCATGTGCTTTAGAACCCCTGGCACCCATGATAGTTCAGCCACTTAAATCCATTAACTTCCTATAGCCCACACAACACAAATATACGATTGTAAAGTTTGTGGGCCTTAATGCCTACAATGCTGCACATATGCATCCATGGGCAGGAGATCTATCTGTGCTTAGAGCATGCTCTCAGATCAGTAGCTGAGCTGTCAAAGACAGTTCTTGGTCTGTACTGAGGTTCCTTCCTGTCCCTCGGGTTGTACCTGTACTGCAAGGGTTAATTGCTTGTTTATGTCTAGGGGAACAAAAAAAATATATATATTTACCCTACTAAAGGGATGCTGGGACTGGGCAGAAAAGGACTAAAAGAACCTAATCTGCTTTGAACCCGCACCAAAAAGACAAAGGGTGCCGCTTCAGGTTTCTATGTCCAAATCCGGTGAATCGCACTGAGGGTGCTGGCTTGGGAAGAGCCTGTCCTGGCTCCATTTATTCGATGTGAGACGGAGAGATTGCCTCTACCCAGCCAGACCAACAGGCATAAAAATGAAAGGAGCCGCAGCCCAGCTCCATCCAGGCTATGCCCCCAACACGTTACGACCTACCCCTGGGGTTTTAGTCATGGAGGTCTACTTTGTTATATTGTGGCCAGCTCATATGATGATTAATCCATTATTAGGCCCCTTTCACACTTGTACGACCTAAAAGTCGCACAATTTTTCGCCTAGATTTTGGCTGGACTTGAAGCAATGCCTATGTCTATGGACCTCAAAACACATTAAAATCGGACCAAAGTAACGCAGGGACTACTTTTGAAGTTGTTGCGACTTCAAGTCTCACAGATATGAACTCATTGGAAATCATGGAGTATGACTTGTCATGCGACTTTGCAGTCCCAAGTCGCATGAAAAATCGCACAAGTGTTAAAGGGGCCTAAGTGACAGAAGTGTGGTTCTGAATAGACTGTACTCAGGAGGGAGAAAGAGTCTCATTCATCAATTTCATAACACCTGTCTGTGATTCCCCATAGCAACTAATGTGATTCAGACTGAAATTCTATTAATTTCCTGTGCAGAGCTGAATCCACGGCGGCAACAAATATGTTTGTTATATCTGATTTACACGTATGAGGCTCAGTGTTTTCTGTTAGTGTAGGTACAAACAGTTTATTTGTTGTGTGCCTGTACTGACTATTTCCTATTAACTCCCAGGTGAGGCAGCTTCAGGAGGATGCCACACGGTTGCAGGCTGCTTATGCAGGAGACAAGGCCGATGACATTCAGAAGAGGGAGAGCGAAGTCCTGGAGGCCTGGAAAACATTGCTGGATGCCTGTGAAGGCAGGCGGGTCCGACTGGTGGACACAGGAGACAAATTCCGATTCTTCAGCATGGTCCGTGACCTCATGCTCTGGATGGAAGATGTCATCAGACAGATCGAAGCCCAAGAGAAGCCAAGGTAAAGCTGCCGTGTTTAGTGTATCAGCAAAAGTTCCATATTGTAAGCAGATCAGTATTCCCTTACAGTGCAGCCTATATAGTTTTAAAGTAATATTGACATATGGACCAAATTCCAGAGGATAACAAAGTGGGCCATACAGTGATGTGTACAGTTTTCCCTTCTCCCTTCTCCCTTCTCCCTTCTCCCTTCTCCCTTCTCCCTTTTCCCTTTTCCCTTTTCCCTTCTCCCTTCTCCCTTCTCCCTTCTCCCTTCTCCCTTCTCCCTTCTCCCTTCTCCCTTCTCCCTTTTCCCTTTTCCCTTTTCCCTTCTCCCTTATCCCTTCTCCCTTCTCCCTTCTCCCTTCTCCCTTATCCCTTATCCCTTATCCCTTATCCCTTCTCCCTTCTCCCTTCTCCCTTCTCCCTTCTCCCTTTTCCCTTTTCCCTTATCCCTTATCCCTTCTCCCTTCTCCCTTCTCCCTTCTCCCTTATCCCTTATCCCTTATCCCTTATCCCTTATCCCTTATCCCTTATCCCTTATCCCTTATCCCTTATCCCTTCTCCCTTATCCCTTCTCCCTTCTGTTCTTTTCTCTTCTGTTTATCTCCCCCCCCCTTTTTTTTCTTTCTCGCTTGGTTTTGGCTAAAGTGGAGTAAGAACATAAACGCATGTGGTAGGTGCACCTACGTATGAAAATAACGATTGTTCTAAATGTTACATATCACTGCAAACATCAAGAGTGAGAGCAAAACATTATAGGGCCAGCATTCATGATTACCCTTAAACTATTGACCCGTAAAGGCTATTAAACAATGCCTATGGACAATTTTAGGTACCAAAGCTTGTCGCCGTTTCAGGGGCGTCCACAATTTTATAGCCTGACATATTGGGGTTCCTACAAGTTAGATACCCATCCTTTTATATGTAATAATTTTGGGTAATATATTGTTTGTGTGCACTAAAATTGTTTACTAAAAATTTACATTTGAGAATTGTATGGTAATATCATGCAACATAAAAAATGTAAACTTTCACCATTTGAAACCATTTTGCTTTCAGAAATTATGATGTTTTGGGGGGTTTACTTAATCTTCAAACCTAAATTGTACGTTTTAACATTTGGAAAAATGGCTCAGGTAGGGAGGAGGTTAACACACCCTAATGCCATACTTTGATCTACCAAAAAAAAAAAAAACGTTAAAGCTCATAAGACAATTCTAGCCTCCATATGTAACTTTTTTTATTTTTTGCAGAGCCGAATCTGTAAAATCTTTGCAGATGTTTCCGCTTGCATCAGTGCATCCAATACTGAAACCTTTATCTCTCGGTTTTGGGGTGCTTTTAGCAGGTGTTTAATAAAGGAGCCAACTTTAGTTTTTATACATGTTTAAAATATAATTGACTTAAGGAGTAACTCCACTCTTGTTGAGAAAAAACATTCCCCTCTGGGTGATCTGTATACAGTGCTGGAATTTTAACAAACTTTGTTGCAGATTCCTACCTTTTGTTATTCTGGAGAAATAGCAGTTTGTCTCAAAGTGCACGTGTGAATCTGTATGGGAGTGGTTTTGTAATTATCAATCAGCTACCGCACCTTCAGGGCTTTAATAAGGAAAGTAGCAAAGTCTGCATCCCTTTTAGACATGATTTCCTTTGGGAATATCCCACCCAAAATGCAATTTTTGTTGCAGGGGATGCACAAAATTGAATTTGTATCTTGGTGCAGACTTCTGGGAAAATCAGTGAGCCAATCACACAAGCAGGAAATGACATACCCGGGGGGCATTCTGTACACCATCTGTGTACAAACTGCCTATAGTTAGCCATATTGCATTGCATTTCTCAGAGAATTACAGCCCTACAGATTGAAAAGGAAAGGTCATTTTTAATAACATTCAATTACAATATGACTTGTGTCGAAATTGTATACGCTATATTATTATTATTTTTTTCACACAAGAGTTACCCTTTTAAGTGATTGTAAAGTCACAAGGTTTTTTATCTTAATGCATTCTATGCGTTAAATTAAAAAGCCTTCTTTGTGCAGCAGCCCCCCTAATACTTAACCAAGCCTCATCTCTCAACAGCAGGATTGTCTCGGCTGCCCAGGACTCTCAAAGTCAGTGAGCCAATGAGGAGAGAGAGGGGCTGTGTCTGAATGGACACAGACAGGAAGCTCGGTTCGGGTGCCCACACAGCATGCTTCTTGCTCTGGAGGGCACTCAACAGTAAGGAGGGGCCCAGAGAGGCGAAAAGGGACCAGAGGGGCCCAGAGAGGCGAAAAGGGACCAGAGAAGAGGAGGATCTGGGCTGCTCTGTGCAAATAAAAATTTCATAAGCAGCGCTTGATGGGAAGATTCCTCCACCACCTTCAGTGCAAAGGCTAGCACACACCACCGCAATGTGATCTCCCAATCTCCTTACCAAAAAGAAGGTAATAAGAGGCATATAGCATGTGCAGGCAGAGGATCCTCCAAAGTTCAAACCGATCCCAAATGCAGCATCATACGATCATCAGGGGTTGAACACTCGAACAGATCCCTCCAGCTCTCCACTCAGATAACAGTCAAGAGGAACAAAGAAAATCTCATGGTGCAGTATTTCTTAAAGAGGAAGTAAACCCTCCTCTGACACTTTTACCTATAGGTAAGCCTATATTAAGGCTTACCTATAGGTACTGTAAATATCTCCTAAACATGTACCGTTTAGGAGATATTTACCTTTCATGCAGCCAGTGACGTCACTGGCACATGCGCTCTGAAGGAACGGTCGCTGGTGCCGTTAATTCAGAGACCCGTGCCGTGACTGTCGGCTCCCGCGCGCGCGTGTGCGCGGGAGTGATGTCACCGCGGCTCCGGCCAATCAGATGGCCGGATGCCGCGATCCCGGAAGATGGGCGACTGGACATGTCGCCCGTCATACAGGTAAGCGGGCCGCACGGCGGGGGCTCGTTCTACGGTAAGTATTGCATAATGAGCTAGTATGCGATTCATACTAGCTCATTATGTGTTTCTCTTACAGGTTGCCAAAGAAAAAAAAAATACGCGTTTACAACCTCTTTAATATCCAGAATTTATTAAAATAATACTTACAAAAAGCAGATAAAAAACAGGCAGTGTATACTTCAAACTCCCTGGTCATTCAGCATGTGTGTCAGCGTGATTATTTGACACGTTTCGTCCAATCAGCCGTCGTCTGAGGTGTGCAAAACCAACTGCACAGAGGAGGTAAGTATAACATGTTTGTTATTTTTACCAAAAAAAGTGTTATACCATCTGTACACTCACTACTTTATGGTAGCAAAGTGTAATTTCTTCAGTGTTGTCACATGAAAAGATATAATAAAATATTTACAAAAAATGTGAGGGGTGTACTTACTTTTGTGAGATACTGTAGCAGTTTGTACAAAGCAGGCATTTAGATTGCTACAGCATAGTGCACCGCATTCCACATTTTCTACATTCTATATAGCTGTACAAATCATTGTGCTGTTTGCCGTTGCAGGGATGTTTCTTCAGTAGAACTGCTTATGAATAATCACCAGGGCATTAAAGCAGAAATTGATGCCCGGAATGACAGCTTTACGACATGCATTGAGCTCGGCAAGTCTCTGCTGGCGAGGAAGCACTATGCAACAGAAGAGGTAATCCGCCTAGATAATTTATAGCTCAGCTGCATTGCAGATCTGCATGTGCTTGGCTGCTGCAAAGACAAACACCGTCCTCAGAAGGAAGGTTGGTTAGTGTTCTCCCTGCGCTTAGCAATTCTAATGTAATAGAACTTCTACAGCCTTTTACTGCCTTTTTTACTGTATTCCTGCCCCCCACCATGATTGACTGCTGTGTCTCTCGATTAAGAAAATTGCAAGACTCTGCGGAAAAAAGAAATGCTTACCTTTTTATATTCCTGTAAAGATGTGAAATTTAGCTGCTTTGTTTAATTCTGACGCAGCATTTTATAGCATTATGTAACAGAAGAAGGGCTCAGCTTCTAAGAGGTAATGGTAATGTATCTGCTGTGCTCTTTCATTAGCAGCTCTGATAAATAGGCTCCTTTCACATGGGGCGTAATCTGTCCAAGAGGATCCTCCTGCTCAGTAGGGGATCTCTCCGCTGAGCAGGCGGATGGCAGGTCTGTGTCCGCTGCGCTATGCAGAGTGGACATGGAAACAGCCCGCTGTTCTCTATAGAGCGGTCAGATGAAAACAGACTGCATGTCCATTTCCATCCAATTATCATCCGATCTGCCGGATGGATGGCAAACATATCCCCATACGTCTGTTTTTAGTGGACCGAATCTGATGCTGGCAGGTGACAGCGAGCACATGTCCCCTGACATCCACTGTACCATAGAGAACATTGGGTGATCCAATCGAGTCTGCCTGAAAAGCAGACTGGCGGACAGGGTTGGTCCACTGGTGTGAAAGGGGCCATAGGCACAGACACCTAGTTTGTGAGGGTTTTATCCCTTGTACAAAGCACTGGCCATTTTCTGTGTTGAGGAAAGTTTGTAATAAACCGTGCAATGCTGGTTATACCATCAGCCCAGCTTCTGAAGCAGATAGAGGGAGAAGTCTACATTGAATATTGCCTCAGTAACACAGGCTGTAGTGGTGTACAGGAGCAGAATCATGTTTTTGGCCCCATAGACTTTTAAATGTTTTTTTTAATAACAAACATGTTTATGCTTACCTGCTCTGTGCAATGGTTTTGCACAGAGCAGTCCCTATCCTCCTCTTCTCAGGTCTCCCACTGACGCTCCTGGCTCTTCCTCTTCTCGGTATGCTACCATAGAAATCTGCTTTCTGTTGTTGCACACCTGGGGGCTCGATCCGGAACCGCTCTGTGTGCATCCATTGACACAGAATGTGCGGCTCGGCACCACTGCCTCGTCACTGGCTTTAATTGACAGCAGCAAAAGCCAGTGGCTCCCACTGCTATTAATTTGCCTTATGTGGAGAGAGAATGAGCGAAGAGAGACACTGCTCTCGGGCACACATTCTGCCTTTATACCCACTCTAATGCCTCGTACACACGCAACGATTATCGGCCGACCGATTGTCCGACTTTTGTCCAGAGTGGTGTTGTGTTGGTTGGAATGTGCCTAGACTGCACACAAATTTTCTCGGCCAACAAAAATCTACTTCAGAAGTGATGTCATGTTCTGGTTTACTTTCCGTGTGTTTTTTCTTCTCTGAGCATGCCCAGTCTTGCTCATCAGATTTTTGTCTGCCAAAATCTGCATTGACTGATGGAAAATCGGCCGTTCTGGTGACGGCCAACAAAAATTTTATAGCCTGCACACCAGATTTTTTTCGGCCGAAAAGTCGGAGTCGGTTGTCGAAAGCATCATACTAACAAGCCGAAAATCGGCCGATCGGACGTTGGCCGAAAATTCCCGGCCAATAATTGATGTGTGTGTACGAGGCATTAGGCTGCTTTCACACTGAGCAGTTTTTAAAGCGTTTTTGCGTTTAAAAAAAAAAAAAAAAAAGTGCAAGAAAAGCTGAAGAAAAATGCCTCCCTTTAAATTCTGCGTATGTCTTCACACTGGTCCATTGGGATTCCTGCTTGCCGCACTTTTGTGGTGCATATTTGGTCAGTTAAAAAAACACCTCACCAAAAACGTGCTTCCCCATTAAAATGCATTGAAAACATCAAAAATGCACCCCTGTTGCATTTTTGGTGCAGTTTTTGAGTCGCATGTCCTGTGAAAAATGCACTGCAGTCGCAACAAAAACAGAGTTTTTTTCTATGGATCTGTGTGAAGGTAGCCTAAATCAGAACTTCTGAGCACCACAAACTAACAACACTATTTAATTCATTTTTATTATTCATGTCTTCATGCTTTATTTTGTTGGAAAATCACTTTGAAAAACACATAGAAAAAACAGCTTTTTAGCTGCAATCATCTTGAGTAAGGACAGATGATTCGTGTAGTATTTACTGGAATCCATCTGCCCATAGCTCAGGCATGCAGACAGGAGGGTGTGCTTAGCTGAGAAAGCCCCTCCTCCAGATGAAAGAAAAAAAAAAAAAACGCCTATAAAGGCTCCTGGGATTTGACATCATTTTGGCCCAGACCAGAAACCAGGAAGCAACTGAAGTAATGTAAAAAAAAAAAAAAAAAAAAAAACACGTCTAAAACAAGTAAATATATTCTACTTTCCTATCTATTTACTAATGCTAGCAGCGTAAGAATTAAAAATATTTTATATTGATTGAGAGAGTTTAGTTTCGCTTTAACAGCTATGGGGCCAAAAACATTCAATTCTGCTGTAATGTAATTCGGACTAGGGACCGACCAATAATCGGCAATGCCGATATATCGGGGGCCGATATGCACTTTCCCCGATATATATCGGAATCGGCCCCTGAGGTTACCCATATTGCTGATATTTCGTGAAAGTGCTGTACCGGAGTGATGCCTGCACCTAGAGGCA
Source organism: Pelophylax lessonae (assembly GCF_965119305.1). Taxonomy (NCBI): domain Eukaryota; kingdom Metazoa; phylum Chordata; class Amphibia; order Anura; family Ranidae; genus Pelophylax; species Pelophylax lessonae. The sequence continues at coordinate 655,628,468 of NC_138770.1, forward strand.
TCACCCCGGTATCGGTGTCCATAGCCGACGGTCGGCTGTCTTGTAATGACAACTGATGTGGCTGAGAAGCCGCTCGGCTGTCATTACAAGGAGCGGGAGGGGATATCCCCCCACCTTCCCGCCGCATTCAGCTGCTCGCCCGGGTCTTCCGTCCTACCGGGAAACCTGGGCATCCTACCTGCACAGCCACCGACATGTCATGACATCACTTCCAGGTACTCTGCGCCCAATTTAAAAAAATGACAGCATTCAAAACAGCCAAACTTGGCGTTTTGAATGCTTTTAAGTGTAGAGGAGGGGTTTGGGGTCTTTTAGACACCTAGATCCCTCCATAAGTGTACCTGTAAAAAAATATTTCTGTAAATGTCCGAAAAAATATCGGCAGATATCGGCCGATACTGATATGCAATGACCATTTCTTTCTGCCTACAGCTTACACTATTCTTTTACCATACACATCCATTTTTGTTTCATTCAGCTTAATTTGGTGTCTTCTTTACCTGTAGATAAAAGAAAAATTGTTACAACTAACTGAGAAGAGAAAAGAGATGATTGACAAGTGGGAGGACCGATGGGAATGGCTGAGACTGAGTAAGATTGGGTTTATTCCTATATACATAAGCACTAACACACACAAGGAAAGAGAAGTCTAATCCCAATAATCATGATTCATTTATTTTTAGGATTCTATGCAGATTGGACACATTTCCATGAATATGTTTAAATCAAAAAAATTTGCCGTTTACTCTCATTTTGTGCTGGCTCTTGCCTAATGGTGACTGTGAAAGTAAAGCCATGGTGGGGGTTATTTACTAAAACTGCATGGTGCAAAATCTGGTGCAGCTATGCACAGAAACCAATCCGCTTCCAAGTTTTATCGTCAATGTTTAATTGAACAAGCTGAAGTTAGAAGCTGATTGGCTACCATGCACAATTGCACACCACCCACTGCTTTACTGGCAGCGTCCAATGCCGCACTGACACCGTCCACTGCCAAATATCTCTAGGAGGGGTTTTTCACCATCTCTGCAAAGTTTTTTATTTTTGATGTCTTATTTTTAGTTTGATGTGTATTATATGTGAAGTTACATATCACAGAGACCGGTATTGTGGTACTATTGACGTTAATAGAGATTTGCCATAAATTAGAAGGTTCCACCATTATTAAAGAGGAACTGCAGTCTGCTCACATAATTTGTAATAAAAACATATTTGCATTTTTTTTTTTTTTTATACACTGTGATTCTGTACTTGCCAAATATGCTGCAGAAATCTCCCTCCAGTCTGGCTGTAGCCGTTTAAACTGTGGACAGCTGAAGCTGCTGCCTGTTCTCTTACTGGATTTACAGAGATGCGCGACACCGGTGTCTGTGTCGCGCGACACCGGTGTCTGTGTCGCGCGACACCGGTGTCTGTGTCGCGCGACACCGAGCTGTGCATGATGTGATTAGCATAGGGCTAATTACCAGACAGAAAAGAGGAAGTGGGCTGTATAAGGTATTTATTAGCAGAAAAAAAAATATTTTACTATCCAAAGTTAAAACAAGGGCAGAGAATTTAATAGATGGAAAGATGAAAAAAGTGCCGCTTTAAGTTATTGATTTGTAAGTTAGCACTGTGCTTTTTTGTTTTTATCACATGGCAACATTTACTTGTGCCACATGCTGATGTAAAGCCGCATGTCCCGGCTCTTTCTTTCTGTGTTAGGGCTAGGGATTTGCTCATACCATACGAGCACTGATTGCTGTTGGAAAGATCTCAAAGTTACAGCAGGAAGAGAAATATTTATAATACTAAATTACAGCAGAGTACAATGGGTAAAATAGAATTATGGCCATGTATCTACAGTTTGGTAAAGATTGCATCAAGAAAGTTAGGGCAATATGTTTATCTCTTGTAGTGGCTGGGGGGGAGAGATCACAGTAACAGAAAACCTAGAGGAGGGAGAAGGAATAAATTAGAGGATAGAATTAACGAAACATTTTGAAAATGCGTGCTTTGCATTTATAAGGCTGTAGCCTACCAATCCTGCTGTGTGTTGCCGAGTAGTGTGGCTGCAGAATGAGGTGGAGTGATTTATGTTGAAGTGGGCTTGTTCACATTTAACATGTTCAGGCCTAGTGTACTCTCCCACATTCACTGCAATTCACAAAGCATGATGGGAAGTGTAGTTTCATTATAGTGTAGACCAGGGGAGTCAAACTGGCGGCCCTCCAGCTGCCAGCCTTGCAATGCCTCATGGGACTTGTAGTTCCGCAACAGCGGGAGGGCCGCCAGTTTGACACCTGTGGTGTAGACTGTAGAGAGGAGAGGAAATGATGTAATCCCTGCTGTGTAACACCTCAGGGAAGATGCTGTTACTTTTGAATTAAAGATCTGACTTTCTGAAAATTCAGTTAGCATTTTCTCTTCAATGGTAAGGAATTTCACACATTTTTAAACTGTTTTGCTTAGAGGGGTGTACTAATGAGGGATGTTTTGCCCATTCCTGGAGTTCTACTGTAAAAGTCACACTAAAGTGACTGGAGTGTTTTTTGTTTTTTTTTAAAGAAGTACTAACCTCTGCTTTTGGCAGACCCTACCGGCTCTGTCGACGACGACTCCTTTTAGGTGCCTCCTGCAGCAAGCCAGGTGCTAAGGAAGCACTCCTGCATGCATGCATGCACCTGAGCTGGGCTATGTGTGTCTATAGACGCATACAGTGCTGGTAAGCCACGCCCCTACTTCCTCTATTTAGAGTTTTGACTGATGGCAACAGGAGCCTATGAAAGCAGGAAATGAGGGGACCAGCACTGGAGTCGGAGACTGCTGGAGCAGGGAAATAGAGGCAGGTAAGTGTTTAGGGAGGGGGGGTTAGATTAGGTGTGTTTTGTTTCTGGAATGCAGAGACGGCATTAAGGTGAAAAATGTTCAGACTTTAGAAACCCTTTGAATGACCTGTGGCAACACCCTCATATAAGGATGATGCTTTGGGACTGACTGGCAACTTTCGGCCCAGGGGGCAAGTACAAACCAGTGGCCCATGGTGAAGCAACTTGGCCCCCCTCCCACTCTCCCTTTTCCTGGCGTCCTCCAGGCCCCCATTCCAGGCTGAAGCTCCACTCCAGGTACTCTACTCACTGGCCGAATCCGGGTTCCCGACCTGGTCAGCAGGGGGCAGTTGGGAGGAGCTGGGACAGCTCGTTTGGGGCTACCTGGGGGAGGAGAGTCTCCAGTGGGGCATGGAACTGGCCTCTACTCAGGTACAGTTTACACCATCAGTGCTGGCGGGGAGGTCTGCACTCTGTCCTTGTCTTCATCCCATACTCAGTATGTCAGCGGTGGGGGCTTTTTACTTATCTTTGCCAGGAATCCTTTAGGCATGTCTGTGGCAGAAGCAGTGCAGCCTTTTTATGGAGCATCAGAGTGGCCGTGGCCCAGGGGGCAATTGCCCCCCTGGCCCAGTCCTCCCCTGATGATGCTGACACTCCTAATAAGCTGGCAAATCGTTAACCTCAAAAAGCAGACCAATGTTTTCCTGTTGCCACTTTTCCTATTCCATTTATAGTGCTAATAATTCATTCTTGTTCGTTTGCTTGTCAGTTCTGGAGGTGCACCAGTTTTCCCGGGACGCCAGTGTCGCCGAGGCCTGGTTGTTGGGGCAGGAGCCATACCTGTCAAGTCGTGAAATAGGCCAGAGCGTAGACGAAGTGGAAAAACTCATCAAGAGGCACGAGGCATTTGAGAAATCAGCAGCTACTTGGGATGAAAGGTTTTCAGCCTTGGAAAGACTTACAACGGTATTTTTCTCTTTTTTTATTCATTTTTCCAGTTCAGTTAGTATGTAAATCACTGATACTGTACAGCAGTAACTTTGCATGATGGTGAGCATTTTGTATTGTCCCGGAAAGGGTTTCCTATGATCATCAGAGTTGTTGTCCACAGGATTAAACAAAGATTTTTTTTTAATAGTATATAAGCTTGAATATTTCTGTAGGAATTTATAAACACTCCCACATACACATATTATATTATCTAGAATACTTAAGAATACAAAAAAAAAAAATCCGATCTGGGGTAAGATGAATGTCCCAGTACTTTCCAGATCCAATAATTTATAGGACTGGAAATTAGAGGTGTATAATATAATATCTGATGTCCCTGGGCTAGCTGCCAGAACACAACACTGCATAAAATATGTGCTGATGCTACTACAGTATGATACAGTGCTGATAGCAGCCACATCACTTGGTAAGGAAATAGTTCATTTGGGCCAGCCTGGCCCAAACTAACTATTTAAATGACAGGAAACCTAGACTTAGGCTTTAAGCTTAGCTTAAAGTGGTTGTAAACCTCTGACATGAAAATTGAGCAAAGCACATCTTTCTATAGTGTGTAGTTGCCTCAGTAAAACGCACTAAGTGTGATTTCTATTGCAGTCTACTATCTGCATGAGTCATTGCTGAAAGGTTTCCTAACTCCAAGACATGGAGGAGGGTGTCTTTAGCACACAGCCAGTGATTGACAGCCTCAGCTGTGCATGTTTCCTGTGGGATAGGGGGTGTCTCTTTCCTGCAATCAGCTCTTCTCGCTCAGCTATTCAGTGTGTGACCTCAGATCCCTGCCCCCTTGCTCTTTAGAACCTGAGAAATGCTGGGTTCTGCACTACGAACTGCTCTGGAGAATAGATGGCTGCAGATAAACAGATACAACTTATGTAGGATGATTTGTTTTATCTCTGCGTATCACCTGAGGCTAGTCACTGCACTGGGTATATGTAAGGGTTTACAACCAATTTAAGTCACTGAAATAAATATTCAATCAGAGACATCATACTTACAACTTCTTCTGTTTTCATCCTCTTATCTTCACTTTCCTGTTACATCAGTTGTGAAGTGTCTGCAGCCCCGTACACACTACTAGATTTGTTTTTTCATTCAGCCCAGCGGGTTGAATGAAAAAAAGACTGACGGCTTCAATTGGAGGTGCTGTACTAACATTCCAATGTTAGTACAGCGATCTACCCACTGTGCTTTTGTGTTCTGACAGGGGGAAGGCTTCTTCACCAGAACGCTGATCGGGAGCCAGTCTGCTGACCTTTTTTGATCATGCACCTTGGACAAAAGCCAGACCGGCTGCCATACACACAGACCAAATGTCGGCTGGTCTCTATTGAACCGGCCGATGCCGCCCTACATTCAGCCCATGTGTACTAGGCTTAAGGCAGCCAATACATGAGTCCGTTTTTTTTCAACCAGTGGGTGTGTGAATGGGGGAATCCTTCCCACTGAGCTATTGTATTCTGACAGCGGGAAGACATCCCTGCCGTCAGAATATACTGATCAGCGCTGCCTGCTATAGTCTCAGGTTCTGATCGAGCAAGGAAAACCCGACGGGGGTTGTACAGAAGTCAATTGGTAGATCAACCTCTGTACAAACCTCCCTGCCCACACATGAATCGAAATCCGTTCAATCCCTTCTGCACCAGCCAAATTTGGATCAATGTTTTGGCTGCCTTAAATATGACAATGCAGCCCAGAAGGCATCAAAGTTGTACTTGATGCACTCACTAATCAGCACTTAGTAAATGGCATTCATTAACAGAACTTGTCTGACATTCCACCTCCTCTCTACAAGAAATCAGTGGTAGGGCAGTCATGATAATGGGTGTGGCTGTTACTCAGCTCTGCCAGTATAGAGCACTAGAGTTTGGAGCCAGAAAATTGTATTTTAAGAAAAGGTTTAAGACATTTTGAAGGAAAATCAAATTCAAATCGTAATGTGGGAGGAAAGAATCCTAAAACGGTAAAAAAATACCAAAAGTAAACCAAGTCTCACAGGCAGGACCCTGTAGATGAGGAAGATGGGGATCTTAATGTGCCCAAAAATAACAAGGTACAAATTATAAAATTATACATTTTATTAAAGGCAAGATAGTAAAAACAGCACATGAAAATACAGTATCTAAAGGTGTATTGCAGCACATCCTACAATGCAATGGATCAACGCGTTTCACCCATACTTGGGTCTTCCTCAGGATCTAGATTTGTAGCAATCTTTCTCAAAGAGTATATATACACCCTCAATAAAAACCCCAAACTACATCGAGCACGCTACAAAACCTATAATGGTATACTCAAGTGTACAAAATGTATGCGCAGGAAGGAGGAGCTACACAGGCCCCCCAAACAAAAATGCAATTAAACCATGGGTGCGAATACCACAGGGTTCCAAAAACATATAGCTACCAAATATCAGCTACATGTCCAATACAAGAAAAAGATTCATATCATTATAATGAAGAATCACACTGTTCAGCGTCCATGCTAAAAGCAAGTTGGCCAAAAAGGGTTAGGGGTTTAGGGTTAAGGGTTAGGGTTTTGACACAGGAAATGGGTCATGGACCCACCCCAAAGGTCAGGAGGTGTGGACTCGGAGGTCAAAGGTCATAGCTCCACGTACTGCTGGACACAGGGAGCGGCGTAGGCTCATAATATGGTAAAAAAAATACATAATACTTCAGTTGGGTATTGGAGTGCAATATTACAGACTTTACTACTTTTACAGAACATATGTAAAAAAAAAGTACAGTATGTTGCCATCTGTCATGAAAAGACAAGTAAAAGGTTTCATTTGGTCTGACATTTTAGCTGGAATTATTGGAAGTTCGTCGAATGCAAGAGGAAGAGGAAAGGAAGCGTAAGCCTCCCACGCCTGAATTGAGTCCAAAGCTTTCAGAAGAAGAATCACCGCAGCAATGGTAAGAAATTTACACATTTTGCTGGCTGCCAGTAACTTTGTGTATCAGCACTGATATCTGATGTGTCTTTATTTTTTTTAAAGGGATGGAAAAGAAGAACAGATTTCTCAGAACGGATTACCATCTGACCAAGATTCTCCACGGGTTAGTTACCGATCACAAACCTACCAAAACTACAAAAACTTTAATAGCCGAAGAGCAGCCAATGACCGGCAGTGGTCTGGACTGTGAGCCTATCAACCTTGAACACACGTATCTAGTGCTTATCGCACTAAACTGATTAAAAACATGACGCTAATAATGTTTAATAATCTAGATATCATGTTTATCGAACTTTACTAATGGCAGGTACTATTTGTAATTTTATGTATTTGCTAGGTATGCGCAGGAATTTTTTTTTTTTTTTTTATCCTTAGTAGATGACAGCTACAACCAGGGTATAGATTTAAAGTCACATGGTACGGTCAGGTTCACTATAGATCAGCCCCCTTTGTATGTAAAATCTGGAGGCGAGTGTACAAGTTGTGCGATTGTGGTGTTTTATTGTTTTCATGATCTCCCTAACTATTGCTGCTCTACATAAGTGCAAGTGTGACGTCACATATTGCTTGCCAACCATGTTTCTTTTGCTGGTCATACATGTAATATTACCATTAAAGGATCGATTCTAGGAAAGAGCCAAATCTTTTAAAAATCATGGCTCAATCAGACATTTTCTTGTAATGTCTGGGTGGAAAATCTTACCAGTTGAACTAAATTGTTCTCTTTACTTTTTTAAAGGGATAATTTCAGGATTGAAGAGTGTTTGAAACAATCCAATCTGTGATTTTGTCATATGTATGTGTATGGCCAGCATTAATTAGAACATGTATACTTTGAAAAGGGAATACTGTGAAACAAAGTTTATGCAGCAGATTCATGTCCTCTATTGACATTTCCAGCTATGGAGCTGGATTAACATTTAATCAAACAGAGCAAAGAGTTTATAGTTACCAACCAGCCGGCTGTCATTCGCTTTAGAGTAAGAAAGGAAGAAATAGCCATGAATCTTCAGAAAAGTGAAAAATGATTAATTACTCATGTGGAATCAAATAAGAGTGCCATACAAACATTTTGAGAGTCCAAAGTCTTTTAGTAATTCATCCAGTGACAATAGGAAGAGGAAAAGGTAGCCGACATCTTTCAGGGACCAAATATCTCTTTATCAGGGCTTAAAGCCTTAACCCTTGTGGGTTTTTTTTTTTAAGCAACAAACATGTTATACTTACCTGCTCTGTGCAATGGTTTTGCACAGAGCAGCTCGGGTCCCATGCCAGCCCTCCTGTCTCCGCCCTCTTGCCGTGTCCCACCACAGGAAGCCGCTTGCTCTGGGTGCACCCAAGCAGGCGCGCTCCCAAGCCGTGGTTCTGTGTGTCCATTCCCCTGCCCCCTCTGTCTCCTGATTGATTCCCGCTGCTGCCAAAAGCCAATCAGGAGTGCAAGTCCCCAGAGAAGCAAGGCTTGAGATGGGCTCAGGTAAGTATTGGAGGGGGGGGACTGCTGGACACAGGTTTTTTTTTTTTTTTGTTTTTTTTTACCTTCATACATAGAATGCATGAAGGTAAAAAAAACCTTGTGGCTTTAGGCAGAAGGTTTTTCCAATCTTAATGCATTCTATGCATTAAGATTAAAAATGTGTGCAGCAGCCCCCCTAATACTTACCTGAGCCCCATCTCAATCCAGCAATGTTACACGAGAGCCTTGGTTGTCCGGGAACTCTCCCTCCTCATTGGCTGAGACAGCAGCGGGAGCTAATCAAAGTCAATGAGCAAATGAAGGGAGAGAAGGGGCGGGGCCGAGCTGCGGCTTGGTGTCTGAATGGACACACAGAGCAGCGGCTCGGCTCGGGTGCCCCCATAGCAAGCTGCTTGCTGTGGGGGCACCCGGCAGGAGGGGGAGATGAGGAGTACCAATCAGGAACCTGAGAAGAGGAAGATCTGGGCTGCTGTGTGCAAAACCTTAGTGCCGGGTCACACTTGTGCGATGCTGGAAGGCTGCGAATTCGCAGCCTGTTCCCGCATCGCAAACGCACATCTGGCAGTTCACACTGCCATATGCGATACACAGGGGGTGTCAATTAGATGTTAACGACACCCCTAGTTTGATCGCATATCGCAATGCGATCTGACAGTTCGCACAGGATCGGATCGCACAAGTGTGAACCACTGTGCGATCCGATCCTGATGCGGCTGAAAAAAAGGGTCCTGTGCGTCTTTTGTGCGGGTGCAGTGAGAATTTAGCCATACAAAGTGTATGGCTGAATTTGCACTGCACATCCGATCTCATGTAATGAAGGAGCAGTGCGCTCCGATATTACATGCGATCGCCGCACACGCTATAGTGTGAACCGGCACTTATACAGGTAAGTATAACATGTTTGTTATTTTAAAACAAAAAACAAAAACAAGACTTTAATATCACTTTAAAGCATCTGTTTAGTGGCCTCAAAAATGCTCTGAAACCGTTAGGCCAATAACACCAGAACCACCAGTGATTACCCGTACCAGAGTCAGTGGCAAAGTGCCTGCCTGTTCAGAGCATTTTTGAGTCCACTAAACATCTTGATACTTAGTTTAAGCCCTGATAAAGGAAGATTTTCTGTCCCCCGAAGCACATTGACTGCCTTTTGCTGTCTTATTGACACTGGTTGAATTAATAAAATAAGAAAATAGTTTGGCACTTAAATTTAGAATAGTCAGATTCATGAATGGCAAAAATGCATTGGGAAATAGTTAGGCATTCCGTCCTTAGCAGTGAATCGGAATCATATCTCTAATTCTCTGGACGTATGTGTTCTAGTAGCTATGAGAAACCGCTCCATCGTTTTATATAGATAACACCCTTAATTTTATTAATGCCCCAGTAGCATAACTTAGATTCTAACATTTAATTTAACTAAAAAAAATATATATTTATACATATCTTATCTGAATGTGTTCATAAAGTAGTTTATACCTCCAAGCCATAGAATAAAGTGACGCAATATACATAATTCCAAGTAAGTTTTACCATTCTTGCACAATCAACAATATGGAGTATATTCGTTTCCCATTAACCTTATTATTTAATATAGTGTTACATTTAAGTTAATGTTCCAAGCTTTTATAGCATTTAAATATATATAATTTAAAGACATTTGAAAAATGTAACTAACAAGTGAAATTGAAAGAAGGCTTTTATCTGTTTATTTCACTGACCATTGTGCAGGTTCGATTTTATGTTCTATTGCAGCCTTTCTCAACCTTTTTAACCCAGAGGGACCCTCGAAATCTTTTTCAAGTCTCAGGGAAACCCTTCTAAAAATAATTATATCTACAGGTCCTAGTTAATAGCGTAATCATAATTTTCAAGGAAAAATACAATAAAGACAAAAAAGGTAGACTGTTAATATTATAATGCCCCCCTTACATTAGTGGCCAGTGGAGAAGACCCCCCACTCCCTTTAGTATAAGTGTGCCCCCCATATTGATGGTCAGTGAAGAGATCCCCCTTCTCCCTATCCTTTACACTAGTGGTCAGTAGGAATGTGCCCTCTATATTGATGATTAGTGCAGAAAGGTCATTAGTGTTCAGCATAGAAGGGCCTCCTACATTTATGGCCAGTGAGACAAGGGAGCAATTACACTGGCAGACAATTGGAGGAAGAATGGCCTTTACATTAGTGGTTAGCGAAGGAACCCCTAACAACCCTTGGGGAAACCCGGGTTTATAGAGGCTGATCTATTGAGTGCCTTCTGCATTTCTGGAAAACAGAAGAGGAAAGGGTAATGTGTGTTTTGTTCCATAGATGACTTTGTTGAGTAGTGTTGGTTTGTATTCTGATGATGTCCAAACAGGAGAACCTGTACATGAGATTGTACCTGAAGAGCCGCAGTCCACTCAGTTGGTAAACATGTGTAACTTTTGTGTCCGAATCCCTATAAACATACCCAGATCAATTTTAAAGGGAAATTGTTCTTTGAGAACACCCCTTAAATGAATTATCACCATTGGATCCTAAATCGCTGGTATTTGAGCACTTTGATAATTCCAACAATTGATTTGATCAATTGATAATTTCATTTATTTAATTTTTATTTTATTTGATTAATTTCAGTCATGTCTACATTATCATTTGTTATTGCCATATCTGTCAATGTGGTTATTGGCCTTTCTCAACTATTTTAAACCCAGGAGTACCCCTTGACATCATTTTCAGGTCTCAAGGAAACCCTTCTAAAAATAATAGCTTAAGGTCACAGTACATAATATAATCAGTCAGTTAGAATTATGAAACAAATATGACGACAAAAAAGGCAGACGGTGAAAATTGTAATGCCCCCTCACATTAGTGGTCAATGGAAATCCCTCAACCCCATTACATTTTTGGTCAGTAGAACTGTGGCTTCTATATTGATTGTCCGTAAAGAAAGGTCTCTTTCATTTGAGAATGGCCTTTTACATTTGTGGCCAATGAGACAGGGGATCAATTACACTGGTAAACAGTTGGAGGAAGAATGGCCTTTACATTTGTGGTTAGTCAAGGAGCTCCTAGCAACCTCTAGAGCAGTGATGGCAAACCTTGGCACCCCTGATGTTTTGGAACTACATTTCCCATGATGTTCCACTACACTGCAGAGTGCATGAGCATCATGGGAAATGTAGTTCCAAAACATCTGGGGTGCCAAGGTTCGCCATCACTGCTCTAGAGGAACCCTTTGGTTCCACAGAGCCCTGGTTGAGAAAGGCTGATCTGTTGAGTGCCTTCTGCATTGCCGGAGAACAGAAGAGGAAAGGGTAATGTGTGTTTTGTTCCATAGATGACTCTATTGAGTAGTGTTGGTTTGTATTCTGATGGTGTCCAAACAGGAGAACCTGTACATGAGATTGTACCTGAAGAGCCGCAGTCCACTCAGTTGGTAAACATGTGTAATGTTTGTGTCTGAATCCCTATAAACAGACCAGGGTTAATTTAAAGAGAAGCTGATTTTAAAAACACCCCTAAAGGAATGCTCACCATCAGATCTTAAATCACTGGTATTTGGGCACTTGGATAATTCCAACAACTGATTTGACTTTGATCATTTCATTTATTTAATTTTTATTTCCTTTGATTCTTTTCATTCATGTCTACATTATGATTTGTTATTGCCACACTTCTGTATTCTGTATATTGGTTTATCTTGGTTTTCTCAAACTTTTTACCCCAGACGAAATAGTTTCCAGGTCGTAGGGGACCTCTCTTAAAATTAATTCAATGGTCAATGAATAGAATGCCCACCATTAGAGTGCTGGTCACAATGCCACCAAACAGAGAAAAAGATCATTGGTGGTGTGGCGATGGCTCTGCCAAGGGACGCTAGACCCGAAACTACTGTATGTAGCCACCTTCAGCTGGGAGGTTAATTGGCCACAGCTGAAGGAACTCTTAGCAACCTTTGGTGGAACCCTGGTTGAGAATGACTAGTTTTTTTGCTGCCAGCCTGGGAAGGCTATCATCCCATAAAGAATTAGAACTGCTCTTTCTGGTACTACCATGCAGGGCCAAGACTTGCATAAAAGTAGTATATTTAGAGTGGGTTTGAAGAGCCGTATTTTAAATTCAATAACATATTGAGATGCTGATGGCCAATCCTAGACTTACTGAGGTGTCGCCAGTGTAACTGCTGTTTTCAATTTGGTATTATGGCAAAACTGATCATTAGAACCAGCTTAGGTTATCGATCAGCCTTGTAGAGTCATTCAGCTTGAGATTTATAGCTCCGTTGAAGGAGAAGCAGTTGAGTTGATTTGAATTGATAAGCCCTGGCCTGTATCAATCGATCTGGAATCAATTGCCAGCATCCCGGAGTGGTTTATTAATTCCTGGTTTTAAGGGTTAGTGCAGGGGTCTCCAAAGTAAACTTTCTAAACAAAGGGCCAGGTTACTGTCCTTCGAACTTGAGGGGGGCCAGACTGTGGCCAGTGGGAGTAAACAATGCCCCATCTTTGGTATTGGGGGGGGGGGGTTGTAATGCCCCATCATTGGTATCAGTGGGAGGAATAGTGCCCCATCATTGATTTCAATGGGAAGACTAATGCCCCATGGTTGGTGTCAGTGGGAGGAATAGTGCACCATGGTTGGTGTCAGTGGGAGGAATAGTGCCCCATTGTCGGTGTCAGTGGCGGGAACTAACTATGCCCCACTGTTGCTGGCAGTGGTGGGAATAATGCCCCAAGGACCGAATAAAAGCAAGCAAAGGGCCCCAATTTGGAGACCTCTGGGTTAGTGCATAGCACTGTAACTCTGAGCAATGTTCTTATACAGGATTTTTATAGCATCAACAATTTGCACAGCACTTTTAATATAAAGGTAGAGAGTACAGGTACAATATATAAAGACAAGAGGGTTCAGAGAACCTCGCTCGTTAGAGCTTACAATCTGAAAGGGAAGGGAAACTGATACGAAACCTAACAGTGTGGATGAGTTGATGGTAAAAGAAAAAAGTTCTAGTCATTTATGAAGTTTTGAAGGAAATACTGTACTTGTTACCCATAGCATTTATTTTTTTTCTCTCTTGTAGTGAGAGGTGGTTGGTTGGGTGACATGGCCAATTTTTCTTTCAGGATATATTCATTTGGTCGTGTTTGGGAGTGCATGTAAATTAAAAAGAAAGAATGATGTTTTGAAAGAATTTGATTTTCCTGACTTGTACTCCTCCTCATTGTTCTGTTCATGTCAATTTCAATTATGTTACTTCACATTTTATCCCACATTTCTTCATCTAATTTATATTTTTCATTTCTTTCCTAATGGTCAGCATCAGGATCAAAGTCCTATAACAAATGTATTCTATCAGTTTTTTTCATTTTCACAGCGCATGTCATTTCCTTCTGTCATGAAAGGATTACGTAGCAGCTTATTTATGTTTTCAGCGCTTCCCAAAATTGGGTCTCTGTGCCTTTTTGTCAAATTCTTTAGAATAAAATGGATTGATTCTACCTAAGAGATGATATATAATTTATAAGAATATATTTTATGTAAATTGCCTTAACATCACATTAGGTAGCCGTTTTGTGTAGCAGACCAATATGAGAATGTGGCCCCTGGTGTCCCTAGAGATGGGTAAAAGTAGACCTTCCTATGTTCCCATAACAACCAAATGGCTATGAAAAGGGTGGGATGGGGGCTTGATTCGTTTCTGAGAGCCAATGGTTTTGCCTGCATTAAGATTCATTTAATAAATGTTGCCCAATAGCTTGGATAATGGTATGATCACTGGTTCCTAATGTTGGCCATACACCAGCAAAATTTGTTTGAAATGTTTTTTTCTGGAACATGCTTTACTTTTTTAATGACTTGTTTTTACACTAGAAGTTAAGGGGTGGTAAAACCTTGTGGCTGAACCACATTTTTGTGAGTCATCAGCTGGGTGTGTACTAGGGATCGACCGATTATTAGCAAAGCCGAAATATCGAAGGCCGATATGCTCTTTCCCCGATATATCGGAATCAGCCACCAAGGTGGCCGAGATTGCCGATATTTCGGAAAGTGCTTGTACCGGAGTGATGGCTGCAGTTAGAGGCTGAGAAGCCTCTTGGCTGTCATTACAAGGAGCGGGAGGTACGGTATCGGCAACGAAAAACCAATATCGGTTGATCACTAGTGTGTACACATGCTGTGGACGCAATGCTTTGCTACACAGCCGTGGCAGGAATTACACACCCTGTCACCTGCCCTGTGGGACCCACCCAAGTGAATAGCGCTGCTCTGCAAGTGCCGCGCATGCAGTGTGGGATTTATGGAGTTAAAGCAGCCTTTGAGGCGACGCTACAATGCCTTTTTACCACCTATCGAATGCTCTCTGAAAAGCGATCCAACTGCGACATCAAACCACGTGTGAATGAGCCCTAATAGTTAATAAGGTTATATCAAAAACCGTTTTCAACTGTAGTGACCAGAACCTAATGGAGAAGAATGGAAATTGTTTTATCGAACAAATAAAATTCTAAATGTTTACACTTGTGGTTGGGGGGGGTGGTGAAAACCTGTGGTTGAGCCACGTTTTTACTGCTACCCCTTAAGTTGCAAGGGCAGCAGGTGGGGGATATACACATGCTGCAGATCCCTAATCCACAACACAACCCCCTCCCTCCTGACGCTTTCTGTGGCTATCACTGCTCACCAAACATTACCCATTCACCACCGTAGATCACTGTAAAAAGAGCCCCAGTTGTTGCCTTCATTCGGGAAAATTTGTACTACTTGTAATGCCCATGAGCATCCCAAAATCAAAAGCTGCATTAAAAAGTCCAGCATGAAATTTTCAGGGTTTTCTATGTGAAATTTGTTGAGTTCAGCGAAGGCTCTGCCAAACAATTTTTCTGAATTTCCATACGAACCAAAATTCTGCTGGTGTATAGCCAATGTAAGGAACGGATAGGCTGTGAAGAGATCATTCTTTCTTCGGCCCACAAAACGGCTGCCTAGTGTCTAGATATAATGTCAATAATGCCTTAATATAAATAGATTTTATTTTATGAAATAGATAATTTAAATATTTGTCCGTAATTTCATTTTTAAATATTTGTTCCGTAATTTGTTTGATTTTTACATTTCAACATGTGTTTTGCCAGGAAAAATATATATAAAATATATAAAAGTACTAAAATCTCTATAAGTAATGGGTGCAGAGACTCCAATCTGTCCATTGGTTGTAGTAGAGCTATGCACCTATACAGCACATGTTGAAGCCTTGCCAGCAGCCATCATACTGCATGTCACCTCTGATCATACCTAGCACCATGACAGCGAGTCACTGACGTGATCAGACTAAACTAACCTACATCCATGAATGAAATCATCATTGTGTGTTTTACATCCTTAAAAGTTTGTTTCACTGTTTGTGCTTTTATTTTTGTTTGCATGCTTCAAGCATGTCCGATTAAAGTTTATTTGCTTGTTCATTTTTAAATGTTTAGTGCGTTTGTGTATTATTGTTATATGTGAGCTTACCTTTTCTTTTGTGCCGTTTTTGTTAACATTGCTTGAGAAGACAATTTATAATCTGACCCCACCCCCTGCAAAAAAAAAAGAAGGGGGGGGGGTATTTATCTGTCTTAATGAACTGTCTGTGTTGCTCGAAGCAGCTAATTAGTTACCCATTTGTTCTTAAACCTACATTGGGAAATGCTGTGACCCAGCAAAGTCCAATAAAAACAAATTGAAAATATACATAGTGATAGTGGATAAAATGGCAGCTGTTTAAAATGTATCTATAGCTATTTTTTTATTAAGTTTTGGATAGATTGGGGAAGGATTGGAACCCCTGTCCAGTTCTACTGATATCTGGGGCTCAGAGCTCTTTCAAACAGGCAGCTGAGGGAGGTAAAAATAAGCAGGCAGCAGTTTTACGGCCCCCAGGAATGCTAACAATACAATAATAACCTGGAGTGTAGGGTTTGACACGTGGCAGTGCCTATCAAAGTCGCCTATTGAAGTCAATGTGGCTGTACTACAACCTGCCTCATTGGGGACCGCTCACAATTGTTGCGTGGTCCTACAATTCGGCAATTAAAAAAAAAAGGAAAAACAAAAATATTCAGGAGGCAGCAGTAGCACCTCCTGAACACCGGTCAGCCTCAGGTATACCACCTTCTGAAAATCGATCCACTGTGGATCATTCGGAGGTCGGTAAGCACATTACCTGTGTGAAAGAGACCTCAAGCTAGCCATACACTAATAGATTTCTTTGGTTCAGCCCATGTGCTCAGCCAAAGAAATCAGATTCCTCCATCAGCACAAAAGGTATAGGCAGACAAATCTCCTCAGTCAGGCTATTATATTCTGTCCACTGCTAGTGCCAGCTGTCAAAATACCTGAATCTGATTGGCTGTTCAGTTGTCTATTTTGGGTCTGGCTGCTTTTGAGTAATTGGCTTTTGGCGAGCCAGCAGGGTCATCCACTTCCTGTACGACATGTCGGCAACAAGGTGTGTATAAAAGTTTCTTCTCGTTTATTTCCAAGGAGTAAAATATTCCATAAAGCAATCTTTACCGTTTAAAAGACGACTTTACTCATAGCGGAGTTATCTTTTGACTGAAACGCATTAGCGTTGGTTGCTCTATGTAATATTTTACTCCTTGGAAATAAAGAAGAAGAAACTTTTATACTCCCCTTGCTGCCGCCGACATGTGATTTGTGGATGTCTATACACAAGCAGATGAATACTGCTAGTCTGGCACTGTGATGTTGAGTCTTGGGAGCTGCCTGATCAGGTTGTAGCACCTTATTCCCCTTTCAAACAGGGGAATCCGTCAGGCGGACTCCGTTTTCTCAGCGGGGGATCGATCCGCCACTGAGCAGGCGGGTGGCTGCTCTTTCTCCGCGCTGTGTGCAGGGACAGAGCTGTCAGGTCCCCGTTATTCTCTATGGGGGAATCGAATGGGAACGGACCGTCTGTCCGTTCTCATCTGATCCGCTGATGGGGTTTCAATCCGTCCAGATTTGACGGATCGGATATCAGCAGACATGTCTCCGCTGACCTCCGATGCCCCATAGAGATGCATGGGGCATCTGTTCAGATCCGCCTGAAAAACGGACAGGCGGATCTGAACGGTCCACCTGTGTGAAAGGGGCCTTAGAATTTCGGCTTGTACCTCTGATTCCAGCTATAGAAAGATTTCCCCTCGCTTTCTGTTTTAGTGATGTTTTTTTTTTTTTTTTTTTTTTACCCCTAAGTAAGGAGAACTCTTCTCAAAAGCAAAACCGACAGAAATAAATTGGTAGGGTTTTATTAGATCCTTTGTCAGATTTATATTGTCTGTTTCCCTGATGCAGATTTTCCTATACTTCCTGTCTGGTTTTAAAAGTGTCCGTAGAAAAAAAAGTGACAGACAGCAGTAAATCCTGATGGTTCTAATCTCCACTCCATCCCAAACTGGAAAAAAAAAAAAAAAAAGTTTTGGCTTTAGATATACTGTAGATCTTTGTGTAATTCCACACATTAAATGACATGCAGGGCCTTTTCCCCCAAATCATCTTCTAGAACAGCACATGATAGGCTCCTCTTCCAATATGAACAGGCAAGGCATCACCAAAAAACACTGTAAAAGGAGGAAGTCCCTCTGTGGAACTGGTCAGTAAAGTCTCATTCTCAGGAGCGATGGTGTATAGCAGGAACTGGCCATTTTTTCTGGCGTCTCAACTTCTGGATGAGACGTCCTAATGTGACAGGCATGTCGGTAAGCCTCCCTAAACGCAGACCCCATTAGCACCAGCAGCTGTGTCCGTGCAACTGCTGCATTCTGATAAACTTCAGTGTGCCAGCTCATGCTATATGGGCATCGTTGCTCGTGTGATCGGAGCCTTTATGTGTCTCCACTCCACTTTATGGGGCCCACTTACTTTTTAGTGCCCAGGGAAGGTTATTTGGGTTAAGCTTATATGGAGGTTTTTTGGGGAATTTCTTTTTCTACCCAATGAGCTCTCAGACTAACACTCTTGATGGCACAGTATGTTGGAGTTGGGTATAAGCCTAGAATCTTCACTCGGGCCCCTGGGTAAGCCATTGTGCTGCTGTGACAGCAGTGGTGTTGGACGCCCAGATAGGACATGTCCACATCGGTCTGTACCTAGTGCAACAGAGGTTTGGATCAGACCATTGGCTGATCTGAATGACCATAATTGACTGTTGTGAAAACATTAGCCAGTGGGGAACAGACTTTAAGCCAAAAAAGGAGTCTGAAGACCTGCATGGCACCAACGATCTGCTGATCACTGGTGCAATGCTTGACAGGCTCCAAAAAATAAATAATAATAAATGCACATTTTTTTACCTGCACAAAAAATGTGCATTTTTTATTTTTTTTTTTAAAAGGTGAACTTATCCCTTAAGTTGTATCTTCCCTAAGTGGCCGATGTATAATGGTCTGTCTTGGTATAAGGATGCTATTTTTATGTAGGTTACCTTATTTTCTCCAAAAAAAGCAGAAGTAGAGATATCCAGGAAAAAGTTGTTTTTCCATTTTTTTTTTTTCTCCTTTACCTTTTTTATGTCTTGATCCATGTTTTACTTAGTAGTGGAGCTTTCCTTAAAAGTTTTTTGTTCAGTTACCTGCTGCCTGGGTGTATCTGCCTGGTAGAAGTTTTATACTCCCACTGGGGCAAGTTTAAGGCTGATTTTATGAAGTTTCCTAGCCCATTGTGAGGGCCTTCTTAGCGGGATTTAGGGTCTTCTTTCACTTGGGAATGGACAGTAGAAGGCCAATTTTGTTTGCAACAGTGGCTATGGGGACTACGTGCAGACATCCTTGCTATATACCTTTACAGGGGTAAAGATCTGTCTTACAGGATGTCTGCAGCGGTAATGGTGCTATTCAGGGGCAGACTGGCAACTTTCAGCCCATGGGGAAAGCACAAACCAGAGGCCCATGGTGCAGCGACTCGGCCCCCCTCCCACTCTCCTTCTTCCTCGTCCTCCTCCTGACCCCCATTCCAGGCTGAAGCCCTGCTCCAGATACTCTCTACTCACCGGCTGAATTTGGGTTTCCAGCCTGGCCAGCAGGGGCGGTTGCGGGGAGCTGGGACAGCTCGGTTGGGGCTGGCCAGGGGAGGAGAGTCTCAAGTGAAGCATGGAACCGGCCTCCTACACAGTGTATATCATCCATGCTGGGGAGGAAGGCCTGCGCTCTGTCCTTGTCTTCATCCCGCACTTTAGTCTTCATCCCACACTCAGTAGGTCATTGGCAGAGACGTTTTACTTCTCTTAACCAAAAATCCTTTAGGCATGTCTGTGGCAGAAGCGGTGCAGCCTTTTTACAGGACATTAGGGCGGCCCAGGGGGCAATTGCCCCCCTGCCCCCTGGCCCAGTCCTCCCCTGGTGCTATTCATATTATACATTGGTCTGAGAAACCTATAGTTACTCTTGCCAGGACCCTCTGGTATGTTCAGTTATGGTTTGGAGGCTGTACCACTTCTTGTGTACTGTTTATCCCGTTACTGTATTTAGGTTCTGCTTACCTCTTGCCTTTAAGGGTGCTCCAACTCATGGCTGTATGTTCTTCTTGAGCCAAAAAGTGGGCCCAGTAGATTTCTTAATTACCCTTTTACATTGTTATAGACTAATGGTTTGATTTACTAGAACTGGGGAGTGTGAAATCTGGTGCAGCTGTGCATGGTAGCCAATCTGCTTCTAACTTCAGATTTTGCACTCCCTAGGTTTAGTAAATTAAGCTCTAAGTGGCTTGTGTGTGTCCTTAGTTCGTCAAGGCCTCAAGTCCTGCGGAACTTTGTACTAGGTTAGCCAGGAGCCAATATGTGTGTGTTGGTTATGTACTCAAGTTTTATTTTTTCCTTTTGCAGTGTAGGTCTCTTGCATTTTGGTTTTAATATCCCTCTCTTGAGTGGATCTCATACCTGAGGCCATCTGTAATATTCATGGTCTGCACTTTGGGAAGAGAGCTTTCCTGCTTTTTTCTTTTTTTTTTTTTTCTCCTCCCTAAAGTAGTAAGTTCTGTTATCCTCTCATGTGCTGTCCCTGAAGACAATTTGGGAAATCCAGAGTTAAGACTGGTAACTTTTTTTTCCCAGGAGTCTTCCAGGACAGCAAGATTCCTACCCTTGTGTTATTATTTTTTTTTTTTTGAAGAGACAAGAACTCACTGCTCAAGGTGGTGTAATTGCCTGATTTTTTTTTTGTTGTAGGTGTTTTGCTTCAGATTAGGTCCTTCGGTTCTCTTTTATAACTGACCAGTTTGGCAGAGGGACTTCCTTAAAAGTGTTTTCGTGATGCTTTTTCTGTTGTAGGGGTAACCTATCTCTTATGTGCTTTTCCTGGAAGACTCCTGAAAATACAATTACTGTTAGGTTTAAATAAAATCTGCTAATTTTCCCTTCTATAGTGGAAGATCAGTTGTGTGTTGTCACTGATTGTAACCAAGATATTGAATATTATCTGTCAGGACTTATACTTTATAGAGTAATGCCTCGTACACACGCAACGATTATCGGCCGACCAAGCGTCCGACTTTTGTCCAGAGTGGTGTTTTGTTGGTTGGAATGTGCCTAGACTGCACACGAATTTTCTCGGCCAACAAAAATCTACTTCAGAAGTGATGCCATGTGTTGGTTTACGTTCCGTGTGTTTTTTCTTCTCTGAGCATGCCCAGTCTTGCTCATCAGATTTTTGTCTGCCGAAATCTGTACTGACTGATGGAAAATCGGCCGTTGTGTTGACGGCCAACAAAAATTGTATAGCCTGCACACCAGATTTTTTTCGGCCGAAAAGTCAGAGTCGGTTGTCGGAAGCATCATACTAACAAGCCGAAAATCAGCCGATCGGACGTTGGCCGAAAATTCACGGCCAATAATCGATGCGTGTGTACGAGGCATTAGGAAAGACTATTTCTGATTGGTGCTGTGCACACAGGAGCATCTAGTGCCAAAGTACATGATGATTCACTTTTGTAATCTGGTGAGCAAGTAAGGATATTGGAAGACAACTCAGAGGTACTCTTTGGAATGGCTTATATATATATATATATATATATATATATATATATATATATATATATATATATATATATATATATATATTTATTTTGCAGCAAGGAAGCATAATAATATATTCAGCTGCCTCAGACTTCTCAGTAAGAGTTCAGATAAACAGGAGATTGTTAAAGCAGTAGGAAGGTTCCAGAAAAAATCCAAAATGTTGGGCCCCTGGGAGCTTTTCCATAATGTGCAAATATGCACAGATTATTTACACATTATAGTACACTTACGAATGAAAGCGATCTTCACCAGTGCGATGTCCATGTTCCCCTCCATTGCCTGTGCTTCCATTTTCACCCATGCTTTTTCTAGGTTCATAGTCATTGAGCATCTTTATTGGCCGAGATGATGTAACCCCCACACAAGCACACAGGCATGCTACTGCTGACCTCTTCTTCTCAAAATGCTGATTGCCTAGCTTTGATACTCTGACTCAGAGACTAGTTTGCAGCTAAGGAGTTGCAATTTCAATGAGACTTGCTGCATGCTTGCTCCAGCGTTTTAAGAAAAACTAGATACTCTTGCAGCCAACGTATAGGTTTCCTTAAAAATAATATAGCATTGAGTTGAGCCCTAACATCACCTCCAGCTTATTGGTACTCATTTTGCAAATTTTTACTTTTTTATTTTTTAGAAATGCTTGATAGATCTTTGGCCCTCACAGTTAGTATGCCCAAATAGCCAAAATAATTTGTGAAGGAAGGAATCAGGAATTTACAAGTCATCCATGTAGCTTTAGAGACTCCTCTTGATAACTTTGTCTTCAGATCATAATTGACAGGTGTGTGTGTGTGTTAGGATGCAAAACTAAATACAAATAAACACCATTTTTCATTTAAAAAATATTTTATCTGTCCAAAATGAATCCCATTCACCCAAACAGACATAAATTAGCAAAGTTCTTCACAAATCTATTACAAAGTATATGCAAGCAGTCAGTTGATCGAATCAGTGTAGCGAAGGCCAATATAGTGATATCAAAGATAGGCATATCACACGTGTTTATAATATTACTCATTTCTGATAAAAAAAAAAAGCAGACATTCCTTGGCAAACGGAATGTCTGCTTTTTTCCAGTCCCCTGCCTATCCCAACACAAAATGACTGTAAATACTTGCCCCGCCCTCTGACGTTTCCGGTAGGCATAGGAGCTGGGATCTCGAAATCCTATGAGAATACACCTTAGCTGGAAGATACTTTGACATCGCCTTTACCTTCCCAAAGTTTTGGAGGCCAGAGTCGAGATGAGTAATTTTTTTTTTGGGAGGGGGGGGTGTATAGCCTGTTTAAAAGGGGCTGACAGAAAAAAGCACACCATTCGCTATGGAAGGTCTGCTTTAATTTATAGACACACACTAGTTTGGCCAACGTGGCCCTTCATTTATCAAAGAGTAAAAAAACCTGTCTGTCACCCAAAGCAACCAGAAACTAAAAGCTCCTTCAGGCACATTGATAAATGTAGTCTAGAAATGTTGTCCTTCCTGCTTCACAAGTAAACCATTAGCGACAATATTTGATTTGTTTTCCTTATTATAGTCATGCAAAGAGGGAAACCCCCCACAATTAAATTGGTTTTACGGTAATCATTTAGCAGCCACCAGTCAATGGTGCTCCATTAATTTTTTTCTTAGATTGGTACTGGTAGGAAATGTATAGGTTTTTTGTTCCATCTTGAAGGACATACAACACATTTAACAATAAAGTCCCCAAAGTGTTTATTTTATGCCCATCATTTGATTCTAAATTGAGTTTCCCTACTACTAAAAACTCCTTTTAGCCAGTACTTGAGTTGTGTACTTCTCCATGACTGTTCCAAGTCCTAACATTATGTGCTTACCTGTTGTTTGTGCTGTGATGCCATATTAGCCGATCAGGTGAAGGATGTGTAAGGGCAGTCAACCAGCCTTTCCCATATTGAGTCTTGAATTGTATGAGCCAAGTCCAAGACTTTCCAGCAAGCTTTCAATAAAGACTTCCATTTTCGTCTTGCTGCCTGCTATTAATCACTTAAGCAGCATTTTGAGTTTTCCAGTGTAAACTAAAACTTTGCCCCTGTTAAAGACCTTTCCATGTAGTAACACAGTGAAGTTCCCCTCCCCACATTTGTCCTGCATTTTTCCAAGGAACTTTAATTTAGATCTCTCTTGAAGTCCTACCTGCAGGTATATTTAGATCCATGGTGTACCATGACCCAGTTAGATCTCAGAGTTATGGCCTGTACACACGCACCGATTGTCGGCCGTAAATGTTCGGCCAACGTCCGATCGGCCGATTGTCGGCTTGTTAGTATGATGCTTCCGACAACCGACTGCGACTTTTCGGCCGAACAAAATCTGGTGTGCAGGCTTTAAAATTTTTGTTGGCCAACAAAGAACGGCCGATTGTTCGACAGTTAGTAAAGATTTCGGCCGACAAAAATGTGATGATCAAGACTGGGCATGCTCAGTGAAGAAAAAACACACGAAAAGTAGACCAGAACATGACATCACTTCTGCAGTTGGTTGTTGTTGGCCGACAAAATTCGTGTGCAGTCTTGAGCACTTTTCAACCAACAAAACAGCACCGGACAAAAGACGGCCGAACCGTCGGCCGACAATCGGTACGTGTGTACGGGGCTTTAAACTCACCTTTGCCATACATGACTTGGCATTTACTTAGCAATCAATTGGCCTTTTTAACATAGAGGAGCCCTTGAAATAACTCGTGTTTCATGGATCTCTTGCCAATAGTTTCTATGTTTTCATTTTACAATACATTAGCCTTGTGGTATTTGGAAGAATGCTCCTCAAATTGGTGGTATTCCGGGAAAAATGCTTCATACATTGGTGGTCTTTGGGAAGAATGCTTCCCTTAGAGATTGCTAAAAAGATTATTGGGAATTGTGATTATATCTCCGAAAGTCAGAAATTGCTCTTTGTTCAATGAACCCTCAGAAACCTCTGGAGGAACCCTGGGTTTCCACGGAACCCTGATTGAGAAAGGCTGTCTTAAAAATACTTCAGTTAGGAATTCTCGTTTTCTGTAGAAGAGGGGTGCCGAAAGAGCAGAGTTGGGTGAGAATTGTGCAGAGTTTAGGTGTATTGCAGTTGTGATAGGGTTATTCATGGGCTGTTTATCTTCTTGGCGAGCTCCATTGGACCTTTTTAGCCCAAATAGGCTGACATTTTGCTTTAGCACTAAGCTGGTAGAAAACGTAGAAAAAGTAGAAAACTTCTAGTAACAATCACTGCTGAAACTTACAGTGGTGTCCCCAATTAACTGATTATCACAAGCAAATCTTGATCATATTGCTTGTCTAAATCAGACCTTAGCTTGCTAATAAAGGGCCAACAGGGTTTCCATTTTTCATCCAGTGCATGAAGGAAGGGGTCACTCACGTTACTACACAACAAAGGTTAAAGTTTAGTTTAGCCAGGAGAACACCCTTAAGCCATAGCTTCATGCTTCTTGTCAGCAAAAACTAGAACCGACTGTGCTTGTAATGTACTAAACACAGTGAGTAGCACACAGCTTCCAATAACTTGCTAATGGCACACTCCAGGCTGCGACAGTGATACTAAAAGGCAAAATAAATATAAAATAGAGTATCAGTGTTTTATCTGTAAAGAAAAATTATTAGGAATCCATAACATAAGAATGGCTCCTGAGGAGGATGTCTCCAGCTTGACCAATCAACTGCTGGAAAACGTGGCTCTCTAGACCGTCTTGGTCACAGCGGGCAGCAAGCAACATGACCAGCAAAGCACGAGATGGGCAAGGCCTTGGTTCTGTCTTTGTTTTGGGGGTAAATAGCCGTGTGGTGTTGAGTGATTGTACTGATTTTCTTTTGTCCCTTCTTAACATCAATCCAGTTCAATTCCATAATGACCAACAAAGTAACTCATGGTATCAACAAAATTGTGTCTTACTATACTTAATTTCCCGTCTACTCTCCTAAGAATCCAACCTAACCGGGATGGTGGTTGTGGAAATGCATGGTGTTAATTCCATTTTAATCTTTGCATGTATTTTTGATTTTTTTTTTTTTTTTACTTTTGGTAAAAAAAAAAAAAGAGCATTTTCAGAAACTTGCCAGTGACCAATCCGTTTCTGACAATGCTTGTGAAGATCTGTCATACTGTAATGTTTATCAGGCAGTTGGGTTTATATATTGACAGTACGAAGGACATGGTTTGCAGAAACCCCTAGCAAGCAATCGGAATACTTTCAGCAATCAATCAGTAGTGTTGTTTAAATTTGATTGCTTGCCAAGGGTTGCTTCACCCTGTTGTCCTTGGCGCTATTATTTTAAAACCTCAGAAAGGCTGCCATATGCATTCCTGTCTGAGCATTCATGATAGCTTACTGTTTAATAAATATAACTGATGAAAGGATTGAGGTACAGCTCTAATCTAACCTCACTTTTGACTCTGTTTTTCCTGTCTACACTAATCATATTGATACATTTAATTAAATTTCCTTACTGTAAACTGGTGTCTGGTGGAAAAGCAGATTTGCTGTACCTCACTCTTTTCTCAGGGGAGCTGTTGGCAGCTACATTACATGGCTTGTGCCCAGCCATCTTGATTTGCTGATGGTCTAACGGCATTTATATCATATGTGAATGACTTTGTCCTTTGATGGTCCTAGATGGGTGAAAACGCTGAAACCAATGAAATGGTCAATGGATCCACTGAACAGAGATCAAGTTCAAAAGAATCCAGCCCTATTCCATCGCCAACTGCTGACCGCAAGTCAAAATCAGGAATGCAGCCGCAGACTGCCGCCACATTACCCGCCAAAACGCAGGATATTCCTTCCGCTCAGTTTGAAGGCATCCTACATCGTAAACATGAATGGGAAACACACAACAAAAAAGCCTCAAACAGGTACGTACAAGATGGCCTCTTAGGCAAACCGCAAAGTTCATTAGTGCATTATTTTTGGTTGCAACTTGGATCAAACCAAAGCTGTAAATGTGTATGGGGGCATGTGATCGCTCAAGACTGAATTACTAAGGCCGCGGCCATACATGGTGCAAATTTCTTTTCTGCAACCACGGCTTGCAGGAAGGAAATTCACATGACTCCCCCCATCAACACAAATAGTGCTGACAGGGAAATCAGCAATTGTGGTCTTCTCCCGGCAGGGGGTGTGGGCGGGGGAAGACAGTGATTATCGCTAGTGGCTATAGCAGCCCCTTTCGATAATCTGAAGCAAATCTGGCAGGCTGGTTGTACCCAAGTTTATCGAACAACTTGATACATTCAGCCCATTAACGGTTCGAATCTTGGTTGGTTTCTGCTGAACCAGCCGAGATTCGAACCGTGTATGGCCGGCCTTAGTTACACATACATATATTCCAAAACAAGTTTGAACACAGTTACACTTACTTAGTGAAGAGTTCCTGTTCCAAAGTGTCAATTACCAAGTCATTTAGTAACCAGTCAGAATTCATCTTGTAGTTGTCTGAATGAATCCTGATTAGTTGTTGCAAAAGAAGAACATTGGGCAAAACCTACTTCTAAAAATGCTCCCTCCTAACACCTATTCTAACTAACCTGTGTAAGAAAGAGCTGTATACTTATCTATGTTCAGGCTGCTCCGGTCACATGATCCAACTCCCATGTGTCAGCCAAAGGCAGCTGCAGAAGAGAGAACACTCCTACAACAGCTAGTAATGCCTGGGAGTGGTGACGTCACCATGGCTTCAATGGCCTATCTGTTGTCGGCGCTCCCTCCCCTTTCCCACGCAGCTGCTGGCTGATACAGAAGACCTGGATCACGAGATTGGACAAGAGCAGCCTAAAAAAATAGGTAAGTATACAGATCGATCTTACACAGGTTATTCAGCATAGTTGTTGGGGGGGGGGGGGGGGTTTAAAGAGTAGATAGGTTTTGCCTGGAATTCCACTTGAAACATCAAGATTTATATCTTAAAAATACAACATTGCCATATTTCAGAAGATAGTTATGACATCCCTTCTCCTTAAAGCCCAAATCCAAGCATCAGATTGTCCCCCTTGAGGTCTATTCAAGCAGTATTTTTTTTTCTTTTTACTTGCCTTTTCTTTAATATCTTCTTTCTGGGGACTCGCTGGATCCTCTTCCAGTCTTCCGGCCAGTGGGTGATTCTGGATGACAGAGGGCTTCTCTAACATGATGACATTATCTGGCTCTCTGTATTGATAAATTGTGAGTGTAGGTGCTGTGCTTTGGTGGAAGGACCATGAAGTCATTCCTTAGTCTTCCACGTTTAGTTATGCCAGCCATCAATAAACCCCGGAAGCCTGAGGACATCTTGTGACTACGAAGAAATACTGCATGGGACTGCTATGGATTGCAGTCTGAGACAATTCCTTTTTTTTTATCCCCTCCAGGGTGATATTAAAAACAATAGTTAGGCTTTACATTAAAAATAAAAAAAATTGTCATTCCCTTTATAAACGTTCGAAGATTATTTTATTTATTCCATTATGACACCTGTGAATCTAGAACTGCTGTAGGTTTGTCATAGACATCTTAAATAGAAAAACCGAATATGTATTATATATATTTTACATTCTCAAGGTTCCCTTGGAGGTTGGGTTGTGTTATTTGATTTGCTGATTTGTTTCCTGTAGGTCTTGGCATAATGTATACTGTGTGATAAACAATCAAGAAATGGGATTTTATAAAGACTCCAAGAATGCAGCTTCCGGTATTCCCTATCACAACGAAGTCCCGGTGAACCTGAAGGAAGCCGTCTGTGAAGTAGCCACTGACTACAAGAAGAAAAAGCATGTATTCAAGCTGAAGTAAGTGGTCTGCACTCCACTTCCTCTCAGTGTTCATTCCTCATATTTTTGTCTATTAGGAATCTGAGCAGCTGTTGGTAAATTTATATCCATAGTTAATGCATATGTTTCAATTGCAATCATTAAAATTGCTTGCTTTACATTTATTTGTATCAGATGACACTACTGTCTGCTGGTCTTTATGTAGCTGTTGTCTTGTAATTCAGGCTAGCTGGTTAACTAAAGGTTTAGGGCAGGGATGTCAAAGTCTATTTCATTGTGGGCAGCGTTAGCATTATCGTTGCCCTAAAAGGGTTGTTGTATCTGTAAGACTATATAAATGTATCCAGGGCTTTTTTTTCCTCAGTGAATAGGTGCAGAACTGAATCAGGTCTTCAACCCCCTTCCTTTACCGAACCACTGTTTAGGGGTGTGCTATGTACGGATTGCAGAGTTCAGAGGTGTGCTATGTACTATAAGTATAGTTTCAGGGGTGCCCTATGCACATATTGAAGAGTTCAGGGGTGCTGCAAACAGGGTCCAGAGTTTAGGGGTGCTGCAAACAGGGTCCAGAGTTTAGGGGTGCTGCAAACAGGGTCCAGAGTTCAGGGGTGCTGCGAACAGGGTCCAGAGTTCAGGGGTGCTGCGAACAGGGTCCAGAGTTCAGGGGTGCTGCGAACAGGGTCCAGAGTTCAGGGGTGCACTACATACAGGGTGCAGAGTAGGGGTGTGTTATGCAGTGTGCAAGGTTCATCTCTCTTTCACAGGCTGTCCACATCTCACTTGCACCCCTCCTTGGCTTTAACCGCTGCACCATTCCCCCCATTCCCTACCTCTGCCCTCCTTTCCCAAAAGCTGCATCTCATCTGCGGGCTTCTAGTACCTCTTGGGTAGTGTAGGTGGCTCTGCTTCTCTCACTGGCAGGGAGATTGGTCGGCATCTGTGCACCCGGGCACAGAATGGGGATCCCAGTGCAGCTTACCATGTGATGCCCTAATCCTACACTGCACCTGCATCTCCCTTGTCCCCGCCGTGAGTGCAGGTATCTGTGAGAGCTGCCAAGAGTAAAGCTGTCCTTATAAACTCAGAAGGCTTCTGTGTTTACAAGTGACAGTGGTGATTAGGAAGCAGAGGGCGAGAGCTGGAGGTGGCGGAACTCCCTATCGCCACGTTCTGGCTGAAAAAAAAAAAAGAATGCTAGGGTAACATGAAATGGCCTGAGGGGCTGCATTCGGCCCACGGGTGTTGTGTTTGACACATGTCGTTTAGGATAATTTACCATCAGGTCCTGTCCACCATAGATCTGTCTCAAGCTAGAACTTATACTGGCTTTCATGGTGAACACTAGGAATATTGAGTTAATGGCTGGCATAGCCTTCTCACTGGGCTGCTGCGTAAGAGTCAGTACATTGTTCCAGGGCATCACTGCTGGCATCCGATTTAAGAAAAAAATAAAATGTAATTATTTACCAATTATGTTGTGATCTCGAAGCTGTTTTTTTGTATAATGCTGTGGAATCAGATTAATGATCATTTATAGCCCTGTAAATGAGCAGGTTGGCAGTTATTTGATTGTAATGGGTGTGTTCTGTTTTATAATTACAGACTGAATGACGGTAATGAGTACCTCTTCCAAGCCAAAGATGATGTAAGTACCCCCCCCCCCCCCCCCTTACACCACTGATCATTTCAAAGTGAAAACCATTAGGCTTGTTTTTGAAATGTTTAGCAGACTCCGTGTGATTTCCCCCGACAACCAGTTGGCTGCAATGTACATCTGGCCATACACTAAGCAAAATTCCGTCGGTGGGTGGTCTTGTCAGATCAGCTTCCCCTGAAACCTTTGATTGAAAAATATAAGAGCTTTGGAAAAATTGTCGGCCAAACGGTGCCTACATCCAGTCAGGTGCAAACTCTGTCCTGGTATTTTGGAATCTGAAAGCACCAGCTGTCAGGGTACAGTAGCCACAGCAGGAGATTCATCCATACTTCCATCAGGCCGCAGGCTGAATTAAAACAAATCTATGGGTGTGTCACCGGCTTAAAGTTGAACTATAGTCTTGCTATCAAAAACTGTGTGCAGGCAGACTCTGTATTGCGATCAATGTCTCTTCTGCAACAAAAGAATCCTAGCTGCCTGCTTGCAGTCTTCTTTGGAATGGACACTGAGCTGTGCAAGTGCAGCGCGTTTTACATTCCAGCACAGCGCCTGTGTGCTGGGAAGACTACTACTGTGTGCAAGCGCAGGAGTGATGTCACCCGGCACTGGCCAGTGACAACAGATGAAGCCTGGCACCCGGAAGAAGCTGGGTATAAAATGTTGGCACTGGCGATGGACTTTGGACCTTTGAAAGCTAGGGAAGTATTGCCGAGTTTAGCCCCACTTTAGGCATTTTTTTCTAGCCAGCATTAGATATGTTAGAAATCATGGGCCATAACTCCTCAAGCTGAAGTTGAACTTAATATGCAAACTAGTGTGTAAGGTATTCTGAAATGACATATGACATAATATTGCCTGGGAAGCCACTTTAGCATGCATTTTAAGTGCTCCTGCAGCTTTATGAATCAGGGCTAAGGACTGACACATTTATGCCTTTGGAATGTATAATAGTGGTATTACTAATCCTGGCACCTTTGGGATCAGATGGGCTTGGAGCCAGGGGAGTCTTTTAGTTCAGAGAGATCACTGCTGTGTGCCACCTTCTTTGTTGCGTCTCAGCAGTTTAGTGAGCAGTGACCATGCGGAATCCAGTTTCAGTGCCTGGCTATTTTTGTAACAAAGCCAAGATAAAGGGCTCTCTACTATTAATGACTTTAAGCAGAATGTGTGGTTTTATCCTGCCCAGTGGTTGGAACGAAGTGCCCCGATCAATGTGAGCAGCCATCTTTGCAGTCGGACGTGTTGGGAAAACAGGTGTGTAGGCCCTGCAACCTTCCCACATAACCGCTCCGCCTGGTGCTCAGACCTCGAGGCTGACGACATCTCCAACGTACCAGAAGAAGTAAAGGGATAGTCGGCACTGAGGATGACAACCAAAAAATTGTTTCTTTATTGAAACAGCCTACGCGTTTCGGACATTAAAGAGGTTGTAAACTCGTATAAATTATTTTTTTTTTTTTTTACACCCTGCAAAAGAAAGACATAATGAGCTAGTATGCATCGCATATTAGCTCATTATGCAATACTTACCTCAGAACGAGCCCCCGCCGTGCCGCTCACTCACCTCTATGACGGGCGACATGTCTAGTCGCCCGTCTTCCGGGATCGCGGCATCCGGCCATCTGATTGGCCGGAGCCGCGGTGACGTCACTCCCGCGCACGCGCGCGGGAGCCAACGGTCACGGCACGGGGCTCTGAAGGAACGGCACGATCGGCCGTTCCTTCAGAGCGCATGCGCCAGTGACGTCACTGGCGACATGTAAGGTAAATATCTCCTAAACGGTACATGTTTAGGAGATATTTACAGTACCTATAGGTAAGCCTTATCATAGGCTTGCCTATAGGTACAAGTTGTAGAGGAGGGTTTACTTCCTCTTTAACGTCTGAAACATGTAGGCTATTTTTACAGCGCCCTACGTGTCTTTTTAATAAAGAAATACTATTTTTTGGATATCATCCTTAATGCCTACCATCTCTTTCCTGATACTCATATGTGTACTATGGTGTCTATAGTTCTAGTGTACTTGCCCAGTAGTTATGCGCTCAGGCGTGTTTGAATCCTAGTCTGCACCCACAAGTAAGCTGTCAGCTGCACTGGGCCCATCATCTGTAGCCAGGGCATTCTCCATCACATATGGCTGCGATGGGAAGAACTGTTTGGTCCATAACATGACAGCTTCCTGGTAGGAAGAAACTCTAAGCAACTTCTCCTATCTGCCACTTGAATTCAAGCAAACTGATCCATCCATGCTCAATCCTTAGAAGCAAGGAAAAGAGCCACCACACACCGGATAAATCACATACACTATATTATCAAAAGTATTGGCACGCCTGCCTTTACACACATGTGACCTTTAATGGCATCCCAGTCTTAGTCTGTAGGGTTCAATATTGAGTTGGCCCACCCATGGATGAGCGAGTTTGGGGTGGAGGAACTTTGCTAGCCTGGAGAGTCATGACCCCAACCCGATGGTCAAACATTCCCATAGACACACTCCTAAACCTTGTGGACAGTCTTCCCAGAAGAGTTGAAGCTGTTATAGCTGAAAAAGGTGGGCCAACTCAATAGTAAACCCTACGACTAAGACTCGGATGCCATTAAAGTTCATGTGGGTGTAAAGGCAGGCATCACAATACTTTTGACAATATAATGTACTTTCACGTTTATCGTTGCACATCCACAAACATGCCAATGACCGTCCCTGCCCCAGGAAATGCCCTCTCTCATGCATTTCACCCAGTCAGAGCTTAATTGTAGAGATTAGTAAAAAATTGTAGCTTCCCGGTGGGTTTTGGACTGGAATCTTTCCATGCCTGAGCTCATCCCTACTGCTCACCTACCTGCATGTTTACTCTAAAATCTATTGTGTTACTGCCATTTTCTGAACCCCCCCCCCCCCCCCGCCATCTCATATGTGGTGCTGCTTGAGTAATGAAAGGAGTTGAAATATTTCATAGGTTATGAGCCACCCTCCTGTACATGCCATACAGGTGATTCATAAAATTAGGCTTTGATCCTTGTTGTGACAATACACGTGACATGTCTTCTATTCCGTAGGAGGAGATGAACACATGGATCCAGGCCATCACAAACGCCATCTCATCAGACAAAACCGAGGTGTCCCTGAGCACACAGAGCACTCCAGCATCCAGCCGCGCCCAAACCTTGCCAGCCAGCGTCACCGTCACCACCGAGTCCAGCCCCGGCAAGCGAGAGAAAGACAAAGAGAAGGACAAGGAGAAAAGATTCAGCCTGTTCGGAAAAAAGAAGTGAACTCCAACCTAAAAACAAAACAAAAAATGATACAAACCACTGCACTTCTATACTATTTTTCTTTTCTTTTCAGTGAAATGTCAGCATGCAAGCTCAGAACCAATACATTACTCTGTGCCTAATGTTCCCCCAATGTGATTCAAAGATAATAATTGAAAAAAAAAAAAAACAAAAATAAAAAAAAAACTTTATTTATATAGAATGCTGATAAGACACATCTGACTTGAGGGACATTGGGCATCTATACAAGAGGGAGGACCATTCTTTTTTTCTTTACTTTTTTCTTTCTGTGTTTTTTTTTTTTTTTCTAAGACATTGTAGATTAAAATCTAAATATTTAAACATTTTTCCTCAATTTTGTGAGGCTGTCTTGAAAACAACCCACACTCTTAAGTACACTGATATGATGCAAGGCAGCGGTGCTTTTAGTAATTATAAAACAGTCGATCAACCAAGGTAAAAAATACATTCAGACACCTTCATCACTACCGTGCACACAAGAGTGAGCACTGAATCTCTTTACTATAAAACAGCAGTGTACATAAATGTTAGGTAACTTACAGACTTCAGCTATGGAGGAAGCACAAGTCCCAGCATGCCTGCTAGGCACATTGGTTCTTGTAGTTCCTCTTCCGCTAGGAGTCCTCAGTTACCAGGTCAGATGCACAGGAGTATTTGGTAACCAGAGTGCAGACACAATTTTTTTTGCCTGTAGAAGAACATCACGTGTGTGACTTCCGAATGTTGGAGTTTTTTTTTTTCCACTTGTGAAGGTGGGGAGGCTGTTCAGATATCGGCAGCCCACAGCTCATTAACTTCCACGAGGAGAAGTCTGAGCTGACTGGTGGTTAGAATATAATCTGCCCTAAACACTCATTCAGTCCTATGCTAACACCCAGTCCGTTTCAGAAAAGGGCCCAGAACTTACACAGCCCTGGGGAAGTTAATGAGCTAAGGGCTATAAATCTCTGAGCGGTCCTCGGTGAGCACTAGGAAAGCGTTTCGTTCTTTCCTGGAGAACCTTGTTTTGGAAAGAATAGCAGTTTTAAATACTCTTGTAATTTAAAAAAAACAAAAAAAAAAAACTCTTGTTTTTGTTTATATTTTTTCTGCTGAAATACACTATATTGTATGTTTCTGATTTAATTCTAGTACAAACTATAATGAGAACTAGCTGTATAATAAACTCTTTAAAGGAATCCTCAATGTTAAATGTACAAGTGAAATGAAGCATTTACTGGAACAAAAAAGTAATGTTACTCAACTGATTACTTGCTTGTCAGCTACAGCACTGTGTGTTATAATTTTTTTGCTACTTTATTTTGCTATTTGATACATAGTGTGCATTTCTCTGTCACTGTAACTATTGTAATGAAAAATTTGACATTTTACTGCACAATCAGAATGACATTTATTAGGAATAATCTCCTCTCAATGACTGGGCCTGTAGTCCTGGAAATGGCTTTCAGTTGAATGGAACTGTGCCACTAGAGGCGAAGGGGTCTGGTGGGCTCTGAGGACCTCCGTCAGTTGGTGAAGGGCGGGCCTCCGACCTCCTTTCCCACCTGTCTGTGCTCATTGGAGTGAGGGCCCGTCCTTCACCAGCTGCTGGGCGGGCTGAGGGCTGGTTTGGCCCCTGTTCTAGACTTTTACCCTATCTGTTAAATATATGCTATGTCATTAAATGCTTTTAAAAATGACAGTCACTGGAAGACGTTGGTTTCTTTCATTGCTTGCAGTTTAGGCTCCGGTGCAGTGTTCATTATTATTTTTAGCACAAGAAATATAAAAAAATCGATCACTTTTTTTCTCTGATAAAAAGTGAAGGGAAATGTGTGTGTTTCTGAGTGTACATGACGGCAGCCCAGATGTATCAAACCCATCATGAACCCATCATGAAGGTGAGATTCCAGGGCAGCAGTTTTAATTTCATTTTTTTGAAGGGCAACTTCAGCCTTGTGGTTTATACACAGTTAAAACACCCTTAAAATGTGTTAACCACTTGCCTACCTGGCTTTTTCTGGAACTTTTTGTTTACAAGTTTAAATCAGTATTTTGTGCTAGAAAATTAGTTATAACCCCCAAACCTTATACATTTTATTTTTTAGCAAAGACCCTAGGGAATAAAATGGTGATTGTTGCATTTTTTTTATGTCACACGGTATTGCAAACGCAATTTTTTTTGGAAAAAATACACTTAAACAAAACACAATAGTTGATCCCCTCCCACTTCCCCCTCCTGCCCTCCCCCTTCCCCCTCCCGCCCTCCCCCTTCCCCCTCCCCCCTCCCGCCTTCCCCCTCCCGCCTTCCCCCTCCCCCTCCCGATCTCCCCCTACCCCTCCCGATCTCCCCCTACCCCTCCCGATCTCCCCCTTCCCCTCCCGCCCTCCCCCTTCCCCTCCCGCCCTTCCCATCCCGCCTTCCCGCTTCCCCTCCCGATCTCCCCCTACCCCTCCCGATCTCCCCCTTCCCCTATTTTTAACGGTTTTGATTGTTACTTATGTTTCTACTCATAGGTGCCATACATGTTTTTTTGTATGCTTTACTTATTTTTCAATAAAAACTTATTATACAAAAATAAAAAAAACACAATAGTTGAAAATAGAATCTAGGACAAAATGGACTTTATAGGCACAGGCAGTGCATGTAATTAAAAAGAAAATGTATTAATGGTCATACATATCAAAATCTACAATATATATAATACAATACATACAAAAATGTTAAAAACACTTAAGAAATGTACAGTTATCCAAACCTAACCATAGGTGTCCAAAGTGGATGGGGGACCCCCTACGGTACCCACTAGAGGTATGGATAACCGAGTATACAGGCTAGAGTGCAAGCTCTAGCCTGTATACTGTACAAGAAATGTACAGTTACCCAAACCTAACCATAGGTGTTCAAAGTGGATGGGGAAACCCCTACGGTACCCACTAGAGGTATGGATAACCGAGTATATAGGCTAGAGTGCAAGCTCTACATGTTTCGCGATCTTAACGCTTCTTCAGGAGCTTTTCTAGTCATTCTATATATAATAAAATAGAGAAACCTATAAAATCCAATTTAGGTTTAAATACGTGATATATAACATCACCAACGTGTTCACCAAACCTCACTGAGGTTGAACACTTTGGTGATGGTTATATATCACGTATTTCAACTTACAGTAAACATATAAAATCCATTTTAATTTGAAATACGTGATATATAACCATCACCAAAGTGTTCAACCTCAGTGAGGTTTGGTGAACACGTTGGTGATGTTATATGTCACGTATTTCAACTTAAATTGGATTATAATTTAACTGTATGTTTCTCTATTTTATTATTTTTAGAATGACTAGAAGAGCTCCTGAAGAAGCGTTAAGATAGCAAAACATGTAGAGCTTGCATTCTAGCCTGTATACTCGGTTATCCATACCTCTACTGGGTACCATAGGGGGTCCCCCATCCACTTGACCATTATTACATTTTCTTTTTAATTACATGCCTATACTGCCTGTGCCTATAAAGTCCATTTTGTCCTAGATTCCACTTTCAACTGATTATATGGGATGTGGCACACAGCTTTATATTTTTACTCATGCACACTTGTTGGTACCACCCCACGGTAGTGTATATCCCTAATATTAATTCCTCTTCAAATCACAATAGTTACCCCAAGTTTTTTTTGTATAATGTGAAAGATGATGTTAACTGAGTAAAAAGATACCCAACATGTCACGCTTCAAAATTGTGCACGCTCTTGGAATGGCAACAAACGACAGTACTTAAAAATCTACAATCTCCTGTTTAGCGTTACAGAGAAGGTCTAGTGCTAGAATTATTGCTCTCGCTCGAATGTTTGCGGGGATACCGCATGTGTGGTTTGAATAATGTTATGTATGCGTCCGCTTCTGTCCGTGAGCACAGAGGGATAGGGGCGCTTTAAATTTGGTTTTTTTTATCATTTATTTTACTTTTTATTTTTACACTGTCCATTAAATTTCTTTTTTTTTTAATCACTTTTATTCATATTACAAGGAATGTAAAAAACACTTGTAATAGAAATAAGGATGTCAGGTCCTCCTTTTATGGAGAGATCTGGGGGCAAAAAGACCCCAAATCTCTTCTTTACCTTTAAAAGCAAAAGATTTAAAAAAATGTAACTTTCAATTTTTTTTTCCATTCTGGACCAGAAGTGACATCATGATGTCACTCTGGTCCTCCAGGGCCGTAGTCCATAAGTTAACTCTTAAATTGCCTATGGGAGCAGACCGCCGTATCGTCGGATCCTTTCTCGGGCGAACCGGCGATAACGGTAAGCCCGAGAAGCACCGGCCCGCCCCTTAAGAAACCGACCCAGTGGCTCATGAAGTGCTCGGGCCGGTTTAATGAGTAAGCCAACTGTCTGCTAAAAAAAAATGGTACTGGGGCTGATAATCCTGTGGTTTACCAGCCATAATCCTGGTAAACCACTATTTTTTTTGCACAGTTACATTGGTCCAGGTTTGACTAAAACCGTGGTTAAGACTAAGGCCTGCATTAGCAGAAACACATCACTTGTTTTGTTCCTGGATTTATTTATTTTTTTTTACCCTAATATTTTCAAGAAAGATGATTGAATTTTAAGCTTTTGAGTTGCTTAGCTCTTTTGACATTTGTAGAGGCTTTGAGCGGGGCACCACTAAGGTATCTAACCTTATTTGAAATCGGACTTTGGGGTGGCAGCGCTGTCAGTCTTTGTTGTTTCCCTGTCTCTCCACCTCATACAGTCAGAGAATGCCTTGAATTCACTGAGAAAAAGGCATTTTAGTGAATGGCACCCATGCCAAGTGAGCAACCCACCCTTCACAATGCAGCATGGCACCTGCTCACCCATCAAGGGCATCATAACAATGTCTTGCATGTTTCTCAGCATGCAAGGCAATCTCTGATTGGACAAGATATTTACCTCATCCAATCAGAGAATGTTTTGCACTCATTGAGAAAACTACCATATGTCCTATAAATGGTGACAGTGCCAAGCGAGGGATGCCATGTGCTAACTATACAGCAGGGCAGCCGCACAGCACAGGACCCAGAAAACCAGGGCGATCACTGGAGTAGAGGTGACTCATTATGGAGAGTCTCCATTCCACAGCTATGGCATATGTATTGTTACATTGGTCAAACCTGGAGCAATGTAACAATGCAAAAAAATCATACCTGTAGTTTAACTTGGAGAATTTTCCGTCAGTTTGTTAAAAATTAAAAGTCAACAGCTACAGAGAAGGTAGCTGCTGAATTTTATTGAGGGTACGTTCACACTGAATGCATGTTTGAAATAGTGCACGTTCACCTGAACTCTCACGATTTCAAAGCCACATTTCAGTGCGAGTTAGGGGGCAATTTGAATGACATCTGTGTGGGTTCATGCACAGAGGTCTATTGAAGTCGCCAAAAGTATTGCAGGAACTATTATGGGAAATCGGTGCGGCATTGCAAAGTCAGCGTTGCCACGATTGGAATAGTGCAGTTACCGGCAATAGGTTGCGATTTGATGTGTCAAATCGCGCTGATATGAACAGGGGCTTAAAAGGACACTCCACCTGTCGTGGGATCCAGCACCAGCCTCACCCGGGCCAGGTCTTTGGGTCACCAGTGCCACCATGTTTTCTGTTGGAGGTCGCCTGTGATTCTTTGAGGCTTCACACTGAATGCCCAAGCTGCACTACATTATCTGTCCCATGATGTTGCTGGGAGATGAACTTCTGTTCTGGCCGCCTAGGCCAGTGGTCTCCAAACTGTGGCCCTCGCTTGCTTTTATCTGGCCTTTGGGGCACAATCCCCCCCCCCCCAATGACACTGACTATGGGACACAATTCTCCCCCAATGACACTAACCATGGGCCACAATTCCCTCTAATGACACCAACCATGGGGTACAATTCCCCCTAATGACACCAGCCATGGGCCACAATTCCCTCTGACACCAACCATGGGGTACAATTCCCTCTAATGACACCAGCCATGGGCCACAATTCCCTCTAATAACACCAGCCATGGGCCACAATTCCCTCTAATAACACCAGCCATGGGCCACAATTCCCTCTGACACCAACTATGGGGTACAATTATTCCCAATGACACCAATCGTGGAGCACAATTCCTGCCACTGAAACGATTAGGCATTATGTTTTCCCACTGACATTGGGACATTTTCTACTCCCAATGGCCACAGTCCGGACCCAGCTAAAGTCTGAAGGACAGTAAACTGGCCCTTTGTTTAGAGACCCCTGGCCTATGCGATCAGAATGGAAGTGGAGAATACTAGGTACCTGCTCTACACCCCCCCCCCCCCCCTCCCAAAGAAAAATCCAAATATGATAGAGGAGGCAGAAAAACAACCTTTTGGGTTAAACTCTGCTTTATGCCCTTAGGAAACTGCCTACACGTATTTAGGGCTCTTCCAACCCAGCCTGCTCTGAAGAACAAGCTGTTTTCCTGTGCAAGCTGGTATCTGTTCTGTAATAAGGGGGGAGGGGGTTTCTTTCAATGCAAGCCACTCATTTTTTATTTATTTTTTAAATCGGTGACATTTCCTGAATTTCTAGAAACACACACAAATGGACAGGTAGCTGCAGTGCAGACCTGCTACATTTTGCTGCACCTTTGTCTCTTTGTGGTGTGAATGGGGCGCAGAGAAAGTACAGATCTCCACACACACAATGGGCACAAGACTTCAAAATATATATATATTTTTTTTTAATGTTCTACATTTGTAAAAGTTTGTTACCCTGAACACCTAGCTTCAGTGTAACTTCCAATCAGGGAGTGTGCACCATCACCATTCATGACTGATGCAGAACTTTCCATCATAGCAGGTAAGTGGTAGATGGATGGTAAACAACAACCAAGAAAAATTCCCAGCTCAATTCCAGTCAGCCTGCAACAAACCGAGGTGTCACAGGGGCTGTTTGCACACATTTGAAAATGCAAGCTGCAGAGGTCGCAACAAGGACCCCGGTATTCTCTGCAGTCCTAGCTCTATAAATTTTGAGAGCCTCTATAGCAGGAGCACATATATAGTAATGGCTAGATTGAGGGTAGGTATGCCTGGAGGGGGAACCCACTGCTCCTTAAAGGCACAGGGGTGCACTGGGCACCCATCGAAAAGCACAATGGCAGCAAAGGTTTCCAGTGTGCCCCCTCACTATGTAACCAACAGTACAAACAAATGGCAACCAATCCAACCTATAAATGCCCAGTTAATGGTTGGGGCTGCTGCCATTTGTACGGGTGGGTGATGAGCAGGTTGCAGGTCCAAATCCGCTCCAGCCGCCTGTGCGTGATGGTGCATAGGGCAGCTGGACACAGCTTAGTCCACAGGAAGTAGTGGCTCCATTGAGCAAGCACAAACTATGGAACCACCACTAATATTGATCTGCTGTTATGGGAAAACCATATATTATCCTGGTGTGAAATTAAAGCACTGGAAATATCCTGGATTAATAAGCAGGTTTAGATGTAAGTGTGGATGTTTTTGGTAATATTTTTTTTTTTCAATTTTAAAAACATTTTACCCTTGGGCCTGGAAAATTGAATATGTCTGTAAAGTGTCTGGAAGCATAGCACGAGTTGGAAACCATGGGGCTGATTTACTAAAACTGGAGAGTGCAAAATCTGTTGCAGGTGTGCATGGTAGCCAATCGGCTTCCAGGTTTTTTTTCTTCAAAGCTTTAGTAAGCTAAAGATAGAAGCTGATTAGCTACCAAGCACCGCTGCAAGAGGTATTGCACTCTTCAGTTTTAGTAAATCAACCCCCATGTGTTCTGTTATACAATAGAACATGAAAAATAATCCTACATTTGTGGCATCATAAAGTCCATTTTCATCCATATCGAAAAGTCAGACAGGTTTCTGTCCAAGTCATGGTGCAGATGCAAGACCACCATTATATAGACCTGCACTACAAGGACCACCTCGCTATAGACCTCGACTACATGTAGTCACTCCAGGGATCACTTCCTATAGATCTCCACTATAAATGGGCACTACAAGGAACACATCCATATAGACCTCCTTTATAAGTGGACAGTCCAGGGAATACCTCCCCCTAAAAGTGGGCACTCTAGCTAATGCCTCCCTACAGACCTCCACCAAAAAAGACACACCTGGGACCCCCACCCTTTAGGCCTTCACTGCACATGGGCCCTTCAGGGACTGCCTTGCTGTAGACCTCAACTACAGGTGGGCACTCCTGGGCCCACCTCCCTAGGGATCTCTACCAGAAGTGGGTACTCCAGGGACTGCCTCCCTATAGAACTCAGCTACAAGTGGACACTCCAGAGACCTCTTCTCTTTAAACCTCAACTACAAATTGGTCCTCAGGGTCTCATCTTGCAGTTGTACAAGATGTCACAAAGACAACCATTGGGGCCAGTTAAATAACAATGCCTCCCTAATTAGCAGTGCGACCCCAGTGGATGCCTGGACATTTGGGGATTTCTACATCACTGCTCAGTGAAAGCAGCACAAATATCTTTGCTCTCCCAGTAAGTCACAAATAAGAAAAAGTATGGCACAGCACAAAAGCATGCTTATTTAGTAGGAAATTATAGATATATACA
Organism: Pelophylax lessonae; assembly: GCF_965119305.1. Lineage (NCBI taxonomy): Eukaryota > Metazoa > Chordata > Amphibia > Anura > Ranidae > Pelophylax > Pelophylax lessonae. Next base: position 655,670,042 of record NC_138770.1, read on the forward strand.
GTATCTCACAAAAGTGAGTACAACTGCAAGTCCAACATGGCACCTCAAGGCAAAGAACTCTGAGGATCTGAAAAAAGAATTGTTGCTCTACATAAAGATGGCCTCGTCTATAAGATTGCCAAGACCCTGAAACTGAGCTGCAGCACGGTGGCCAAGACCATACAGTGGGTTAACAGGAAAGGTTCCACTCAGAACAGGCCTCATCATGGTCAACCAAAGAAGTTGAGCGCACATGCTCAGCATCATATCCAAAGGTTGTCTTTGGGAAATAGACGTATGAGTGCTGCCAGCATTGCTGCAGAGGTTGAAGGGGTGGGGGGTCAGCCTGTCAGTGCTCAGACCATACGCCGCACACTGCATCAAATTGGTCTTCATGGCTGTCATCCCAGAAGGAAGCCTCTTCTAAAGATAATGCACAAGAAAGCCCGCAAACAGTTTGCTGAAGACAAGCGGATTAAGGACATGGAATACTGGAACCATGTCCTGTGGTTTGATGAGACCAAGATAAACTTATTTAGTTCAGATGGTGTCAAGCGTGTGTGGGGGCAACCAGGTGAGGAGTACAAAGACAAGTGTGTCTGGCCTACAGTCAAGCATGGTGGTGGGAGTGTCATGGTCTGGGGCTGCATGAGTGCTGCCGGCACTGGGGAGCTACAGTTCATTGAGGGAACCATGAATGCCAACATGTACTGTGACATACAGAAGCAGAGCATGATCCCCTCCCTTCTGGTTGGAGCCCGGGCTGAGACTGCCATACACTTCACAGAATTTTGCTGTGATGTGTGACTTTTAGGACTTAATTTCCCTAATGGATGTTTTGAGCTGGGACAAACTCCATCCTTGTGGGCACTCCTAGCAGTTTGTCATGCAAGAGGACCTGGTGGAGCCGTAAGCAGCACCTGAAATTTTTGTTGTGGTTTCTAGGCATCATTACATACAATGCAGGGCTATTAACCCTGCATGGTATGTGCTGGGGGCAAGTGTGCATCCGCAGCTGTAGGAGGAGGCTGCAGGGGACTAGCTGCATCACTGGAAGGACCCTGCTGGAGCACGGAACAAGGTACCTTATTCCGGCACTTAGATATAACAAACATAAACCCCTTATAGTGCAGGGGATCCACTGCAAGGGTGGATTATTTCTAATTCCTGGAATTTGGCTTTAACCAATAAAGGGAGGAGTAGGTTGTAGGTTAAATTAATAAACCCAAAAGCAGACATTTATTCTAGTGCAGTTTACCAATTAGATGTGATAGCTGCATTTGTTTTCTTTTTTAGCCTCTCTATTCTATTTTCATCTGGTGACCCTGCCAATAAGTCTGTTGTTTTCACAAGAACAAGCTCTCTTACCAATATATCAGTTACATGGATGAGAAAATACAATTTTCCACTGACGGGGTGCTTACAATGATCAGCTTTTATTTATTTATGTGAAGCCTTTATCCCATTACATCATTGGTTTTGGGTTTAATACTGCTTTACGGTTAGTTTAACCACTTCAGCTCTGGAAGGTTTTAAGCCCTTAATGACCAGGCCATTTTTCGTGATTCCGCACTCCGTTGCTTTAACCACTTGCCGACTGCCGCAAGTACATATACTGCGGCGGTCAGCCCCGGCCAGGCAAAGTGACGTACCGTTACGTCACTAGCCTGTCACCGGCTTGTGAGCCAATAGCGGGCGAGCGCCCTGGCTCGTTCCCTGACAAGTCAGTGCGTGTGACCGGCGGACCCGATTTTCGCCGGGAAGGGAGAAAGGCAGGCGGCTAATGTAAACAAAGCCACCTGTCATTCTCCCCTGTGTAAAAATGGAGATCAGACGGTTCTACTATGTAGGACCATTGATCTCTGTTTTTACAATAGTAGCCATGTCCCATCACAGTTAGAAACACACCCCTAGGACACACTTAACCCCTCCCTCTCCAATACAGTTAACCCCTTCCCTGCCAGTGTCATTTTTACAGTAACAGTGCATATGTATAGCACTGATTACTGCAGTAATGTCACTGGTAACCCCAAAAATGTCAGTCAAGGGTCCGATCTGTCCGCCGCAATGTCGCAGTCCCGCAAAAAAAAAAAATCGCAGATCGCCGCCATTACTCGTTAAAAAAAAAAACACCAAAAATGACAAAAATCTTTCCCTTTGTTAGTAAACGCGATAACTTTTGTGCAAACCAATCAAAATACGCTTTTTGCGATTTTTTTTTACCAAACATATGTAGCATAAAACATATTGGCCGAAAATGTTAAGAAATTTAGATTTTTACATTTTTTTGGGGGGAATTTCATATAAAAAAGTGAAAATATTGTTATTTTTGCAAAATTGTTGCTATTTATTTGTTTATAGCGCATGATCAAAAAAATCGCACAGGTGATCAAATACCACCAAAAGAAAGCTCTGTTTGTGGGAAAAAAAGGACGTCAAATTCGTTTAGGTACAGCGTCGCACGACCGCGCAATTGTCCGTTAAAGTCACGCAGTAAAAAAATCGCAAAAAAAACCCTGGTCAGGAAGGAGGTAAAATCTTCCGGGGCTTAAGTGGTTAACTGACAATTGCGCGGTCATGCGATTCTGTACCTAAATACAATTGATGTCCTTTCTTTTCCCACAAATAGAGCTTTAGTTTGGTGGTATTTGATCACCTTTGCGTTTTTTAGATTTTTAGATAAAAATGATGGAGATGGAGTGCGCTGATGTCTGAGGTCATTGCGCACACCACAATCACGTGAGGGACGTTCCCCAGGAGAGACGCTCAAACTCATCATACTCATCAGTTTGCACTATGAGCGGCAGTATGAGTTGGGTAAATGCCGCCAAAAACGCACTGCAAACTCATGACACACAAAACTGCTGGAGAAAAAATCTTGGGAGTCAATTTGCTGCCCCTCTCAAAGTGCTGCCTGGGTCCAATGGACCCAGCGAGACCCATGGTAGGGCCGGCGTTTGGACAGAGGCAGGGAGAGATCAGGGATTCAGCTTAGCTGTATCACATGATCTTTCCCTGCCTCTCTGACAGAAAAGCCGCCTGCTTTGTTTACATAGGCAGGCGGCTCTTCTGTCATTCTAGCCGAAGATCGCGGGAGGCCGGTGGTGATGGAGCCCGCTCTTCCCGTGGTCTGCCTCCCGCTGTGTCTAATCACACGTGCACATAATTACGCAGATCTATGTGATTATGAGCAGCCGGACCGACCCGCCGCAGTAAATCTGCGTGGGGGCGGTCGGCAAGCGGTTAAACCATGACCATTCATGTCAACAAAAATCTTCCCTGCTGGGTTTTAACCCAAAGCCTAACTAACCTGCATACAGCCCAGCGGTAGGACAGGAAAGAAAAGAAAGGGATAATTATTCTGTATAAGGCTGAGTACCCATGTGAATGACATGGGTGACAGGTAAATATTCTCTTCTGACAGGGAATATATATACCTGTCTAATGCAGAAAAGTTCTGTGCTACTGATACCAAAAAACTCAATAAAAACTGCTGGCTGCCGATCCACACAGGTTTAACCTATAAGAGCCATTACCTCCCAACTATTCACCTATGTTCTGTCACATACATACAGTACATAGTTGACAGCAACTGTGTTCTAGAACACTGAATTCCAAACTGTGGCCCTTGGGGCACCATTCCTCCCACTGACACCAACCACAGGGCACTATTCCTTTAACTGACACCAACGACAGGGCACTATTCCTTCCACTGACACTGACAGGGCACTATTCCTCCCACTGACACCAACAACAGGGCACTATTCCTTCCACTGACACCAACAACAGGGCACTATTCCTTCCACTGACACCAACAACAGGGCACTATTCCTTCCACTAACACCAACAGCAGGGCACTATTCCTTCCACTGACACCAACGACAGGGCACTATTCCTTCCACTGACACTGACAGGGCACTATTCCTCCCACTGACACCAACAACAGGGCACTATCCCACTGACACCAACAACAGGGCACTATTCCTCCCACTGACACCGACAGGGCACTATTACTCCCACTGACACACCAACAACAGGGCACTATTCCTCCCACTGACACCAACGACAGGGCACTATTACTCCCATTGACACTAACAACAGGGCACTATTCCTTCCACTGACACTAACAGCAGGGCACTATTCCTTCCACTGACACCAACGACAGGGCACTATTCCTTCCACTGACACCAACGACAGGGCACTATTCCTTCCACTGACACTGACAGGGCACTATTCCTCCCACTGACACCAACAACAGGGCACTATTCCTTCCACTGACACCAACAACAGGGCACTATTCCTTCCACTGACACCAACAACAGGGCACTATTCCTTCCACTGACACCAACAGCAGGGCACTATTCCTTCCACTGACACCAACGACAGGGCACTATTCCTTCCACTGACACCAACAACAGGGCACTATTCCTCCCACTGACACTAACAACAGGGCACTATTGCTCCCACTGACACCAACAACAATGGGGCACTATTCCTTCCACTGACACCAACAACAGGGCACTATTCCTTCCACTGACACCAACAACAGGGCACTATTCCTCCCACTGACACAGACTGGACAACTATATTTCTTCCACTGACATCACCAGCAACAAGGCACTATTCCTCCCACTGACACCACCAGCAACAAGGCACTATTCCTCCCACTGACACCATTGATAGGGAACTATTCCTCCCACTGACACCATTGATAGGGAACTATTCCTCCCACTGACACAGACAACGGGGCAATATTCCTCCCACTGACACAGACAACGGGGCAGTTTTCTCCAACTAATGCCAGTTATGGGGCACTGTCCTGACCACAGCCTGCTATGTCATTTTTTTACTCTCACTGATGCTGGGAATTTTTCTACTCCCACTGATCCCCTTAAAGTCTGAAGGAAGGTAAACTGGCCCTTTGTTTAGAAAAGTTTGGGGACCCCTGCCCTATAAAGAGAACACCGGCTTATCAGAGCAGGCAGTAAAGGACGGTCACCCATGGACAGCATAGTCATCTCATGTAAAATAAAACCTATTAGTCTCTATGCTTTAGCTGACCTGTCCTCATCACATTGAAGAGAAAGTTATTGCAACAAACATGGAGGTGCAGGATGACTGGTAATAAAATGTACTTACCTCTTGTTTTTTAGGTGGTCTAATTGAAGACCAATCAATGCCTCCTGATTGTCTGTGTTTGTTACAGAGATCCTGTACCATTGTGTCTCTCCAGACCGACCCGTCCGTCCACATTGATACTAACTTCATGTTGTAGCAACCATTACCATGGCAAAGAGCCAAGCCAAGCATTGTGAGCAACAGCTTAGGAAGTCACCTGGCAGGAGGACAGAGGGGCCTCCCATGATGGCAAAGAATAATAAAGTCCTAATCAGATTGTTTGCCAGAGCTGTGGGTGGCGGCACACCCATACAAAGCATTCCTTTTATGTACTTTCTTAGCCTGAACCCAACAAATTGTTTGATACACCTGAACAAGATTGTCCCACATACCTGAACAAGATTGTCCCACATACCTGAACGAGATCGCACAATACACCTGAAGATTGTTCGATACACCTGAAGAAGATTGTCCCATACACCTGAAGAAGATTGTCCCACATACCTGAACGAGATCGTCCGATACACCTGAGCAAGATTGTCCCATACACCTGAAGAAGATTGTCCCATACACCTGAACGAGATCGTCCGATACACCTGAAGAAGATTGTCCCATATACCTGAACGGGATTGTCCGATACACCTGAAGAAGATTGTTCCATATACCTGAACGAGATTGTCCGATACACCTGAAGAAGATTGTTCCATATACCTGAACGAGATTGTCCGATACACCTGAACAAGATTGTCCCACATACCTGAACGAGATAGTCCGATACACCTGAAGAAGATTGTCCCATATACCTGAACGGGATTGTCCGATACACCTGAAGAAGATTGTCCCACATACCTGAAGAAGATTGTCAGATACACCTGAACAAGATTTTCTCATATACCTGAACGGGATCGTCCAATACACCTGAAGAAGATTATCCGATACAACTGAAGAAGATTGTCCCATATACCTGAAGAAGATTGCCCCATATACCTGAACGGGATTGTCCCATATACCTGAACGGGATCGTCCGATACACCTGAAGAAGATTGTCCGATACACCTGAAGAAGATTGTCCCATATACCTGAAGAAGATTGTCCCATATACCTGAACAAGATTGTCCCATATACCAGAACGGGATCGTCCGATACACCTGAAGAAGATTGTTCCATATACCTGAACGGGATTATCCGATACACCTGAAGAAGATTGTCCCACATACCTGAACGGATCGTCCGATACACCTGAAGAAGATTATCCGATACACCTGAAGAAGATTGTCCCATATACCTGAAGAAGATTATCCGATACACCTGAAGAAGATTGTCCCATATACCTGAAGAAGATTATCCGATACACCTGAAGAAGATTGTCCCATATACCTGAAGAATATTGTCCCATATACCTAAACAAGATTGTCCCACATACCTGAAGAAGACTGTCCCATATACCTAAACAAGATTGTCTCATATACCTGAAGAAGAATGCTTTCATTACCATCAGGAAGCGCAAGGCAGCGTGATAGCAATTTGAGCATAACACACTCAAATTTCTTCTAAAGTCTGCCATATTATAAACTCAACTATCTCCAGGAAAAAAATTGTAAATTCAGTTATATTCAATATTATGGTGACCAACACAGCATCACAAATCGACCTAGATGTCAATCTTGAATAGCAGTGTACCGCACCCCATGTAGGAGCCGCTGGTGAACAGAGATCCCCCACCATGCACAGCCAAGCACACTGAATTTCCACAGGCACACTAAAGACCCGTACACATGATGTGAAAATACAATATACACTCCTCTTCCTCCAGCACTCACTCGTTTGCAGAAAACACAGACTCAGCTGGGACACCTTCAGTGGATCTGGCAAAGAACTCATCCAAATCAAAGAAAAGGCCCTTTATAGGCAGGGACCACAAGCCCCTTTGATGTGTAGAGGAAAGTCCAGTGTCCAGCTACATTCTTGTGGCTACTGATCGCAGCACCACCTCTTCAGACATTGTCAGTCCTCCTGGCTGCAGCTGCCTCTCTCACTAGCCCTCCTGGATACTTCCCACAGTCCTCCCAGACTGCACACTCACCAGAACACCCAGCTGACTTCTCATGGAGATCTCCCGGACGTGCTGACTCTCTCCCGTGGTCCTCACACCTGCTCCCATGCAATGGAGGAGGCAAGGACCCCTCCGTTTTTTGTATGGATCCCTCCAGCGCACGAGCCCCAGGCCAGAGGTCACCCCCCCCCCCGACTAGGAACACCCTCCTCAAGGGCCACCAGCAGCCTCCTCAGCACTCCGTCTCCATCTTCCACCCGACTGCCCTTGCTGGCCTGACTTAAAGTATTTAAGAGCTGCCCACCCCCTGCTAGCCCACCTGTTGGAGATTGGCTGGAGCCCTCATCAATTCTCCTAGCAGCTCCTCCTAGACTTCACCTTCTGCTTCTGGAAGCTTCCCCAAGGTTCCAGAAAGGCAGAGGGAGTTACCAGAGGTGCTGCTTAATAAGTCAACCAGTCTTCCTGAGTCACTCATCCCTGACCTAGATTCAGCACAGGCTGACTCTCAGCCAGGCCAATTTACCTACACTAACAACTATGTACACTTAATCTAGCACACTAGCTAAAGGGTGCTACAGCAGTTTATAGGGTGAAATGGGAGGGGCCAACATATAAAAGGGTGTGTCCAACAAATTTGGTGAGTTCAGTCTTGAACTTGACATTATTAATATTATTATTATGCAGTAGGTTTCACTAAATGGTGAACACCCAGCACTGAAGCCTGTGGGCAGTGGGCTGGATGTGGCCCCCTTGATTGCCTTGATATGCTCCCTGGGCAACTATTCTTACCACTGACCCAAACCATAGGTCACTATTCCTCCCTCTGACACCAACAATCGGGCACTAGTCTTTTCACTGATATCAATGATGGGGCGCTATTCCTTCCACTGATACCAACAATGGGGCACTAATCCTCCCAGTGACACCAATGATGGAGCACTATTCTTTTTACTAACACCAACAATGGGGCACTATTCCTCCCACTGCCACCAACCATAGGGCTCTATTACTCCCACTGATACCAACAATGGGGCACTATTCTTTTTACTGACACAAATAATGGGGCACTATTCCTCCCACTGCCACCAACAATGGGCCACTATTTCTCCCACACTGACACCAACGATGGGGCACCATTCCTCCCACTGACACCAAAGATGGGGCACTATTCCTCCCACTGCCACCAACAATGGGCCACTATTCCTCCCACTGGCACCAATGATGGGGTACTATTCACCCCACTGACACCAACGATGGGGCACCATTCCTCCCACTGACACCCATGATAGGGCACTATTTCTCCCACTGACACTAATGATGGGGTACTATTCTTCCCACCAATACTAACAATGGGGCTCTATTCCTCCCATTGACACCAACGATGAGGCACTATTCCTCCCCACTGACACCAACGATGGTGTAAGCGGGTACTCTGAGGTGGACACCTGATGTAAGAGGGTACACTGAAGAGAACAACTGGTGTAATGGGGGCTGTGATGAGGACACCAGGTGTAAGAGGGCATTCTGATGTAAGGGGGTGTATGTCCCAAAATGCAAGTACCACTCGGTACAGCTTTCAGCCTCATCCAGCTGCAGCATATTTCAGTCAGCCATAGATTGGATAGGGATTGTATGCACATGGGTTAAACACATAGTGAGCAAGGGGTCTTTGAAGTTACTCCTGAAATTGTCAAAGTAATTTCGTAATTTTTTCATACTGCCTGTAGGACATAATTTGTTCCAGTAGATGGCAGTGTTGTTGCACAAAAACTTTAAAGCGGAGTTTCAGCCTTTTCTGTGTTTAGTAAAAGTCAGCAGCTAAAAAAAAGTGTATCTGCTGACTTCTAATAAACACACACTCACCTGTCCCACGGTTCAGCAATGTGGCCCGCCCGAAGCCTCGATCCTCTCTCTCTGCTCTAAGCGGCATCGGCATCATTAGTGTGGGCAGCTTGCAGCTTCACAGCCGGGTACGCATGCGCGAGTCACGCTGCGAGTCTTGATTGGCCAGCAATCTTCTGGGACCTTTGACGTGTCCCAGAAGATTGCAGAGAGAGAGAGAGAGGAGAGAGAGAGAGAGAGAGAGGAGAATTCTGCTGGGGGGGGGGGGGGCACGGCGCTCCAAGCAGAAGTGGGAGCGGGTACCTGTCAAAACTAGGTACCCGCTCCCCTCAAAAAAAATGACATGCCAAATGTGGCATGTCAGGGGGTCAGGTGTACTTAAAGCGGAAGTTCCACTTTTGGGTGAAACTCAGGTTTTAAATAGCGAAAAAAAAAGAAAATTCAGTATTAGAAAGAAAACTTTTTACCCAGCCATCTGGAAACATTAAGAAATTTGAACGCAGGTGGCGTCAGTTCATGGACTACTCTCTTCCCTCAGAGGAGCTCTCTCTTCACACATCCTCCTTCGCATTCACTAACTGGTACACCCGCATGGACTTTGCAAGTACTCAGGATATAACAGTGTCTACATCTCTACCTTAAGCCCCTGCCCTACGGAACCCCTGATGCATTCCATTATCCTCTTATACATTACCAATTATTTCATCGCTACCAGTCTCATGTTTGGCAGTCTATTCGTGCCTACCCAGCATCTTATTTCCCTCATTAACCCAGATACCACGTACTTTACTCGTTCAGTGTTACTTAATTTGTTTTGTTCCGATTTATGCTTACCCCATCGCGCCGGGGGGCATTAGATCCCTAGGCCAACTGTACCGTGTGTATTAACCATGCTGTTTTATATCTTTTTATACCCTTTGTAAAAAGAGTTCAATCTCATGTTTATGTTTATCTGTATTTTTCTGCAAATCTCAATAAATATATTAAAAAATAAAAAAAATAAACTTTTTGTTCAAATATCATTGATTGTTATCCAATGCATTTCAGAGGATGGTGATGAGGTCCACTTTGTGACATTAATGCCATTGGGACTATTTACATATATTTATTAATTTATTACAGGTATTTATATATTTGCAACAATTTGCGCAGCACTTAATACAGGCATGCTCAAACCGTAGCTTGCAACCTCAATGAGTTTACAATCTAAGGTCCCTAACTCACATACACATACATACCAGGGCCAATTTAGACATCAACCAATTAACCTGCCAGCAAGTCTTTGGAGTGTGGGAGGAAACCGGCGTACCATTTATGATATTGATACATTGATTATGTGTACCTCCCACAATGTTGTCCTTGTGGCCCACAATATGTGGGTCACACCGTTAGAGCCATGAAAGTTAGGATAAAAGAGCATGTGGCCAACATTAGAAAGGGCTTCCCGAAGCAAAGTGTTTCCAAACACTATTTGGAGTGTCACGATAAAAATCCAGCGGGTACCATCTTTATTGCTATTCATAGGTTCACGCCCCATTGGAGGAGAAGCGTTGTGAGGCATGAAATTTTGAGAATGGAGACTCGCTGGATTTATGACCTGAAATGCTATGTCCCTCTCGGATTGAATGTAGATTGGGACGTGAATTGTTTCATTAATAACAGTTAACAAGATTCTGAATATTTTTTTTAACTCATTGGTTGGTTGATATTTTTGGAGTTAATTATTTTAGTTTTTTTTCTTTTTTGTTCTGCATATATTTATATTTTAATATATGTGTTCTGAATATTTATTATTTTCTTTTTGGCAATTATATGTCATTTTGGGCTCTTTTACCGGAATTGTAATATTTGTTCTTGTAGTTATTAGAATTGCCCACTAGGGGGAAGTATATTCACAAGCTGGACATTTTTTAAGTTTTCTGCATTAGAAATAGAATGACTGCGAACTTTCTCCTATGTCTGGGGTAAGACCAGACCTAGAGTTTCACGCCGAATCCTCCATCTTCACAAACTACAAGGCGGTTTGGGTCTCCCACAATACGCCAAGTACTATCAGGCGGCCCAATTAGCTCAGCTGACTAAATGGCATGCTGCTCATGAAATCCCCCTATGGGTGTCCCTCGAAGCGGTCGAATGCGATCCCCTCTCTGTTGCTAATTTATTATGGCTGACACCGTCGGACCGTCGGTCTGTTTCGAATCCTATCCTATGTCATTCCCTGCGTCTTTGGGATACCCTTAAATTTAAGTATCAGCTCCAATCCCCCCATAACCCCCTGCTTTCATTTCTACACAACCCATCCTTCCCCCCAGCCTGGGAAGCCCCATCGGCATTCCGTAATTGGGTGACCACTGGCCTTCTCAGAGCACATTCCATGATCACGTTCAACTCCTTTAAGCCTTTTCCAATGCTTTGTGAATCTCACAATATACCGAACTCGGAAATCTTTCGCTACCTACAAATTAAGCACTTCCTGGCCAAATGTATCCACACTGACTCTTCCTTACCCAACAAGACTTCTTTTGAACACACTTGCCTCCATGACCCACATGCCCGGGGCCTCATATCCTCGTTATACACCAGACTCACTGACTCCCCCGACCGTACTCCTCCCGCGTATACTACTAAGTGGGAACAGGATCTTGGGTCCGCCATAGATGTTGAAGATTGGTCCAAAATCTGGCAATCAACGAAGACGGCCTCACAAAATATTGTAGCCTCGGAAACAAACTACAAAGTGCTGATGCGGTGGTATTTAGTACCCGCACGCATTGCAAAATTTTCACCCTCCTACTCCGCAACATGCTTTCGAGGTTGCCTGGAGCCAGGCACACACTTGCACATTTGGTGGACTTGCCCATTGGTGCAAAAGTTTTGGCAGGCCATCTTCCATATTCTCTCCACCCTGATGGACGTTCCGATCTCGTCTGACCCTCTACTGGCTCTCTTGAATGTAAAACCGGATAATGTGTCCAAATTTCGCCACAAGCTGTTCCTACAGGTCACAACAGCGGCTAAACAAACCATTGCCAAAGCGTGGAAATCCCCACACCTGCCGTTGACTGAAGTGAAACACCGAATCACCAACGCTATGATCCACGCCAAAATCGATGCTGTTTTGACGGATACAGTCGAGAAATATGATAGAATCTGGCAACCTTGGGTTGACAATTTTCTTCCCCCCAATTTTGATAGCTCCCTACTGCTGCCCTGAACCAAACCTGGGGACCCAAAACCCCCACTCCTTATATACTGGCCCCCCCCGGCGATCCTTTTTTCTTCCCCCTCATTCTACCCCTTCCCCTTTTCTCCTTGTCCCCTCTTGTTTCCCCCTTCTCCCTGTCCCCCCCACGCCCTGCTTCCTTCCTTCTGCATACATATGTTGTAGCTCCTACAACGTCTGAGTTTGTTCTACCTTGTCATTTTAACTACAGTTTACAGGTTACCCGTTCGACTTGTTCCCTCATTCTGGCTTACTGTAGCCTATGTTTTCCCTGTTTGGTAGATACCCGTGAGGATCCTCTCATCCCCCTGCCTTTTCCCACACGATACGGTAGACTTGGGTACTGTTCCCTTTTAGTTTAACAATTGGTTGGTTTTGCCTCCCCACCTAGGCACAGTGTGATCCCTATATGGGGTGCCGGTGGGTTGGTAATGCCAATCACTACTCTCTCGTGACAACCCATTTACCACCCCTTGTCTACTAACCCTCACGATTTGCTGTAGTTACGGTTATTGGTCATGCTCTGTTACCGAGCTTTGATTACATTACCTTGCATTATTCTGTATGTCAAACGTTGTTACTCACTTGCATTATTTAATAAAATACTTGAAACAGAAATAGAATGACTGTTTGGCAGCTTTATTAATGTTAAACCTAATGGCTTTTAAGGATTATGGCGATTTGAACTACTAACCGAAGATTTTACCCCTTAATGACCAGGCCATTTTTTGCGATTTGGCACGGTGTTATTTTAACGGACAATTGCACGATCATGCAACGCTGTACCCAAATAAAATTGATGTCCTTTTTTTCCCATAAATAGTGGTTTCTATTGGGAGGTATTTGATCACCCGTGCAAGCTTTATTTTTTTGCGCTATAAACAAAAAAAGCAATATTTTTCACTTTCTGCTATATACCATTCAAAAACAGAAAAAAATTAAAAATCTATTTTTTTTTCATCCTCTTAGGCCAATTTGTATTCTGCTACATATTTTTGGTGAAAAAAATCCCAATAAGCATATTTTGATTGGCTTTCGCAAAAGTTATCGCGTCTACAAACTAGGGGAAAGATTTATGTTATTTTTATTTATTTATTTTACTAGTAATGGCGACTATCTGCGATTTTTAGCGGGACTGCGACATTGTGGCGGACAGATTGGACACCTAACTGACATTTTTGACACTTTTGGGGGGACCAGTGACATTACTATAGTAATCAGTGCTAAAAATATTCACTGTTACTGTAACAATGACACTGGCATGGAAGGGGTTAACCCAGGGGCGACCAAGGGGTTAAGTGTGAGCCTAGGGGGTGTTTTCTGACTGTGTGGGGGGTGAGCTTGTGGAATCAACACAGAGGCCTCTGTTCCCAAATAGAAGGAGCACAGGCAATCTGCATTGATTCCTGAGAGAACAACGGTCTGCTATGTTTACAACAGCAGATCGCCGGTCTCTCTCCACTGGGAGCGATCGCGGGTGCCCAGGGGCCATCATTGGCACCGGCCTCATGGATCGGTTTCTCCGCTGCCTAATAAGCGCCCAAACGCGCCTCCGGCGGTGTGTGTGTGCCCCCAGGAGCGCTCCCACTAACCCACGTATAGGTATGTTGGTTCGCGCAGCAGAGCCAGCCTGCTGCAGTATATCTGCGGTGGGCGGTGGCAAGTGGTTAAAGAATGGTTGTATGATAACATCCAGTCTAGTGAAGAATACTTCCTGTACTGTGAAGAACATCCGGTTTTCGGGAACATAGAGGCAAGCCTCCAGATTCCCTCTGCTGTCTTCCGGATGTGATGCATTTGTTGTTTCATGCTTCACTTCACAGGAACTCCTGGCTGCCAACGTCCACTTTTCCGATTTGTAAACAAACTGCCCCCTGTTTTGCGATTCGGCACCGCGTGACTTTAACGGACAATTGCGCAGTCGTGCGACGCTGTACTCAAAACAAAATTGACGTCCTTTTTTTCCCACATACAGAGCTTTCTTTTGGTGGTATTTGATCACCTGTGTGATTTTTCTTTTTTGCGCTATAAACAAAAAAAGAGCGACAATTTTGAAAAAATAATATTTTTCACATTTTTTTATATGAAATTCTCAAAAAAATGTAAAAATCAAAATGTTTTAATATTTTAGGCCAATTTGTTTTCTGCTACATATTTTTCGTAAAAAAAATTGCAATAAGCGTATTTTGATTGGTTTGCGCAAAAGTTATTGCGTTTACTAACTACTATGTATGTCATTTTTTTTTTTTTTTTTACTAGTAATGGCGGCGATCTGCGATTTTTTTGCGGGACTGCTTTATAAGAATATATGCACTGTTACTGTAAAAATGACACTGGCAGGGAAGGGGTTAACTGTACTGGTGATCAAGGGATTAAATGTGTCCCTAGGGGCGTGATTCTAACTGTCAGGGGGCGTGGCTTGTGAAGTAATCACAGAGACATGCGATCCTATATAGCAGGATCACATAGCCTCTGTGATCACTTCAGTGAGAATAACAGACGGCTGTGTTTACATCAGCCGTCCGTCCTTCTCTCTCTGCTGCGGGAGATCGCAAGTGGCCGGCGGCCAACAGAGCCGCCGGTCACACGCGCTGGCTCCCCAGGTAACTAGCGGGGGCGGGAGCGCGCTCGCCCCCTACAGTCTCCTGAGCAAGCGAAGAAGGGCTACGTCGCTTTTCCCAGCAGCAGCAGAGTGCCGCAGTAAATGTACGGTGGGTGGGGTGCAAGTGGTTAAGTCCTTGGCTCAGTCAATGATCAATCCAGGGGATGTTGGTTTTTGTGTTTTTATTGAGAACTTGGATGAGAGAAGGGATGAGTGGGATACTCCAACTGACAACTATTCACAATATTGAGGACAACTGACTTTAGAGCGTGGCAAGGCCGCTTCTTCGACCTGCCACTAAGGTGAAGATATTTTAAGGGTTCCTGCTTAAAATTCTCTTCAGGGCTTTAAACTTGGCACCCCCTTTCACTCTCTCTGTGTGCTGACACCCGTCCACTAACTCTACACTCGGGAGACCCCCGGGGCAAGTTCCTCTGTACTCACGGACACTGTTTTTCCAGATTTACTTCAGCCCCAACTCCTTCAGTCAGCATCTCCAGGACCTCTGGGTTCAGCCACACTGTCTGGCTCACCAGGCCGACTGCCTGTGATCACCATCCATAACTACAGAAGGAGAGCCAGCCGTCACCCTCCTTCTAGGACCTGGCTTCCCGCCCAAAGACGTCTTGCCTCATGTGCGTGCTCCAGGCTTTTATAACCTTATCCCATGATGCACCACTTCATGTGCCAAACCCATGGGACGGAATCTAAGCCTGTGTGTCATTGGCTGGGTTTCTTCCACTGTCCAACATACCTCTCCATTGGATACAGTGGGGACACTCCCTCAGCCCACATGAATCACACATGGAACACATGAGCAGGCCTAACTAACAATCAGGGATAGGAGAAGAAAAGCAGCGCCACCTCAGTGTAGATTAAAAGGTTATTTATATGTACCTAACAATCAGGCTCCCCTGATAAGCAGAAGGAGCAACTAGGCTTTACCTAGCCAGGTGGGTTAGCAACTTCTGCTGGAACTGAGATCAGTGGCCACAGGAAGGCAGAAGGTGATGTGCTGTTCACTCCTTATGTGCTACTTTGCTAAGGTACTGAGAGTTCCTGCCTGTAAAGGGCCGTTGCTCAACTGACACTAGACTGTTAGTTCCCCCAGGAGTGAACCACCAGAAGCTGTACAAAGAGAAACAAAGTTTGTGCAGGAGGAAGAAAGAAGAGGAGTCTGTAAATAGGGAAGAAGTGTCCCTGAAGTATTGTTGTTGTCACACTGGGCCTCCTATAATCCCTTACCCCCTTCCAAAATATCATCCCATAATAAAACTACAAAAACAAGCCAAAGACTGATTTCTGGGTCTGGTTGAAAGAAGGAAATGCTGTGTGACTGGCTGTGCAGTAATGGGGAATCCTGACTTCCGCAACTCCTACAAGTGCTACATAAGAAAAACATTTTTTTCAACATTTTTGGTATTTTTTTGTATTAAATACCACCCAAAAAAGCTCTATTTTTGTGAAAAAAAAATTATAAACATTTCATATGAATACAGTATTCCATGACAACGCAATTGTCATTCAAACAGCGCTGAAAGCTGAAAATTGGCCTGAGACGGAAGGGGGTAAAAGTACCCAGTAGGCAAGCAATTAAAGAAGTATCAGTACTTAAAAATTATTCTCAAGTCCCCCATGGGACTAAGCACATGTAGCACTGGGTCCCATTCTGATCTGTGGACCCTTGTGTCTTAAAATTATATTTTTAATTCTGTCAGTGGGGGCTGTAGCTCAACCCCAGACTGAAGCCCAATTTATAGGCGTTCCTATAGGGGACTATTTTATCATAGTGTTCTGAAGTCAGTGCTGCAGAGCTCCTGGTTGCTAGTAAACATCCACAGCACTGGCAGATGGATCACACAGTCCTGAAGTGTTGACCCATGTTTTACTAGTAGCTTGTTATGAATGGAGCAAACCTAACTCCCTCTCTGCTGACGACGCCCATTTCTACCATGGATATGCTGCTAGAGACAAGTGTTGTCAATCTCCATTCATAAATGATTCTTCTCCTGGTAGCATCGTGGTCAGAAAGCAGTGCTGGAAGGAGGTGAGCTGTCCAACCCTCATGGTCAGCAACCATGGGACAGATTGGAACGGGACCAAGTGCTACACGCACTTAGTCCCATTGGGGACATAATAAAGATTTGGTGGTATTTTTTGAACTTTGGTAAATTTGCAAGTCCTCCCTTCAAGTGGCCCACACTGCAAGGGTTAAACGCTCATTTATGTCTGGGTGAAGAGGTAAAGCAGTTTTACATACCAGATCCTCCACTCCCACAGGCTACTGCAGGCTGCTAGACCATTCCCCATAGACTCTTTTCCCTGCAAGCCATCAATCTAAGGTCCTCAAAGACTGGCTTGTAGGGGAGCGCCATCTGCTGGGGGGAGCAGAGGATTGAATAAGTGAAACTGCTTTACCCTCCCCTACACAGAAACAAGCATTTAACCTTTGCAGTGCAGGCACAGCCCTGCAAGGGGGGACTTTTACTTCTCCCAGAGTTGGGCTTCAAACAATATTACGGGGATTCAGAAAACAATATTGGCTGTATTATTATTAGTGAAAAATGGCATATATGTGTAGCACTGCCCCCTAAGGACTGCCAGATTTCACTTTACGGGTCCCCCTGAGTTACCAGCATACAATAATGACAGTTTCAAGTTCTTACTTTCTCCTTCCTTGGATAGCTCCAATAATCAGTCCATGCTGTATTTGGTTGTTGTTTTTGTTTTATTTTACATGGGGATAGGAGAAGGGAATAGTGGTATACTCATATTTGAACTACAGACAATGCTTGAGGACTCCTATCTTACGATACAGCCAGGCTGTTGATTCCCCCTGCTACTAAGGATGGTCTTGGATTGAGTCTCTTTCCTTTAGATTACTTGGTGAACTGACAATTATCTTCAGGACACTCTCACCAGCATCCTCTTTCTTCTCCACTGCAGACACCCGTCCACTGACTATCTTACACTTAGGGGTGGCCCTGCCCCCCTCAGGTCAGGCCCCTTGACACGAGTCCCTGTACTCATGATACGGTCTCCAGTATCTCCCCTTTCAGTCAGCTCTCCTGGACTTCTGGGTTCAGCTCCTCTCATCCATTCCTCAGGCCCTCAGGATGACCTCCTGCGACCGTATGGCACCTCTTCAGGGGAGGAGGCAGCCGCCTACTCCCTCCGGGACTCTGCTCTCCAGTAGGGATGATCGAACGGTTCGGGTCGACCATCGGTTCGACCCGAACATTGGATGTTCGATATTCGGCCGAATACCGAACTTTTTGCGGCAAAAGTTCGGTATTCGGCCACCAGAACCGCCCAAAAAGCACTGGGACAGGAACTGGGCTTTAAAAGCCCGTGATTGGCCCAGAAACGTCTGCAAAAGCCAATGAGGGGGCAGGAGTCTCCTAGGAACGTGATTGGAGTGACTACGGGGACCAGAGGCCAATCAGGAGTGAATACGCCCCACACTATATAAGATGGCCCCGCCTAACCCCTAGCACAGTTATCCAGAGCCTGTTGAAGAGAGTTGAAGCAGTTCTGTCTGACTCCTGCTTGCTACACTACATTTCCTACATATCGAGTGGTTCTAAAGCTCCATATAGCAGAATTGTATTTAGCTTACAGCCAGTGTAGTTAGATACAGCGATTGTGCTGGTTCTTAGAGTTAAAAAAAAAAAAAAAAACTTAAGGGACAGTGTCAGTCTTCTGCTGTATGGAGCTTTCTATTTAGTGGAAAGGGATATCTAGTGTAGTTAGGGAACTTTGTACTACATTAGTTAGATTTGAAAATTTAGTTTCTGTAGGGAAAGTGTGAGGGTTCTGTTTAGTGAGCACGTGGCACAGTGCTGCTGTATCACAGCAGGTATACGTGCTTGCTAGGCAGCAAAATACAGTGACAACTTAACGCCTGTTGTTCAAAGCGTTAGGTGCACTGTACAAAAGCCTTTGCAACTGTGCGTGACACGCAACTGCTGTGCTGTATCCAGCGACAACTGTGGGTCGCATAGCAGTGTGCGTTTTTCACCGCACACAGTTGCCAACGCATCAGTGACAACCTAACGCCTGTTGTTCAAAGCGTTAGGTCCACTGTGCAAAAGGCTTTGCTACTGTGCGTGAACCGCAACTGCTGTGCTGTATCCAGCGACAACTGTGGGTCGCATAGCAGTGTGCGTTTTTCACCGCACACAGTTGCCAACGCATCAGTGACAACTTAACGCCTGTTGTTCAAAGCGTTAGGTGCACTGTACAAAAGCCTTTGCAACTGTGCGTGACACGCAACTGCTGTGCTGTATCCAGCGACAACTGTGGGTCGCATAGCAGTGTGCGTTTTTCACCGCACACAGTTGCCAACGCATCAGTGACAACCTAACGCCTGTTGTTCAAAGCGTTAGGTCCACTGTGCAAAAGGCTTTGCTACTGTGCGTGAACCGCAACTGCTGTGCTGTATCCAGCGACAACTGTGGGTCGCATAGCAGTGTGCGTTTTTCACCGCACACAGTTGCCAACGCATCAGTGACAACCTAACGCCTGTTGTTCAAAGCGTTAGGTCCACTGTGCAAAAGGCTTTGCTACTGTGCGTGAACCGCAACTGCTGTGCTGTATCCAGCGACAACTGTGGGTCGCATAGCAGTGTGCGTTTTTCACCGCACACAGTTGCCAACGCATCAGTGACAAATATGCCTGGTAGACCAAGAAAAGGCATACGTGGCCCTGCTGCGGAAAGGGGCACAGCTTCTAGGGTGTCTAGAGGCAGGGGTGGACGTGGTGGTCAGTCCTCAGCCAGGCCACCATTTGGATTGTTCTCCGGCAGTGGCCAAGCTATACGTCCACAGTATGTACAGGAGGTGGTGGACTATATGAACAAACCCTCATCATCGGCATCATCTGCAACTACAGTGACCCAGGCAGAGAAAAGTGGTCAGTCTTCTGCAGTTGTCAGAACAAATACAGATGAGTCCATGTCCACCTCATGTCCTCCCTTAGACCCAATTTCAGACATGGCAGAGGAGTCAGCTGAGCTGTTTGACCACAGTGTCGGCCATCTACTCCAGCCTGATGCTCAGTCCTTTATGGAGTCTGATGTTGGGTCTGAGTTTGAGGAGGAGGCAGAGCAAACAAGAGGGGAGAGCAGACGGCCCGCTCCATCTAAGGCCGCACCTGTTGTCTCCCAGGCCAGGCCTGATGCTCAGTCTTTGATAGAATCAGATGTTGGGTCTGAGGTTGAGGAGGAGGCAGAGCAAACAAGAGGGGAGAGCAGACGGCCCGCTCCATCTAAGGCCGCACCTGTTGTCTCCCAGGCCAGGCCTGATGCTCAGTCTTTGATGGAGTCAGATGTTGGGTCTGAGGTTGAGGAGGAGGCAGAGCAAGCAAGAGGGGAGAGCAGACGGCCTACTCCATCTAAGGCCGCACCTGTTGTCTCCCGGGCCACTATACACACCTCATCTTGCTGGGCCTTTTTTGAGACATCCCATGCAGATAAAACAGTTGCGATCTGCAAGATTTGTAAGAAGGGTATAAAACATGGCAAAAATGTCAACCACCTGGGTACAAGCTGCCTAAACAGGCATTTGACAACCCACCACTCGGCCCGTTGGCAGGAGCATTTAAAGAACCCACAAAAGGGCCAAAGATTGGTCAGTCGGCCTCCTAGTTCTCCTCGCGCTCCTCCTCATGCTCCATCTGCTCCACCTGCTCCACCTGCACATCAGTCTGTTCCTGGCCCTGCTATAGTCACTCGTCACCTGTTGGCAGCCTCCACTGGCAGGGATGATGATATAGCAGGCAGTGTCGCATCTACCTCCAGCACACCACCAGCTGTATCATCTAGACGCCAAATTTCGATTCCACACATGCTGGAACGAAAAAAAATGTATACTCCCCGCCACCCACATGCCCAGCGTCTAAACAGTAGTTTGGCTAAACTACTGGCTCTGCAACTATTACCATTTAACCTGGTAGAGTCTGCTCCCTTCCGTGACTTCGCAAAATGTGCAGTTCCACAGTGGCAGGTGCCAAGTCGGCATTACTTTTCCCGTAAGGCCCTGCCATCCCTATACCAACATGTGGAAGGCAATGTAGTGTCATCCCTGGCCAAGTCAGTCAGCCGTAAGATACACTTGACGGCTGACACTTGGTCAAGCAAACATGGGCAGGGACGGTACATTTCTGTCACTGCTCACTGGGTGACACCGCTTGCCAGTGGAAGGGATTGTAGCCAGGGCTCGGTGCTGCAGCCAGTGTTGCCCCCACGTCTGCAAACAGCTGGTGGTGTCGCTGATCCGGGTAGATCGATCACTTCTACCCCCTCCTGCTCCTCCTCCTCTACCTCCTCCATGCCCTCCTCTGCAGAATGGTCCTTTGAATATGATGAGATACCACGTAAACGTTCAAAGGGCTATTCTATGTCTCAGGCCAAAAGGTGTCACGCAGTGCTGCAGCTTGTGTGTCTAGGGGACAGGCAGCACACTGCCCCTCAGATTCTTGGGGCTCTGCAGGCACAGGCCCAGAGGTGGTTGACACCACGCCAGCTGCAGCCAGGGATGGTGGTTACTGATAATGGGTCAAACCTCCTGGCCGCCCTTCGTCAGGGAAAGTTAACCCATGTGCCATGCCTGGCGCATGTCCTGAATCTCGTGGTACAGCGGTTTTTGAACTCGTACCCGGGAATGCAGGATGTGCTAAGGATGGCAAGAAGGGTGTGCAGTCACTTCAGGCGGTCGTACAGTGCCACTGCACGTTTGGCCGAAGTGCAGCGCGAGTTTCACCTGCCGGTACACCGCCTCATCTGTGACATGCCCACCCGCTGGAACTCCACCTTGGCTATGCTGCAGCGCCTGTACACGCAGCAGAGGGCCCTCAATGAATACCTATGCGAGTACGGCACCAGCACTGGCTCTGCGCGCCTGGGCTTCTTTTCACCACGGCAGTGGCTTTTGATTAAGGATGCATGCGCTGTCCTCTCGCCATTTGAGGAGGCCACAAGGATGGTCAGCCGGGACAGCGCATGCATCAGTGACACCCTACCGGTACTGTTTTTGTTGGAGCACACTCTGCGTGGCATTATGGACAGGGCACTGGAGGCAGAGCAGCAGGAGGAAGAGGAGGACTTCCTTGCCTCTCAAGGCCCCCTTTATCCTGAGAATCCTGACCCCATTATGCCTAGCTCCCAGAGGCCCGAGCAGGATCCAGGGGTGGAAGAGGAGGAGGAGGACGATTCTGCGGGAACTTTTGCAGGGTTTGAGGAGGAGGAGGAGGAAGACATGCGGCAATCTGCAAGGCCTAGTTTGACTCCCTCGGGACACTTTGGAGTAGTACGTGGCTGGGAGGAGGAGGAGCCCGTTGAAGATAATGTCGTTATGAGTGACCCCGAGGAGTCAGCTTCTCAGGCCTTCGCTAATTTGCGACGCATGGGAAACATCATGCTCCAGAGCCTGCGAAAGGACCCCAGAATCAAGGCCATTAAAGAGACTAACCACTATTGGTTGGCCACCCTACTTGACCCCCGGTACAAGTGTAAAGTCTCGGAGCTTTTCCCATCCACCCATAGAGTCCACAGGATCAAATCCCTTGAGGACAGTCTCAAGAGGAATCTGGTGAACATGTTCCCCGACTCCCGTAGGGTGCAGGGGCGGGGACAACCTACCATGGATTCTACTGGTGGTCACGAGAGGAGCGTTGGAGAAGGCGTGCGGTTGACGGATGCCTTTCGGTCTTTTTTTAGTCCTCACCGCCCAGGCCTCTCAGCTGCCACATCGCATCGACACCGTCTGCATCACATGGTGGACGATTACGTGAGGGCACAAAGTGACACAGAGGGCTTTTCATGTGACGAATCCGATCCACTGGCATACTGGGTCTTAAGATTAGACCACTGGCCAGAACTGGCCCAGTATGCCATGGAGTTGTTGGCCTGCCCTGCTTCCAGTGTCCTATCGGAACGGGCATTCAGCGCAGCAGGAGGATTCGTCACAGACCATCGAACTAGACTCTCCACCGACTCAGTCGACCGTTTGACATTCATTAAGATGAATCAGTCGTGGATATCAAGCTTTGATGCACCTGATGCAGACCTTGTAGACTAGGCTATCGTTGTGATGTGGCAGTTGAGCCTCAGTTTAAGCCTGGACCATGGTGCCACCCTCAAACCCTCCTCTCATTCTCTTTACGTTCACAGAACCTCATTTTGGTTATGACAAAAACGACAATGTTTGCGCACCTGTTCCACAGGTGCACACCTTTACAATTTTTGGGCCTCCTTCAACACCAGCTCTTTGGGGTTAAGGTGGGGAGGCTATGCTAAAACAAAAACGACAATGTTTGCGCACCTGTTCCACAGGTGCACACCTTTACAATTTTTGGGCCTCCTTCAACACCAGCTCTTTGGGGTTAAGGTGGGGAGGCTATGCTAAAACAAAAACGACAATGTTTGCGCACCTGTTCCACAGGTGCACACCTTTACAATTTTTGGGCCTCCTTCAACACCAGCTCTTTGGGGTTAAGGTGGGGAGGCTATGCTAAAACAAAAACGACGTTTGCGCACCTGTTCCACAGGTGCACACCTTTACAATTTTTGGGCCTCCTTCAACACCAGCTCTTTGGGGTTAAGGTGGGGAGGCTATACTAAAACAAAAACGACAATGTTTGCGCACCTGTTCCACAGGTGCACACCTTTACAATTTTTGGGCCTCCTTCAACACCAGCTCTTTGGGGTTAAGGTGGGGAGGCTATGCTAAAACAAAAACGACAATGTTTGCGCACCTGTTCCACAGGTGCACACCTTTACAATTTTTGGGCCTCCTTCAACACCAGCTCTTTGGGGTTAAGGTGGGGAGGCTATGCTAAAACAAAAACTACAATGTTTGCGCACCTGTTCCACAGGTGCACACCTTTACAATTTTTGGGCCTCCTTCAACACCAGCTCTTTGGGGTTAAGGTGGGGAGGCTATGCTAAACAAAAACTACCATGTTTGCGAACCTGTTCCACAGGGGCACACCTTTACAATTTTTGGGCCTCCTTCAAAGCCAGCTCTTTGGGGTTATGGTGGGGAGGCTCCGCCAACACCAAAACTACCATGTTTGCGCACCTGTTCCACAGGTGCACACCTTCATAATTTTTACGCCTTCTTCAACACCAGCTCTTTGGGCTTACAGTGGTATGGCTCCGCCAACACCCAAACAACAATTTTTGCGCACCTGTCACACAGATGCATATCATTGTAATTTTTTTCCTTACAAAGGCAATTATTGCTTTCATTACCAGCACTTTCATAGGGATATGGTGTCAAGGCATCGTCCGCACCACCAAATGCCCAATTTTTAAGCATCCTTTACTTCTATTCAAAGTCAAGAGACAACAGTATTCATCCAAAACATCTCTAATCTTGTTCACTCTGCACTACATTGTGGCCCCTACCCCTAACCCTCAATGTATCCGTGCATATATGTCTGTTTCTTGTGAGATTTCAAGTTAAAGTGCACCAAACACCATTTTACATGAAATAAAGTGCAATTACATACATCTTTGGACTTCTTGAAACATTTGGTAATAAAAGCCCCATTGTGGAAATACACCCGTTAATTATATGCACATTTAAAGAGACAGCACCTTTTTCCAAAAAAACCTCTAATCTTGTTCCCAGTGCACTGCATTATGTCCCCATCATACACATTGGCTGAGCCGTTGATTAGGAGCAAAAGAAAGGTGCGGTTAAGCAAAAAAGTCATTTTTGAAGGTTTGGTATGCTGTAATTCTGGTTCTGGACATGCTACAGAGCTGAAACTTCACAGGTACACCTTTTAGACCCCCCAGACACTAAATCCAAAGAAATCTCTCTTTTTTTTTTTTTTTTTTTTTAATTTTTTCAATAATTGGCTATCTATCAAAAACGACAATTTTTAAGAACTTTTTTTTGTGTGATTAATAGTCCCTGGGGCATGACCCAGAACCCTAGGCACTTTTTAGGGGCATTTATTGGGTTTTAGGGCTTAAAAATGGTGTTTTTTGATTACAGAAGTTCGGGTCCCATTGATTTCAATGGGGTTCTGAAATCCGAACCGAACTTTCGTGAAGTTCGGGTGTTCTGGTCGAACCGAACTTTTCAAAAGTTCGATCATCCCTACTCTCCAGCAAAAGACCCCGCAGCACATTTGCTCCTGGATTTTATACAGTATCCCAGAATGCACCAAGGCCACCTGCCCTCTGCCAATCACCAGGACTGTATCAAAAGCCTATGCACCCATTCGTCAGGTTTCCTCCCACTGTCCAACATGCCTCCCTATTGGACCAGCGTGAAACACTCTCTAGACTGAATGAATTGCATACTGAGCACAACGAGCAGACCTCACTAACATATCCTGCTCCCTGGTAGGCAGAAAGCAATATAGATTTACCTGCAGCCCCTCTGGTAAGCAGATAGAGCTCAAAACTATACTCTCTCACTAGCACCTACGTAGGAGGGTGCTACAGTGCCTTGCAAAAGTATTCGGCCCCCTTGAACTTTGCGACATTTTACCACATTTGAGTCTTCAAACATAAAGATATAAAACTGTAATTTTTTGTGAAGAATCAACAAGTGGGACACAATCATGAAGTGGAACGAAATTTATTTCAAACTGTTAACAAATAAAAAACTGAAAAATTGGGCGTGCAAAATTATTCAGCCCCTTTACTTTCAGTGCAGCAAACTCTCTCCAGAAGTTCAGTGAGGATCTCTGAATGATCCAATGTTGACCTAAATGATTAATGATGATAAATAGAATCCACCTGTTTGTAATCAAGTCTCCGTATAAATGCACCTGCACTGTGATAGTCTCAGAGGTCCATTTAAAGTGCAGAGAGCATCATGAAGAACAAGGAACACACCAGGCAGGTCCGAGACACTGTTGTGGAGAAGTTTAAAGCCGGATTTGGATACAAAAAGATTTCCCAAGCTTTAAACATCCCAAGGAGCACTGTGCAAGCGATAATATTGAAATGGAAGGAGTATCAGACCATTGCAAATCTACAAAGACCTGGCCGTCCATCTAAACATTCAGCTTATACAAGGAGAAGACTGATCAGAGATGCAGCCAAGAGGCCCATGATCACTCTGGATGAACTGCAGAGATCTACAGCTGAGGTGGGAGACTCTGTCCATAGGACAACAATCAGTCGTATACTGCACAAATCTGGCCTTTATGGAAGAGTGGCAAGAAGAAAGCCATTTCTTAAAGATATCCATAAAAAGGATCGTTTAAAGTTTGCCACAAGCCACCTGGGAGACACACCAAACATGTGGAAGAAGGTGCTCTGGTCAGATGAAACCAAAATCAAACTTTTTGGCAACAATGCAAAACTTTATGTTTGGCGTAAAAGCAACACAGCTCATCACCCTGAACACACCATCCCCACTGTCAAACATGGTGGTGGCAGCATCATGGTTTGGGCCTGCTTTTCTTCAGCAGGGACAGGGAAGATGTTTAAAATTGATGGGAAGATGGATGGAGCCAAATACAGGACCATTCTGGAAGAAAACCTGATGGAGTCTGCAAAAGACCTGGGACGGAGATTTGTCTTCCAACAAGACAATGATCCAAAACATAAAGCAAAATCTACAATGGAATGGGTCACAAATAAACATATCCAGGTGTTAGAATGGCCAAGTCAAAGTCCAGACCTGAATCCAATCGAGAATCTGTGGAAAGAACTGAAAACTGCTGTTCACAAACGCTCTCCATCCAACCTCACTGAGCTCGAGCTGTTTTGCAAGGAAGAATGGGCAAAAATTTCAGTCTCTCGATGTGCAAAACTGATAGAGACATACCCCAAGCGACTTACAGCTGTAATCGCAGCAAAAGGTGGCGCTACAAAGTATTAACTTAAGGGGGCTGAATAATTTTCACGCCCAATTTTACAGTTTATTTGTTAAAAAAGTTTGAAATATCCAATTCGTTTCGTTCCACTTCATGATTGTGTCCCACTTGTTGTTGATTCTTCACAAAAAGTTACAGTTTTATATCTTTATGTTTGAATCCTGAAATGTGGCAAAAGGTCGAAAAGTTCAAGGGGGCCGAATACTTTCGCAAGGCACTGTACATAGGTCATTTGAGCTTGTTAATAAGTAAGCAGGGCCAAAAAAAACCTTGGTACAACCCTGCATACCTGGGTGCCACTAAAAGGCCTCTTGCCCAATTTCTTCTTTAGTGTGGGTCCTCACTCCCTGAGGAGGTGCTAAAGTAGTAGTTTATTATAACATGCACAGTGCCTTGTCATGACACCTCACCCAACTTCCTCCCCAGCTGAGCCGGGTACTGTTTTCGGAATAGGCCACCAACAAATTCAGAGCTGAGTGCAGTTGGTTTTCAATGCTTTACTTTAGCAGCAACATTAGGGCATACATGTTCTTACAAATTCCGCTGGTGGTTGTCAGTATTTTCCCCTCAGTGCAGAAGCGTAACTAGAACCTTCAGGGCCCCAGTGCAAGAAATCATGAAGGGCCCTCCTTTCCAATGATCTCAGGGCCCTTTAATCTCATTGTGGGACCCTTTATTATGGTTCCGAAGTGGGCCAACTTCCTGCCATCTTAGGGTCCCTCCGCGGTGGCGGAATGCCAGAGCCCCGTCACAAATGAGACCTTTGCAACCCTGGTAGTTCCGCCACTGGTGTCCGTAGTTTTTTTATTTTTGAGGTTTTATTCATATGTTTTTATCATTTCTACCATCTTATTTTTTTTTTTTACAATTATATTTTTTATCATTTTTTTTACGACCGCTGTTTGGGGTTTTGGTGAAATATTAGGGGTCTAAACAGACCCCTGATGTGTCACTTCTGAGACAGAAAAATGGGCTAAGGACAGATTCATCAGTCCCTTTCTCTGCAGCCTCAGCAGCACAGAATGAATGAACAGGAATATTTCTGTACAGAGCTTCCTGTGCATTCATAAACTGAGGCAAAGTGAACACAGTTTACTATGCCCCAGCTATGAATGAAAAAAAAAAAAAAAATAAATAAAAATTCATTAAGAAAAGGAAGGAGCCAGTAAATGACACTTTTACCGACTCCTTTCCCGCTCTCAATTCTGACAGATCCCCCGCGGGCCGCGGCAGCCGTTGGGGAGGGGGAAACCCGGCAGTGCTGCGGGGGGGGGGGGGGAGGAGGGGGTCAGGGAAGCACCCAGGGGCCTGGAGCAGCAAGACAGGGATAGGGAGGCGGCAGGAGCAGCATGTGGAGGTATCAAAACCCTCTGAGGGAGGGAGAGGAGGAGAAGCAGTCATTCAGCAGCTGCATGGAGGGATTGGTTCCACTACATCCTGCAGGCCCTGCTGCCCTCCTAGCCAGGCATACAGGGGGGCTGCACAAGTCGCAATGGTAACCCCTGTACATATGCCCCTGCCTCAGTGGCATCCTCATACAATGCAGTGTTATTGGTGTGTGATGTCATATAGCTCTCATATAGTGCAGTGTTATTGGTCTGATGTCATAGATCTCCCATACAATGCAGTGTTATTGGTGTGTGATGTCATAGAGCTCCTATACAGTGCAGTGTTAGTGGTGTGTGATGTCATAGAGCTCCCGTACAGTGCAGTGTTATTACTGTGTGATGTTATAGAGCTCCCATATAGTGCAGTGTTATCGGTGTGTGATGTCATAGAGCTCTCATACAGTGCAGTTATTAGTGTGTAATGTCATTGAGCTCCCATACAGTGCAGTGTTATTGGTGTGTGATGTCATAGAGCTCCCATAAAATGCAGTGTTCTTGATGTGTGATGTCATAGAGCTCTCATACAGTGCAGTGTTATTTGTGTGTGAGGTCACAGAGCTCCCATACAGTGCAGTGTTATTAGTGTGTGATGTCATAGGTCTCCCATACAATGCAGGGTTATTGGTGTGTGATGTCATAGAGCTCCCATACAGTGCAGTGTTGTGTGTGATGTCATAGAGCTCCCATACAGTGCAGTGTTATTGGTGTGTGATTGTGAAAAGAAAGGGGTGCTCTAACCTTCCAATTTTGCGGCAGCACTAGAGTTAAAAATTGTGAAAATAGAAAATAGTGTACTGCGCTCAACAAGAATAAGAAATGAAAAAAAGTTCACATCTAAATAATCCAAATTGTTGGCGATTCCCACATAATATGAAAAACCTTTAAATGAAGGTGTAATGAAAAAATTGTATACAAATAAACATATAAACAGGCATGTTATCCATAACACATATAGGATGAGTAAAGGCCTCAGATCATTCACACTGATCCCAAAACAGCCAAAGAGTGAACTTCAATGAATCAGGAGATCTTCAATCCAGTCATTAATGAATCAATATATCCTTATATGTGAAGAAGAGGGAGTAACCCCTTACCAGATAACGTTGCAATGTGAGCCTTAATTTTGAACAAGCACTTTCCACGCGTGAATATGTACGCTGTATGAATAAATGTACTCATGTGCATGAATCCTTCAGTAAAAAGTTCCTTTCCGCCAAATACTGCATTAAGGGAAAACGTTCAGTGACAAAAATGAACAGTTTTTAACCTAGACAGATATCCGGGAGTCATAGAGAATAGTTTTCTACCAAGAGCTTCATTTCAACTTTTATTTAGGCATTTACAATACATGGTCCATGAACTTCTCACAAATCAGACACTAGCTTCATTACACCCATCGTATGGTTATCATTGTCTCTGGTTTATATCACATCAGTCTGATGATGTAGGTGTCCACAACATATTTCCAGGACTCCACTTTGCCTTCAGTGATCACATTCCTTTACATACTACGCGGATATGCAAAATGGTGGCATTTTTGGTTCCATCATAACCATGCTGTATAAAAGAAAGGAAACAACCCCGAGTACTGCACCCCATCAGAACCTGATGGTCACTACAGTAGAAGCAGCCTCAGCGCATTTCTGTCCAGGCTATGCCCCCAACATGCTTTGCCCCACCCATAGGGCTTAGTCATGGAGGACTCACCCCATGGGCAGACGAAACACATTAGGGAAGCGTGACCTGACAGAGCCAGGATGAGGCTGCTTCTACTGTAGTAACAGTGAAGGTCTTGATGCGTGGCACTTGGGGTTGTTTTCTTCCTTTATACTGTATGCACTGAGCCAAGACGGGCTCTTCCAGTCTGCTCCCTCAGCATGGGTCACCGGACTGGGACACACAGGAACCTCGAGCAGCACCCCTAGTTTTTTCACTGTGGGTCCATCTTAATCCTGATGATTTAGAAGAAATTGACCTTTCTTTAATTGCTCTTCTTAGAATACTTTTTCAAGGTTGAGAGCCGGTTCACACTACCACAACCAGAAAGTTGCCCCATGAAGGATCGACTTTTTAGCTTGACTTTGAAGAGACTTGTGAGGGACTTGAATGATAGGCAGCTTTGTCTGTGGGGAATGCCTGGCTAATCTTTTTCTTCTTCCTGGAAAGTCTGATCACAGTCGCTTGAAAATGGATAAGGATCCGACTTAGAGGCGACTCCCATTGAAGTCTATGTGAACAAGTCGGCTAGAGGTCGCCCTGAAGTAGTACAGGAACCTTTTCTGAAGTCGGAGCGACTTCAGTAGTGCATATTAAGACGGCTCTCATTCATTTACATTGAACTTATAATGACAAGAGACTTGGGGCGACTTGAGGGCACACAAGTCGCGTCCCAAGTCGGAGTAGTGTGAACCGGCTCTGAATCTCTTGTTTTATGAAAACAGCAGGCCAAATAAAATCCAGCAATAAGAGATTGTCCACCCACAACAGATAATCGTTTCTGAAATAGGGGATTTATTACAGCCCTCAGTGCTTCACTTTCTAGATTGTCATACCTGATGTGACACTTGTGAAGGTGTCCCTCTCCCTTTTTTATTTGAAGTTGGGAAAACCTGAAAGGGGATGGGAGCACCCAAAACTCCAAGCACTATGGCAGGGGGTTCCTGTCACAACTTAGCCTATAGTTTTGTCTGTATATTCTTACCTCCTTGCTGCAGTGCTTCTGTTTTGCCTCCCTTCACATGTGGTGTTTGGGCTTCTCTGTTTCCTATGGGCGTCGCCTGCTCCACTGTGGGTTATATCCTGTTCCTGTCAATTACTTTCTGGGTCACCTCCCTGTTTGCTTCCCTATATATACACATGCTCGGTGCACTGTTCCTTGCTTGAGCAACTTTGCTGTTCTCTGAGCTCCCATCCGTGTATCCCTTGGCTATTGTATCTGATCTCCTGTGTACCGACCTAGCTTTGTTTCTCTGTCTACGTTTGTCTGCTGCCTGTCCTGACCTCGGCTTGTCTCTTGGATCTCCTTATAGTCTCCTGTTTACCCTGCACACGCCAGCGGTCTCCACATTCTCAGCTGGGCCTACCTGGGGGCCACAACCTGGTTCCAGTCTGCTGCAAGTCCATCCCCACCCTCAGGGGCCCTGGTGAAGAAGCAGGCTGGGGCTTAGACTCCGCGCCCTGGGGAATCCTGAGCTGGGGATCTATAAGGGCTCACTACCACAGACCCGTTGACAGTTCCAGCCACAGATGTAAAAAGGTGACTCCACCCACCACCTATAAAACATAACACTTGGTTTCAAGAGGCGATCCTCCCAACCCAACAATCTGCTGTATTCTGATAATGCTGAAGACTTTTTCACCCTGTTCCAGATTCGAGCAGCGTAGTGAATCCTACACAAAAGGGAAAAAGGCAAAATGTTCAAAAACACAAACAAAAAAATAGAATCATTTGTAGAAGTGAGCTCCATTGTTCTCTAGCGGTCACCTCTGATAAAATGCAGATCAATACACAAACCTATCTGAGCCTTCCCACGACATCGCTGTGCATAGATCCCAGGGTTTACTTACCATCCTAAGTGAGAGCTGCGGCCGTGACATAAACTTGATCTGACTCTGCAGTTTGTGGATCATGGTGTGAAAGTTGGGGTGACCCTTATACTCAGGAAAGAGAGGAACAAGAGAAAAGAGAGAGTTTCCCCCCCCCCCCCCCCTGAACCTACAGAACAAATACAGAAATGGAATTTAAATATCTCTACATTATGCATTTAAATAGACCTATAAAACACAATACAGCACTCCCTTTGCTGAACCATGTACACTACTTACTCGGCAAGAACCTTGTTTGTTTGTGTTATAATATGCATTTCCATTAGGCTCCTTTCACACGGCTCCGTTCCATCGATGGAGTCCGTTCTGCTCAGCGGGGGATCGATCCGCCAATCCCCGCTGAGCAGGCGGATGACAGCTTTGTCTCCGCTCTGTGTGCAGAGACGGAGGTGTCGGATCCCCGCTGTCCCCTATGGGGGAATCCGATGAGAATGGACTGCCTGTCCATTCTCATCCGATCTGCCAGACTGATGGAAAATAGGGTTTCCATCCATCTGGATTTGACGGACCGGATCAGCAGAAAGTTCTTCGCTGACATCGCTGCCCCATAGGGATGCATGGGGCATCCGATCAGATCCGCCTGAAAAACTGACAGGTGGATCTGATCGGATCGTTAGTGTGAAAGGGGCCTAAAGGAGGAAAAAAAAAAAAGTAAAACATTTTTATTTTATGTGGATTCCACAACATGGATAGGGCAGGAGGAGGGAGTGATCAAAATAGAACAGTACAAGTAGCCTTTGAAGTTTATGTGAAGGCAAAAATTTTGAGTTTTGGATTGAGTGGAGTGAGGTTAGACCCTCTGTCAACTGTTTTGTGCCATCTTTGTCCCAGCTAGGAATAATTATTGCAGTGAAAGGGTTGATTTGCTAAAACTGGAGCGTACAAAATCTGGTGCAGATCTGCATAGAAGAAACCAATCAGTTTTTTGTGTCAAAGCTTTTAAGCCCCTTTCTCACTGTCCGCTCCATCGGCGGACTCAGTTTTTCTCAGCGGGGATCGATCCGCAGATCCCCGCTGAACAGGCAGATGACAGCTCTGTCTCCGCGCTGTGTGCGGAGACAGAGGTATCAGATCCCTGCTATTCTCTATGGGGGAATCGGATGAGAATTGCCTGTCCTTTCCCATCCGATCCCATCCAGCAGACAGATGGAAAATAGGGTTTCCATCCGTCCGGATTTGACAGACAGGATCGGATAGGATGTCGGCGGACATGTCTCCGCTGACATCCACTGCACCACAGAGATGCACGGGGCATCCGTTCAGATCCGCCTAAAAAACTGACAGGCGGATCTGAACGGTCCGCATGTGTGAAAGGGGCCTAAGTGAACAAGCTGAAATTAGAAGCGAATTGGCTACCATGCACAGCTGCACCAGATTTTGTACTCAACCAACAACCAGGTGGCATGGTTGTTGGTGCCAGACTGGCTGGTTTGAGTATTTCAAAAACTGCTAAACTACTGGGATTTTCACACACAGCCATCTCTAGGGTTTACAGGGAATGGTCCACAAAAGAGAAAATATCCAGTGAGTTGCAGTAGTGTAGACGACAATGCCTTGGTGATGTCGGAGGTCAGAGGAAAATGGGCAGACTGGTTTGGGATGATAGAAAGGCAACTCAAATAACCACTCATTACAACCAAGGTATACAGAATACTATCTCTGAATGCACAACACAGCAAACCTTGAAGCAGATAGGCTACAGTAACATAAGTGCAACTCGTCAGCTAAAAACAGGAAACTGAGGCTACAATTCACACTGGCTCATCAAAATTGGACACTAGAAGATTGAAAAAAATGTTTCCCCGTCTGATGAGTCGATTTCAGCTGCGACATTCATATGGTAGGGTCAGAATTTGGAGTAAACAACGTGAAAGCATGGATTCATCCATTGTATCAACGGTTCAGGCTGGTGGTGGTGTAATGGTGTGGGGAATATTTTCTTGGCACACTTTGGGCCCCTTAGTACCAATTGAGCATCATTTCCACGCCACGGCATACCCGAGTATTGTTGATGACCATGTCCATCCCTTTATGACTACAGTGTCCCCTTCTTCTGATGGCTCCTTCCAGCAGGATAATGCACCATGTCACAAAGCTCCAATCATCTCACCACTGGTTTCTTGAGCTCACTGTACTCCAAAGGCCTCCACAGTCACCAGATCTCAATCCAATGGAGCACCTGTGGGATGTGGTGAAACGGGAAATTAGCATCACAGATGTGCAGCCAACAAATCTGCAACTGCGTGATGCTATCATGTCACTATGGATCAAAATATCTGAGGAATGTTTCCAACGCCTTGTTGAATCTATGCCACAAAGAATGAAGGCAGTTCTGAAGGCAAAAGAGGGTCCAACCTGGTACTAGCATATATCCCCATATTTACAAATGTAACTTCCCTTGCCCCCTGGAGCCTCCCTTACCATACAACTTTGCCACTCCCCCACCAAGATCCTACTATTTCATGATGCCTTGCATCCCCTGAGATCCTCCTCTTTTATGTGGCTCAGTGTGTTTACTCACTGTCCAAGTTCCACTTTTATGGTGCTGGAGACCCCTGAATAAAACACATTGAACAAAATGCATGAAGAAATGCGAGGTGAACCAGTCTCTGCTGGCCAAGCGCTTCACCAGAGGTACAAAGTGCGCATCAAGGTTGGAGGGAGAGGGTTCATGGAAAATGGCAAAGAAAACAAAGAAAGGGCGCACCGACCTAGCGCATTATCCTCAATAACAGGCTTTATTTGTGTAACATTTAAAAATGGCTACTCACAGACATAGATGAAAATATATCATATCGAGCTAGATTGCTCAAATGTCCGGGTTAGTCCATATAATCGTCCATAACCGATGAGATGACGGCTGACGCGTTTCGAGGCCTAGCCTCTTCCTCAGAGCCCTGGTGGTCGGGGGGCTTGGATTCCAAGCGCAGGAGAAAGGTGGTCATACCTTATTGTTTTTTGGTTCATGGAAAATGGCTCTGAGGGATTCCACAGTTTTGTTCCTCACCTGTGCTTCAACAATTGCCAAACTCTCTAGCGACGACTGGAAGACAAACAAAAAGTCAGTCGTTATTTTTTTGGTCAACCAAGAAGTAGGCTTTCAAGAACAAAAATATAGAATCTAGTAATGAGACAGACAGACTAGTTCTGGGCTACTAACCAGATCCTCATGGTGGCCATACACGCTTCACTAAATGATCAATGACTTTTCGGATCAATAGTCAACAACAAAATCGATCGTTATGCCAGGGGAAAGCTAGAGATGGTTAAAACATGACTGCAAGACATCGACTGCATGTCTATTTCCACCATGGAACTTTACAATCTGATTGATTGAATTCATAACCCATTCATCTCAATGCTGCCATTTGATGCAAAACGATCAGACTCCGAGACATCACATGAGGCAGGGGTAGGCGGGGGAAGCGTTTCAGCGCACCTACCACCTTCTCCCGGGCCCAAATGCTTCCCGAACTGCCGAAAAGGCATAGACGGACAGTGGAGATCCGGAAGGCCCTGCGGCCTCCGTGAGGGGGTCAGGTGGAACAAATGGCCTGCAGGCTCCATACTGAACCTGAGGAACCCGCCAGCAAATTAAAAAAAAAAAAAAAAAGACATTTGTTTTTAAAAAGCGGCCCCACAGCACCACCCGGAGGTCAGGCGCATACTAACAGACCCCCACAGAGAGGGAGAGACTACCCTCATGACTCACTGTCCTCCAGGCACTCCCACCGGCCTCCACAGCAAAAATTCTGCTGCAAAATGGCCGAAAACGGGTATACCAAGATGGCCACCGTTATAGAAGCAGACAGAGGCTACAACAAAATGGCAGCCCCGCGCGGGAATCAGGACCCACATGGGGACCCCCCCAAGCGCCCATCCACAGCAGAAAACCCCACCAAGGTCCCCCCACCCACATGATCGGTTGAGCACCGCGGACGGCGCACTCCCCCGGCCCCCCATGCGGCCTGCACACTAGGCCCCAGCCTCAGGTAGGCCCAAAAACAGTCTTCCACGTGGGAGGGGGGAGGAGGGGGGGGGGTCACAACAGGACAGAGGCAGAGGGAAACCCAGGAGTGTGAGGGTCCGACCATCCCAGGGAGAGGGCCCGCGTCCACCCCAAAATCCACCAAAGAAGGGGGGGAATGTTTACTCATCACACTGGGAACACAGGCGGGCGCCATTTCAGGACAGGACCCAACGCCCACGGAGTAGGGGGGCTGTCGGCAAAATAGGAATGCTGCGACATAAGCCTAGACCCTCAGGGGCTTCTCCTCCTCCATAGCCCTGCGGACTGTTCACCCCAGGAATATGGGGTGATGGCTCTCTTTACTGTACAGTGAAAAGGGGCCCTTACCTGAGCCTACAAGGTAAGCCCCTCCTGAGCACTGCTGGGGGCCCTCCCCACCTCAGGTGCCTGCTTCAAAGTACACTGTTAGGGGCCCCTCCTCTTTAGTCCTAGAGTATAAAGGCTTCTCATACTAAGCACTGGGGTCCCTTCTCTTCATCAGATGCCCCCAGGAAAAGCCGCTTTCCCTCTGGGCACCTGTGCTCCTGAATCCTGCTGCAGCGTCCATTGACACAGACAGCGTGACTCGCTTCTACGTCACCGGATTTGATTAACAGCAGCAGGAGCCAATCGCTCCCTTTGCGAAACATCTGTCCAATGAGGAGAGACAGTGGTGGGAGCGGCAGTTCTTTTGCACATTGCTGGATCGGATGGGCTCAGGTGAGGTTTAGGGGACAACTGCAGCAGCACAGAAGGTTTTTCACCTTTAAGCGATACTAAACCTAAAAACATTTTTTTACCTTACGGAGTTCCACTTATTTTTGTGTTTATTAAAAGTCAGCAGCTACAAAAAAGTGTATCTGCTGACCTTTAACCACATAGCGACCGCCCGCCGCCGCTCCTGGGCAAAGTGAAATATTTTACGTCACTCGCTCAGGAGACTCTAGGGGGCAAGTGTGCGCCGCCGGCGGCACGCTCGCGCCCCCGCTTGTTAGCTGGGGAGCCAGTGCGTGTGACAGGCGGCTCCGATGGCCGCCGGCCACTCGCGATCTCCCGCAGCAGAGAGAGAAGGACAGACGGCTGATGTAAACACAGCCGTCTGTCATTCTCCCTGAAGTGATCACAGAGGCTATGTGATCCTGCTATATAGGATCACATGTCTCTGTAATTACTTCACAAGCCACGCCCCCTGACAGTTAGAATCACGCCCCTAGGGACACATTTAACCCACTGATCACCACTGGTGATTCACCAGTAATGTTAACCCCTTCCCTGCCGGTGTCATGTTTACAGTAACAGTGCATATTTTTAGGACTGTAGTAATGTCACTGGTACCCCCAAAAGTGTCAAAAATGTCAGTTAGGGGTCCGATCTGTCTGCCGCAATGTTGCAGTCCTGCAAAAAAAAAAAAAACGCAGATCGCCGCCATTACTCGTAAAAAGAAAAAAAAAAACAATAAAAATGTCATAAATCTTTCCTGTAGTTAGTAAACGCAATAACTTTTGCGCAGACCAATCAAAATACGCTTATTGTGATTTTATTTTACCAAAAATATGTAGCAGAAAACAAATTGGCCTAAAATGTTAATAAATTTAGATTTTTACATTTTTTTTTTTGAGACTTTCATATAAAATTGTCGCTCTTTTTTTGCTTATAGCGCAAAAAATAAAAATCACAGAGGTGATCAAATACCACCAAAAGAAAGCTGTATTTGTGGGGGAAAAAAGGCGTCAATTTCGTTTGGGTGCAGCATCGCACGACCGCGCAATTGTCCGTTAAAGTCACGCAGTGCCGAATCGCAAAATATCCCCTGGTCGGAATGGGGGTAAAATCTTCTGGGGCTTAAGTGGTTAAAGTAACGTAGTGCCGAATCACAAAATAGGGCCTGGTCATTAAGCAGCCAATTCCTGCGGTCCTTAAGTGGTTAATAAACACACACTCCCCTGTCCCACAGTCCAGCGATGCGGACGGACGCCCGAAGCCTCGCTTCTCTCCCTCTCCTCTCTGCATAGCCGGCATTGCAAGTGTGGGCACCCGGCTGTGACAGCTTGTGGCTTCACAGCCGGGCGCGCACTCCGCAGCACCTCCCTATTGGTCTGACAATCTTCTGGGATCTCTGACATGTCCCAGAAGATTGCAAGGAGGGAGGGGAGAACTTTCGCTCGAGCCACCTAGTGGGAGCAGGTACCTGTCACCGTCACACCCCCCCCCCCCCCCCCCACAAAAAATGACATGCCAAAAAAGGTGGCATCTTTGGGGGAGAGGAGTGCTTAAAGCAGAACTTTCCCTCCCCCCTGGGTGGAGCTCCCCTTTAATGCATTGCTTACATTTAAATAAAAATACTGCTTCAGTTTCCCTGTGCACCCCCCCCCCCCCCCCCATGTGAAGAAGAGATCAGCGCTGTGCACGGCTGCACCTATCCTCCCCTCTCTTCCTCTTTACACAGCATTTGAGCAGCAGTAGGATCCATTGGCTCTTGCTGCTGTCAATCAGATGCAGTGAAGATTCCGTGTTGGCTGTTTACGTCTATTTGGACACACAAAACCCCCCCCGCTCACAGGTTTTAACTGACCTCAGCAGGAACCAATGGCACCCACTACTCTCAGCTAAGCCTGTAAAAGCGCAGCGCTGGATGGGAGATCGGGCTCAGGGGAGTATGGGGTGACGGGGGAGGGGCTATTTAATTTTTTTTTTTACTTTATGCAGAGAATGCATGAGATCAAAGACTTAGAATTCTTCAGGGCCACGGTCAGAAATCACGGGACCCCCTACAGTCTACCTGATGGGGCCCCAAACTCCACATACCTGCCTGAAAATAAATAAATAAATAAAAATGCAGCTTTGTCTTTAAGAGGGACAAAACGGAGTCAGGGGTGATGGGGGGTCCTGGTGCCTAGTGGGGAGGAGACGGGGGGGTCCTGGTGCCTAGTGGAGAGGAGACGGGTGGGGTCCTGGTGCCTAGTGGGGAGGAGACGGGGAGGGGGTCCTGGTGCCTAGTGGGGAGGAGACTGGGGGGGGGCCTGGTGCCTAGTGGGGAGGAGACTGGGGGGGGGCCTGGTGCCTAGTGGGGAGGAGACTGGGGGGGGGGCCTGGTGCCTAGTGGGGAGGAGACTGGGGGGGGGCCTGGTGCCTAGTGGGGAGGAGACTGGGGGGGGGCCTGGTGCCTAGTGGAGAGGAGACGGGGGCAGGGGGGTCCTGGTGCCTAGTGGGGAGGGAATCCTGGTGCCTAGTGGGGAGGAGACGGGGGTGGGGGGTCCTGGTGCCTAGTGGGGAGGAGACGAGGAGGGGTCCTGGTGCCTAGTGGAGAGGAGACGGGGGCAGGGGGGTCCTGGTGCCTAGTGGGGAGGAGACGGGGAGGGAATCCTGGTGCCTAGTGGGGAGGAGACGGGGAGGGGGTCCTGGTGCCTAGTGGGGAGGAGACTGGGGGTCCTGGTGCCTAGTGGGGAGGAGACGGGGGGGGGTCCTGGTGTCTAGTGGAGAGGAGACGGGGGGGGGTCCTGGTGCCTAGTGGAGAGGAGACGGGGGGGGTCCTGTTGCCTAGTGGGGAGGAGACAGGTGGGGTCCTGGTGCCTAGTGGGGAGGAGACGGGGAGGGGGTCCTGGTGCCTAGTGGGGAGGAGACTGGGGGGGGGGGGCTGGTGCCTAGTGGGGAGGAGACGTGGGGGGGGTCCTGGTGCCTAGTGGGGAGGAGACGGGGGTGGGGGGTCCTGGTGCCTAGTGGGGAGGTGACGTGGGGAGTCCTGGTGCATAGTGGGGAGGAGACGGGGGTCCTGGTGCCTAGTGGAGAGGAGACGGGGGTCCTGGTGCCTAGTGGAGAGGAGACGGGGGCAGGGGGGTCCTGGTGCCTAGTGGGGAGGAGACGGGGAGGGAATCCTGGTGCCTAGTGGGGAGGAGACGGGGAGGGAATCCTGGTGCCTAGTGGGGAGGAGACGGGGAGGGGGTCCTGGTGCCTAGTGGGGAGGAGACGGGGAGGGGGTCCTGGTGCCTAGTGGGGAGGAGACGGGGAGGGGGTCCTGGTGCCTAGTGGGGAGGAGACGGGGAGGGGGTCCTGGTGCCTAGTGGGGAGGAGACGGGGAGGGGGTCCTGGTGCCTAGTGGGGAGGAGACGGGGAGGGGGTCCTGGTGCCTAGTGGGGAGGAGACGGGGAGGGGGTTCTGGTGCCTAGTGGGGAGGAGACGGGGGGTCCTGGTGCCTAGTGGAGAGGAGACGGGGGGGGGGGGGTCCTGGTGCCTAGTGGAGAGGAGACGGGGGGGGGGGTCCTGGTGCCTAGTGGGGAGGAGATGGGTGGGGTCCTGGTGCCTAGTGGGGAGGAGACGGGGAGGGAATCCTGGTGCCTAGTGGGGAGGAGACGGGGAGGGAATCCTGGTGCCTAGTGGGGAGGAGACGGGGAGGGGGTCCTGGTGCCTAGTGGGGAGGGGGTCCTGGTGCCTAGTGGGGAGGAGACTGGGGGGGGGGCCTGGTGCCTAGTGGGGAGGAGACTGGGGGGGGGGCCTGGTGCCTAGTGGGAAGGAGACTGGGGGGGGCCTGGTGCCTAGTGGGGAGGAGACTGGGGGGGGGTCCTGGTGCCTAGTGGGGAGGAGACGGGGGTGGGGGGTCCTGGTGCATAGTGGAGAGGAGACTGGGGGGGGGGGCCTGGTGCCTAGTGGGGAGGAGACTGGGGGGGGGCCTGGTGCCTAGTGGGGAGGAGACTGGGGGGGGCCTGGTGCCTAGTGGGGAGGAGACTGGGGGGGTCCTGGTGCCTAGTGGGGAGGAGACGGGGGTGGGGGGTCCTGGTGCATAGTGGAGAGGAGACTGGGGGGGGGTCCTGGTGCCTAGTGGGGAGGAGACGGGGAGGGGGTCCTGGTGTCTAGTGAGGTGGAGACGGGGGGGGGGGGTCCTGGTGCCTAGTGGGGAGGAGACAGGGGGGGTCCTGGTGCCTAGTGGGGAGGAGACTGGTGGGGGTCCTGGTGCCTAGTGGGGAGGAGACTGGTGGGGGGGGTCCTGGTGCCTAGTGGGGAGGAGACTGGTGGGGGGGGGGTCCTGGTGCCTAGTGAGGTGGAGACGGGGGGGGGGATCCTGGTGCCTAGCGGGGAGGAGATGGGGGGGTCCTAGTGACTAGTATGGAGGAGGCGGGGAGGGGGTCCTGGTGCCTAGTGGGGAGGAGACGGGGGGGAGGGGGTCCTGGTGCCTAGTGGGGAGGAGACAGGGGGGGTCCTGGTGCCTAGTGGGGAGGAGACAGGGGGGGTCCTGGTGCCTAGTGGGGAGGAGACGGGGAGGGGGTCCTGGTGCCTAGTGGGGAGGAGACGGGGAGGGGGTCCTGGTGTCTAGTGAGGTGGAGACGGGGGGGGGGGGGGGGTCCTGGTGCCTAGTGGGGAGGAGACAGGGGGGGTCCTGGTGCCTAGTGGGGAGGAGACTGGTGGGGGTCCTGGTGCCTAGTGGGGAGGAGACTGGTGGGGGGGTCCTGGTGCCTAGTGGGGAGGAGACTGGTGGTGGGGGGGGGGGGGTCCTGGTGCCTAGTGAGGTGGAGACGGGGGGGGATCCTGGTGCCTAGTGGGGAGGAGATGGGGGGGTCCTAGTGACTAGTATGGAGGAGGCGGGGAGGGGGTCCTGGTGCCTAGTGGGGAGGAGACGGGGGGGAGGGGGTCCTGGTGCCTAGTGGGGAGGAGACAGGGGGGGTCCTGGTGCCTAGTGGGGAGGAGACGGGGGGGTGAGGGGTCTTGGTGCTTAGTGGGGGGGGGGGGGGGTGAGGGAGTCTTGGTGCTTTGCAGGGGGGGGGGGGGGAGATGAGGGGGTACTGGTGCTTAGCAGTGGGGGTGGGGTTGGTGCTTAGTGAGGGGGGGGGGAGATGAGGGGGGGTTGGTGCTTAGTGGGGGGAGATGAGGGGCACTGCCAGTCAATGGGGGGGAGGGGGATGTTACTTAATTCCTGGCTACTCTTGATCCATATGGAATCCTGTAGATAGAGGAATCTCCCCCTCTCACTTTTCTTGTCTGTTGATATTTCTCCTCCTAAGGGATGACGGGGATTCCCCAGCACCCCTCCAGACGTGCCGACCACAGGACCAGTCATACCGCTGTCACCGCCCATGCGGCTCCTGGGGCCCCCTGAGTGAAAGGATGACCCCCAGCCCAGGGAAGATGCGTTCTCACCTCTGTCACCATCCTGCACTCCCTCCTCCCACAGCTCCTCACTGAGGACGGTGATTGGACACAGAGAACCGCTCCACCCAACCATGATTGCTTCTTTCTGTAAGGGAAAAGGTGGGGACAAGGGGCTCCAAGGCTGTCAGGCCACACCCACCTTAATGTGTCTCTACAGCAACTATTCTTATATTGTACATACAAAACTTCGGGGGCGGGGCCAGCTCGCATGTTCTATACACATAGGACTGAGGGGGCGTGGCCTGCTGTGTTAGGATTGCGCGCGCACTCGAGTGCTGTGTATATAACCGCGTCCTTCCCTCAGCGCCTCTCAGTAGAGCGCGGGCCAGCAAGGAGAGCGCAGCGCAGCAGCTGAGCTCTTTTATCGGCAACAAGCCATACCCACCTGTAGCATGTGTCGTTGATAAGCGATGACAGAGCAATTTACTAGGGCGATTAGAAGGGGCGGGAACCTTGCTGAGGCCAAGACGTCCATTTTACAT
The DNA here is from genome assembly GCF_965119305.1 of Pelophylax lessonae. Lineage (NCBI taxonomy): Eukaryota > Metazoa > Chordata > Amphibia > Anura > Ranidae > Pelophylax > Pelophylax lessonae. The sequence goes on from NC_138770.1 coordinate 655,712,329, forward strand.
AAGGGAGCGGGTGTCGGGAACTCTAAAATTCAAGACAACAATCACATTGTGCTCTTCTATGGGAGACGGTGCTTACATTACACGCTGTGTTTTAGTCAAGGAAGGCGATAGAACTGAGGGGGCGGCTCTAGCGTGAGGCGGGGCTATGCGCACATACCTGTAAGGTGATAAACAAATAGGATTTGGGGGCGGGGCTGCTCTGACCACTCTTAGTGAAGCAGGGCTGTGTGCTTGTAGGTGATTGGCTTAGTGTTCGTCAGTGTAAGAAATGATTTAGCTACATTAACCTCCCTGGCGGTATTATTTCTGATTTTAGGTGCTGACAGCGCTACCATTATTTTCAATGTAATTTTTAAGGATGAGCAGCCCAAACCAACTATTTACATAATATTTTTTTTTTTTTACCTGTGCGTTTTTTATAACATCTCGGGTATGATAACGTTTGAAACGCAAAATCGTAACTTATAATATAATAACTATAAATAAGTTAGTGTATATATATATATATATATATATATATATATATATATATATATATGTGTGTGTGTGTGTGTGTGTGTATATATATATATATATATATGTGTGTGTGTGTGTGTGTGTATATATATATATATATATATATATGTATATGTGTATATATATATGTGTGTGTGTGTGTATATATATATATATATATATATATATATATATATATATATATGTGTGTGTGTGTGTATATATATGTATGTGTATATATATATATATATATATGTATGTGTGTGTATATATATATATGTGTGTGTGTGTATATATATATATATATCTATATATATATATGTGTGTGTGTGTATATATATATATATATATATATATATATATATATATATATATATATATATATATATATATGTGTGTGTGTGTGTGTATATATATATATATATATATATATATATATATATATGTGTGTGTGTGTGTATATATATATATATATATATATATATATATATATATATAATGTGTGTAGAAAAGGGGTGCGCTGATAGGTGAAAGCGGCTACCAGAAATATGAATGGATGGATGGATGGATGGATGAATGAATAAATAAATAAAAGGTGGTGCGCTAATTCAAAATGGGTGTACATACAAAATTATGCAATCTACTAGTGCTGTGGTGTGAATAAACCAACAGTGATATATATATTCAAAAAAATGAATATCTGTTGTGACTAGTGCACAAACAATAAATAGTCCAACAGTCCAGAGTGATGAAAAAACTCTTCAGTCTGTGATCAAATGATTTAAATGGTGGTGTGAAAGAAATCCAACGAAATCAATAGATGACACTGATGTCCCTCCACCTGGTGAATTTCCTCCTTACCCGGCGGAAAATAGATAAGTGCAATAGATAGATCCACTGTATTTCAAAAGTGCACTCTTCACGTGATGTTCACCTCCAACCTTATAATAAACCCCTGGTGTATAGACCACAATGGCCTCTTACCAAAATGATGCAAAGAATGGACTTGGAAACCACTGGTGTAAGTATGACGCTGCTCCCTTCTCCTTCAGATAGGGTTAGGCGGCTTTCCCAATGAGATCAGAATAAATGTTCCATCCATGATATAAGCCTTGACTTCCTTCTCACTGTCACCCTTTCCGAAGCGCAACTCTCCCCGCTGACAGAGAAGGACGGGCGGCTGATGTAAACACAGCCATCCGTCCTTGTCCCTGCAATGATCACAGAGGCTATGTGATCCTGCTATATAGGATTGCATGTCTCTATGATCATTTCAAAAGCCCTGCCAGTGTCATTACAGTAAGTGCCGGTTCTCACATGTGCGGCTGCGGCGATCGCATGTAATGTCGGAGCGCACTGCTCCTTCATTACATGCGATCGGCTGTGCGGTGCGAGTTTAGCCATACACTTTGTATGGCTAAATTCGCACCGCACCCGCAGCAAAGACACACAGGACCCTTTTTGGCAGCCGCATCAGGATCGGATCGCACAGCGGTTCACACTTGTGCGATCCGATCCTGTGCGAACTGCAAGATCGCACTGCGATATGCGATCAAACTGGGGGTGTCGTTAAGATTTCATTGACACCCCCAGCGTATCGCATATGGCAGTGTGAACTGCCGGGGGTGCGTTTGCGATGCGGGAACAGGCTGCGAATTTGCAGCCTTCCCGCATCGCATAAGTGTGAACCGAGCCTAACAGTGCATATTTTTAGCACTGATTACTGTAGCAATGTCACTAGTACCCCCAAAAGTGTCAAAAATGTCAGTCAGGGGTCTGATCTGTCCGCCAAAATGTCGCAGTCCCGGAAATAAAAGCAGATCGCTGCCAGTACTAGTAAAAAAAACAAACAAACAATAAAAATGACATAAATCTTTCCCGTAGTTAGTAGACGCGATAACTTTTGCGCAAACCAATCAAAATACGCTTATTGCAATTTTTACCAAAAATATGAAGCAGAAAACAAATTGGCCTAAAATGTTAAAACATTTTGATTTTTACATTTTTATTTTTTGGGAATGTCACAGCAGAATGCGAAAAAACTGAATTTTTGTAAACTCTTACCTGTAAAATTCCTTTCTCTGAGCCCTCCCACAGTCGCCGCCGCCTCTAAGTCATCGCTATTGGGTATTGACTTCCGCTCCGCAGGAGTAGATAGGCATAAGACTTAGTCAAAAAGAACAAAGGCATTTGCATATACACACCCCTGGGGGCTGTCCCACTCGGTCAATACCCCCCTGCAGTGACCACTCCCAACTCAGTTTGGTAGCATAGCAGTAAGAATTAAGACAACAACCCCAAAAGAGGAGCGGGGGCAGAGATTGTCGGAGGAGTCAGAGAAAGGAATTTTACAGGTAAGATTTTACAAAAATTCAGTTTTCTCTTTCGTCCTCCGACAGTCGCCGCCGCCTCTAAGTCATCACTATTGAGATGTCCCAAAGCAGTATAGACATGAGGGGTGGGAGACGCAACCGTAGAAAAGGCAACACAGTACCCACATCAGAGAAAGGAATCTTACACGCACAGTAAGAGAACCTTCTGGGCAACAGAAAACAATGCTCAACAGGAGCAACAGCCCAGGAAAGCAAACACCAACAGCCAGGGACCCATGACAAAAAACAAGGGTCATTCATGGCACTGCCACACTGAGAACCTTGCGGCCAAAGGAGGCATCAGCTGATGCCAGAACATCTACCTTGTAGAATTTGGAAAAAGTGTGCACCAACGACCAAGTCGCAGCCTTGCACACCTGGGCCACCGAGGCCCTATGCCTATAGGCCCAGGACGCACTCAAAGATCTGGTAGAGTGCGCCTTAACAGGGAAGGGTGGAACCCGTTCCTTCAAAGCATACGCCTGCTCAATGGTCTGTCTGATCCATTTGGCAATAGTTGCTGCAGACGCAGCCATGCCCTTCCGAGATCCCTCAGGAAGGACAAAGAGGGAATCCGTCTTCCGAAAGGATTCCGTAGACGACAGGTAAACCCTGATCGCCCTGACAACATCCAAGGAATGCAAGGCAATCTCCTTAGGATGCTTAGGCTTCTTACAAAGCGAAGGCAGGACAATGTCCTCATTAAGGTGGAACTCAGAGACCACCTTAGGAAGAAAAGACGAATGAGGTCGCAAGACCACCTTATCCTTGTGAATTATCAAGTAAAGAGAGCGGCAAGACAACGCCGCCAGCTCCGACACTCTGCGAGCCGAAGTGATCGCCACTAAAAATGCAACCTTCTTGGACAGCAGAGGCAACGATATCTCCCGGATGTTTTCAAAGGGAGCACGCTGTAACACGGACAGAACCAAGTTCAAGTCCCATGGAGGTAAAGGCTCCTTCCTGGGAGGAGCCAAACGTCGCACACCTTGAATGAAGGTGCGAATCAAGGAATGAGACACCACAGGGCGTTGGAAAAGGATAGCCAGTGCAGATACCTGGCCCTTTATCGTGGCCAGCGCCAGGCGCTGGTCCACCCCAGGCTGAAGGAAAGCCAAACACTCTTGACACCGAGTACGAGCGAGGGGAGAACCCCCTGGACTCACACCAGGCGAAATAAGCTTTCCAGGTACAGTAATAGATCTTACCAGAGGAGGTTTTCCTAGCCTTGATCAGAGTAGGGATAACCTCAGGGGAGAGACCCCTGTCCCTCAGGACCTGGGTCTCAACAGCAAGGCCGTCAAAGCCAGCGACTGTAATGCAGGATGGAAGATCGGTCCCTGAGACAGTAGTTCTTCCCGCATTGGCAGTCGCCACTGCCAGGTGAACAACGTCGGCGTACCAGGACCGGCGAGGCCAATCCGGCGCCACCAGAATCACCAGGTGCGGTTCCAAGGCTAACCAGCGGAGGAACCTGGACAACAACTGAATCGGAGGAAAGGCAGACATCAGACGATACTGATGCCAAGGGGCCACTAACGCATCCGAGGCGTCCGCCAGAGGATCGCGCGTTCTTGCTACAAACCTTTTGGTTTAGCCGAGATGCGAACAGATCCACGTCCAGGAATCCCCACTTCGCACACAGCATTTGGAAGACCTCCAGGTGTAGGGACCATTCCCCCTGGTCCAGGGTCTGGTGGCTCAGATAGTCGGCCTGCCAATTCTCCACACCCGGAATGTGAACTGACGAAATTGCCGGGACATGAGTCTCGGCCCAAGACAGAATGTCGGTCACCTCCCAGGCCGCCCGAGCACTCCTGGTGCCCCCTTGGTGGTTGATGTAAGCCAGTGGTTCTCAACTCCGGTCCTCGGGACCCACCAACAGGCCAGGTTTGCAAGATAACTAAATTACATCACAGGTGATCCCATTTGCTGCTCAGTGATTGCAGTATTCTAGTCTGCATCTCCCCAAGGTAATACTTAAAATCTGGCCTGTTAGTGGGTCCCGAGGACCGGAATTGAGAACCACTGATGTAAGCCACCGCGGTAGCATTGAACGTCTGTACCCGAACAGGACGGCCCCGAAGTCGGTCCGACCACTGGAATAGGCAGAGTTTTATCGCTCGCAATTCCAGCATATTTATTGGGAGGGAGGACTCCTCCTCCGACCAAGTGCCCTGGGCAGACAGGTTGCCCAGGACTCCACCCCAGCCCGACAGGCTGGCATCCATGGTAATCACCGTCCACAACAACGGACGGAAGGATTTGTCTTCCGACACCGTCAGGGACTGGAGCCACCACAGAAGAGCCAATCTGGTCTGACGACTCAATGAGACACTCAGATCCAGGGACTGAGGAAGTCTGTCCCACCTGGCCAGGATCTCCGCTTGGAGAGCCCGCATGTGAAACTGAGCAAAGGGTATCGCCTCGAAGGCCGAAACCATCAAGCCCAGGCCCCGCATACAGGCCCTGAGTGACGAGGATGGGTTGTCCCTGAGGGACCTGATCTCGTCCTGCAAGGTCCGGAGCTTGTCTTCCGGCAAGAACACCTTTGCCTGAGCAGAGTCCAGAATCATTCCCAGATAGGGAAGACGAACCGATGGAGACAATGCCGATTTCTGAATGTTGATGGTCCATCCGAACTCCTGTAGCGTCTGCACCGTGGTGGACAGATCGCGCAGCAGGTCCTGACTGACTCTCGATCTCAGAAGAAGATCGTCCAGGTACCCCAAGACCGCAATGCCCTGTGCCCTCAACAGACCCAGAACCGGCGTCAGAACTTTGGTAAATACCCGTGGAGCCGAAGTGAGACCGAAAGGTAACGCCACAAATTGATAGTGGTCCTCTGCGATAGCAAACCGAAGATACCGCTCATGACCCTCGAAAATGGGGATGTGTAGGTACGCATCTTTTAGATCTATCGAGGCCAGGAATTCCCCTGGACTCAGGGAGGCCACCACCGAACTGAGAGACTCCATACGGAACTTGCGAACGCGCACAAAGCGGTTCAGCGCTTTCAGGTCCAGAATAGGATGTACTTTGCCCTCCTTCCTGGGCACAGTGAACAGATTTGAATAAAATCCCCGAAACCGGTCCCGATGAGGCACCGGGACAATCACCCCCTGGACAAGGAGGTCCTGTACCGCTTGATGCAGGTCCTGCAGACGCCCAGGAGGCAAATTAAGATTTGAGGGAAAAAAATCTGTCCGCCGGCCGGGAAAGGAATTCGACCTTGTACCCTGACCGAATGATTTCCTGAACCCATCTGTCCGAAATCCGGAGCAGCCAAGGCTGGAGGAAACCACGCAAACGTCCCCCCACCCCTGAAACGGGTGAGGGCGCCCCTTCAGGCAGAGGCGGAGTGACCCGTCGAGCCGGCATTGCCTGACTTCTGCTTGCCCGCCCAGGGCTTCTTCTGACTCCCCTGGTTCTTGAAGGGTTTACCCTTGGATTGGTTCCGAAAGGCATGAAAGGACCCCTGAGTGGATCGGGTCGCAGAACCCCGCTTGCCACGAAAGGACTTGTTCTTCGGGTTCTGGGGCAGCATGGTGCTCTTGCCCCCTGTGACGCCTTTTACCAGGGTATCCAACGCCTCACCAAAAAGGCGAGAACCAGCATAGGGAAAAATCAGCAACCGTTTTCCGAGGACTGGTCAGCCGACCAGCTCTTCAGGCAGATCAGTCGCCGGTTAAGCACCGAGACACTAGATAGGCGTGCAGCTAAAGGGGCCTCATATAAGGCCGCATCACACACATACATGATTCCTTGGTGAATTTGATCCACCGTATCCAGGCGGGCAGGCGGAACAGCGTCAGACACGAGGTTGCCTAAGCACCTTAGTCCAATCAGCCACCGCCTGAGCCACCAAAACAGACGCGACAATGGGTCTGAGTAACGAGCCCGCCACCGTATAGGGATGGCGGGCCAGAGACTCCAACCGCCGGTCCGTGGGATCCCGGAAAACCGGGGTATCCTCAGAAGGAACCAAGGTAGCCTTGTTTAGCACAGCCACAGTGTGATCCACCCGTGGAGGCACACACCATCGCGATTCCGTAGCCGGTGCAAAGGGATAGAGCAACTTGAACCGACTAGGGACCAGGAATGGACGTTTTTAAAGTGCGCCACATTTCATTAACAGTGTAATGAAACTCAGCGGGGCAGGGAAAAACCTGCGCCGACTTGCGGGTCCTGTGTGTCCCAAATGAGGACACAACGCCTGGAGGACAGGGCTCATCCTCTAAATGTAAAGTTTCCTTAACAGAAACAATCAATTCATCCATGGTCGCACGCTCTTCGGGCGACCCCGGGGAGGAAGTATCAACCCCCTCCACCTTCCCCTCAGACCCCAGCGAGTCCAAGGATGAGCGGGACCCTGAAAAGGGCACGCTCGCCGCAGCAGTCATATCACCATCTGAATCAGAAGAGAGAGACAATCTGGGCCTCTTTCTCGCAGCACGTTCAGCCATCAGCATTTCCATATTGGACACCAAGGTCGCCACTACAGCGGCCAAATCAGGTTTCAGAGGGGCCACAGGAGAACTGGGGTCCCCCACCAGAGCTGGGGGGAATTTGCTGTCCTGAGAATCCATTGCCCAAGAGGAAATAACAGTGCAATAAATTTGGTACTGTCCCTTTAAGACCGCTGCGGAGTGTGCAGCCCACCGCTACAGATACAGTGACAAAGACCCCCAAACAGGAGAAGAAAAAACTGAGCCAGAAGTGACAATACAGAAGGTAATGAGAGAGATAGCCTGCAGAGTGTTACCACCGATGTCCTGCTCCAGAGGAAAAGGAAGTGCTGACAGAGGAAGGCTGAACTTATAGGCTGCATGACTCAGGGAAAATGGCTGAATGGAAGGCTCCGGCAAAATGGCCGCCGAACATGCGGTCGGAACGATCGTTCTGGGACCGCAAAAATGGCATTGGATGGCGCCAAAACAGCATGTAGTAGTGAAGCCAACATGCTTGCCCATATCTAAAATGGCGGACCGCACGGTTTTACCCCGCTGCGGTCGCCACACACACAGTCTGCACCCCCACAAACACCGAAGTGACACAGGGAAGGGGACCCCCAAAAACACACAGCACCACAGCGCATGTACAAGCGATCCCCGCAGGGACCACATCAGGGAGTCACACAGGCACAGACATGGGGGACACACAACAACACAGACTGCCACCCCAGACAGAGGCCCCACACAGAAGTACTTACCTGTACCAGATGGCATGGGGAGCCTCTCAGAACGGAAAGCCGCTGTCCTCATCTGACAGGGAATGCTGTTAGCCAGGGACATTGCACTGCAGTATCGCAGATGCGTCCAGTGAGGTAGCCATCTCACGGCTGCATCCCTGCTGCGAGCAGGGATGGGTCGTTCATAATGCCAGGACGAACCATGGCTGAACGCTCGATGGCGGGCTGGGGGTCCATCTGACCCTCTGCCCTGGAGAACCAGGGCGGTCAGTCCGAATCCCAGCACCGCATGAATCCATCTTCATCCGAAGAGTCGACTAAAAACTAAGCTGACAAAATAAACAGCTAGTAAAGTAAGAAAAAAACTGACAGTTTCAAAAGAAAATCAAATAAAAAAGATTAGAAGGCTGAGACTAGCCCCAGCACAGGGAAGCCTGACTACTCCTGACGCTAGGCAGAATGAAACTGAGTTGGGAGTGGTCACTGCAGGGGGGTATTGACCGAGTGGGACAGCCCCCAGGGGTGTGTATATGCAAATGCCTTTGTTCTTTTGACTAAGTCTTATGCCTAGCTACTCCTGCGGAGCGGAAGTCAATACCCAATAGTGATGACTTAGAGGCGGCGGCGACTGTCGGAGGATGTAAGAGAAATATTGTTTTTTTTTTTCAAAATTGTCGCAATTTTTTTGTTTATAGCGCAAAAAATAAAAATCGCACAGGTGATCAAACACCACCAAAAGAAAGCTCTATTTGTGGGAAAAAAAGGACGTCAATTTCATTTGGGTACAGCGTTGCATGACCGCGCAATTGTCCGTTAAAGTCACGCAGTGCCGAATCGCAAAATAGCGCCTGGTCATTAAGCAGGAAAATCTTCCAGTCCAGAAGTGGTTAAAAAAAAAACTAAACAGTAAAGTTAGCCCATGTTTTTTTTTTTTTTGTATATTGTGAAAGATGATGTCATGTCGAGTAAATAGATACCCCACATGTTACGGTTTAAAATTGTGTACACCCATGAAATGGTGACAAACTACGGTCAATAAAAATCTCCATAGGCGAAGCTTTAAAAATTTTTAACGTTTACCAGTCTAGAGTTAGTGAGTAGCTCTTTTTTTTTTAATTATTGCTCTCGCTCTGGCAAATGCGGCGATTCCTCACATGTGTGGTTTGAACAGCGCTTTCATTTGCGGGCGCAACTTCCGTATACATTTTCTTTTGCGTGTGAGCTCGCGGGGGCGGCCAAAAAACTGAATTTTTGTAAAATCTTACCGTAAAATTCCTTTCTCTGAGTCCTCCGACAGTCGCCGCCCCCTCCAAGTCCTCACCAATGGGTATTGACCTTTGCTCCGTAGGAGTAGCTACTCCTACGGAGCAAAGGTCAATACCCATTGGTGAGGACTTGGAGGGGGCGGCGACTGTCGGAGGACGTAAGAGAAATTTTTTTTTTTCTTATTTTTTTTTTTTAGCACAGGTTTTTAAAGAAAATAAATAAAAAAAATCTGATCACTTTTATTGCTGTCACAAGCAATGTAAACATCCCTTGTGACAGCAATATGCAGTGACAGGTACTCTTTATGGAGGGATCGGGGGTCTAAAAGACCCCAAACCCCTCCAATGCACTTTCATGTATTCAAAATGCCGAAAACTGAGCCTAGTGGGGAGGAGACAGGGGGGGTCCTGGTACCTAGTGGGGTGGAGACAGGGGTGAGGGTCCTGGTGCCTAGTGGGGTGGAGACAGGGGGGGGGGGGTCCTGGTGCCTAGTGGGGAGGAGACGGGGGGGTGAGGGATCCTGCTGCTTAGTGGAGTGGGGTGAGGGAGTCTTGGTGCTTAGCGGGGGGGGGGGGGGGATGAGGGAAGGGGTTGATGCTTAGCAGGGGGGGGTTGGTGCTTAGTGGGGGGGAGAGATAAGGGGTCTTGGTGCTTAGTGGGGGGTGTAGGGTCGTGGTGCTTTGTGGGGGGGGGGGGGTGAGGGGTCCTGGTGGGGGGGAATCCTGGTGCCTAGTGGGGAGGAGACAGGGGGGTCCTGGTGCCTAGTGGGGAGGAGACGGGGGGGAGAGGAGTCTTGGTGCTTAGTGGGGGGGGGGGTTGAGGGGTCCTGCTGCTTAGTGGAGTGGGGGTAAGGGAGTCTTGGTGCTTAGAAGGGGGGTGGGGGGTGGTGCTTAGTGGGGGGGGGAGAGATGAGGGGTCTTGGTGCTTAGTGGGGGGGGGGGGGGTTGAGGGGTCCTGCTGCTTAGTAGAGTGGGGTAAGGGAGTCTTGGTGCTTAGTGGGGGGGGAGAGATGAGGGGTCTTGGTGCTTAGTGGGGGGGGGGTTGAGGGGTCCTGCTGCTTAGTAGAGTGGGGTAAGGGAGTCTTGGTGCTTAGTGGGGGGGGGGAGAGATGAGGGGTCTTGGTGCTTAGTGGGGGGGGGGGTTGAGGGGTCCTGCTGCTTAGTGGAGTGGGGTAAGGGAGTCTTGGTGCTTAGTGGGGGGGAGATGAGGGGTCTTGGTGCTTAGTGGGGGGGGGGGGGGTTGAGGGGTCCTGCTGCTTAGTGGAGTGGGGTAAGGGAGTCTTGGTGCTTAGTGGGGGGGGGGGGAGTTGAGGGGTCCTGCTGCTTAGTGGAGTGGGGTAAGGGAGTCTTGGTGCTTAGTGGGGGGAGATGAGGGGGTACTGGTGCTTAGCAGTGGGGGTGGGGTTGGTGCTTAGTGGGGAGAGATGAGGGGCACTGCCAGTCAATGGGGGGGTTGGTACTTAATTCCCTGCTACTCTTGATCCATATGGAATCCTGTAGATGGAGGAATCTCCCCCTCTCACTTTTCTTGTCTGTTGATATTTCTCCTCCTAAGGGATGACGGGGATTCCCCAGCACCCCTCCAGACGTGCCGACCACAGGACCAGTCATACCGCTGTCACCTCCCATGCGGCTCCTGGGGCCCCCTGGGTGAAAGGATGACCCCCAGCCCAGGGAAGATGAGTTCTCACCTCTGTCACCATCCTGCACTCCCTCCTCCCACAGCTCCTCACTGAGGACGGTGATTGGACACAGAGAACCGCTCCGCCCAGCCATGATTGCTTCTTTCTGTAAGGGAAAAGGTGGGGACAAGGGGCTCCAAGGCTCTCAGGCCACACCCACCTTAATGTGTCTCTACAGCAACGTGTCCGTCGGTTGGGAGGGGGGATAACAGCTGCTAAGGATTTTGGATAGAGGGGGAGGAACCTTCTGAGCCTGAGGCGGCCATTATTTTAAGGGGTCGGTGGGAAAAAGAGTGGACGTACGAAGTACTATAAATCCCGACAACACCGATATTATTGTGTTGCCTTATGTCAGATAGTGATTACATTACACACTATTCTTCTATATTGTACATACAAAATTTCGGGGGCGGGGCCAGCTCGCATGATCTCTATACGCATAGGACTGAGGGGGCGTGGCCTGCTGTTAGAGTTGCGCGTGCATACGAGTGCAGTGTATATAAGCGCGTCCTTCCCTCAGTGCCTCACTAGAGCGCGGGCCAGCGAGGAGAGTGCATCACATCAGCCGAGCTCCTTTATTAGCAACAAGCCATACCCACCTGTAGCGTGTGTCGTTGATAGGCGAGGACAGAGCAATTTACTAGGGCGATTAGGAGAAGGGGCGGGAACCTTGCTGAGGCCAAGACGTCCATTTTACATAAGGGAAGGGGTGTCGGGAACTCTAAAATTCGAGACAACAATCATATTGTGTTCTTCTATGGGAGACGGTGCTTACATTACAAGCTGTCTTTTAGTCAAGGAAGGCGATAGAACTGAGGGGGCGGCTCTAGCGTGAGGCGGGGCTATGCACACATACCTGGAAGGTGATAAACAAATAGGATTTGGGGGCGGGGCTGCTCTGACCACTCTTAGTGAAGCAGGGCTGTGTGGTTGTACGTGATTGGCTTAGTGTTCCTCAATGTAAGAAATTATTTAGCTACATTAACCTCCCTGGTAGTATTATTTCATATTCTAGGCGTTGACAGCGGTACCATTATTTTAAATGTAATTTTTTTTTTTTCATATTCATTTTTTTTGAAAATCGCAAAGTTTACAAATATACAAACAACAGAACAAGAAACAGTAGTACAAGAAACCAACAGGCTCTGCATGGCAAATGGAATGCAGAGAGCACGATTCAAACAGTAACATACTAATAACCGTTTCCAGCGAGTGTCAAAGACTAAGGAAATACCAATGTTCAAGCTATGAGCAAAGCGTATATGGAAGTGTGCACGAAAATGCACTCAGTGGTCTAAACATCTGGGCAAACAGAGCCAACAAGGGAAGGATAAGAAAGAATAGGTAAGGATAAAAGAGGACGCAGATAAGAAAGAGGTAGAAGAGAGGGGAAAAGAGGGAAAGCAAGGCAGGGCACCAGGGTAGTAGATACATATGAGGACTTGTGTCCAACTCACACAAACGATCAAACACTGGGTAGATTTACCATATTCCAAGCACGCCACTGAGCTTCAAACTTTCGGCTATGGCCATTATTAGTAGCTAACATAGATTCATATAAATAATGAGTGCGGACGATGTCCACAACTTCAGACAAGTTAGGGGCTCTGACGGACCTCCATCCCCGTGCTATCATTGATCTGGCTGCTAGCAGGATATGGGTTACTATTACACGGTAGGTGGGAAAGATGTGGATGCCTACGTTTAAAATGGCCATACTCGGGTTAGGTGGAGTCAGCATTCCAGTTATACTTGAGTTGAAGCGGAATATACTCCGCCAAAAGCTGGTTAAACCCTTGCATGACCAGAACACATGCATAATATTACCTACTTCACCACACTCCCTCCAGCATAGAGGGGAATGCTGTGGGTAGAATAGCGATAATTTATAAGGGGTATGATAACAATGGAGTGTTATTTTTTGGGAGAGCTCCCAATGTGCAGCCGATTTGGAGGCTGTATAAATGGACTTCAGAGCTGCATTCCACTCTTTGGCCGAATATGAGCAATCCAAATCTGACTCCCATTTCAAAAAAGGAGAAGACTTAACGAACGTTAGTTTGTCTTGTAAGACGTTGTAAAAAAGGGAGATGCCCTTCAGCTTACAGTTAGGGTTAGTGAAGAAGTTCCATACAGATCTTTAAAAATAGATCCGATGGGACTTTAAGGAGGTAAGAAAGTGGGAGATCCGAAGGAACTTGTAATAGTCTTCAGAGGGAATGTGAAATCTATCTCTAAGGGACTGGAAGTCTAAAAGCCGTTCCTCATGGTATAAGTCTGAGACCCAATTCACACCCAGCACTGTCCAAGTGGAGAGCGACAAATTAGGTATGCAGTGTGTCAAGGCTCGTATAGGAACCGGTATCTCAACTAAATCAACATGCGAGGAGGGAGTCAGGTTGCGGAAGCCCCTCCAAGCCATCAGGGAGGCCTGGGTGGCCGCTGGGAGGCATGAGAGGTCAAAAGGCCTCCAAGTGTCCAACATGAGGAGTAGCCGTAGATGTGGGACAGGAGTAAGCGCAGCCTCAATGGAGCACCGCATTGTATCTGAGGGGGAGAACCAATTTCTCAGTTGGGCCAGTCTCGAAGCACTGTAGTAATCACTGATATCAACCAAACCCATTCCCCCCGCGGATTTATGCTTTATCAAGAGGGCTCTTGCGCTTCTAGGGCGTTTACCTAGCCAAAGAAAGCATTGGAGGGAGGACTGCAGGGCTTTGAGGTGGACCATTTTGAGGGGCACTGGAAGAGTTCTAAATAGATACAATATACGGGGCAACAGAAGCATTTTATATGCAGCCAACCTCCCAGTCCATGTAAGTTCTGATTTAGCCAGATTCCCTGATTCAGCTTTCAAATTGTCTATGTCTATCAGTTTAGAGTAGTTAAGATCTTCTAATTGGGAAAGCTGGGCAGGAATGAGGATACCTAAGTATGGAATCGCTGTATCAGTCCAGGCGTAGGGAAAAGATGTGGTGAGGGACGTCCGTAGAGCCGAGGAGATTCCCAATCCCAGTATAAGTGACTTGGTGAAGTTCACCTTATAGTAGAATACATGGCTGAAGTCGGTAAGCGTTGTGTGTACATGAGGCAGGGAGGTAGCTGGGTCAGTCAGAAAAAGAATTACGTCTGCGAATAAATTAATTTTGAGTCACGTGGGAATGAGTAGGGCCAGTAATATTAGGGTTCGAGCGGATTGCCTCTGCCAGGGGCTCAATGAGTAGATTAAAGATAGTAGGGGAAAGGGGGCACCCCTGCCGAGTTCCGTTGCTAATTTTGAATTGGGAAGATAAGGAGTTAGAGGTATATACCTGTGCACAAGGTGAGGAATATAGGGCTAATATCGCCGATAGTATAGGGCCGGAGAATCCAAATTTATGGAGGGTGGAGGCCATGTAACCCCAATGTACCCTGTCGAATGCCTTCTCTGCATCCAAAGAGAGGAGCAGAGAAGGCATTCAACGGGAAGTAACATAGTGCTTGACATTAATGACTCTTCTAGTGGCGTCAGACGCCTGCCTACCCGACGTAAAGCCCGTCTGGTCTGATTTAACCAAAGTCGGGATGATAGGCAGGAGTCGCGAGGCCAAGAGTTTCGCATATATCTTTACGTCAGTGTTAAGCAATGATATAGGACGAAAGTTTGAAGGAGTGTCTGGAGCCTTACCAGGTTTGGTAATCACATAAGCTTTCAACATTTCAGAGGGGAACGAGGCAGAGGACATCGCAGCCGAATAGACAGAGCACAAAGAGGGTGCAAGGGTCTCAGAGAATAATTTAAAATAGTCATTGGTGAGTCCATCGGGACCAGGGGATTTCCCAGAAGGAAGGGATCTAATAGCCGTTTGAATTTCCAGAAGGGTAAACGGTGCATTAAGGGAGGCTAACTGACAAGGCGTCAATCTGGGAAGGTTGAGTCGTTCAAGGAATTTAGCAATAGACACCTCTGTAGTTTGGGGGGGTAGAGGGGTCGTCACTAAGGTTATATAAAGAGGAGTAATATTTAGCGAAAGAGTCTGCAATCCCTTGAGGGTGGAGGGTTTTGGCTTTAGTGACAGGATCAATCAGATAGGGTATTCTCGTTTTGGCCCTAATCCCTTTAAGCTTGCGGGCTAGCAACTTGCCCACTTTGTTGCCCGAGGCATAGTGATGCATCTTAAGACAGGTGACGTTTATCATATTGGGCAATCAATAACAATCTCAGATCTGACCTCAATTGAAGGAGCCTGGCGCCAGCAATGAATTTGGAGCTTGTTTATTTTGTTCCTCCAGGGATTTGATATCCCGCAGGAGGGAGTTCAGCTTTTGTGTCCTCTGCCTCTTCACCCTCGAGCATATTTGGAGGATAATGCCTCTAATGAACGCCTTATGGGTGCACCATAAGGTGTTAGGGTCCTGTACAGACCCCATATTGAGCTCAAAAAAGTCTTTCAAGGCAGTGCCTACAGCTTCTGAATGGGAAGGTGTGTTCAAAATAGAATCATTGGCACGCCAAACATAAGCCAAACCAGGGGCGTTCTCCTCCACCAACTCAATAGAGACTGGAGCATGATCTGATCATGTAATCTCATGGATGACGGAGGAGGACACATATCATATCAAGGCGGAAGTAAGAGCCATGTCTAGCAGAGAAAAAGGAAAAATCTCGCTCATTAGAGTGCTGACACTGCCAAACATCATAAAGTTCCTCCCAGTGGAGCAGAGACTGCAAATCCGGTAGTGGAGGAAGTGGAGTCTAGTGATCGGTCCACTGTGAGGTTAAAGTCTCCGCAGATGATCACCGCTCCTCTTTTTAACGAATCTAACTTGCGGAAGAACTTCTTGAGGAAGCGTATCTGATGGGAGTTAGGGACGTACAGGCAAGCAATGGTGTAGAGTTTATTATTGAGCTCAGCCACTAGGATCAGGAAACGACCATCCGAATCAGTATACAAATCATGTAGCTTCACAGCAACAGTGTCTTTAAGTGCTATCAAAACACCTTTGCACTTAGAGGTAGCTGAGGCTAAGTAGATGTGCGGATAGGATTTGTGGCGAAAAATGGGAGGGTTGTCCGCTAAGAAATGGGTTTCCTGTAGACATAAAACATCACTCTTAAGCCGTTTCACTTCCCTCCAAACACTAGCACGTTTGGCCGGATGGTTCAGGCCATTGACATTAAAGGTTGTAACAGTCAGTACCATGGTAAGTTAGGTGGGTGTGACGATAATACCTCAAAGTCCAGGAGGAAGTAGAACCAAAGTAGATCTCAGGGTGATTCCCAGGGGAATGGAGAATTCTTCGTGGGCGGTGTGTCCAGGTAGTGCAAGGAGAGGATGCAGCGTTCATGCTGGTGCGTACTGCTGGCACAAAAAGGGGGAAAGAAAAAAAGAAGGAAAGCAACAACCAAAACAAAACTGAACAGCAATAGCATAACCATAAAAAAAGGATTCCAGTTGGAATCTGATGGTAGTGAAACTGCACAGAACTCAGTGGGGAAAAGTTTGTGGCATATCCTGACCAAAGGCTTCATGGTGTTAGTGTAGTCGCTCCAGTTTTGTTTTTCTTAGGCTTCCTCTTGTGCGACACCGTGTGCCATTCATTTTGCACATGAGACGGAGAGGAGGGATTTCTGGGGTCTGCAGGCAGGAGAATATCCCAAGAGCGAAGCAAGGCAAGGCCCTCATCAAGTGAAGAGATCATGGAGCTCTGTCCTTCATGAGTTATAATTAGCTTAGTGGGGTACCCCCATTTGTAGACAATACTGTGATTACGTAACGCCTTGGTGATGGGTAGGAGTGACTTTCTCTTCAGCATTGTATGTTGCGAAAGATCCGCCAAATCCTGCAGCGCTGCGCAACGTTCAGGAGGTTGTTGATTTTTCCGGGAACGCAATCATAAATTGCTCCTTTACATGATAAAAGTGTACTCGCATTAACACGTCCCTGGGTACATTATCAGGGAGATGTTGAGGCTTAGGCAGTCGGTGGATGCGGTCTATAACCAGATGAGAGTCAGCGGGATGATTCAAAAAGGCCTGCATAAGCTCCTTTGCATATTGAGTCAGCTGGGAAGGTTGAACAGACTCGGGGATTCCCCGCAGCTTAACATTATTTCTGCGGGACCTGTCCTCCAGATCCGCCAGTTTGTCTCTAAGGCACAGCACTTCCTCTGCTTGATCATTGTGGGCATCAATCAGCATGTTATGTGAAGAGGCAAACTCCCCCCATCTTATTTTCTACGTGGTCCACTCTGCCTGAAATCTCATGCATCTCCTTTTTAAAATCCCTCATGCACTCCATGAGATCAGCATGCAGAGAACTGCGCAGAGAGACAAGCATGTCCCTAAGCCTAGCTTCAGAAGCAGGCTGATCACTGGCAGGGTAAGTGTTGATAGTATCCGGCAGTTCCCTAGTGTCATCCAGAGAGTCAGAGGCCCCACTCACCTGGTCACGCCGTGTCTCCTCCGCAAGCCGAGGCCTTGACTTGGCACGGCTGCGTAAGATGGGGGTAGATGTAGCTGGTGAGGCAGGCTGTCCACGGGCCTCCGGAGCTCTTAGGGACTGCGGGCTGGGTGTGGATGCAGTGGATCCGCCGGACGAGGCAGGTGAGCGTCCGCCGGCGCCATCTTTAGGTAGGCCCCGGTCGGACAGGCGGAAAAAATTTTGCAATTTTTGCGGAGGAACCAGGTCTTTTTGTTTCCGCGTCATCCTCGGGGGGGATCTCGGGTCCGTGGAGTGGCACAGGTGTGCAAATAGTTGAGCTGGAACGCTAAAATTTGTGGTAGAAGCCGGGTCAGATGCGGAGCTGTGTAACTACACGTCCATTCAGCGGCGCGGTAGCCACGCCCCCCCTTGAATGTAATTTTTAAGGATGAGCAACCCAAACTGTTTACATATGATTTTTTTTTACCTGTGCGTTCTTTATAACATCTCGGGTATGATAACGTTTGAAACACAAAATCATAAATTTTAATATAATAAATCTAAATAAGTTAAAGTGTGTATATATATATATATATATATATTGTACAGTAAAACTGCAGGCAAGAGCACTGGGGGGGCAAACTAAGGTCAATTTATTTTATTTAGTAATGTAATCCAATAGGATTACAATATATCAGTGTGTTTGGTGTGTTTTACTTTTTGAATTTGCCGCCGGTTCCACCCCCCCCCCCTGCGACGCAACGCTCGCAGGGAACGGAAGCCGGGGCTCACAGCATCAAGCAGAAGATCCGTCCGCCGTACACTGCCGGTATACATTGCGGGATCCTGGGGACAAAGTAAGTAACCTCTTCCAGGATCCAGAAATTTCTCCCTGGCGGTACCCCAAGTGTGACTCGGGGTTACCGTTAATGGCACTGAAATTCCACCCCGAGCCACACTCGGGAATACTGCCAGGGAGGTTAAAGGAGCCTTATTCGGTAGCTGGACAACCAGAGGAGCGGCATAGTTACACCTATGTCTGTATACAGGAAACGCATCCGGCCACTTGGCCGGAGGAGAGTGGAGCCGGTTGCTAGGAGACTCAGGCGGTCCCTTGCCAAGGCCGTGGCGGCTATTTTAAATAATATATCAATGCATATATTCCTCACATGTCACGACAATTGTTTGAAGTGAAATGCCTGTATTGTTGTACACGATTTATGATGTTTGCTGTTAACTGTACTGCTTTATTTTATTACTATTCTATTTGTACTGCACTTGTTTTTTCAATAAACTCTCTGTTTGGAAAAAAAAAAAATAATATATCAATCCAAAACCTATAATGGAACTGTGCTGGGCGAAACAAGCACCCAATAGGATGAAAAACAGGGGGCAGCACATCCTGATTAACCACTTAAGGACCGAGCCCATTTTTGACACGTTGTTCACAAGTTAAAGCAGATTGCCACCATTACTAGTAAAAAAAAAAAAAAAACAATAAAAATTACATAAAATCTTTCCCATTGTTAGTAGGCGCAATAACTTTTGCGCAAACCAATCAAAATACGCTTATTGCGATTTTTTTTTTACCAAAAATATGTAGTAGAAAACAAATTGGCCTAAAATGTTAAAACATTCTGATTTTTACATTTTTTTTTTTTTTTGGGAAGGTCATATAGCAGAATGTGAAACATATTGTTTTTTTTTTTTCCGCGGTCATTGTAGCCGTATTAGTGCTCTTGCGACAGAGACAATTGAGTACTGTCCGTGATTTTTTTATTTGCACTAAAATTCAATTTTTCAGGACAAGCTTTCGTCTCCCCTTCTTCAAGATTCAAGCAGTACTGATTTTATTACCATTGCCAGTTAAATTTGTTTGTTTGTTTGGTTTTCTCCTTTTTTTTCCTTTGGCTTAGAGATTGTGTTTTTTTTACCATTCTGCTAAACATTTTGTGAATCAGTACTGCTTGAATCTTGATGAAGGGGACATACCCCGAAAGCTTGTCCTGAAAAATTGTGTGTTAGTGCAAATAAAAAAAGTATCACAGACAGTACTCAATTGTTTTTTTTTTTTCAAAATTGTCGCTATTTTTTTGTTTATAGCGCAAAAAATAAAAATCGCACAGGTGATCAAATACCACCAAAAGAAAGCTCTGTTTGTGGGAAAAAAAGGACGTCAATTTTATTTGGGTACAGCATCGCACGACCGCGCAATTGTCCGTTAAAGTCACGCAGTGCCGAATCGCAAAATAGGCCCTGGTCATTAAGCAGGAAAATCTTCCCGTCATGAGGTGGTTAAAAAAACTAAACAGTAAAGTTAGCCCATTTTTTTTTTTTTTTTGTATATTGTGAAAGATGATGTCACATCGAGTAAATAGATACCCAACATGTTACGGTTTAAAATTGTGTACACCCATGGAATGGCGACAAACTACGGTCAATAGAAATCTCCATAGGCGAAGCTTTAAACAATGTTAACGGTTACCAGTTTAGAGTTAGAGAGAAGCTCTTTTTTTTTAAATAATTATTCTCGCTCTGGCGATTGCGGCGATTCCTCAAATGTGTGGTTTGAACAGCGATTTCATTTGCGGGCGCAACTTCCGTATACATTTTCTTTTGCGTGTGAGCTCACGGGGGCGGCTAAAAATTTTTTTTTTCTTATTTATTTTATTTATTTATTTTTAGCACAGGTTTTTAAAAAAAATAAATAAATCTGATCACTTTTATTGCTGTCACAAGCAATGTAAACATCCCTTGTGACAGCAATATGCAGTGACAGGTACTCTTTATGGAGGGATCGGGGGTCTAAAAGACCTCTCCACTGCACTTCCATGTAAAATGCTAACAAATGAGCCTAGTGGGGAGGAGACAGGGGGGGTCCTGGTCCCTAGTGGGGTGGAGACAGGGGGGGTTCCTGGTGCCTAATGGGGAAGAGACAGGGGGGGTTCCTGGTCCCTAGTGGGGTGGAGACAGGGGGGGTCCTGGTCCCTAGTGGGGTGGAGACAGGGGGGGTCCTGGTCCCTAGTGGGGTGGAGACAGGGGGGGTCCTGGTCCCTAGTGGGGTGGAGACAGGGGGGGTTCCTGGTCCCTAGTGGGGTGGAGACAGGGGGGGTCCTGGTGCCTAGTGGGGTGGAGACAGGGGGGGTCCTGGTCCCTAGTGGGGTGGAGACAGGGGGGGTCCTGGTCCCTAGTGGGGTGGAGACAGGGGGGGTCCTGGTCCCTAGTGGGGTGGAGACGGGGGGGTCCTGGTCCCTAGTGGGGTGGAGACAGGGGGGGTCCTGGTCCCTAGTGGGGTGGAGACAGGGGGGGTCCTGGTGCCTAGTGGGGAGGAGACAGGGGGGGGGGGGTCCTGGTGCCTAGTGGGGAGGAGACGGGGGGGGGGGTCCTGGTGCCTAGTGGGGAGGAGACGGGGGGGCCCTGGTTCCCAGTGGGGAGGATCCTGGTGCCTAGTGGGGAGGAGATGGGGGGGGGGATGAGGGGTCTTGGTGCCTAGTGGAGTGGGGTGAGGGAGTCTTGGTGCTTAGTGTGTGTGTGTGTGTGGGGGGGGGGGGGTGAGGGAGTCTTGGTGCTTAGCAGGGGGGGAGATGAGGAGGGGGGGTTGGTGCTTAGTGGGGGGGGGGGAGATGAGGGGTCTTGGTGCTTAGTGGGGGGGGGGGATGAGGGGTCTTGGTGCTTAGTGTGTGTGTGGGGGGGGGGGGGTCTTGGTGCTTAGTGGGGGGGGGGGGTGAGGGAGTCTTGGTGCTTAGCAGGGGGGGGAGATGAGGAGGGGGGGGGGTCTTGGTGCTTAGTGGGGGGGGGGGTGAGGGAGTCTTGGTGCTTAGCAGGGGGGGAGATGAGGAGGGGGGGGGTCTTGGTGCTTAGTGGGGGGGGGGGGGGTGAGGGAGTCTTGGTGCTTAGCAGGGGGGGAGATGAGGAGGGGGGGGGGGTTGGTGCTTAGTGGGGGGAGATGAGGGGCACTGCCAGTCAATGGGGGGGTGTTACTTAATTCCTGGCTACTCTTGATCCATATGGAATCCTGTAGATGGAGGAATCTCCCCCTCTCACTTTTCTTGTCTGTTGATATTTCTCCTCCTAAGGGATGACGGGGATTCCCCAGCACCCCTCCAGACGTTCCGACCACAGGACCAGTCATACCGCTGTCACCGCCCATGCGGCTCCTGGGGCCCCCTGGGTGAAAGGATGACCCCCAGCCCAGGGAAGATGAGTTCTCACCTCTGTCACCATCCTGCACTCCCTCCTCCCACAGCTCCTCACTGAGGACGGTGATTGGACACAGAGAACCGCTCCGCCCAGCCATGATTGCTTCTTTCTGTAAAGGAAAAGGTGGGGACAAGGGGCTCCAAGGCTCTCAGGCCACACCCACCTTAATGTGTCTCCACAGCAACGTGTCCCTCGGTTGGGAGGGGGGATAACAGCTGCTAAGGATTTTGGATAGAGGGGGAGGCACCTTCTGAGCCTGAGGCGGCCATTATTTATAAGGGATCGGTGGGAAAAAGAGTGGACGTACGAAGTACTATAAATCCCGACAACACCGATATTATTGTGTTGCCTTATGTCAGATAGTGATTACATTACACACTATTCTTATATATTGTACATACAAAACTTCGGGGGCGGGGCCAGCTCTCATGACCTCTATACGCATAGAACTGAGGGGGCGTGGCCTGTTGTGTTAGGGTTGCGCGCGCACACGAGCGCAGAGTATATAAGCGCGTCCTTCCCTCAGAGCCTCTTAGTAAAGCGCGAGACAGCGAGGAGAGCGCAGCGCAGTAGCCGAGCTCTGTAGCGCGTGTCATTGATCGGCGAGGACAGAGCAATTTACTAGGGCGATTAGGAGAAGGGGCGGGAACCTTACTGAGGCCGAGACGTCCATTTTACATAAGGGAGCGGGTGTCGGGAACTCTAAAATTCAAGACAACAATCACATTGTGCTCTTCTATGGGAGACGGTGCTTACATTACACGCTGTCTTTTAGTCAAGGAAGGCGATAGAACTGAGGGGGCGGCTCTAGCGTGAGGCGGGGCTATGCGCACATACCTGGAAGGTGATAAACAAATAGGATTTGGGGGCGGGGCTGCTCTGACCACTCTTAGTGAAGCAGGGCTGTGTGCTTGTACGTGATTGGCTTAGTGTTCGTCAATGTAAGAAATGATTTAGCTACATTAACCTCCCTGGCGGTATTCGTTCAGATTTTAGGTGCTGACAGCGGTACCATTATTTTGAATGTAATTTGTAAGGATGAGCAACCCAAACCAACTATTTACATATGATTTTTTTTGTTTTAACTGTGTGTTCTTTATAACATCTCGGGTATGATAACGTTTGAAACACAAAATCATAAATTTTAACCACTTAAGCCCCAGCCCTATTTCGGACACTTTTTGTTTACAAGTTAAAACCAGTATTTTTTCCTAGAACACTACTTAGAACCCCCAAACATTATATATATTTTTTTTAGCAAAGACTCTGGAGAATAAAATGTCGGTCATTGCAATATTTTTTGTCACGTGGTATTTGCGCAACGGTCTTTAAAATGCCATTTTTTTTAAAAAATTTTGAAAAATCACATTTCACTGCATTTTAAAAATACTAAACAGTAAAGTTAGCCCATTTTGTTTGTATATTGTGAAAGATGTCACGCCGAGTAAATAGATACCCAACATGTTACGGTTTAAAATTGCGCATACCCGTGCGATGGCGACAAACTACGGTCAATAGAAATCTCAATAGGCGACGCTTTAAATTTTTTTAACGGTTACCAGTTTAGAGTTAGAGTGTAGCTCTTTTTTTTTAATTATTGCTCACGCTCTGGCGATCGCGGCGATACCTCACATGTGTGGTTTGAACAGCGATTTAATTTGCGGCTCGACTTGCGTATACGTTTTTTTTTGTGCACAAGCTAACGGTGACGGGGGCGCCAAAAAAATTTTTTTCCTATTTATTTTATACTTTATTACAGGTTTAAAAAAAAAAAAAAAATCTGATCACTTTTATTGCTGTCACAAGCAATGTAAACATCCCTTGTGACACCAATATGTAGTGAAAGGTACTCTTTATGGAGGGATCGAGGGTCTAAAAGACCCCAAACCCCTCCACTGCACTTTCATGTATGCAAAACGCCGAAAACGGCGTTTTTGCATACAGCCGTTTTTTAAATCTGCCGCCTTTTGCAGCAGAGTAACCCGGAAGTGACGTCATGGACGCCGCCTCCGGGTTACGTCATCGGAGACCCGATCGAAGCCGTTGCCGGCTTTGATCGGGACTCCATCCAGCCGGCGGACGTGCCGGCTGGGTGCTCGGGGCTCCCGGTGGGACGGGAGCCCCGAGCAAAGTCGCGGGAGGGGGGACGTCCCCTCCCGCTCACCCGGGTAACGATCGAGCGGCTCCCGAGCCGCATCGGTCACTACTGACGGAAAGCCGACCGTCGGCTCTAAACCACGGTACCGGGATGGTGTCTCTAGCTAGAGGCATCATCCCGGTATAACACCGCAAAGTTTGCCGAAGTAGTCCTACGTCACTTTGCGCTAAGTGGTTAATATAATAACTATAAATAAGTTAAAGTGTATATATATATATATATATATATATATATGTATGTGTGTGTGTGTATATGTGTATATATATATATATATATATATAGAATGTACAGTAAAACTGCAGGCAAGGGCACTGGGGGGCAAACTAAGGTCAATTTATTTTATTTAGTAATGTAATCCAATAGGATTACAATATATCAGTGTGTTTGTGTGTTTTACTTTTTGAATTTACCGCCGGTTTCCACCCCCCTTGCAGGGAACGGAAGCAGGAGGCGCACAGCATCAAGCGGAAGATATGACCGCCGTACACTGCCGCTATACATCGCGGGATCCTGGGGACAAAGTAAGTAACCTCTTCCAGGATCCAGCGATTTCTCCCTGGCGGTACCCCGAGTGTGACTCGGGGTTACCATTAATGGCACTGAAATTCCACCCCGAGCCACACTCGGGAATACCGCCAGGGAGGTTAACCACTTGCCGACCGCCGCACGGCTATTTACTGCGGCGGTCAGCCCCTCACAGGCAAAGCGACGTAGTACAACATCACTAGCCTGTGAGGCTCTAGGGAGCGAGGAGGCGCGCTCCCGCTCGCTCACGGCCCCCCCCCCCCGCGCATGTGAGCGGCGAACCTGATGTCCACCGGTCACTCGCGATCGTCGGTTACGCCGGGAGAAAGGCAGGCGGCTAATGTAAACAAAGCCGCCTGTCTTTCTCCCCTGTGTAACAGCAGGGATGATACGGTCCTGCTATGTAGGACCGTAGATCTCTGTTACATGAAAAGCCACATCCAATCACAGTTAGAAGCACACCCCTAGGGACACACTTAACCCCTCCTTCTCCAATAAAGTTAACCCCTTCCCTGCCAGTGTCATTTTTACAGTAACAGTGCATATGTATAGCACTGATTACTGTAGTAATGTCACTGGTACCCCCAAAAGTGTCAAAAATGTCAGTCAAGGGTCCGATCTGTCCGCCGCAATGTCGCATTCCAGCAAAAAAAAGCAGATCGCCGCCATTACTAGTAAAAAAAAAACAATAAAAATGACAAATCTTTCCCGTAGTTAGAAATTTATAACTTTTGTGCAAACCAATCAAAATACGCTTATTGCAATTTTTTTTTTTTTACCAAAAATATGTAGCAGAAAACAAATTGGCCTAAAATGTTAAAACATTTTGATTTTTAAATTTTTTTTTTTTTTTTGGAAATGTCATATAGCAGAATGTGAAAAATATTGTTTTTTTCTTTTCAAAATTGTCGCTATTTTTCTGTTTATACCGTAAAAAATAAAAATCGCACAGGTGATCAAATACCACCAAAAGAAAGCTCTATTTGTGGGAAAAAAAGGACGTCAATTTTATTTAAGTACAGCGTCACGCAGTGCCGAATCGCAAAATAGCGCCTGGTCATTAACCACCTAAGCCCCGGAAGATTTTACCCCCTTCCTGACCAGGGGGTTTTTTGCGATTTTTTTACTGCGTGAGTTTAACGGACAATTGTGCGGTCGTGCGACGCTTTACCTAAACAAATTTCACGTCTTTCTTTTCCCAACAAACAGAGCTTTCTTTTGGAGGTATTTGATCACCTGTGCGATTTTTTTTTTTGATCATGCGCTATAAACAAAAGAGTGTAAATTTTGCAAAAATAACAATATTTTTCACTTTTTTTTATATGAAATTCCCCCCAAAAAAATGTAAAAATCAAACTTTTTTAACATTTTCGGCCAATTTGTTTTATATTTGGTTAAAAAAAAAAATCGCAAAAAGCGTATTTTTATTGGTTTGCGCAAAAGTTATCGCGTTTACTAACAAAGGGAAAGATTTTTGTCATTTTTGGTGTTTTTTTTTTTTTTTTTTTAACGAGCAATGGCGGCGATCTGCGATTTTTTTTTTTTTTTTTTTGCGGGACTGCGACATTGCGGCAAACAGATCGGACCCTTGACTGACATGTTTGACACTTTTGGGGGTACCAGTGACATTACTACAGTAATCAGTGCTATACATATGCACTGTTACTGTAAAAATGACACTGGCAGGGAAGGGGTTAACTGTATTGGAGAGGGAGGGGTTAAGTGTGTCCTAGGGGCGTGTTTCTAACTGTGATGGGACATGGCTACTAGTGTAAGAACAGAGATCAACGGTCCTACATAGTAGAACAGTCTGATCTCCATTTTCCCACAGGGGAGAATGACAGGCGGCTTGTTTACATTAGCCGCCTGCCTTTCTCCCTCTCTACCGACGATCGTAGTGTGACCGGTGGACATCGGGTCCACCGGTCACACGCGCGGACGTATATATACGTCACTCTGCCTGGCCGGGGCTGACTGCCGCAGTAAATATACTGTGCGCAGTCGGCAAGCGGTTAAGCAGGAAAATCTTCCGGGCCAGAAGTGGTTAAAAAAACTAAACAGTAAAGTTAGCCCATTTTTTTTTGTATATTGTGAAAGATGATGTCACATCGAGTAAATAGATACCCAACATGTTACGGTTTCAAATTGTGTACACCCATGGAATGGTGACAAACTACGGTCAATAAAAATCTCCATAGGCGAAGCTTTAAAAAATTTTAACGGTTACCAGTTCAGAGTTAGAGAGTAGCTCTTTTTTTTTTTTTAATTATTGCTCTCGCTCTGGCGATTGCAGCGATTCCTCACATGTGTGGTTTGAACAGCGATTTAATTTGCGGGCGCAACTTCCGTATACATTTTCTTTCGCGTGTGAGCTCACGGGGGCGGCTAAAATAATTTATTTTTTCTATTTATTTTTTTAATTTTAGCACAGGTTTTTAAAATAAATAAATCTGATCACTTTTATTGCTGTCACAAGCAATGTAAACATCCCTTGTGACAGCAATATGCAGTGACAGGTACTCTTTATATAGGGATCGGGGGTCTAAAAGACCCCTCAACTACACTTCCATGTATTCAAAATGCCGAAAACGGAGCCTAGTGGGAGGAGACAGGGGGGTCTTGGGGCCTAGTGGGAAGGAGGCAGGGGGGGAGATGAGGGGTCCTGGTGCCTAGTGGGGAGGAGACAGGGGGGGTCCAGGGCCGGCGTTAGGGGGGGGCAAACTGGGCAACTGCCCAGGGCCCCAAATGTCCAGGGGCCCCGTGTCACTGTCAGTCAGGGCCGGACCGGGCAGTGTCCCGACTCCCGGTGGGCCGCGGCGCTCAGAGTCATCAGATACAGTAAGAAGACGATCCCTCACTGCGGGCGGCTGCCGGCCGGTGTACTTGCCAACTACACCGGCTCCGCGGCCAATCAGCCTTCTGCTCAGGGGGGGGGGGGTGTGAGTCACACCCCCCTGAGCAGAAGGCTGATTGGCCGCGGAGCCGGTCCGGAAGTCAAGGTGTGTGTGTTCCTTCCCGCGGCCGCCGATGATCACTGAAGCCGCTGCAGATGGGAGCTCCTTCAGCCCGACTCCGGGCTGCTCGCGGGGGGGGGGGCGGCGACGAGAGGGAAGGTAAGAGACTGCCTGCAGAGCAGCCTGTGCAGCCCCGGCCGTGTGTGCTGAATAGGAGGGGGTTGGGGCGGCTCGGCTGCATATAGAGGATTTGATGTTTCCTTATGCCGCTGGATGGATGGATGGATTCTTCTTCTCCCTTCTGCAGGCATTCTGCGGCTGCAGGAGAGATATGGAAATATCAATTTCTCTATATGCAGCTGAGCTGTCCCATCCCCCTCCTATTCAACTTCTTTTACTGCCCCCAGTGATCTTAGCCACCCCCCCAGTGATCTTAGCCACCCCCTCCAGTGATCTTAGCCACCCCCTCCAGTGATCTTAGCCACCCCCTCCAGTGATCTTAGCCACCCCCTCCAGTGATCTTAGCCACCCCCCCCAGTGATCTTAGCCACCCCCTCCAGTGATCTTAGCCACCCCCTCCAGTGATCTTAGCCACCCCCTCCAGTGATCTTAGCCACCCCCTCCAGTGATCTTAGCCACCCCCCCAGTGATCTTAGCCACCCCCCAGTGATCTTAGCCACCCCCCAGTGATCTTAGCCACCCCCTCCAGTGATCTTAGCCACCCCTCCAGTGATCTTAGCCACCCCCCCAGTGATCTTAGCCACCCCAATGATCTTAGCCACCCCCTCCAGTGATCTTAGCCACCCCCTCCAGTGATCTTAGCCACCCCCCCCCAGTGATCTTAGCCACCCCCCCCCAGTGATCTTAGCCACCCCCTCCAGTGATCTTAGCCACCCCTCCAGTGATCTTAGCCACCCCCCCAGTGATCTTAGCCACCCCCCCCAGTGATCTTAGCCACCCCCTCCAGTGATCTTAGCCACCCCTCCAGTGATCTTAGCCACCCCCTCCAGTGATCTTAGCCACCCCCTCCAGTGATCTTAGCCACCCCCTCCAGTGATCTTAGCCACCCCCCCAGTGATCTTAGCCACCCCCCCCCCCAGTGATCTTAGCCACCCCCTCCAGTGATCTTAGCCACCCCCTCCAGTGATCTTAGCCACCCCCCCCAGTGATCTTAGCCACCCCCCCAGTGATCTTAGCCACCCCCCCCAGTGATCTTAGCCACCCCCCTCCAGTGATCTTAGCCACCCCCTCCAGTGATCTTAGCCACCCCTCCAGTGATCTTAGCCACCCCAATGATCTTAGCCACCCCCTCCAGTGATCTTAGCCACCCCCTCCAGTGATCTTAGCCACCCCCCCAGTGATCTTAGCCACCCCCCCAGTGATCTTAGCCACCCCCTCCAGTGATCTTAGCCACCCCTCCAGTGATCTTAGCCACCCCAATGATCTTAGCCCCCCCCCCCAGTGATCTTAGCCACCCCAATGATCTTAGCCCCCCCCCCCCAGTGATCTTAGCCACCCCAGTGATCTTAGCCACCCCAGTGATCTTAAACCCCCTGTATTTTTTTACCCCCCCCCCCGCCCTGTGCTCCTTAGCCCCCCCCGTGCTCTTCAAGTCCCCACAGTGCTTTTCATCTCCCCCTATGCTCTCTGGCTCCCCCAGTGCTCTCCACCCCCCCCCGTGCTCCCTGGCTCCCCCCTAAGTGATTTCCAGTGCTCTCCAGTCCCCCCCCCATGCTCTCCATCCCCCTGGTTTTCCCTGCCCGCCACCCCCCCAGTGCTATCCACACCCTGCACCTTCCAACCCCCCTGCAATGCTTTCCAAACCCCCCCCCCCTTAATTCTCTCCAGTTCCCTCCCCCCTTGCCCTTCAGCTCCTCCAGTGCTATCTGCTTTCCCTGTGCTCTCCGGCCCCCCTAGTGTCCTATCTTCTATCATGTCTGCAGTCTCTGACCTTCTCTTGTATCACATCCGCAGTCTCTGGACCATCTCCTGTACTATGTCTGCAGTCTCTGACCATCTCCTGTATCGTGTCTGCAGTCTCTGACCATCTCTTGTATCATGTCCACAGTCTCTGACCATCTCCTGTATCATGTCCTCAGTCTCTGACCATCTCCTGTATCGTGTCTGCAGTCTCTGACCATCTCTTGTATCATGTCTGCAGTCTCTGACCATCTCCTGTATCGTGTCTGCAGTCTCTGACCATCTCCTGTATCGTGTCTGCAGTCTCTGACCATCTCTTGTATCATGTCCTCAGTCTCTGACCATCTCCTGTATCATGTCCTCAGTCTCTGACCATCTCCTGTATCATGTCCGTGGTCTCTGACCATCTCTTGTATCACGTCTGCACTCTCTGACCATCTACTGTATCACGTCTGTAGTCTCTGACCATCTCTTCTATCATGTCCTCAGTCTCTGACCATCTCTTGTATCATGTCCTCAGTCTCTGACCATCTCCTGTATCATGTCTTCAGTCTCTGACCATCTCCTGTATCATGTCTTCAGTCTCTGACCATCTCCTGTATCATGTCCTCAGTTTCTGACCATCTCCTGTATCATGTCCGTGGTCTCTGACCATCTCTTGTATCATGTCCTCAGTCTCTGACCATCTACTGTATCATGTCCGTGGTCTCTGACCATCTCTTGTATCACGTCTGCACTCTCTGACCATCTACTGTATCACGTCTGTAGTCTCTGACCATCTCTTCTATCATGTCCTCAGTCTCTGACCATCTCTTTTATCATGTCCTCAGTCTCTGACCATCTCTTGTATCATGTCCTCAGTCTCTGACCATCTACTGTATCATGTCCTCAGTCTCTGACCATCTCCTGTATCATGTCCTCAGTCTCTGACCATCTCCTGTATCATGTCCTCAGTCTCTGACCATCTCCTGTATCATGTCCGTGGTCTCTGACCATCTCTTGTATCACGTCTGCACTCTCTGACCATCTACTGTATCACGTCTGTAGTCTCTGACCATCTCTTCTATCATGTCCTCAGTCTCTGACCATCTCTTCTATCATGTCCTCAGTCTCTGACCATCTCTTGTATCATGTCCTCAGTCTCTGACCATCTACTGTATCATGTCCTCAGTCTCTGACCATCTCCTGTATCATGTCCTCAGTCTCTGACCATCTCCTGTATCATGTCCTCAGTCTCTGACCATCTCCTGTATCATGTCCGTGGTCTCTGACCATCTCTTGTATCACGTCTGCACTCTCTGACCATCTACTGTATCACGTCTGTAGTCTCTGACCATCTCTTCTATCATGTCCTCAGTCTCTGACCATCTCTTGTATCATGTCCTCAGTCTCTGACCATCTCCTGTATCATGTCTTCAGTCTCTGACCATCTCCTGTATCATGTCCTCAGTCTCTGACAATCTACTGTATCATGTCCTCAGTCTCTGACCATCTACTGTATCATGTCCTCAGTCTCTGACCATCTCCTGTATCATGTCTTCAGTCTCTGACCATCTCCTGTATCATGTCTTCAGTCTCTGACCATCTCCTGTATCATGTCCTCAGTCTCTGACCATCTACTGTATCATGTCCTCAGTCTCTGACCATCTACTGTATCATGTCCTCAGTCTCTGACCATCTACTGTATCATGTCCTCAGTCTCTGACCATCTCCTGTATCATGCCCTGAGTCTCTGACCATCTCCTGTATCATGTCCTCAGTCTCTGACCATCTCCTGTATCATGTCCTCAGTCTCTGACCATCTCCTGTACTATGTCTGCAGTCTCTGACCATCTCCTGTATCATGTCTTCAGTCTCTGACCATCTCCTGTATCATGTCCTCAGTCTCTGACCATCTCTTGTATCATGTTTGCAGTCTCTGACCATCTCCTGTACTATGTACAGCGGGAACACTCTGCAGCCACACCGCACAGCACACCCAAGGTAAGTGGAGGACTGGAGAGAGGAGTGACTTCTACTTAGGGATTTATTTTGCAGATAGGCTGGGCTGGCACTGGCAGCAACAATTTTATTCAAAGAAATCAGGATTTCTTCTGCAAATATACTGGCACTGGCAGCAACAATTTAATTCAAATCAGGATTTCTTTTGCAAATAGGCTGGCCTGGCACTGGCAGCCAGGCATAGTACTAGTCTAGTACAATGCCTGCCAGTGCCTTGTCTGATCTGATGATGTCACTGCCAGGCTATTTGCAGAAAAAATCCTTATTTTTCCTCATTTTTTGATCATGTGTCATGATGACATTGGTTTTGGTAATTGTCTGACTCTGATGCCAGCCTATTTGCAGAAGAAATCCTGATTTGAATAAAATATTTGCTGCCAGTGCCAGCCTACCAGGGGCTGATCTGAGGTGTGAAGGTGCAGAAATTGGGGTGATCTGAGGTGTGAAGGTGCAGGAATTGGGGTGGTCTGAGGTGTGAAGGTGCAGAAATTGGGGTGGCCTGAGGTGTGAAGGTGCAGGAATTGGGGTGATCTGAGGTGTGAAGGTGCAGGAATTGGGGTGATCTGAGGTGTGAAGGTGCAGAAATTGGGGTGATCTGAGGTGTGAAGGTGCAGGAATTGGGGTGGTCTGAGGTGTGAAGGTGCAGAAATTGGGGTGATCTGAGGTGGGAAGGTGCAGGAATTGGGGTGATCTGAGGTGTGAAGGTGCAGGAATTGGGGTGATCTGAGGTGTGAAGGTGCAGAAATTGGGGTAGCCTGAGGTGTGAAGGTGCAGAAATTGGGGTGGTCTGAGGTGTGAAGGTGCAGGAATTGGGGTGATCTGAGGTGTGAAGGTGCAGGAATTGGGGTGGTCTGAGGTGTGAAGGTGCAGAAATTGGGGTGGCCTGAGGTGTGAAGGTGCAGGAATTGGGGTGGTCTGAGGTGTGAAGGTGCAGGAATTGGGGTGGTCTGAGGTGTGAAGGCGCAGGATTTAGGGTGATCTGAGGTGTGAAGGTGCAGGAATTGGGGTGGTCTGAGGTGTGAAGGTGCAGAAATTGGGGTGGCCTGAGGTGTGAAGGTGCAGGAATTGGGGTGATCTGAGGTGTGAAGGTGCAGGAATTGGGGTGATCTGAGGTGTGAAGGTGCAGAAATTGGGGTGGCCTGAGGTGTGAAGGTGCAGGAATTGGGGTGGTCTGAGGTGTGAAGGTGCAGGAATTGGGGTGGTCTTAGGTGTGAAGGTGCAGAAATTGGGGTGGTCTGGGGTGTGAAGGTGCAGGAATTGGGGTGGTCTGAGGTGTGAAGGTGCAGGAATTGGGGTGGTCTGAGGTGTGAAGGTGCAGAAATTGGGGTGGTCTGAGGTGTGAAGGTGCAGGAATTGGGGTGGTCTGAGGTGTGAAGGTGCAGGAATTGGGGCTGATCTGAGGTGTGAAGGTGCAGGAATTGGGGTGATCTGATTTGTGAAGGTGCAGGAATTGGGGTGGCCTGAGGTGTGAAGGTGCAGGAATTGGGGTGATCTGATTTGTGAAGGTGCAGAAATTGGGGTGGTCTGAGGTGTGAAGGTGCAGGAATTGGGGTGGTCTGAGGTGTGAAGGTGCAGAAATTGGGGTGGTCTGAGGTGTGAAGGTGCAGGAATTGGGGTGGTCTGAGGTGTGAAGGTGCAGAAATTGGGGTGGTCTGAGGTGTGAAGGTGCAGGAATTGGGGTGGTCTGAGGTGTGAAGGTGCAGGAATTGGGGTGATCTGATGTGTGAAGGTGCAAAGCTCACTTGATTTCTTATTTATTCTATTTAATGTTATTTAATGAAAGCATATTTTCATGTAGTTGTATGTTTTATTTGGCTAAATTGATTAAATGCGCCTATATTTTTGGTAGAATATAAAAAAATTTGGGGCCCCACTTTTAGGTTTGCCCAGGGCCACACTTTGTCTAAAACCGGCCCTGGGGGGGTCCTGGTACCTAGTGGGGAGGATGCTGGTGGCTAGTGGGGGGGGGGGGTGAGGGGTCTTGGTGCTTAGTGAGGGCGGGGGGGTGAGGGGTCCTGTTGCTTAGTGGAGTGGGGTAAGGGAGTCTTGGTGCTTGGTGCTCTGAGGAAGAGGCACGGCCTCGAAACGCGTCAGCCCCTCTGCTTCCAGTAAAGACGTTGATCCTCTGGCAGGAGGCAGATTTATGGAATTGATGTGCCTTAATTTCAAGATTGTTTGTGAGTAGCTGATTTTAATTTTTATCTAAATAAACTCGCTGAGGATAATGCGCTAGGCTGGTGCGCCCTTTTCTTTGCTTTGTATTTTCAGTGTTTCGTCGACCACCCTGGTCGTAAGGGGCAGCAAAGCCTAGCCATCATGGATGCCTAATATCAGCACGAGTTCCGGGATTGAGGCAGCCTGAGGACCAGGTTCTGAGCGCAGGGAAAAAAGGGGGTGCTGTATAGCACTTATCTTATCTTTTATTTTTAGTCTTGGTGCTTAGCAGGGGGGGAGATGAGGGGTACTGGTGCTTAGCGGGGGGGGGGGGGGAGATGAGGGGTCTTGGTGCTTAGTGTATACGTGTGGGGGGGAGGGGATGAGGGGTCTTGGTGCTTAGTGGGGGGTGTAGGGTCTTGGTGCTTAGTGGGGGGGGGGGTCCTGCTGGCTGCTTAGTGGAGTGGGGAGAGGGAGTCTTGGTGCTTAGCAGGGGGGGGGGGAGATGAGGGGGTACTGGTGCTTAGCAGGGGGGGGGTTGGTGCTTAGCGGGGGGGGGAGATGAGGGGTCTTGGTGCCTAGTGGGGAGGAAACGGGGGGTGGTCCTGGTGCCTAGTGGGGAGAAGACGGGGGGGTCCTGGTGCCTAGTGGGGTGGAGAAAGGGGGGGTCCTGGTCCCTAGTGGGGTGGAGACAGGGGGGGTCCTGGTCCCTAGTGGGGTGGAGACAGGGGGGGTCCTGGTCCCTAGTGGGGTGGAGACAAGGGGGGGTCCTGGTCCCTAGTGGGGTGGAGACAAGGGGGGGTCCTGGTGCCTAGTGGGGAGGAGACAAGGGGGGGGTCCTGGTTCCTAGTGGGGAGGAGATGGGGGGGGGGTGAGGGGTCCTGCTGCTCAGTGGAGTGAGGGAGCACTGGTGCTTACCCAAAAACAAAAGGTTATATTACCCTTCTCCTGCGCTTGGAATCCAAGCCTCCCGACCACACTCCCCACGGGACTCACAACTGGCGTCTCAAATGGCTATGGTCTTGCTGCCCAAAACGGACTAGGGTAGTCCACCGATACTAAAAGCAAAAAGAAAACAAAGAAAGGGCGCACCGACCTAGCGCGTTATCCTCATTAACGGCCGTCATCTTATCGGATATGGACTAATTTATGGACTACTCTTGACATTTGAGCAACTGAGCTCGATATGATCTATTTTCACCTATGTTTGTGAGTAGCCATTTTTATATGTTGCATGAATAAAGCCTGTTAATGAGGATAATGCGCTAGGTCGGTGCGCCCTTTCTTTGTTTTTTTTGCTTTTAGCACTGGTGCTTAGCATGAGGGGGAGATGAGGGGTCTTGGTACTTAGTGAGGGGGGGGGGGTGAGAGGTCCTTCTGCTGATTGGAGTGGGGTGAGGGAGTCTTGGTGCTTAGCGGGGGGGGGGGGGGGGTTGGTGCTTAGAAGAGGGGGGGGGGAATCTGATGTTACTTAATTCCTGGCTACTCTTGATCCATATGGAATCCTGTAGATGGAGGAATCTCCCCCTCTCACTTTTCTTGTCTGTTGATATTTCTCCTCCTAAGGGATGACGGGGATTCCCCAGCACCCCTCCAGACGTGCCGACCACAGGACCAGTCATACCGCTGTCACCTCCCATGCGGCTCCTGGGGCCCCCTGGGTGAAAGGATGACCCCCAGCCCAGGGAAGATGAGTTCTCACCTCTGTCACCATCCTGCACTCCCTCCTCCCACAGCTCCTCACTGAGGACGGTGATTGGACACAGAGAACCACTCCGCCCAGCCATGATTGCTTCTTTCTGTAAGGGAAAAGGTGGGGACAAGGGGCTCCAAGGCTCTCAGGCCACACCCACCTTAATGTGTCTCTACAGCAACGTGTCCGTCGGTTGGGAGGGAGGATAACAGCTGCTAAGGATTTTGGATAGAGGTGGAGGCACCTTCTGAGCCTGAGGCGGCCATTATTTATAAGGGATCGGTGGGAAAAAGAGTGGACGTACGAAGTACTATAAATCCCGACAACACCGATATTATTGTGTTGCCTTATGTCAGATAGTGATTACATTACACTCTATTCTTATATATTGTACATACAAAACTTCGGGGGCAGGGCCAGCTCGCATGTTCTATACGCATAGGACTGAGGGGGCGTGGCCTGCTGTGTTGGGGTTGCGCGCGCACACGAGTGCAATGTATATAAGCGCGTCCTTCCCTCAGCGCCTCTCAGTTGAGTGCGGGCCAGCGAGTAGAGCGTATCGTAGCAGCTTAGCTCCTTTGTAGTTAACAAGCCATACCCACCTGTAGCGTTTGTCGTTGATAGGCGAGGACAGAGCAATTTTCTTGGGCGATAAGGAGAAGGGGCGGGAACCTTGCTGAGGCCAAGACGTCCATTTTACATAAGGGAGCGAGTGTCGGGAACTCTAAAATTCAAGACAACAATCATATTGTGTTCTTCTATGGGAGACGGTGCTTACATTACACGCTGTCTTTTAGTCAAGGAAGGCGATAGAACTGAGGGGGCGGCTCTAGCGTTAGGCGGGGCTATGAGCACATACCTGTAAGGTGATAAACAAATAGGATTTGGGGGCGGGGCTGCTCTGACCACTCTTAGTGAAGCAGGGCTGTGTGCTTGTACGTGATTGGCTTAGTGTTCGTCAATGTAAGAAATGATTTAGCTACATTAACCTCCCTGGCGGTATTATTTCAGGTTTTAGGTGCTGACAGCGGTACCATTATTTTGAATGTAATTTTTAAGGATGAGCAACCCAAACCAACTATTTACATATGATTTTTTTTTTTTTATTACCTGTGCGTTCTTTATAACATCTCCGGTATGATAACGTTTGAAACACAAAATCATAATAAATGTGTATATATAATGTGTGTGTGTGTGTGTATATATATATATTATATATATATATATATATATATATATATATATATATATATATATATATATATATATATATGTGTGTATGTGTGTGTGTGTATGTATATATATATATATATATATATAATGTGTGTACAGTAAAACTGCAGGCAAGGGCACTGGGGGGCAAACTAAGGTCAATTATTTATTTAGTAATGTAATCCAATAGGAATACAATACATCAGTGTGTTTGTGTGTTTTTACTTTTTAATTTGCCGCCGGTTCCACCCCCCCTGCGACGCAACGCTTGCAGGAGACGGAAGCCGGGGGACACAGCATCAATCCGAAGATCCGACCGCCGTACACTGCCGCTATACATCGTGGGATCCTGGGGACAAAGTAAGTAACCTCTTCCAGGATCCAGCGATTTCTCCCTGGCGGTACCCCGAGTGTGACTCGGGGTTACCATTAATGGCACTGAAATTCCACCCCGAGCCACACTCGGGAATACCGCCAGGGAGGTTAACCACTTGCCGACCGCCACACGACTATTTACTGCGGCGGTCAGCCCTTCACAGGCAAAGCGACTTAGTACTACGTCGCTAGCCTGTGAGGCTCCCGCTCGCTCACGGACCCCCCCGCGCGTGTGAGCGGCGGACCCAATGTCCACTGGTCACTCGCGATCGGCGGTTACGCCGGGAGAAAGGCAGGCGGCTAATGTAAACAAAGCCGCCTGTCATTCTCCCTTGTGTAACAGCAGAGATCATACGGTCCTGCTATGTAGGACCGTAGATCTCTGCTGTTACATGAAAAGCCACATCCAATCACAGTTAGAAGCACGCCCCTAGGGACACACTTAACCCCTCCTTCTCAAATAAAGTTAAGCCCTTCCCTGCCAGTGTAATTTTACAGTAACAGTGCATATGTATAGCATTGATTACTGTAGTAATGTCACTAGTACCCCCAAAAGTGTCAAAAATGTCAGTCAAGGGTCCGATCTGTCCGCCGCAATGTCGCATTCCAGCAAAAAAAAGCAGATCGCCGCCATTACTAGTAAAAAAAAAAAAAACAATAAAAATGACAAATATTTCCCGTAGTTAGTAGACGCAATAACTTTTGTGCAAACTAATCAAAATACGCTTATTGCGATTTTTTTTTTTTTTACCAAAAATATGTAGCAGAAAACAAATTGGCCTAAAATGTTAAAACATTTTGATTTTTAAATTTTTTTTTTTTTTGGGAATGTCATATAGCAGAATGTGAAAAATATTGTTTTTTTCTTTTCAAAATTGTCGCTATTTTTTTGTTTATACCGTAAAAAATAAAAATCGCACAGGTGATCAAATACCACCAAAAGAAAGCTCTGTTTGTGGGGAAAAAAAGGACATCAATTTTATTTAAGTACAGTGTCACACAACCGTGCAATTGTCCGTTAAAGTCACGCAGTGCCGAATCGCAAAATAGTGCCTGGTCATTAAGCAGGAAAATCTTCCGGTCCAGAAGTGGTTAAAAAAACTAAACAGTAAAGTTAGCCCATTTTTTTTTTTGTATATTGTGAAAGATGATGTCACGTTGAGTAAATAGATACCCAACATGTTACGGTTTCAAATTTTTTTTTTTTTTTTAATTCAAACGTTTTATTGTTTTTTTCAATACATTACATATTATATACATATATATATATATACATAAATCTTACATAACTCTCCCAACCTTCTTCCCCCCCCCCACCCAGCAAATGAACACTAAACCCCATGAGAAAAAAAAAAACAACCCCCCCTCCCCTCTCCAATAATTCTTCATTGTGAATTGCCTTAAGCTCAATACCTAAAATCAAATATCTTTCCCATCTCACTCCAAAATCTACGAGGGAGAGTGACGTGAAAAAAAAAAAAAGAGAAACCCCCCCTCCTTACCCCACATCCTGTGAAAGCGTGAAAGCACTGCAACATATCAACCCCAGAATACAATTCCCAGCCCCACTGGTGCGGTGAAACACACTTGAATACAAAGTGTTATACTGAGATCATTCCTACTACCACAACCCCTCACTCCATTGCTCATCTCTCGGCGTGACCAAATTCCGCGTGAGACAGATAAAAAAAAAAATGAGTTGGAGATAGGGGATATGCCCCCTCTCCTCTCAAAAAATCCATGAATCATGTGATAATTGTCATTACTCCTCCCACATCTACCATAGTACAATCCCAAACATCCCAAAACCACTAGCTTCCTACTAAATGGGAGTATTATCCACCCCACATTATATCTTAATGCTTAGTGTCAAATACCTTCAACTCCGTGTCAATGTGAGAAAAAAAAAAAAAAAAGGGAAAACACCCGTTTTTAGGTGGGGAGAGAAACCATGCTCCATTCAAAACACAATACATTACAACCCACAGTACATTACATCCATAATACCCCTCCTAACATATTCATCACACCTCCTCAAGATACTTCCACTGACACACCGCGAAGAGGGAAGCTGGGAAAAAAAAAAAAAAACACCCCCTCCCCCAGACAAAACCCCCCAAATGACTTAGATTTATCCCTTATTCCTCCCCCCTCCCCCCAACTTCCATCCTATTCCCCTTCCCACTCCTGTTTCTCCTGTCCAGTCCTCCTCCGATCTCCCGTCTCCTTAGATTCAGATCTAACTTATCATCCGTAAATACTCATCTGAGCACGTGAAGTGCGACCAGGCTTGTCATCTTAGCCTGAATCGCTCTTCCGTACATGTGCGTGCTGCTGTTAACATTTCCATCCTATGTATTTCCCTTATTTTAGCAAACCACAATTGTAATGTAGGTGGTTGTGTTTGCCTCCATAACGCAGGTACACAGGCTTTTGCCGCGTTCAATAAATGTATCAAGACAGAGTTCCTATACTTCTTGACCGAGATCCTCGTGCCATGTAATAAACAAAGCACGGGGTCATCCCGCACCTTAGTCATTGTCAGATTCTCAATTATTCGGGCCACCTCATCCCAGAAGCTCCCTATTAATGGGCACGTCCAAAAGATATGTAACATCGTTCCACCCTCCTCTCCACATCTCCAGCAACTATCCGGGTATTTTCTATCCATTCTATGTAGTATCGCTGGTACTCGGTACCATCTGGATAAAATTTTATAGCTAATCTCTTGGTACCTGCTTGCTATCAAGGCCTTGTGTGTGAGTCTTAAGATTTTGTTTATTTGTTGTTGATTAAGCCCCCGTTCACATAGGGGCAACGCTACTTCGCACCGCGACCTCCGAGGTCGCAGTGCGAGCAGCGCGCCGCGACCTCGGAGCGGCCGCCACGGACTTCATAACATTGAAGTCTATGGCGGTCGCCTCCTGGTCGCCCCAAAGAAGCTCCGGACCCTTTTTCTAAGTCGGAGCGACTTATGTCGCTCCTATTAGAACGGGTCCGCAGCTTCCCTATGGGAGGCGACCTACAGCGACCTGTGAGGCGACACAGGTCGCCTTAGTGTGAACGGGGGCTAAAGGAGATCTCTAGATCTCCTTCCCAATTTTGCATATATCTTGGTGGTCGCATATCTTGCGATTACCCCAGGAGCGCATAAAGATATGATAATGCGTGTGGTATTCTCTCTTCCCCTCTACACAAGGTCTCTAATGGTGTTAGGGGGCATGGAATATATCCCATCTTTTGCAGCTGTTTTAGATAATGTCTGATCTGATATGCACTGAATGTATCTAAATTTCCTTCAGGCCATGTTAACATCTCTGTCATAGTAGGTGGTTCCTTTTGTGTCCATATATCGCATAGTCGGGCTCTACCCCCTTTGATTAAATTTATGATTTTAGCATTAGAGCTCCCTGGGGGGAAGTTTAAATTGCCTGCCAGAGATGTCATTGGTGATATTAATGGAGCCACTAAACTATGTTTTTGTGCCTTAAGTGCTTCACTTAGCGTCGCTCCGATTGTCGGGTGCAGATGTATTTTATCAAATTTCGATATAGGGGTCCATGCGGCTAAAGTGACTGGGGTATTCATAATCTCCCTTTCCAAGTGCACCCACTGTTTGTAGGCCCCATTGCAATGCCAGTCCATCACTCGCATGAGATGCGCTGCCCTATAGTACCGCATCAGATCTGGAAGACCCACGCCTCCTTTCACCTTGGGAAGGGTTAAGATCTGCATCCCTATTCGGGGGGATTTTTTTTAACCCACACAAAGGATCTAAACAATGCCCTTATCTGTGTGAAAAATATCGTTGGTATTGCTATCGGGATAGCCTGAATAACATACAATAATCGTGGTAATGCATTCATTTTCAATGCACTACACCTCCCGAACCATGACAAAATAAGTGTCTGCCATTTTTGTATATCTGCTTTAAGTGATTTTAAAAGTGGGGAAAAATTTGCCTCAAATAGATCCTTAGGGTCTGATGTGATATGTATCCCAAGATAAACTATCGATTTGTTACTCCACTGAAAGGGGAAGGAAGATCGCAGATGCTTCCATCTCATCGAA
Organism: Pelophylax lessonae; assembly: GCF_965119305.1. Taxonomy (NCBI): domain Eukaryota; kingdom Metazoa; phylum Chordata; class Amphibia; order Anura; family Ranidae; genus Pelophylax; species Pelophylax lessonae. The sequence goes on from NC_138770.1 coordinate 655,753,001, forward strand.
GGTATAGACACATTCAATGCCACCGATTTCGACAAATTTATTTTAAAATACGAGACCTCTCCATACTCTCTAATGGCTTCTAAGATTTGTGGGAGCGATCTATCGGGGTTTGTTACAAAGAAGAGCAGGTCATCTGCGTATGCTGCCACTTTATGTTGCCCCTTTACCATTTGTACCCCCGCTATTTCAGGGTTTTGGCGAATCTTACATAATAAGGGTTCTAATGCCAAAATAAAAATCAGTGGCGATAGAGGACATCCTTGTCGGGTGCCATTTTTTTATCTGGAAGAAATTAGAACACCAACCATTTACCCTTGCTGCAGCAGTGGGGATGGAATACAATGACATAATACATGTCGTCATCCATACTCCTAGGCCTATGTGTGACAGGGTGGCCCTGATAAAATTCCAGGCCACCCTGTCAAAAGCCTTTTCGGCATCTATTGAGAGAAGCATCATCGGGACTCTCTGCTACCGCATGCTGTCTATCAGATCAATTGTTTGAATAGAGTTATCCTTTGCTTCTCTTGTGGGGACAAAGCCAACCTGATCGTAATGAATTAGTTGCGGTATATGTGGGAGAAGTCGATTCGCAAGCACTTTAGAGAACAGCTTAGTGTCTAAGTTTAATAGAGATTGGACGGTAGCTCCCACATACCGTTGGGTCCTTCCCCTCTTTATGGATCAGAGTAATATAAGCCCGCAAAGAGTCTATCGGCATGGTCCCTCCTTCCCCGATATAATTTAGATGCGCTAATAAAGGAGTCTTTAAGTTCGAAAAAAAACAGCTGATAATATATCAATGAAAAGCCATCCGGGCCTGGGGCTTTATGTGGTTTTGACTGTGAAAGGGCTATTTTTAGCTCCTCCTCTGTTATCCTCCCCTCTAATGCAGATACCTGATCTTCGTCCAGAGAGAGCATGTCTGTAGTTTTGATATATTCGATCGCCTCATCGAAACCAGCGCCCCCCCCATCAGCTGATTCCGAGGAGGCGATGTCATATAGCGTCTGATAGAATCTACTAAACTCTTCCGCTATCTCCGATGATCCGTATTTCTTTTGTCCCCCTCCTGATTGAATTTGGGTAATTACCGTACGTTTCTGGGGCTCCCTTAAAGCTCTGGCCAACATGGCTCCAGGTTTGTCCGAATATTCATAATAATGTCTCTTTTGTGACACTAAAGTTCTAATAGCTCTCTCATAAAGCAGACCATTACGTTTTTCCCTAGCTCTAGTAAGGGGTAATAAGTGTTCCATCGCCACTGATTTTTTATGTTTAGAGCTTAATATTGCTATCTGTGCCAGCAGCTCAGAGACCTCTCTTTCCTTTTCTCGTTTACGTTTCGCTCCCATTCGGATCAGCACCCCTCTGATGAGACATTTATGGGCCTCCCATATGCTCGATGGTGACACTTGCGGCGTTAAATTTCCCTGGAAAAACCTCGTTAATTCTGTCTCTATCTCCGCCTTTGTTTCTAGTCCTTGCACCAGAGATTCGTTCAATCTCCATGACGGTGGTTTTACGGGTCCTGCGTCAAAGTCAATTATAATGTGAATTGGAGAGTGATCCGACATGGAGAAAGAACCTATCTGTGTAGCTACCACTCTAGTCAGATCCCCCTGAGAAATTAGGATGCGGTCTATTCTAGAGTACCTGTTATGTACTGTAGAAAAGTATGTGTAATCTTTCTCGCCGGGATGCATGATTCGCCATGGATCAATTAAATTGAGAAGAGAGAGTTCCCGACTGAGTCTTTTTAATCGGGCATATGCGAGGTGTGATGTGCCATGTGATGTATCTAGCAGTGGCTCTGGTGCATAATTAAAATCCCCTCCTACAATTACCAGGCCTTCTTGAAAGTCTAACATTACTGGTGATATGAGCATTAGGAATGATAATTGGTTATAATTAGGGAAATAAACATTTATCAGAGTGATCAACTTGTTCCCTATCTTGCCCTTTACCATCAGATATCTTCCCTGTGGGTCAGCACGTTACTCTAGAAATGTCCACGGTACCTCTTTAGCCACAATAATGCTGACCCCCTTAGAGACTTAGGAACGGGGGTGGGGGCATGATATGCCCATGGGAAATCCTTATTGTATAATTTTGGAGTTGCCTCACTTTTAAAATATGTTTCTTGGAAGAAAGCTATCTGTGTGTGACTACGTCTCATATCTGCCAAAAGGTGTGGCAGGCGCAGCACTACAAAGTGCCTTATGCGCTGTGGCATTAGAAGAATTGGATCTCTCTGACTTTAGTCTAACCAGACTGTCTGTTACTCTATAAATTCCTCTAATACCGTTCTATGGAAAGCAGTAGGTTTAAAGAGCACACCAAACGCTTAAGATATCTTCTTTATTAACTTCAACTTTTCTTCATAGATAACAGTGACACTTTTGCAGCAGACAGTCCATGTACAACATGTGCTGAATACAGTATAACAAATGATGGTTATATTTCTCTCTCTATTGCTGTTTGAGTTTGTTTGCTTGGGTTTGGTTTTGAGTTGTTAGAGTTGTTTGGGTTTGTTCGATAGTTTGAAATCGATATAACTTTTGAAGTTTGATAGTTTGTTTGTTTGTTTGATTTCGTGTTCGAGTTTGGTGGAACTACAAGTGAACACATAACTAGTTCAGTATACAGCTCTAATCACATTACTAACAATAGGAACATGTATAACTGTTAATTACCTATTTTTGGCCACTTGCTTCCATAAAACTGCTCTGTGGATCTGTGTGTCTATTCAGTTCTCTTGCTCTGTAGTGGAATGAGAGGGCTGGCTAAAGCATGAGGCTTCAGAGACAAAAATGGGTGTAAGGCTGGCTGTAATTGGCCAAGACTGTTGCTGAGTGTGAGATTGGCTGTGATTGGCCACAAACTCCTTATGGGTAATAAAGTTTAACTCTGTGCTTTCTGGTTTCAACTCTGCTGTGTCTGAGCTTACCTTACATGCATACAAATGAATCTTACAGGCAAATTTCCTTTTGCTTCTGTGAACACAACATACAACTGTTATGTGACATCCAAACATGAAATCACAGTAAATAACTCTGCTTTTGTCTCTCACATATAAACCTATGCACTGTATTGAGGTTATTAACAGGTCTAGCTGTATATGCATGTAGGTCATATTAGCAACCTAGGACAGGTTCTAGCTGGCCAGCTAAACTCCCACCAAAATTACCTATAATTCTATGTTCTCTATAGTAGGATTCGAACATGAATTTGGGGAATTTTCTATCAGGTTCTCAACTTCCAAGTGTCTTTTATCACTTTCAAGTAGAACAACTAACTGCTGTATAGGACGTTCCAACTTGAGTGGAGTAGTCCTATTTGTAACAACGCTCTTCTTACTAGTCTGTCTTTATCCTTTTGAACTTCTAGAACTTTAGCCAATTTCCATTGACTTCTAGGTAAATCTTCTTCTTTCACTAATACTATGTGACCAACTTGGACATTTCTTCTGGGTGTTTGCCATTTACTTCTTAGCAAAAGATTGGCTAAGTACTCTTTCCTCCATCTATTTCAAAACTGTTCTGATAGATATTGAACTCTTCGCCATCTCTTTTTGGCGTATAAATCCTCTTTGGTGAACTTGCCAGGTGGTGGATGTATGTAATCAGACTTAAGGTGAAGTAGATGGTTTGGAGTTAAAGGTTCCAAAATTGTTGGATCATTGATTTTATCAACTGTAAGTGGACGACTGTTAACAATAGACATTACTTCATAGAATAGGGTCCTAAGTGAAGCATCATCCATTCTTCCGGAGTTCTTTTTCAACATTGAACTTAACACATTTCTTACAGTTTTGATTTGTCTTTCCCTAACTCCTCCTGTGTGGCTTGCATGTGGAGCATTCATATGAAAGTCACATTGATTCCGTGACAAATACTCAGTTACTTTTTCTTTGTCGATCTCTTTTAGAGCTTTCTTCAATTCATTCCTTGCTCCGACAAAATTGGATCCTTGGTCAGATCTAAGCTCTCTGACAGTACCTCTAATGGCTATGAAACATCTCAAGGCATTGATGAATGCATCAGTTGACATATCTTCTAACATTTTAAGATGAATTGCTCTGGAGCTTAGACATGTAAATATTAGTTCATATCTCTTGTACTCCTTGCGGTTTTGCTTGGTAATGAATGGGCCGAAACAATCCATTCCACTATAAAGAAATGGTGGTGATGGGTTTACACGATCTGTCGGTAGATCTGCCATTCTTTGTTCTTCGGTAGGTCTACGTGTCTTTCTACAAGTTACGCATTTACTGATATACTTTGCAATAACTTTGCTTCCTTTCACTATCCAGTAACCACCTTCTCTCACACAGTTCTGGGTAAAGGTTCTTCTTTGATGCAAGGATTTGTTGTGGTAGTGATCAATGATCAATCTTGTGAAGGTAGAATTTTTGGGTGGAATTGCTGGATGCTTCACTCTGCTTGGTAACAATGCATTTTCCAGTCTCCCTCCCACCTTCAGTATACCATCCTGTAGAACAAGATTAAGCTTGTACAATGGGTGGTTGTTGGGAAGCCTTTTAGGTTCCTGACTAAGTCTCTTCAACTCTTCACTATAGAATCTCTGTTGAATGAGTCTTATGACTGTTTCTTCAGCTTTCATTCTTTCCTCTACATTCAATGATTCCTTCTTTCTGATTCCCTTTGCCAAACGTTGAATTCGAGCTACTACGTTTATGACTGTATTCCATTTTGAACATCTGGCTAGTCTTTCAAGTATGTCATCTTGACACTTGGCAGTAGTGCTCAATGTTTGTACAACTTTTACTTCTGGATCACCCATGGACAATTCGGTGTAACCTTCACTGGGTATGATCTCCTTTTTCCAAAGGAACTCTGGACCGGTGAACCAATTTGAATTTCTCAATTCTGTTACATTCAGGCCTCTTGAAGCATGATCTGCTGGGTTATGCTTTGTATCAATGTGATGCCAATGTTCCGGATTTGTTATTTCCCGAATTTTCTGAACTCTGTTGGTGACAAAGACATGGAATCTTCGAGCTTCGTTATTTATGTATCCTAGGACAACTCGTGAGTCTGTCCAAAAGTATTCTTCATCTATTTTTAACTCTAATTCTTCTCTCAGAAACTTGCTTACTGATGCTGAAACAACAGCTGCTGTCAGTTCAAGTCTTGGTATTGTCTGAATACTTGTAGGTGCGACTCTGGTCTTTCCCATAACCAGGGCACAGTGTATTTTTCCTTCTCCTATCACTCTGATGTAGGAGCACTGACCATAACCATAACTACTGGCGTCTGAAAAGTGATGAAGTTCTATTTTCTTGTACTCTCCGAAATCATGAGGTACAAAACATCTGGGTATCCGAACTTCTCTTAAATTCTGCAAGTCTCTTATCCAAGCCTCCCACCTTGGCCTCAAATCTTCAGGTATGGGTTCATCCCATCCCAACTTCCGTCTGCATAATTCTTGTAGTATTTCTTTTGCTTTAAGGACCACTGGGGCCAAGAATCCCAATGGATCATATATAGAAGCCACTGCGGAAAGAATGGTACGTCTAGTTGCAACTTTCTCTTCAAAGGATACTTCAAAGAAGAACTCATCATTCTCTACATTCCATCCCAATCCAAGTACATTTTGAACTGGAAGATGATCATAATTGAGATCTACATCCTTCATTGTTGATGCACGTTCAGAGTCACTGATGGATTCCAGTACCTCTCTGTTGTTTGAGATGAATTTATGAAGGCGCAGATTTCCTCTTGCGCATAACTCTTGGCTTTCTTTTACTAGTTTGATTGCAGATTCTGTGGACTCTAGACTTATAGGACCATCATCTACATAGAAGTTTTTCTTAAGAAAATTTGCTGCTGATGGGCAATCCTCTTCATTTTTGTTGGCCAGGTACTTCATACCATAATTGGCGCAACCTGGAGACGATGCTGCTCCAAACAAGTGTACTTTCATTCTGTATTCTGCTGGCTCTGTATCTGTATCTCTGTCCTCCCACCATAGAAACCTCAGGAAGTCTCTATCTTCATTCTTCACATGAAACTGGTGGAACATCTTTTCAACGTCACACATGACCGCTACGGGATACTTTCTGAATCTACAGAGTACTCCAGGCAGAGTGTTTGTAAGGTCTGGTCCTTTTAGTAGATGATCGTTCAATGCAAAACCATCATACTTTGCTGAGCAATCAAATACTACTCTAATCTTATCTGGTTTCTTTGGGTGGTAAACACCTTGATGTGGGATGTACCACACTTCTCCTTCTTTAGGTTGGTTATTCACCTTCTCTGCATGTCCTTCTTCAAGGATGCCTTCCATGAATTTAAAATAATCTTGCTTGAATTTGGGATCTCTTCCCATCTTTTTCTTCAGGCATTTCAATCTTGCTAGGGCAAGATTTCTGTTATTTGGCAGACAAGGTCGTTCTCTAAAGGGTAAGGGCATTTCAAGATAACCTTGTTGATTCTGCTGAATACTTTCTTCTAGAGTGTGTACGAACTTTGTCTTCTTGAGATACACTCTTTTCTTCAGAACTTATGTCTGCAAAGTCAGACTCAAGGATCTTGATTACTTTTGCTGAACTTACAGTTGGTAACTCTTGGACGGATATTCGATGACACAATCCTGTCACCTGTCTTGAGTTTGCAATCTGCTGTTTTCCTCCAACAACACCCCATCCTAGATCAGTTCGGACAGCGTAGGGTTCACCCTTTCCTCCTGTGATTACCTCTCGTGGTACCAAAGCTTCGGGACAATCGTAGCCTATCAACAGTCCAACACCAAACTCCTTCAGCGGGGACATTTCATATGATATGACAGATAGGTGTTCCCATTTATTGGCTGTTTCACAGGTAGGTATGCGATCTCGATCTAGAGGTATATCGTCTTTCGTATAGGCTGGAGGTAGATTTAATGTGAGATTTGAATGAAATCCTCTAACTCTCAATCCTTTGACTCTTTGACTGTTCACTAATGTATCTCTCCCCATCATTGTGGTGAGTTTGAGCTTCACTGGTTCTGTAGCCACTTGTAATTTCTTGCAGATTTCTTGATCAATGAAGGTAACATCGCTTTGGGCATCCAATAGTGCATAGGCATATACCTTCTTATTCCTCCTTTTAGGATTTGAAATGCCCATTGATGTGCCGTTGCTTTCTCCTTCCCTTACTCTGCAAGAGAATACTGATACTTTCTTTTCTTCCTCAGCATCTTTAGTTATTGAGGATTCATCCTTCTTTGGACGTTCTTCATGTAGTGGTGTAGGATGGCGTCCTTTGCAAACACTACATGTGGCCCTTTTCTTACACTCCTTAGTAATATGTCCTTTTCTTAGGCATCCAAAACACAGTTGATTATCAAGTACAAATTTTTTCTTTTCATTTGAGGACTTCTCTTTCAATTGTTGGCACTTGTGTATGGAGTGGTTCTCTCCACAGAACATACACTTAAAGGTATTCTGAGGATTTGTCAGTTCTGTCTCTCTACTGATCCCAGTAGTGACTTTGAACTTGCTCTCGTAGGTATCTAGACCTTTAGCTGCTGTGTTGGTTGCAAAGCTAGCTGCTCTTGAACATCTTATATCTCTCGCAGGCCTTTCTTCTAAGGATTTTAAGGCATAAGATGCTGTTACTGGGTTACACGCTATTCATGCTTCCTTATTGACAAACTCTGAGAACTTTTCAAAACTTGGGAAGTCCTTATTTAGATCTAACTGTTCAGTCACATAGCGATTCCACCTAGAAGCCACTCCTTCAGGTAGTTTAGCTAGCATCCTGTGGTTTTCCAGATAGTCGTTCAGTACTTCTAGTCCTCGTACATGTGGGATGGCATTGCTGCATGCTTGCAGGAAGTCACCATACTCTTGGAGTTTGAAATGTTTTTTAGGACCTATCTTAGGCCAGTTATTCAATTTCTCCATAAAGGCTCTTTGTACTAAGAAAGGATGACCATATCTTGCATTTAACTTTTCCCAAGCTTGCTTGTAGGCTTCTTCGTCTGTTCTATAGAAGTTACCTTCAAGAGCTTTCTTTGCTTCTCCACCAACATATTTCTGAAGGTAGAATAACTTGTCAACTGGCCTGGAGCAATAGTGCTCAATGATCATTTCAAAACTCGCCTTCCACTCTATGAACTTCAGTATGTCTCCTGAAAATACAGCAGGTTCTGGAATGGGCAGTCTTGCTATGACTGTTCTCTGTCGTCTTGCTGGGACAATAGTTGCAACATTTTCCTGATCATTGCAGTGACATCTAGGAATAGGATCATCTAGTTTTATTTTCTCACCTAGTTCTGAATTAGGTAAGTCTCTCTCTTTGTCTTTCTGAGCAGGGATAGAAGGGCACTGATTTTTTTCTTCACTACGTACTGGTGATTTCCTTTCATTCTCCTGGGCGTATGAAAGGAAGTAGGAGTCTGCATCTTCACTTAGTACAGATTTGGACTTATGATTACTATTCAGGTCCTCTTCGTGTACTCTGTCTGGCTTCTATAATCTTGACTTCTTTCAGCCTTTCCAGACTTTCCATTTTAGCTTCCATTTCAGCTTTTCGTAGGCGCTGCGCCTCAATGGCAGATTCCATCTCAATTTCTGCTTTCTTGACAGCAAGTTGTTCGACCAGTTCCTTTCTTTTGGCTATTAAGGTACTTGAGGACTCTGATATGTTACTGGCACTTCTGCTAGTGAAGGAAGTCCCACTTGAGATTGTGGTTCCCCCTAAGGACCTAGCATAGTCTCTCATAAAGAGCTCGTTCATTCTCTTTCTTGCCTTAACTTCATCATAGTTAGCTTCAGATGATAGTTCTCTCTGCTGGCTCTGTATCTGTTTCTCTGTCCTCCCACCATAGAAACCTCAGGAAGTCTCTATCTTCATTCTTCACATGAAACTGGTGGAACATCTTTTCAACGTCACACATGACCGCTACGGGATACTTTCTGAATCTACAGAGTACTCCAGGCAGAGTGTTTGTAAGGTCTGGTCCTTTTAGTAGATGATCGTTCAATGCAAAACCATCATACTTTGCTGAGCAATCAAATACTACTCTAATCTTATCTGGTTTCTTTGGGTGGTAAACACCTTGATGTGGGATGTACCACACTTCTCCTTCTTTAGGTTGGTTATTCACCTTCTCTGCATGTCCTTCTTCAAGGATGCCTTCCATGAATTTAAAATAACTGGCCTGGAGCAATAGTGCTCAATGATCATTTCAAAACTCGCCTTCCACTCTATGAACTTTCATTCTCCTGGGCGTATGAAAGGAAGTAGGAGTCTGCATCTTCACTTAGTACAGATTTGGACTTATGATTACTATTCAGGTCCTCTTCGTGTACTCTGTCTGGCTTCTATAATCTTGACTTCTTTCAGCCTTTCCAGACTTTCCATTTTAGCTTCCATTTCAGCTTTTCGTAGGCGCTGCGCCTCAATGGCAGATTCCATCTCAATTTCTGCTTTCTTGACAGCAAGTTGTTCGACCAGTTCCTTTATTTTGGCTATTAAGGTACTTGAGGACTCTGATATGTTACTGGCACTTCTGCTAGTAAAGGAAGTCCCACTTGAGATTGTGGTTCCCCCTAAGGACCTAGCATAGTCTCTCATAAAGAGCTCGTTCATTCTCTTTCTTGCCTTAACTTCATCATAGTTAGCTTCAGATGATAGTTCTCTCATGAGCTTTACTAAATCTTTAGTGACTGCAGTACACGTGTCCATGTTCCTTACAATATCCTGGGAAGGTGTCGTGGATGACCGCAGATTGACATATGCTGCCATGAGCTCTGATTCAGATTCTTCTATCGTCTCTACAATATCACTCAAGTTTCCTTTTACAGTATACTTTCTTGCTTTAGCCTTCTACGAACATCTTTAATGTATGATTTCCACTTATCATACATTCTGGTGAACTTTTTTCCTTTTAATGCTGCTTCTTGCTCCAAATTTTCCAGCATCTTTGCGGTCGGTTTTCTGATACGTTCTGAACGTCTTAGTTCGCCTGGTTGGGATATATCAGTTTGGGGCAAGACTAATGCTGCATCTGACTCTTTTACCTCAGACAGGTTCCCTTGCTCTTCACTTTCTAACTTATCTATCCTTGTATCCTCTAACAGTGGCATAGCAATACTAGACTTAGACATTTTTACTCTAAATGCTATAACACTCAATAAGAATATTAAGAAGACTTTCACTTGAAATGCAATAGCAATAGGTACAGGCAATAAAAATGACGTTCACTTTAAATGCAATAGGTGCAGGCAATAAAAATGACTTTCACTTTAAGTGCAATAGCAATAGGTGCAGGCAGTAAAAAATGACATTCACTTTAAATACTTTAGAGTCCGTGTACTACAACTGCCCCTTGTTTTTTACTTACAGTCCTTTTATTCCAGAACACGAAAATGTCTCTTTCTTGTCAAGCCTATTGCAATGATAAGTAATAAAGGAAAGTTCTGACCTTATTCTGAAGAGCAGGATACTGCGATCTGTAGGTTGCTGGAACAAATATCAGTCTTAAAGGAGACTTGTCTTTTCTTGATCTGATGCTCTATGCAGACTTGCGATGCTTTGCGCTGACTTGCGATGCTCTGCGCTGACTTGCGATGCTCTGCTCTGACTTGCGATGCTCTGCGCTGACTTGCGATGCTTTGTGCTGCAGGCTTTGGGCCTAGTGGCGGGAAACTAGCTGGCTGCAGTACGTGGTCTCTCCGTGGGTAGCGGTGCAGGCACTCTAGCTCTGGACTTTGGCCTCCCACCATGCGTCTCTCTTTCTCTCTCTAGGAATCGCAGGAGGGTTGGCGCTCTTTCTGTGTCTATCTTGCCTTTGCCATTCTGCCACTTTAAGAGTCGGCTGCAGTTTGACTAAAATCACACGTTATAGCCTCTATGTAGCTCGGCTGCTCAAATGAGCTCTTTACTCTGCAAGTTAAGGAGCACTATTTCTTTGCCCTCAAAGGGCTAAAATAGTTCCACTGTGGCAGGCGCAGCACTACAAAGTGCCTTATGCGCTGTGGCATTAGAAGAATTGGATCTCTCTGACTTCAGTCTAACCAGACTGTCTGTTACTCTATAAATTCCTCTAATACCGTTCTATGGAAAGCAGTAGGTTTAAAGAGCACACCAAACGCTTAAGATATCTTCTTTATTAACTTCAACTTTTCTTCATAGATAACAGTGACGCTTTTGCAGCAGACAGTCCATGTACAACATGTGCTGAATACAGTATAACAAATGGTGGATATATTTCTCTCTCTATTGCTGTTTGAGTTTGTTTGCTTGGGTTTGGTTTTGAGTTGTTAGAGTTGTTTGGGTTTGCTCGATAGTTTGAATTCGATATAACTTTTGAAGTTTGATAGTTTGTTTGATTTTGTGTTCGAGTTTGGTGGAACTACAAGTGAACACATAACTAGTTCAGTATACAGCTCTAATCACATTACTAACAATAGGAACATGTATAACTGTTAATTACCTATTTTTGGCCACTTGCTTCCATAAAACTGCTCTGTGGATCTGTGTGTCTATTCAGTTCTCTTGCTCTGTAGTGGAATGAGAGGGCTGGCTGAAGCATGAGGATTCAGAGACAAAAATGGGTGTAAGGCTGGCTGTAATTGGCCAAGACTGTTGCTGAGTGTGAGATTGGCTGTGATTGGCCACAAACTCCTTATGGGTAATAAAGTTTAACTCTGTGCTTTCTGGTTTCAACTCTGCTGTGTCTGAGCTTACCTTACACGCATACAAATGAATCTTACAGGCAAATTTCCCTTTGCTTCTGTGAACACAACATACAACTGTTATGTGACATCCAAACATGAAATCACCGTAAATAACTCTGCTTTTGTCTCTCACATATAAACATATGCACTGTATTGAGGTTATTAACAGGTCTAGCTGTATATGCATGTAGGTCATATTAGCAACCTAGGACAGGTTCTAGCTGGCCAGCTACAAAAGGCGCGAACGTTTTTCGGGTGTAGACAATCCCCTAACATTAAGCGATGTAACTTTAGTTCCCTGCATTTTATCGCCCAAGGTACTTACCCCCGTTTTTTTAACCCCTTGGATACAAGTTATATTACTCTGTTTGCCCCCTTCCTCCGTTCCTGGCAGGCAGAAGAAACTGCAAGGAATCAGAAATTGCTAAAGGAGACGGGGCCAGGACAACCCAGGAGGGGAGAGCCCTAAACACACCCAAAAAAAAAAAAAAGGAATATTTACCCCCCCTTCCCCCCGCCCCCCTCTTCGCGGATATGTCAGTGTATCGTGACCTTATGTGGTCAATCCTTGACCATGCGTAGCTTGACGCGTCCTAATTGGGCGGGCGATTCGAGGATTCGCACCGTGAGGAGGAACAAAACCAGCAACAGAGATAGCTGTTTATCCCAAGAAAAAGATAAAAAAAAAAAGCAAAAAAGAGCAGATTAAGAAAAAACACACAAACCTCTGCAGGTCCGTGTACCCTGGGCATCCGCCCTGTTATTAAATTCTCCAGGAAGGTTCTGGGGGAACCCGTTTATACAGCTCCTATCAATCCACAACTATTCATATCTTAATATGTCACTAAGCACACCTTCACATTAATGTTCAATAATCCTTCCTTATTGTAGTCCCCCATTACCGCCTGGCTACTTGAAATCTGGCAATCCACCTTCCCCTTTTACCACCTCCCCATCCAGTGTCCCCTCCTCGTTCCCCCCATGACCATTCCCTACTCCAAACCCCATCAAGACCCATCTAGAAACATCCATTTCCCGGCCTACTCTCCCTTAACCATCAGTACCTATTCTCTCCAGGATAGGAGAGAAACAAAGAAGAACAAAAAAAAAAAAAAAAACAACACAGTAAGAGCATGTCACAGTTCCTGCGAGGATATTCCTGAACTTTTCTGTAACGCTTGGGTTCCCAACCAATCAGGAACCTGGACTGGCTGTATACCCAAAAAAGAAAAAAGCCCTGGCAGTTGTTCAGGCCAGCGTAGTGTAAAAGTCAGATCCCCCTTCATTACTATTAGGTGGAATGGGTGACCCCAGTGATAGGATGCCCCCGACTTCCGGATTTCCTCAAGTAATGGTTTAACCACTGCTCGCATTTTTAGAGTGTTCCTCGATAGATCTGGTAAGAGCCGGATCATTGATCCTTCATAATCTGTCCCAAGCCTTCCTCATTATTTTTTCTTTAAGGGAAAAAAAATGGATCCTGGCCAAGACGTTGTAATGTTCTGGTACCGCTGGTACCCTTGTTCCACATATTTCTCCTGTTCTGATTGCATCTCATCTTGTTGCACAAGAGACGCATGTACCTTTAAGACCGGATGACATCATTGCTGAGCGCCGATATGAGCGGCTATTTCAATCGCCGGTTTTCTCTCACTCATTGCTCGTTCAAACCACATGTTCACCGCACCTTCTCCTGTGAAGTCAGAGCTGCTGCCATTTCCCTTTGCTGAACTGAAGCCGGAACCTCGCTGCTGATCCGTGCCCCGCTACGGGATCACCTCTCACCATTGGACTCTATCCTTACTAGCCTATCTGTGTGATAAGTACCCCACAGGGGATTCCTTACTAACTGCACTCCTACTGTCATCTACTGCAACTACCAAGACTATCTATATCTATCTATCTCCTATCATCTGCATAAGACTGTTAGCTCTTGGGACTACCTACACTATCCTTGCACTAGGTTACTCTGTCTGAAGTATACTCCATCTGTGTCCTCTTACCATCTGCATTATACTTGACATCAGAACCTATCTGCCTATTATTACCACCTGCAACTCTCCTCATTACTCCTAAGTGCCCACTATACAATTGCCTGTCTCTCATCTATACTCCTCATATATTCTATCCCTCCATCTATACATCTGATTGAGTATATGTAATTTGTATACAGGCTGTGCACAATGATGAAGTCCTGAGAGTTGGATATGTTGTTCAACAGATCTCTATAAGGATACTGAGTGTAATAATTCTGCAGCTGTAAATCCATCCAGTAATCAAAAAACGCATGAACGTTACAGATTGAACGAGCCTTAAAAAAAATATGGATTCAGCAGATTTACCCACTCATGTATTACAATTAAAACAGCAAGTAGATGCATTGATCCTTGGGCTTACAGAGGTACAAAATGAAAATCAGGCCTTGAGACAGCAGGTTGGCCGTCTTGCACAGCTTCCTACTGCTCAGCCCCGTGAACCTAAGATAAACCCTCCTTTAGTGTTTTCGGGTGATCGGAGCAAATTCCGTGAATTTAAAAACGCATGCCGATTGCTTTTTCTATTAAAACCTCTAACCTACACCACTGACCAAATTAAGGTTTGCACCACTATCTCCTATTTGACGGGTGAACCCCGGGCCTGGGCAGACGCTCTCTTTGAGAAGGATGACCCACTCCTCAACTCCTACCCTTTGTTCCTAGCACAACTTGCTACTTTGTATGAAGACCCCAATAAGCAGAGTACTGCTGATACCCAATTAAGGGCCTTGAAACAAGGGAGGAGACCTGTTGAAGATTTCGTGGCAAATTTTAAAAGATGGTCCCCCGATTCAGGGTGGAACGACACATCTTTAAGAACGCAGTTCAGACTCGGCCTATCTGAGGCCGTAAAAGACGAGCTCGCCCGAGCGGATTTACCTGGCACTCTAGAGGGACTCATACAGACCAGTATCAATATTGACAGACGACTACGAGAAAGAAAGGCTGAAAAGATGGGCTCACCATTTTCCAGTCCTTCTCGGATGTTGCCTGCTGACCCTACTCCTATGGAAGTAGGAATGATACGCCCACCTCTGTCCTTTTCTGAACGTGCCAGGAGGAAAACCGAACATCTCTGCATGTACTGCGCATCCCCGGATCATTTGATAAGCGGCTGTCCCCTTGTCCGCAGAAAAGAGGGTGAGTGTTCAAATGTCTTACTAGGGGGACTTACAACTTCCTTTTCTAATCCTTATCTTTTTGTTCATTTAACATTGCAGTGGGACCAAACTAGGATCACCACCAAGGCTATGATCGACACAGGATCTTGTGGAAACTACATTGACATTTGTTTCGTCTCCCTCAATAAAATACCTATTGTTTCAAAACCCAAACCTGTTTCCGTTAGTTTTATTAACGGTACCCCTTTATCCTCTGGTCCTATCACCAGTCAAACACAGGCACTTCTTGTAACTGCTGACGGGTCTCATGTAGAGACCACCACCTTTGATGTATTAACTTCACCCCATTTCCCAATCATTTTGGGACTTCCCTGGTTACACATACATCAACCAATCATCGATTAGAAAACGAAAACGCTAGCCTTCTCTTCTCACTATTGTGAAACGACATGTAATCTCCCCACATATGATAGGATCCTGTCTGTAGTGCCGGATAACATTATACCCAAGTGTTATCAGGATTTATCGGAGGTTTTTCTTGAAAAAAACGCTCAAATGCTACCTCCCCATAGGGACTATGACTGTTGTATCGACCTACTCCCTAATAGCAAGCTGCCTTTTGGTCATGTTTATCCTCTTTCACAGGATGAACTCTCTCATCTAAAGGAGTACCTGGATGTGAACTTGGCAAAAGGATTCATCCGACCTTCTACTTCCTCCACTGCTGCTGGACTCTTTTTTGTCCGCAATAAGGATTCGAGTCTTAGGCCTATCATTGATTTCAGACAATTAAATGCCATTACTATAAAGGATCGTTATCCTTTGCCTCTTATTCCTGAACTTATCGAACAGGTGCGTGGAGCTTCTTTCTTTACAAAGTTGGACTTAAAGGGAGCATATAATTTAATTCGAATCCGTAAGGGGGATGAATGGAAGACGGCATTCAGAACCAGATACGGACTGTTTGAGTACCTTGTGATGCCTTTCGGGCTATGTAATGCTCCCGCAGCTTTCCAACGTTTTATAAATGAAATATTCAGAGATTTGCTTGACGTTTGTGTCGTGGTATATTTAGATGATATACTCATCTATTCTCATTCCTTACCTGAGCACATAAAACATGTGAGACTTGTGTTGTCAAGACTACTTGCACATAACCTATATGTTAAATCAAAAAAAATGTTTATTTCATAAAGATGAAGTACTGTTTCTAGGATATATTATATCTAAAGACGGAATCAAAATGGACATGAGCAAAATATCCTGCATTCTGGATTGGCCTGTGCCAACAACTCGCAAAGCATTACAAAGGTTCCTAGGATTCTCTAACTACTATAGGAAATTCATCAAAAATTTCTCTGCGATTGTGAAACCTCTCACACAACTCACAAGCACGAAAAAACCTTTCAATTGGTCAAAAGAAGCAAATGGAGCATTCTGTCTGCTGAAATCAAGCTTCACTACTGCTCCCATACTATGCCATCCAGACCCATCCCTTCAATACATCTTGGAGGTAGATGCGTCAAATATGGCAGTAGGAGCAGTTCTCTCACAACGACCAACAAACACCTCACCGCTTCACCCAGTTGCTTTTTTCTCGAAGTCGTTAAGCAGCCCCGAGGTGAACTACCCAGTAGGTGAAAAGGAGTTACTAGCCATAAAACTGGCGTTAGAAAATTGGAGACATCTACTTGAGGGTACTCAATTGCCAATCTTGATATATACCGATCACAAAAACCTTCAATACCTTCAGACTAATAGAACTCTTTCCCACCGGCAGGTACGGTGGTCGTTATTCTTTCTGAGGTTTAATTTCTTAGTGACTTACACGCCTGCAGAGAAAAATAAAAAAGCGGATGCGCTTTCACGACTAGCTGAAAAGGATTGCACCGAGGTTCCCTCAGTTCCTATAATACCACTTGAGCGTATTATCGGTGTCATTCGTTCCCTGAAGGAGGAAATTTTGCACAGCATAGGACTGGATTCACCTCCACCACAACTAACTACTGACGCAGAAGGCTTCCTTTACTACAATGATAAATTATACATACCCCCTACTATGCGAACCAAGATTTTGCAATTGTCGCATGATGTACCTCTAGCAGGACATATGGGTATGACTAAAACTTTCAATCTACTTACGAGGCAGTTTTGGCGGCCAGACATGAAGACAACCGTAAAAAAGTTTGTTTCATCTTGTGATATATGTGCCAGGTCTAAAATTGACAATACGAAACCATCAGGATTACTTTGTAGTTTACCGATACCCCAGGTTCCGTGGGAAGTGGTATCCTTGGATTTCATAGTGGAACTGCCACCTTCCAAAGGATTCAACACCATCTTGGTGTCAGTAGACCATCTGACCAAGATGGCACATTTCACTCCTATTCGAAAACTGCCTTCGTCTAAACAAACAGCGGAATTACTCGTGAAACATGTCTTTAAGTTACATGGTATTCCAAAAACACTGCTGTCTGACCATGGTTCACAATTCATCTCAAAGTTTTGGCTAGCTCTATGTCAGATACTACGAATAGAGCGTAAACTTACTTCTCCCTACCTCCCTCAGACCAACGGACAGACAGAGAGAGTTAACCAGTGCATTGAGCAGTACCTGCGTTGCTATACTTCGTACCTACAGGACGATTGGGCGGATCTCCTCCCGCTGGCAGAATTCGCCTATAACAACGCGACTCATAGCACTACTAAACAAAGTCCATTCTACTTAAATTATGGGTTTCATCCCACACTCCTTCCACCACGTATCTTGCCATCAAGTAATCCAGTGGCATCTGATTATCTTGCCCAGATAAAGGATTCTCTGGGATTACTCAACAATACCATATCACATGCTCATAGCCAACAAAAGAGGTACTACGACCTCCGTAGGAAACCCTCTCCCCAAAATGCCATTGGGGATCTTGTTTGGCTTTCTACAAAAAATCTAAGATTAAAGATCCCTAGTAAGAAACTTGGGCCTCTATTTCTGGGACCATTCCCAATACAGAAGCTTATTGGAAAAGCGGCTGTACAACTCACATTACCAACAGACCTTAAGATACACCCCATCTTCCATGTGTCCCTACTGAAGCCCCATGTTCCTAACCAAGGAATAAGGCCTACTATCTCACCTCCACCTCCTGTACAAGTGGAAGGTGGAGAAGAATTTGAGATAAAAGAAATTTTGGATTCCCGTTTCAATAGAAGAAGACTCCAGTATCTTGTACGATGGAAGAACTATGGGCCCCAAGATGACACCTGGCTGGATTCCTCCGATATACATGCCCCTAGGCTGATTCGCAATTTCCACTCGAAATATCCAGAAAAACCAAGTCTAGAGGCCTTCCGGAGCCGGCCTTAAGGGGGGGGTACTGTAATGTTCTGGTACCGCTGGTACCCTTGTTCCATATATTTCTCCTGTTCTGATTGCGTCTCATCTTGTTGCACAAGAGACGCATGTACCTTTAAGACCGGATGACCTCATTGCTGAGCGCCGCTATGAGCGGCTATTTCAATCGCCGGTTTTCTCTCACTCATTGCTCGTTCAAACCACATGTTCACCGCACCTTCTCCTGTGAAGTCAGAGCTGCTGGCATTTCCCTTTGCTGAACTGAAGCCGGAACCTCGCTGCTGATCCGTGCCCCGCTACGGGATCACCTCTCACCATTGGACTCTATCCTTACTAAGCTATCTGTGTGATAAGTACCCCACAGGGGATTCCTTACTAACTGCACTCCTACTGTCATCTACTGCAACTACCAAGACTATCTATATCTATCTATCTCCTATCATCTGCATAAGACTGTTAGCTCTTGGGACTACCTACACTATCCTTGCACTAGGTTACTCTGTCTGAAGTATACTCCATCTGTGTCCTCTTACCATCTGCATTATACTTGACATCAGAACCTATCTGCCTATTATTACCACCTGCAACTCTCCTCATTACTCCTAAGTGCCCACTATACAATTGCCTGTCTCTCATCTATACTCCTCATATATTCTATCCCTCCATCTATACATCTGATTGAGTATATGTAATTTGTATACAGGCTGTGCACAATGATGAAGTCCTGAGAGTTGGATATGTTGTTCAACAGATCTCTATAAGGATACTGAGTGTAATAATTCTGCAGCTGTAAATCCATCCAGTAATCAAAAAACGAATGAACGTTACAGACGTCTCGTGGGTAGTCCGCTCCCATACTACGCGGGGCCCTTACTCTATGGGCCCTGTCTATCTCAATAGCCTCAAGTTGGGGTAGTTCCAAAAGATTGTTAAAAATCTCAGTTATCTTGACCGTCAAGTCAGGGCCTTGGACTGTCTCAGGGAGACCCCTGAGGCGTATGTTGTTACGGCGATTTCTATTTTCTCCGTCATCCTGCTGGAGCTGGATCATGGTTAGTTGCTTAGCGAATAGTCTCTGAGATGACTCTATGCTCTCCACTCTGTCTGCAAGCTGATTATGTCCTCTTTCCACCACCTCTATCCTGCTGCCCATGTTATGCATTTGACCCTTTAAAGAATTTATTTTGTTAGTTAATGAACTTACTATAGATGCCGCAATTGCGGTCAGATCTTGTTTTGTAGGCATAATGGATAGGATCTCTTTCCATTCCGGTGTCTGTGCTTGCAGGTTTTGGGGTGGGGGAGATTGAGATGCTGATTCATGCCTGCATGGAGAGTGGGGGGGGAGAGGAATCAGTATTTGCTGGCGTTATTGCCCTTATCCTCTATCACTCGAGAGCCTAGGCATGTATGGTCGCACTTCAGCCCGCCACTCCCGGTCACCCCCTGTACAGCAATATACTCATCCGCCAAATCAGTGGGGCAGAGGAGCCTCGGCACTCACCGGGGTTGTTACATCTGTCTCTGCAGGCGCCGGCGTTGATTTCCTTCAGAGCGGGCGTTCTCTGGGCTTCAATATGTGGCCTTGCTGCTTCGGATGCCTCCTCGTGGTTTTGGGGGAGGGGGATGCCGCTCTGTTGAATGGTGCACTCGCAGATCAGGGCGATAGTGCGGGGAGGTCTCGCCGGTGCTGTAGCCTCGGTCTCTGGAGGTGCCGGCGTCGGATTCCTACGAGACGGCTTTTGTCTGAACTGCGGTATCCAGCCTCAAACACTCCCTCGTGGCTCTGGGGGAGGGGGATGCAGCTCATTCGCTGCTGAGGGCGGATGCCTTCCTACGGGTCACGGAGCTCCGCTGCGATCCTCCTCACGGCGCCATCCTCTTGCCACGCCCCTCGCTTGAGAATCTTGTTACGGTTTCAAATTGTGTACACCCATGGAATGGCGACAAACTACGGTCAATAAAAATCTCCATAGGCGAAGCTCTAAAAATTTTTAACCGTTACCAGTTTAGAGTTAGAGAGTAGCTCTTTTTTTTTAATTATTATTCTCGCTCTGGCTATTGCGGCGATTCCTCACATGTGTGGTTTGAACAGCGAATTCATTTGCGGGCGCAACTTCCGTATACATTTTCTTTCGCGTGTGAGCTCACGGGGGCGGCTAAAATAATTTATTTTTTCTATTTATTTTTTTAATTAATAAAATAAATAAATCTGATCACTTTTATTGCTGTCACAAGCAATGTAAACATCCCTTGTGACAGCAATATGCAGTGAGAGGTACTCTTTATGGAGGGATCGGGGGTCTAAAAGACCTCTCCACTGCACTTCCATGTATTCAAAATGCCGAAAACGGAGCCTAGTGGGGAGGAGACAGGGGGGGTCCTGGTGCCTAGTGGGGAGGAGGCAGGGGGGGAGATGAGGGGTCTTGGTGCCTAGTGGGGAGGAAACGGGGGGGTGGTCCTGGTGCCTAGTGGGGAGGAGACAGGGGGGGGGGTCCTGGTGCTTAGTGGGGAGGAGACAGGGGGGGGGGTCCTGGTGCCTAGTGGGGAGGAGACGGGGGGGGGGGTCCTGGTGCCTAGTGGGATGGAGACAGGGGGGGGGTCCTGGTGGCTAGTGGGGAGGAGACGGGGTGGGGGTGAGGGGTCTTGGTGCTTAGGGGGGGTGAGGGGTCCTGCTGCTTGGTGGAGTGGGGTGAGGGAGTCTTGGTGCTTAGCAGGGGGGGGATGAGGGGGTACTGGTGCTTAGCAGGGGGGGGGTTTGGTGCTTAGTGGGGGGGGAGATGAGGGGTCTTGGTGCCTAGTGGGGAGGAAACGGGGGGTGGTCCTGGTGCCTAGTGGTGAGAAGACAGGGGGGGGGGTCCTGGTGCCTAGTGGGGTGGAGAAAGGGGCGGTCCTGGTCCCTAGTGGGGTGGAGACGGGGGGGTCTTGGTGCCTAGTGGGGAGGAGACAAGGGGGGGGGGGTCCTGATGCCTAGTGGGGAGGAGATGGGGGGGTCCTTGTTCCTAGTGGGGAGGATCCTGGTGGCTAGTGGAGAGGAGACGGGGGGGATGAGTGGCCTTGGTGCTTAGTGGGGGAGGGGGTGAGGGGTCCTGCTGCTCAGTGAAGTGGGGTGAGGGAGTCTTGGTGCTTAGCATGGGGGGGGGGAGATGAGGGAATACTGGTGCTTAGCAGGGGGGGGGTTTGGTGCTTAGTGGGGGGAGATGAGGGGTCTTGGTGCCTAGTGGGGAGGAAACGGGGGGTGGTCCTGGTGCCTAGTGGGGAGAAGACAGGGGGGTCCTGGTGCCTAGTGGGGTGGAGAAAGGGGGGGTCCTGGCCCCTAGTGGGGTGGAGACAAGGGGGGGGGGTCCTGGTGCCTAGTGGGGAGGAGACAAGGGGGGGTCCTGGTGCCTAGTGTGGAGGAGACAGGGGGGGGTCCTGGTGCCTAGTGGGGAGGAGATGGGGGGTCCTTGTTCCTAGTGGGGAGGATCCTGGTGGCTAGTGGAGAGGAGACGGGGGGGGGATGAGGGGTCTTGGTGCTTAGTGGGGGGGGTGAGGGGTCCTGGTGCTCAGTGAAGTGGGGTGAGGGAGTCTTGGTGCTTAGCAGGGGGGGAGATGAGGGGGTACTGGTGCTTAGCAGGGGGGGGGGGGGTTTTGGTGCTTAGTGGGGGGGGGAGATAAGGGGTCTTGGTGCCTAGTGGGGAGGAAACGGGGGGTGGTCCTGGTGCCTAGTGGGGAGAAGACAGGGGGGGTCCTGGTGCCTAGTGGGGTGGAGAAAGGGGGGGTCCTGGTCCCTAGTGGGGTGGAGACAGGGGGGGTGGTCCTGGTGCCTAGTGGGGAGGAGACAAGGGGGGGTCCTGGTGCCTAGTGGGGAGGAGACAGGGGAGGGTCCTGGTGCCTAGTGGGGTGGAGATGGGGGGGGTCCTTGTTCCTAGTGGGGAGGATCCTGGTGGCTAGTGGAGAGGAGACGGGGGGGATGAGGGATCTTGGTGCTTAGTGGGGGGGGGGGGGGTGTGAGGGGTCCTGCTGCTCAGTGAAGTGGGGTGAGGGAGTACTGGTGCTTAGCATGGGGGGGGTTGGTGCTTAGTGTGTGTGTGTGGGGGGGGGGGGAATTAGGGGTCTTGGTGCTTAGAAGGGGGGGGGTTGGTGCTTAGAAGAGGGGGGAGATGAGGGGTCCTGCTGCTTAGTGGAGTGAGGTGAGGGAGTCTTGGTGCTTAGTGGGGGATGTTACTTAATACCTGGCTACTCTTGATCCATATGGAATCCTGTAGATGGAGGAATCTCCCCCTCTCACTTTTCTTGTCTGTTGATATTTCTCCTCCTAAGGGATGACGGGGATATTCCCCAACACCCCTCCAGACGTGCCGACCACAGGACCAGTCATACCGCTGTCACCCCCCATGCGGCTCCTGGGGCCCCCTGGGTAAAAGGATGACCCCCAGCCCAGGGAAGATGCGTTCTCACCTCTGTCAGCATCCTGCACTCCCTCCTCCCACAGCTCCTCACTGAGGACGGTGATTGGACACAGAGAACCGCTCCGCCCAGCCATGATTGCTTCTTTCTGTAAAGGAAAAGGTGGGGACAAGGGGCTCCAAGGCTGTCAGGCCACACCCACCTTAATGTGTCTCTATAGCAACGTGTCCGTCAGTTGGGCGGGAGGATAACAGCTGCTAAGGATTTTGGATAGAGGGGGAGGCACCTTCTGAGCCTGAGGCGGCCATTATTTATAAGGGATCGGTGGGAAAAAGAGTGGACGTACGAAGTACTATAAATCCCGACAACACCGATATTATTGTGTTGCCTTATGTCAGATAGTGATTACATTACACTCTATTCTTATATATTGTACATACAAAACTTCGGGGGCAGGGCCAGCTCGCATGTTCTATACGCATAGGACTGAGGGGGCGTGGCCTGTTGTGTTAGGATTGCGCGCGCACACGAGTGCAGTGTATATAAGCGCGTCCTTCCCTCAGCGCCTCTCAGTAGAGCGCGGGCCAGCGAGGAGAGCGCAGCACTGCAGCTGAGCTCCTTTATCGGCAACAAGCCATACCTGTGGAGCGGGTGTGGGGAACTCTAAAATTCAAGACAACAATCATATTGTGTTCTTCTATGGGAGTCGGTGCTTACATTACACGCTGTCTTTTAGTCAAGGAAGGTGATAGAACTGAGGGGGCGGCTCTAGCGTGAGGCGGGGCTATGCGCACATACCTGTAAGGTGATAAACAAATAGGATTTGGGGGCGGGGCTGCTTTGACCACTCTTAGTGAAGCAGGGCTGTGTGCTTGTAGGTGATTGGCTTAGTGTTCGTTAATGTAAGAAATTATTTAGCTACATTAACCTCCCTGGCGGTATTATTTCAGATTTTAGGTGTTGACAGCGGTACCATTATTTTGAATGGAAATTTTAACCACTTGCCTACTGGGCACTTAAACCCCCTTACTGCCCAGACCAATTTTTAGCTTTCAGTGCTCTCACACTTTGAATGACAATTGCTTGGTCATGCAACACTGAACCCATATGAATTTTTCGTCCTTTTTTTCCATAGAAATAGAGCTTTCTTTTGATGGTATTTAATTACCACTGGGCTTTTTATTTTGTGTGCTATAAATGAAAAAAGACCGAAAATTTAAAAAAAAAAAAAAACGTTTTTTTTTTAGTTTCTGTTATAAAATTTTGCAAATTAGTAATTTTTCTTCATAAATTTTGGCCAAAATTTATACTTCTACATATCTTTGGTAAAAATAACCCAAATAAGTGTATATTATTTTGTCTGCGTGAAAGTTAGAGAGTCTACAAGCTATTATGCTAATCATTGAAAATTGATCACACCTAATGTACTGACAGCCTATGGGCTCTTTCAGACGGCCGCTCCGCTGCTTTTGTCCGCTGCGGGACTTTTTTTTTTTTCACGGAGCGGATGACATTTGTGTCATCCGCTCCGTATGCCCGCATATCATCCCATCCGTTTGCGGATGATATGCGGACATAATGTAAGTCTATGGCATTGCGGATGTCAGCGGATGACACTGCTGACATCTGATTTTCCTTTCTTTCCGTTTTTTGAACGGTTGAAAAAATAGGGCTCTGTTCCGTTCCAAAAAACGGAACAGAACTGAAAGGAAGAAAATTGGATGTCAGCGGATGGTATTCCGCTGACATCCGCAATGCCATAGACTTACATTATGTCCGCAAATCATCCGCAAAAAAATAGGATGAATTGCGGACAAGCGGAGCGGCCGTGTGAAAGAGCCCTATCTCATTTCTTGAGACCCTAACAAGCCAGGAAAGTACAAATGACCCCCAAATTACCCCTTTTTGGAAAGTAGACATTTCAAGGTATTTAATAAGAGGCATGGTGAGTTTTTTGAAGTTGTAATTTTTTCCCACAATTCTTTGCAAAATTAATTTTTTTTTTTACAAAATTGTAATTTTCAACAGGTTATTTCTCTCACATGGCATATGCATACTTACAACTACACCCCAAAACACATTCTGCTGCTACTCCTGAGTATGGCGATACCACATGTGTGAGACTTTTTTACAGTCTACTCATATAGAGGGGCCCAACATGCAAGGAGCACCATCAGGTGTTCTAGGAGCATAAACTACACATCTAAGGGCTCCTTCACACGGTCCGCCTCCATAGGCGGATCCGTGCTGCTCAGCAGGGATCGATCCGCGATCCCCGCTGAGCCGGCGGATGACAGCTCCGTCTCCGCTTGCAGTGCGGAGAGGGAGGTGTCACAGCCCCCGCTGCTCTCTATGGGGAATCTGATGAGAGCGGACCCCCCATTCACATTATAGTTTAGCGTAAAGTGTAGGGACACGCGCATCATTCTGTATAACACGCCTTGTCTACAGATATGCGATTCGATGCTCTGCCAGAAATGGGACATGCACTTTCTTTGCTCCTTTAAAATAAATGAGCTGCCCTAATACAACATGTTACCATGTGTGTACTAACTATACAAACTAACAAGTGCGCTGCTAAATGAGCGTGAAAAAAAATACATGTGAAATAATATTATAATAATAATACTAGTAATATACACTCACTGGCCACTTTATTAGGCACACCTTGCCAGTAGAAATGGGCTCCGGCGTGTTCAGGATCCCACCACCTGTCCGATCCTGCCAGGAAGCCGGCACTGCACACCGTTAACCACTTGCCGACCGCCGCAAGTACATATACTGCGGCGGTCAGCTCCGGCCAGGCAAAGTGACGTACGGGTACGTCACTAGCCTGTCACTGACTTGTGAGCCAATAGCGGGTGAGTGCGCGCCCGCTGAGGCGCGCGCCGGCCCCGGCTCATTCCCTAACAAGTCAGTGCGTGTGACCGGCGGACGCCGGGAAGGGAGAAAGGCAGGCGGCTAATGTAAACAAGCCGCCTGTCATTCTCCCCTGTGTAAAAATGGAGATCAGACGGTTCTACTATGTAGGACCGTTGATCTCTGTTTTTACACCAGTTGCCATGTCCAATCACAGTTAGAAACACGCCCCTAGGACACACTTAACCCCTCCCTCTCCAATACAGTTAACCCCTTGCCTGCCAGTGTCATTTTTACAGTAACAGTGCATATGTATAGCACTGATTACTGTAGTAATGTCACTAGTACCCCCAAAAGTGTCAAAAATGTCAGTCAAGGGTCTGATCTGTTTGCCGCAATGTCGCAGTCCCGCAAAAAAAAAAATCGCAGATCGCCGTCATTACTCGTTAAAAAAAAAAAAAAACACCAAAAATTACAAAAATCTTTCCCACTTTTGCGCAAACCAATCAAAATACGCTTTTTGCGATTTTTTTTTACCACACATAGGTAGCATAAAACAAATTGGCCGAAAATGTTAAAAAATTTTGATTTTTATATTTTTTTTGGGGAATTTCATATAAAAAAAATGTGAAAAATATTGTTATTTTTGCAACATTTTTGCTATTTTTTTGTTTTTAGCGCATGATCAAAAAATCGCACAGGTGATCAAATAGCAAAAAAAGAAAGCTCTATTTGTGGGAAAAAAAGGACGTCAAATTCGTTTGGGTACAGCGTCGCACGACCGCGCAATGGTCCGTTAAAGTCACGCAGTAAAAAATCGCAGAAAAAACCCTGGTCAGGAAGGGGGTAAAATCTTCTGGGGCTTAAGTGGTTAATCACAGGCACTGAGACATTTCAGAATCTGTGCAGATGCAGATCGTGAAATGTCTCATGTCTCTGTCCACCCCCCCACCCCACATCCTGGGGTCTCTGTGTCAACCTCCCCCCACCCTGAGGTCTCTCTGTACACCCCCCCCCCCCCACTCTGTCCACCTCCCCCCAAATCCTGGGGTCTCTGTCCACCCCCCATCCCATCTTGAGGTTTTGCTGTTCACCCCCCCATCCTGAGGTCTCTCTATACACCTCCCCCCCCCCCCCCACACACACACACACTCTGAGGTCTCTGTCCACCTCCCCCCAAATCCTGGGGTCTCTGTCCACCTCCCCATTCCATCCCATTCTGAGGTCTCTCTGTGCACCCCCCATCCCATCCTAAGGCCTTTCAATTCCCCCTCATCCCATCCTTAGGTCTCTCTGGACATGTGATGCCATCCTGTGTGCTGCATGTCTTCAGAGGTCAGGATGTATTCATAAACATAAGTGAGTTTATCAGTCCAACTGTATTCAACTAGGTTACATTCTTCTGTAAAATTTTAAGCCTGGGTTCACACTGGTGCGATGTTAGACATGGCATGTGATTTGTACCGCACTGCTGTGCAGATCACATGCGATGTCTGTGCAATGCGAATTCAGCCATGCAGATTGTATGGCTGAATTCACATTACCTTTGCACACAAATGGTACACGACCGTTTTTTTGGTCCGCACTGGAATTAGATAGCGTGGGTGTTCACACCTATACATTCCAATTTCCTGCACCATTTGGCAGTTTGCACTGCGATCTGCGAACTGATCTGGGGTCATTAACTTTGTATTGGCACCCACAGTGGTTTGCATATGGCAGTGTGAACTGCCTACCAGAGACATGCAATGTGGGAAGCTGCACTGGAATGGCAATGGTTTCCCATATGTGTGAACTGAGCCTGAGCAAAATACTCTAAAAATAGTTTTAAGGGTCCTTTCAGACGGGCTTTCCGCCCGACGGACTCCATTTTTCTCAGCGGGGATCGATCCGCTGAGAAGGGGGAAGACAGCTACGTCTCCGCCCTGTACGCAGAGACAGACCTGTCAAAGCTCCGCTCTCCCCTATGGGAGATTGGATGAAAACGGACCGCCTGTCCGTTTTCATCCGATCCGTTTCACCAGATGGATGGAAAATAGGGTTTCCGTCCGTCTGGATTTTGCAGACAGGATTGGATCGGATAGCAACGGATGTCAGTGGACATGTCACTGCTGACATCCGCTGCTCCATAGAGGTGCATGGGGCATTCGATCAGGTCCGCCTGTTTTTCAGGCGGATCTGATCAGAACACCTGTGTGAAAGGGGCCTAAGTGACACTGAAAAAGACATAGATTTTTGGTTTATATATATATATATATATATATATATATATATATATATATATATATAGTGTGTGTGTGTGTGTGTGTATTATATATTTTTTTTTTTTTCAGCCATCTTCTTGATGGACCTTCCGCTTCCTGGCCAACCTGCATCTGCATGTTGTTCACCAATTTCAACTGGGAGGTGAGTCAGAAGAGGAGTTTGAATGTGTTAATTAGTATTCTCTAAAACAATTCATGAAGTAATGTGCTTAAAATGGATGCCAGTGCACTCCTTGTAGCTCTGGCTTCTTTCTATTACCATCTTCTATCTTATGAATTGGTAGTGAATATTCAAATGTATGCAGATGTGGGTTACATCCTTCATGTGCTGATCTTTCCAGTGAACTTGTATTGTACTGGATTGGCAACATTTAAAAAGTTCTGATGTGATTTACACAAATAGGTTTGGTTATGATAACAACTATCAACAAATCACAATTTTAATCTATAAGGTCACTATGGTTTATTACGTTCTTTTCCACTCAAAGTGGTTCTAAAGACCAAAGGTTTTTTTTTATCTTAATGCATTCTCTGCATTAAGGTAAAAGACATTTTGTATGCAGCCCCCCAATACTTACCTGAGCCCATCTCGATTCAGGGCTTTGCACGAGAGCAGTGGCTCACTCCTTTTTCTCCCTCCTCACTGAGCAGCTTGATAACAGTGGGAGCCATTGACTCCCACTGCTGTCAATTATATCCTATGATGAGGGAGTGAAGGTGGGGCCAAGCTCCATTGTCTTTGTCAATAGACACAGACAGTGGGGCTTGGGAGCGAGCATGCACAAGTGCCCCCTAGGAAACGGCTTGCTATGGGGGTGCTCACTAAAGAGGAGGAGCCTGCCGTGCCAGTAGGGGACCCAAAAAGCGTAGAATTGGTTCTGCTCTGTACAAATTACAGAGCAGAAAAGTATACTTGTTTATTTAAAAAGAAAAATACCCTTAGAATCCCTGTAATCTGAGCATATACATCATATAGTAATTAAAAATTAGCTTTACCAAACACAGACAATATAATGGAAACATAGTACATGTGGCTGAGTTTCCACAGATATCCCCCCCACCCAGTGCCATCTTAAGAGCATTAAAGGGCCCCGGGCAGTGCAGTGCACTGGGGCCCTGCCTACACAATAACCCAGGAGAATAAAAATGCAAATTATGGATAAGGTGATATTTACTGGTACAGCAGTGCCAGGCTAATGACCGCTTCCAAGTTGGGCGGCTGGGTCCGGTGAACACACACATGGACAGGAGTCAGACTCGACTGTCCTGTGTGTGCCTGTCTGTGCCTGTTGGCGGCAGGATGCACTCGGGAATCGGGACTAATGCTTGCCTGGTGCTGGGTCGCTGGGCAGGTGGGGCCAGGTTGCTGGGCAGGTGGGGCCCCCTGGGAGAGTGGGGCCCCCGGGCCACTTCCCAGCATGCCCATTCGGTAAGATGACCCTGCCCCCACCCTCACACAGAGGAAGAGTGCAAAGACAGCTCTCCCCACTCCTCCTTTCTTTGGGTGCCCCCTTAGCAAGTCAGGTGTAAAGGGGACAACCGTGCTTGCACATCGAAGCTGGGCTATGTGCCAGGTAAGCCACGCCCCTGCTCCCTCCTCACAGGAGTTTGACTGACAACAGCAATTGCCCCTAGTGTCACCTGTGAGAACAGGAAGAGGGAGCAGCAGGGACAGCATTGGAACAGTGAGAGGAGCCAGGTGAGTGTTTAGGGATGAGGTGAGGGAACAATTAGTGGGGAGTTTTTTACCTTAACGCAGTGAATGTATTAAAGCGGTAGTAAAATCCACTTTTTGATTTATCTCTACAGGTAAGCCTATAATAAGGCTTACCTGTAGGTATAGTAAATATTTACTTTAGTAGCAGTCAGTGACACCACCAGTGCAACATTGCCATCCAGTCAGAGCGCTGTGCCATGGCTGTGGCTCCCGTGCGTGTGGGAGTGACGTCCTAGCGGCTTGGCCCCGAACTCTAAAGGAAAAGCAGGTGAAAATGGAAGCCCCGGAAGCAGTGACAGCACGCCCCTGGTGGGCTTCATTTTAAGGTAAGTCTGTCATAATGTGCTAGTATGTGGTGTATGATAGCAAATGACATTATCCTGCAGGGGCCTCATTTTTTTTTTTTTTTAAACTGCTGGGTTTACAACTGCTTTTTAAGGTAAAAAAAAAAAAGAACAAAAAACATTTGATTTTAGAACCACTTTAAGCTCTCTGCCGGCAAATTCAGGTAACTACAGGCAGTCAGTTTGTGCAGGTTTTGTTCTTCAATTTTGGCATGTTTGCATAGGTCCTTTCACATGGTTGGACTGATCAGGTCCTGCTGTCAGTTTTTCAGGCGGACCCGATTTGACCCTCCAGTCTCCTCTATGAAGCAGCACGTCTCAACGGATGTCCGTTGACACCCGCCAACATACATTCCAATCCTATATGGTGAATTGGATGTCAGTCAAGTGTAAACAAACAGGTAGTCCGTTTACGTCCAACCACCTATAGAGAAAAATGGCTGCGTCTGTGTCTGCTCTGCATAAGCAGAGTGGACACGGACCAACCATCCGCATGCTCAGTGGGGATCGGCAGACAGATTCACTGCTGAGCAGGCGGACTCCAAGGGAGCCTTCCCTTTGTGTAAGGGGGCCTTAGTTTTGCATGTTTAATTTACTTCCAACAGTCCTGGATACTGCTGGACTGTATCACAATACCTGTAAACCTAAGGATGATTTTGCTGTGCCATGAATAAATCTTTCTGCCCAAAGCTGTATTTGGTGCAGTGGGACCAGAATCTGCTTCCTGAACACTAGGTCTTTGAGTCAGGTGGATTTTAGGTGATGAAGATAGTGGTGCTAGTCTTCAGAATTGAGCAACAGATTGCAAGTAAATTGTATGCCTGTTTTTTATTTGCTCTGTTCTCACATTTTAAGTTTTAGTTTTTGTTGAAATGCTTCCAGTTACTCAAATCGGGCAGTTTCTATAACTGATGAATGGCATTTCTTTGTGCTTGTCTTTCCTAAATCAGTAGTTCTGCGTTATCAGCGTACATATTGCTATAAAGAGGGTGTATCCCCTAAGGGGTTAATATAGCGCTTGCTGATTTTTGGTCACAAAACTGAATGGTGAGTATTTCTGTGAGGGAATATTGCTATTCCTTGAACGTGATAGCAGGTGTAATAAAGTGCATATGCTAAATATATAAATTAGCTAAAATATATGTGCAAACAAGAAGGGTTAATATATTAATTATATGTCCCACAAAGAAGCAATGTAATAACAAAATATATGTGCATAAGAGATTAAATCGGGGTAAAGATCAGAATTGTGCAAACCGGGATATTAACAAGTAAAAGTGCAAATACTAAAATAATGACAATTGAGTAAGTGCAACACTAAAGGTAGGATAAAGCAAAAGTCCGTGCAGTGAAAGTCCAAAGTAAAGTGTTCTTGTGCAAAGATGTTCTTATTCATATGATTCCAATAGTTGAGATTGCTGGCAAAAACGGCAACTTCTTAAGTAAGGGGTGCAAACTCACCGGATTTGGTGGGTCCTGACTGCCATACGGCACCAAGACCTTCCGAGCTTGTGGCTTCACAAAGCCTCAGGTAACTGCTGGCTCTCTATGGTCCTCAAATCCTGCGATTGGGAAACCGATCCTCAGAGTCCAAATAAAGGGGAAAATAAAGATGCTCCAATGGTGCAGTACCGTTAAAAAGACTTTTATTGCCAAATTGAATAAAACATAAGTAAAATAGAAAAAATAAGCAACACGTCCGCTCTGGGTAAGACTGCCTGGGAATGAGGAATGGCGATTGCCGGTTTGCGTCCCACCAGGCTACCCGGAAGCGTGCGGCGTGCGTTCCACCTGACGCACGTTTCGTCAATGCGTGAAGACGTCATCACGCATTGATGAAACGCGCGTCAGGTGGAACGCACGCCGCACGCTTCCGGGTAGCCTGGTGGGACGCAAACCGGCAATCGCCATTCCTCATTCCCAGGCAGTCTTACCCAGAGCGGACGTGTTGCTTATTTTTTCTATTTTACTTATGTTTTATTCAATTTGGCAATAAAAGTCTTTTTAACGGTACTGCACCATTGGAGCATCTTTATTTTCCCCTTTATTTGGACTCTGAGGATCGGTTTCCCAATCGCAGGATTCGAGGACCATAGAGAGCCAGCAGTTACCTGAGGCTTTGTGAAGCCACAAGCTCGGAAGGTCTTGGTGCCGTATGGCAGTCAGGACCCACCAAATCCGGTGAGTTTGCACCCCTTACTTAAGAAGTTGCCATTTTTGCCAGCAATCTCAACTATTGGAATCATATGAATAAGAACATCTTTGCACAAGAACACTTTACTTTGGACTTTCACTGCACGGACTTTTGCTTTATCCTACCTTTAGTGTTGCACTTACTCAATTGTCATTATTTTAGTATTTGCACTTTTACTTGTTAATATCCCGGTTTGCACAATTCTGATCTTTACCCCGATTTAATCTCTTATGCACATATATTTTGTTATTACATTGCTTCTTTGTGGGACATATAATTAATATATTAACCCTTCTTGTTTGCACATATATTTTAGCTAATTTATATATTTAGCATATGCACTTTATTACACCTGCTATCACGTTCAAGGAATAGCAATATTCCCTCACAGAATCACTCACCATTCAGTTTTGTGACCAAAAATCAGCAAGTGCTATATTAACCCCTTAGGGGGTACACCCTCTGTCCTTTTAAAACTATAGCAGCTGCTCTGTAACGTTTATCACAATTAACATTATAATCGTTTTATTTATTTATTTATTTATTTATTTATTTATTCACCATATCCTATACCTTCCAGAGGCGCGAGGTTATATACCTCCTAGTATATATTTCATATATTGCTATAAAGCATGGCTGGCAAGCCAATTGAATCACCAAAGAAAAAGGCTAAAAGACTCTGCAGTTTTAAAGAATCCTGGAGGAGAGACCATCTATTTATTCTGAAGTCAAGAAAGGGGCTTTCCTATGCTTTTTGTGAGTTATGTGCAGCTGATTTCACCGTGAGCCATGGTGGCTACAATCAGGGCCGTCTTTACCGCAGGGCAAAAGGGGAAGCTGCCCAGGGCCCTGTCAATCTTTAGGGGCCCAAAGCAGAGCTGCCCCTTAAGCTGCAAATCGGTAGCCCCATCGGCGCTGACCGCTGCGTCTAGACTGTCACTTTAAGCCTCAGAAGCCGGCATCTGGCCGGGCCTGGCATCGGCGCCCCCGCACTGTGCTGAATAGTATTATCTAGCAAGGAGCGAGGAGTGGGCGGGGCTGTGAGCTCCGCTGACGCTCTGGCCCCGCCCCTGTCTGTGAATGGTGTGTGGCGGCGGGAATCAAGGTAGGACTCAGAGTAGCCAGGACTGCACAGTGGAGCCGATAGCAGAGTGCTCCTGTCCTGTCACGCAGCGTCGCAGCCACTGATCAGAGCGGAGCTGGCCAGGACCCGGACCAGGTAGGTCTTTCTCCTCCCTAGGCTCCCAGGCTCACCAATACATGGACTAGAAATTTTTAGAGATTCTCCTTCAGTTTCACAGATTCAAAGTGGGGGGGGGGGGGGGGGGGGGGTCAATGCACATGACAGCATCTAATCCAGTTAGTAAATCCTAACCATTCCACGCTCGCCACTGCAGCTTGGAATGGTCAGGATTTACTAACTGGATTAAATGCTGTCATGTGCATTACCCCCACCCCCCCTGGGAGTGGAGTGGGGGGAGGGGTAGGGGTAATGCACATGACAGCAGCCTGGAAGGGGGCACGCTGGTCTCTGCATTGAAAGGGGGTACGCTGGTCCCTGCATTGAAAGGGGGTATGCTGGTCCCTGCATTGAAAGGGGGTATGCTGGTCCCTGCATTGAAAGGGGGTACGCTGGTCCCTGCATTAAAAGGGGGTACGCTGGTCCCTGCATTGAAAGGGGGTACGCTGGTCTCTGCATTGAAAGGGGGTACGCTGGTCCCTGCATTGAAAGGGGGTATGCTGGTCCCTGCATTGAAAGGGGGTACGCTGGTCTCTGCATTGAAAGGGGGTACGCTGGTCCCTGCATTGAAAGGGGGTACGCTGGTCCCTGCATTGAAAGGGGGTACGCTGGTCCCTGCATTGAAAGGGGGTACGCTGGTCTCTGCATTGAAAGGGGGTACGCTGGTCCCTGCATTGAAAGGGGGTACGCTGGTCCCTGCATTGAAAGGGGGTACGCTGGTCTCTGCATTGAAAGGGGGTACGCTGGTCTCTGCATTGAAAGGGGGTATGCTGGTCTCTGCATTGAAAGGGGGCACGCTGGTCACTCTGCATTGAAGGGGGCACACTGGGGGTCTCTCTGCATTGAAAGGGGGCACACTGGTCACTCTGCATTGAAAGGGGGCACACTGGGGTCACTCTGCATTGAAAGGGGGCACGCTGGTCTCTCTGCATTGAAAGGGGGCACGCTGGTCTCTCTGCATTGAAAGGGGGCACACTATACCTTCTCCAGATGACGTCAGTGTGACGAAACGCGTCGAGAACGTGACCACATCACTTCCGTCTGAACGATTCCGAGGCTAGGAACGCACGCTGATCCCAGGCGAGCACCGCGAACGAGGTAGTTGCGGACCCTATGCCATACGGATGCGCTGCATGTTGATTTTATGTGAGTACATGTCTTTTTTGGAATCTAAATAAAAGTTTTAAAGGCAATCCTGCACTATCGGAGGCTTCTGTTTTTCCCCTTTTTCATATACCCGGGAATTGTACTGGAGCTCTCTCCCTGATGCTTTAACCCCTATGTGTACCGGAGCAAGGAGTGGATACGAGTGGTAATAGGAAGGATAGGACGGAACCAGATTGCCGGTGTATGGGAGCGATCCCTGTTATCGACCCGCCATTTACCCCTGTAGGGGTACGGACATCCGGTAAGCACAGGACCCCAGGAGAGGGGAGCACCCTATCTTCCAATCACTCACTGCACTCCCGGCTTCATAGAAAAAAAGAGCATCTTACTCCATCCTTATATGGACTATAGAACTTTATGATTTCTGTACCAACTCTGATTGCACTATTTTTGGACAATTTTAAAATACACAGAACCTGCTTTTTGAGCCTTTGAATTTATATGGTTCTCACTTTCATAATTTATATAGTTATTTGCACGGCTGCACTTATTTATTTACTAGTGTTTATATTGTCACCAGTGTGGGATGCACATAGTTCACCCACTTATTTATTTTCATTGCTTATGAGTATGCAGTTGCAATTTATTGAATAGATGGTTATGACTATTCGGAATGCACCTTATTTAGTTTGATTAGTGCACTATATTTATTTTTTAGCACCTTTGCACACTAACTCTCTATATCACCATAATTTATTAATACTATCTTTATATGCTTTTATATATTTTTATACCTACATTTACATATATTTGCATATTTATGTTGAGTCTCAAGAAGCCTTTTAGGTATTGAACACATTTATTTATTTATTTATTGATTTGGTATCAGCACATAGTGTTAATTTTACACACATATTACACACCCATTGTGTTTTTATATCCTATCACTTATATAGTTCTCATTCCCACATACATTCTATGTGCATTTGCATGTGTTGAACTTGGTCTTGAACTATAGGAGCCTAACCCAGATTTCCCTTTAACCTAACTTCCTGGCAGCGCCAATCACTCCCCTTTTTGACATTTACACCTGACGCTCCCCCATTGGGGGTGCATCTTTTGGAGTGGGCAGCAGCCATTAGTGTTTTATTTATAGAAATTTTACGCACTATTCTATAGATAGTTTATCCTAAGCGCGGATCTTTCTTCTTTTCTTTATACCTTGATTACTGAAGGCCCCTTTTACACTTTTGTGACCTCAAAGTCACGCAATTTTTTACAGCGTTTTTTGCCTCAAAGCAATGCCTATTACATTTTTCTGTTTGCGCCCCCCCCCCCCCAAAAAAATTTTGAGCACCAGCCGCTACTGCCAGGCTGTGTCCAGAAGGATTTATTTATTAGAGATCACGCTGCATGACTCTGGGCCACCACCAGACCAGACACTGCTTGATGGGCCTACTTTAGGCCTGATTCACATGTATGCAGGTTGGGGGCCCACATTTTCAAAGGCACAGCACCCTATTCATTTGAATGAGCTGCTTTCCCGCAGAAAAAAAAGGTGCATGCAGCATTTTAAAATTTCAGTGGCATCCTGCACCATGCGACTCACCTGCAGTTCCTTCACTGGCAAGTTTGCTGTATTTTTAGGTATGTGGGCCATGCATTTAAAAACACAGTGCATTTGCTGTGTCTGTGCATTTAACTGTGTCATGCAAACGCACTGTGTTTTTAAATGCTTGGCCCACATACCTAAAAATGCAGCAAGCTTGCCAGTGCAGGAACTGCAAGTAAGTCGCATGGTGCAAAAGCAGGATGGATTTCAAGGCCACTGAAATTTTAAAGTGCTGAATGCACCTTTTTTCTATAGGAAACGCTGGCATAGCAGCCCATTCAAATGAATATGATGCTGTGCCCTTCTAAAATGTGGGCCGCCAACCCACATACATGTAAATGAGGCCTAAATCAGTAGTAAAGTAATTTACAAATAAAAAAACTGGTCCCCCTGCAGGTATAAGTCATACCGCACTAGTATACACATTGACGTGAAAATGGCTGCAATATAATGGGGCGCTGTGATTTGATAAGGGGTACTGCGATGTGTAAAGGGGCACTATGACGTGAAAATGGCTGCAATATAATGGGGTGCTGTGATGTGATAAGATGTACTGTAATTTGTAAAGGGGCACTGTGCCATGAAAAGAAAAACTTTTCCACAGAGATTGAGATGTTGGGGTGGAGAGCTAAATTGCATGGGGGGGGGGGGGGGCCAAGAAAATGTTTGCCCAGGGTCCAATCCATATTAAAGACGGCCCTGGCTACAATGATATCACAAGACACATTTCCTCAGACAGACATGCTGGAGCTGCCAAAGCCACCACACAAGCATTACCAGTCTCCAATTTTTTCAGTGCTTCTGATGCCCAGTTAGCAGAAAAAATTGTAAAGGCAGAAGTCTCAGGTTTCTTGTTGGAGCACAACATTTCTATTTCTGCTAGTGACCATGTAAGGCCTTTATTTAGCAAAATGTTTTCAGACTCGAAAATTGCAGAAAAATATGCCTGTGCAGCCACCAAGACAACACATATACTGTAATAGAAGGTGCAATTGCTCCGGAAGCACTAGCAAATGTCAGAGCTGCCATTAAAGGGCAAAGCACATACTTTGGCATTTCACTTGATGCAAGCTCTGACCAATTTGACAAATATTTTCCTCTTCTCATTACATATGAAAATCCTACAACAGGGCTGATTGTTACAGAATTTCTAGACATGGTGTCCTGTGCATCCAGTAGAGCCCAAGATATTTTTGATGCGGTGGGCACAATGTTAAAAAAACATAACGTAGACTGGAACATGTGTGCTAGTTATTCTGCAGATAATGCTGCGAACATGCAGGGAAAACACAACAGTGTGCTTTCTAGAATAAGGGCAGCTCAGAAACGAGAACAACAGGTGTACGCTGTTGGATGTCCCTGCCACTTAGTTCACCTAATGGCTGAACATGCAGCAAAAACATTGTCCATAAGTGTTGAGGACCTCATTATTGACATTTATTTTCATTTCCAAAAGAGTAGTAAAAGAGTAGCAGCTCTTCATGAATACATGGAATTCTGCAACACTGGCATTCGTAAACTAGTCAAACATGTGAAAACCCGTTGGTTGTCACTTGAAAAATCCATTGAAAGAACACTGTTCGCTTGGGATGCCTTGAAATCTTATTTCATAAGCACACTGGGTGAAGAAAGTGACCTTGGTGCCAGAGAAAAAAGAATACTTGATTCAATGCAAAATCCTCTGACAAAACTATATTTGTTGTTTTTGCACTCCACCCTACCTGTCTTTAATTCTTTTAATGTGTTGCTTCAAACAGAAGCCCCTATGGTCCATCTTTTGCACTCAGCTATGATGAATCTCTATAGAGATCTTCTTGTAAGGTTTGTTCTGCCAGCTGCAATTGCTGGTGCTAAAAGTTTTACAGGGCTTGATTATAAGGATTCGTCACTACAGCTGCCACAATCAGAGATTCTTATTGGCTTTGAAACAAGAAATTATGCAAGAAAGGAAATTTTAACTGACACAGCTGGGTACAAAAACTTTGTCTCTAAAAACTATTCTTTTCTACTGCAGGGCTCTAGACTACATGAAAAAGGCTATGCCTTTGGAGGACCCAGTGCTAAAAAGCCTTACTTTTGTTAAGATATATGACATTTTGTTTATATGCCCTTATACAGCTTATCCATTGATCTACAGTCATATGAATATGTTGTCTGTTTGTTAACCAGGAAGTGTTTAAATAAAGTTGCACTCACTAAAAGAGAAAAAAAAAAAGAAAAAAGAGGCAGCAGTGACTGCAGTGTGTGTTCCTGAGAAAACTAAAGCATGGTGCCTGTGTGAGTCTGTCCTCCATCAAAGATCTGCTATAATCCGGTTATCCTATCTCTTAAGTAAAAAATGGCAACAGGTTATGGGCCCAGGAGAGAGGGAACAAGCCGATGGAACAGGCTGCTTTTCGATGGAGATGAGAAAAATTATGAGCTGTGGGAGACAAAATTCCTAGGCCATCTGCGCTTGATGAATCTTAAAGAAACAATCCTGCAAGAACCACCAGAAGGAACAGACCCTGTGCAAGATAGGAATAAGAATGAGGAAGCTTATGCTGAGTTAATACAATTCCTGGATGATAAAAGTCTATCTCTTATAATGAGAGAAGCAACTGATAATGGAAGAAAAGCGCTGAAAATCCTGAGAGATCATTATGCTGGCCAAGGTAAGCCACGTATCATAAATTTATACACAGAACTAACATCTCTTCAGAAGTCTGAATGTGAAAGTGTCACAGACTATATCATACGCACAGAAACAGTGATTACAGCACTTAGAAATGCAGGAGAGACCCTCAGTGATGGACTATTAGTGGCTATGATTCTTAAAGGCCTGCCTGAATCATTCAAACCATTTGCAATCCACATAACACAAGGTAAAGAAGATATGACTTTTACTGACTTTAAAACCCAGTTAAGGATTTTTGAGGACACTGAAAAATATCACAGCAGCACAAGCACTGATAATGTAATGAAAATCAGCACCCCTGTTGTACCAACAAGGGAGAAAGACATCATTGTCTGCTACAGTTGTCATCAGAAAGGTCACAAAGCTAATGCATGTCCATACAGAATGAATAAGAGGAAGACACAGTGGTGTAATTATTGTAAGAGCTCCACTCACAGTGAGACATTGTGCAGACGAAAAGCACGAGACAATGTAAAGCAGGTAGTGGATGATACAGAACAAACATTTGCTTTTAAAATAAGCGAAGACCAGTTAAACAATCCCAAAACAAAAAGCCTGATGGTAGATACAGGAGCAACATCGCATATTATCACAGACATCAAGAAATTTAAAAGATTTGACACCTCGTTTAAGCCAGAGAAACACTACATGGAGTTGGCAGATGGGAAAAGAACTTCTGGTGTAGCACTCAAGAGAGGTGACGCTGAGGTGTACCTAATGGACAGTAAGGGAAGACAAAGGAGGATATTGCTACAGAACGCATTGTTTATCCCCACATATCCACAAGACATTTTCTCTGTTGAAGCAGCAACAAGAAATGGGGCGTCTGTTGAATTCAGACAAGATGACAGTATTCTGATCCATAAGAATGGTACAAAATTTGTTATAAAGAAATACAACAGGCTTTACTATTTGAACACCTATAAGGAATGCGATGACAGTTGTTACGGTTGTTATGATATTCAGACATGGCATGAAATCCTAGGTCATTGTAATTACGGTGATATCTTGAAACTACAGAATCTAGTAGATGGAATGAAGATCCAAGGTAAGGTTGATAAGTCCAACCTGAATTGTGAGACTTGTATCCAAGGGAAATTTGCTCAGAGTAGAAACAGGAAGCCTGACACCCGTGCAAAATACCCACTTGAACTAGTACACACAGATTTAACAGGTCCTATAGAGCCAGTTGCAAAGGACGGATTCAAATACATCATAGGATTCACTGATGATTATTCTGGTGCAGTGTTTGTATACTTTCTGAAAAACAAGAGTGACACAGTTCTAGCCACAGAGAAGTTTATCGCTGATACTGCCCCCTATGGGATCATCAAGAGAATGAGGTCAGACAATGGTACCGAATTCCCATCGAATGCCTTCCAGTCACTACTCATAAAGAAGAGCATAAGACATGAGACTTCAGCACCTTATTCACCACATCAAAATGGAACAGCTGAAAGAAACTGGAGAACACTGATAGAGATGGCAAGATGTATGCTAATAGAGAGCAAAGTACCAAAAGAGTTATGGACATATGCAGTGATGACAGCAGCTATGATTCGAAATAGATGTTTTAACAATCGTTTGAAGCAAACGCCATACAACATACTGACAGGGAAGAAACCAGACTTTTCAAAAATGAAGATTTTTGGGTCAGAATGTTTTGCATACAAACACGATAAGAAAAAGCTGGATCCAAAATGCACAAAAGGAATTTTTGTGGGATATGACAAAAATAGTCCCTCTTACCTAGTGTATTACCCTGAAACTGGCAAAGTCTTCAAGCACAGACTAGTAAAATTCATTGAAAAGGATTTAATCGAGAAACAAACTCAGACTGAGCTGTTGGACAATAATGATGATTTCTATGAGGAAAGGAGTGTAATTCCTGTATCAGGTCCAATGACTAATGAGACCCCAGATTCTTTAAAGGAGATTGTAGAGGACAAAGATGAAGACCATGGTACAAGATACCCTACAAGAAATAGAAAAACTCCTCAGTATTTAAATGACTATGTACTAGAATCTGTTGGTGATGATCAGGTACTGATGAACATAGATTACTGCTATAGAGCACATGATGTACCTCAGACCTTCAGAGAAGCTATGGAAACACCCCAGTCACAAAGTTGGTTAAATGAAATGAAAGATGAGATGGAGTCACTAAAGGAGAATGATACCTTCAAATTGACCACACTACCAGAAGGCAAACATTCAGTGGGGGGTAGATGGGTGTATGCAATAAAAAGCAATGCAAATGGAACTGAAACGTACAAAGCCAGATTTGTGGCAAAAGGCTATAATCAAGTAAAGGGAACCGACTACATGGAAACTTTTTCTCCAACTGCGAATTTTACTTCATTACGCATTTTGATGCAAATGGCAGCACAATATGATTTAATCTTGCATCAAATGGATGTGAAGACAGCTCACTTACCTGCCCCAATTGATTGAGATCAAAGATGACACAAATAAAAAGCTAGTTCTCAAACTAAAAAAGTCACTGTATGGTCTTAAGCAATCGGGAAGAAACTGGAACAAGATGCTACATGATTATTTATGTTCAAATGCATTTATACAAAATTCTGTAGACCATTGTGTTTATGTCAAACAGAACAGAGATGAACAAGCAATATTACTAATATGGGTGGATGATCTCATCATTGCTGCAAGCAATGAAAAACTACTCAATGATGTGAAGTCAACACTTGCGACAAAATTCAAAATGAAGGATCTTGGAAAACTGAACTATTTTTTGGGCATTGATTTTAGACAGACTAGTGAAACGGTGAAGATGAATCAGAAGAGATACATTTTGAAAATGATAGAAAGATTTGGTATGTCAGATTGTAAACCGAGATCTACTCCTTGTGAACAAAAATTAGATTTCGACGACAAAAGTGAACTTGCAGATGTAAAAAGCTATCGGGAGATAGTAGGCAGTTTGATTTATGTGGCTACGTGTACAAGACCGGATTTGAGTTGGACTATAAGCAAACTGTCACAACACTTTTCACAACCAAGTGTACAACACATGATCACGGCCAGACACGTACTGAGATATTTGAAAGGAACTGTCAATTTTGAACTATGCTACAGAAAATGTAAAGAGAAGTTAAAACTAGAGGCGTATAGTGATGCCAGTTGGGCCTCAGACCAGATTGATAGGAGAAGCACAACAGGATATTGTTTTAGCCTGACTGAAAATGGACCTCTGATTTCTTGGAAATCAA
This sequence comes from Pelophylax lessonae, assembly GCF_965119305.1. Lineage (NCBI taxonomy): Eukaryota > Metazoa > Chordata > Amphibia > Anura > Ranidae > Pelophylax > Pelophylax lessonae. The sequence goes on from NC_138770.1 coordinate 655,794,835, forward strand.
AGCAACAACCAACAATTGCACTATCTTCATGTGAAGCTGAATATATAGCATTAGCTGCAACCACACAGGAGAGTCTATATCTTGCACAACTTCTGAGAGAATTGGACAGTGAATGTCAGTTTGAGCCAATGAAGATTTTTGAAGACAATCAGAGTGCGATAGCTCTCGCAAAGAACCCACTTTACCATCAAAGATGCAAACATATTGACATTAAATTCCATTTCCTTTGGTCTATTCTGAGTGAAGGCAAGATAGATCTTGAGTATTGTTCTACGGATAAAATGGTAGCTGATGTTATGACTAAACCAATAACAAAGTTTAAGCTTGATAGGTTTGTGAGTTATATTTTTGGAGTATAGAGAGTAAAATTATGTAACTGTACTAAACTATTTTTCATAAGCAGTATAAGAGCAAGTGGGGGTGTTAAGATATATGACATTTTGTTTATATGCCCTTATACAGCTTATCCATTGATCTACAGTCATATGAATATGTTGTCTGTTTGTTAACCAGGAAGTGTTTAAATAAAAGGCCCGTACACACGTACCGATCGTCGGCCGACAGAACGTCCTACAAATGTTCGCGGCTGGCGTGTTTGTTGTTTGTCTGTTGAAAAGTGCTCAAAACTTGCCCAGGACATTTGTCTGCCGACAGAAAATGACGTCACTACGTTCCACGCACGTTCGCAGCTACAAAAGAGGAAGTGAGTGTTTGGCCGTGACCCTTCTGGGCATCTCGCGCTGATTTCGGTAGCATTTGTTTGGTTGACGACATTTCGCTATTTTCCGAGACATCGTTCGAGAATTTATTATGGCGACCGTGAATTCGTCCGTTGCTGTCGTTAGTGTTGGAGTTTTGGCTCTGAGACGACGTACGAGCAATAGGAAGAAGAAGCGGACCTCCTGGACGAAAAATTGGTTGCTTAACCGTGATCAATTTTCTCATATGTCCTTGCTGAGGGAGCTCCAGGAAAATAATCCTGATGACTTCAGGAATTATTTGAGGATGACGGATCCCATCTTTCACCGTCTTCTTGCCCTGGTGTCCCCCTATATTCTGAAGCAGGATACTTGTATGCGGCTTGCAATTACTCCTGAGCAAAGGTTAATTGCGACGTTGAGGTATCTTGCAACAGGGAGAAGCCTGCAGGATCTGAAGTTCACCACAGGCATCTCCCCCCAAGCACTGGGAGTCATCATCCCTGAGACCTGCTCTGCCATCATCAAGGTCTTGCAGAAGGACTATATCAAGGTATGTTTTTTTTTTTACATTACATGTATTAGTAGTTTCACCCGAATTATGATGTTTTTGGATGTACAGCAATTGACACAGGCCATTATTTGTAAACTACCCTCTGTCCGCATGCACATAGTAGTAAAGATGTAGATTATCTTAACCATTTGTAAAATTACCCACTAACCACCCCACCATTCTCTCCTATGTGTCCCTAAACGCATTGCCTGTTAACAGTATGTCGAATTTTTTAAATTTTATTGCTTTCCCTCAAACAATTATTCCTTGGCCAATGTTTTAGTACCTAGTTTATGATTTATCTAAAATACATCAGTCCATCCATTCCCACCTATGATTCTGTATGTTTATGTAATGATGTTAATACCTTCACTGACCACAAGCCCTTATTGATGTATAAATGCCCAGTTTTACTTACCCATCCCCCACCCACATGCTAAATCTCAAAGTCAGCATATACCAAAGCTCAAGCTCAGAGGTCTTCAAACTACGGCCCTCCAGTTATTCAGGAACTACAATTTCCATCATGCCTAGTCATGTCTGTGAATGTCATAGAATTACAAGGCCTCATGGGATGTGTAGTTCTGCAACAGCTGGAGGGCCATAGTTTGTAAATCTCAGCTCTAGCTGGTGAGTATAATGGGCCATACACACTATAAGATTGTCAGAACAATTTATCCTTCCGATTTACCAAAACCAATTAATATGAGGTCCAACAAACACTTTCAAATCCTATGCAATCTGGTAGGCCCTTGCACTACATAGAAAAGGTAAATCTGCACGAAAAAGTCTTCAGAGGATCTTATAGTGTGTATGGCCCTTTACAATATAAGAACAATAGGAGGTTGAAAATAAATGTATGTAGATGTTACATCCCCAAATCCAAACGTTTGCCTTCCTGTTGTTTATATTTTTAACAAGTTGCATAAGCATTTAACAGACAACTGTGTGTGTAATTAATAATGTGATGTGCTCAAGCACTAATTTTTTTTTTTTTCCCCCACAGTTTCCTTCAAACGCAGAGCAATGGCTGGAGATTTCTGATCAATTTCTAGAGAAGTGGAATTTTCCCAATTGTGGGGGTGCTATTGATGGGAAGCACGTCCGCATTGTCCCCCCTCCGAATTCCGGCACATTTTATTATAATTATAAAGGTTTTTTTAGTATAGTCATGCTAGCCATAGTTAATGCAAACTATGAGTTTATTTATTTGGATATTGGCAAAAATGGCCGCAATTCGGATGGGGGAGTTATTGATCAGACGGAGTTCGCTCGTCGTCTAAAGAACGGCACTCTGAACCTGCCATCCAGGGAGCAAACTGTTGAGGGTATGAGCTTTGTGTTTATCGCAGATGAGGCTTTTGCGCTTGGGGAGCATCTCATGAAGCCCTACCCTCAGAGGAACCTCACCCCCGACCAAAGGATGTACAACTACCGGTTGTCCAGAGCTCGCAGAGTTGTGGAGAATGCCTTCGGGATAATGGCCAACCGGTTCCGGATATTCCTGACGTCCATAAACCTGGCACTGTACAAAGTGGATAATGTGGTCTTGTGTTGCTGCATTTTGCACAACTTCCTACGCAGGAATGTACACAATTATGTTTTGCAGCAACTGGATACTGACCCTGCTATGCCAGGTACAAGTGGAGAGGCCCAACCTCCTGACAGAGTGGAGTCCATGACGTCAATGGAAGTTGGACGGTCAGGATTGGCATCACACAGGGCCCGTCAGATCCGCCAGGAATATCTGGACTATTTCGTGGGGAGAGGAGCTGTGTCCTGGCAGCAATCAATGTCACACACACATTAATGTTGGTAAAGATTTGACACACAAGATAAATGTCAGCGATCTATTATTTTTGAACACATTAAACAAAAATTGCTATGATTCTGTATTGTGGATTCTAATCATTTGGGCACATATGGCCAACATAATTTTTGTTGTAAATCATGTGTTATATACAGTGGGTACGGAAAGTATTCAGACCCCCTTAAATTTTTCTCTCTTTGTTATATTGCAGCCATTTGCTAAAATCATTTAGGTTCATTCTTCTTCCTCATGAATGCACACACAGCTCCCCATATTGACGGAAAAACACAGAATTGTTGACATTGTTGCAGATTTATTAAAAAAGAAAAACTGAAATATCACATGGTCCTAAGTATTCAGACCCTTTGCTGTGACACTCATATATTTAACTCAGGTGCTTTCCATTTCTTCTGATCATCCTTGAGATGGTTCTACACCTTCATTTGAGTCCAGCTGTGTTTGATTATACTGATTGGACTTGATTAGGAAAGCCACACACCTGTCTATATAAGACCTTCCAGATCACAATGCATGTCAGAGCAAATGAGAATCATGAGGTCAAAGGAACTGTCTGAAGAGCTCAAAGACAGAATTGTGGCAAGGCACAGATCTGGCCAAGGTTACAAAAAGATTTCTGCTGCACTTAAGGTTCCTAAGAGCACAGTGGCCTCCATAATCCTCAAATGGAAGACGTTTGGGACGACCAGAACCCTTCCTAGAGCTGGCCGTCCGGCCAAACTGAGCTAATGGGGGAGAAGAGCCTTGGTGAGAGAGGTAAAGAAGAACCCAAAGATCACTGTGGCTGAGCTCCAGAGATGCAGTCAGGAGATGGGAGAAAGTTGTAGAAAGTCAACCATCACTGCAGCCCTCCACCAGTCGGGGCTTTATGGCAGAGTGGCCCGACGGAAGCCTCTCCTCAGTGTAAGACACATGAAAGCCTGCATGGAGTTTGCTAAAAAACACCTGAAGGACTCCAAGATGGTGAGAAATAAGATTCTCTGGTCTGATGAGACCAAAATAGAACTTTTTGGCCTTAATTCTAAGCGGTATGTGTGGAGAAAACCAGGCACTGCTCATCACCTGTCCAATACAGTCCCAACAGTGAAGCATGGTGGTGGCAGCATCATGCAGTGTTTTTCAGCTGCAGGGACAGGACGACTGGTTGCAATCAAGGGAAAGATGAATGCGGCCAAGTACAGGGATATCCTGGACAAAAACCTTCTCCAGAGTGCTCTGGACCTCAGACTGGGCCGAAGGTTTACCTTCCAACAAGACAATGACCCTAAGCACACAGCTAAAATAACGAAGGAGTGGCTTCACAACAACTCCGTGACTGTTCTTGAATGGCCCAGCCAGAGCCCTGACTTAAACCCAATTGAGCATCTCTGGAGAGACCTAAAAATGGCTGTCCACCAACGTTTACCATCCAACCTGACAGAACTGGAGAGGATCTGCAAGGAGGAATGGCAGAGGATCCCCAAATCCAGGTGTGAAAGACTTGTTGCATCTTTCCCAAAAAGACTCCTGGCTGTATTAGATCAAAAGGGGGCTTCTACTAAATACTGAGCAAAGGGTCTGAATACTTAGGACCATGTGATATTTTAGTTTTTCTTTTTTAATAAATCTGCAACAATGTCAACAATTCTGTGTTTTTCTGTCAGTATGGGGTGCTATGTGTACATTCATGAGAAAGAAGAATGAACCTAAATGATTTTAGCAAATGGCTGCAATATAACAAAGAGTGAAAAATTTAAGGGTGTCTGAATACTTTCCGTACCCACTGTATGTGTGACTTTGGAAGGGTTAATACATTCATCAGTGGGTTTCTTTGCTGTAGTCTCTCACCAGCTGATCCAAAGTGATGATGGCCATGTGTTATTTTTTATCCAGTGGTGTAAATACAAGGGCCTTCTGCACCCCATAAAATTTCCACAAACCCTCTCACATAGAGAACTAGGTCACACCCAAGGTTCATCTAATGTCACCTTACATTGGTGGTCATTGTCCAGAAGTTGCCCATACTATATATTTCATATAATATATTAGGGTATTAACAACGTACCTACACCTGTTATGTTGTGTTCATTTAGGACATCCTTCTCACTGCCCACCAATGTTAGGATATTTCAGTGTTATGTGAAACTTGATCATTGTTCATCTCAAAGTGTTATATATATAGGTAATGGAAAGTGAACTACTGTAGAGCAATGAACAAGCAATACACTATAGATTATACTGATCTCCCTACACTGATTGCTACTGGCAATATCAATGCCATCTTGAATCCTAGGACTGCTAGTACCTTGAGTGTTGAGTCACACTTATGCGATGTGGGAAGTCTGCGACTTTTCAGCCTTCCAGCATTGCATAAGGGTGACCCGCCACTTACTTTTTGCACAGGATTGTATTCCACAAGTGTTAAGCACTGTGCGATCCAATCCAGATACATCAGAAATAAAGGGTCATGTGCGACTTGTATGCGTGTTCATTGCGAATGTAGCCATACAAAGTGTATATGTCTCAATTCACACTGCACATCTGATGGCATGTAATATCGTAGCGCACTGCTCCTTTATTACATGCGATCAGATGTTCATGCGAAAATCATCTATACAGTTTGTATGGCTCAATTCGCACTGCACTCGCACAAAAGTCGCACATGATGCATTTATTCAGCCGCATCAGGATAGGATTGCACAGTCGTTCAAACTTGTGTGATCCGATCCTGCGTGAAATGTCAGATCGCACTGTGATATGCGTTAAAACTGGGGGTATCTTTAACATTTCATTGACACCTCCAGCAACTCGCATATGGCAGTGTCAAAAATGCTTACATTAACATGTAAATATGGGAATAGGACAGCCATCATACATTTAGTGCTTCTTTACACAGCTTTAGACCTCGACCCCCCAACGAAAGTCTAATAAAGAATTGAACACACATTGTTGAATGTAAAAATGTTTTAGTATCAAACATTCACAGGGTTAGGGTTAGGGTGTTGGAAAGTGCTTTTCCCAAACTTGGGTACACTCTTTAACATCTGAGTGTCATAAAACTGGCATAAAATATTCTATAAAAATTGTAACATCAGGAACATTCCAATACAAACAGTAAAAACTTTAAAAAAAAATTTTTTTTAAATTTGGCAAGCATGTCCACAAAATCACGCATTTTTCCTTGCAATGCCGCTGCAGTCTCTTTTATTTGCTCGAGGTCTGAGCAGCATTGAAGAGCCTCACGGGTCAATTTGCAAGTATGTAATACATGATCTGGAAAATAAAATACAACGGAGTCAATGTGAATCACCTACATGAGGTCATAATATAGAAACATTTGGTGTGCAGGTAATCTTTAAATTCCTCTCGAGTTAATACCTACCCTGTTCTTATGCTCTTTTGCCCTAGGCTCTTCATCTTCCTCCTGTCCTCCTCCAATGCTGTTGCTGATGATTCTGCCGGTCTCCTGAGCTTACTATATATTCATTCGGGTGTGAACGCATGATGACGTCATTGTGAGGGCATGGTTGTAATGTATATATATTAAGATGCAGAGACCAGAGACGGGCAGAATGCACGGCAACAGCATCGGAGGAGGACAGGACAGGAGGAAGAAGAAGAGCCTAGGGCAAAAGAGCAGACAACATAAGAGCAGAAGATTGGACAGCAGAAGAGTGGAGAGGAGAAGATCCAAAGAGCAGAGTGGAGAAGACCGGATGAAGATATTTAAGAACATTTCAGAAACGTCTCCTGTCGTTATTCACATACACTTCCATTTATGTGGTTAATGTGTAGGGGTACTATGTACCCCATACCCATTCACATAGTGATTGGGGTCTGGGATCTGGGGGCCACCCTTTGTTAAAGGTTGCTTCCAAACTCCTAGGAACCCCCTGGACGCATGACCCCCCAAAACCACCAGACAGGGTTGTGGGGATGAGGCTCTTGTCCTCCTCTACATGGGAGTAAGGTGCTTTTGGGTGTGCGGTGCAGAGGCCCCCTGGCCCAAAGCAATAAAACCCCCCCATGTTGAGGGCATGGGTCCTGCTGTGGTCCAGGGGGTGTTTGTTCCGCTTGCTCGTTCTCTTTCCTGGCCTGACAAGCTGCATGCTTGGATAAGGGTCTGGTAGGGGTTTTGGGGGTAACCCACGCTGTCTTTTTGTTGTGGGCCTACCCTCAAACTCAATACCACACACAAAAGGCCTGGTTGTGAACTTGGGGTGGACACCCACGGTGGGTTATTCAATTTGTCTGTGTAGTTCCCCCTCAAAAATCTTCACAGCGCAGGTGGCCCCGCAAGTCAGAGCATCCTGATCCGACTTACGGTGCCACTTCCATTCAAATAAAGAGGCTCCCATAGGGAACTAGTGTTGACAATTGGAGGCTAAAAATAATACTGATATAAATCATTATGAAAAAACCTACGTGGGCACACAATTGGCTCTTGGACACTTGGTCCTGGATCCTCCACAGTTTTGGAAGTGGCTTCCACACTAATTGCCAAGTTGCCAGGAGATATTGGTTCAGACCTGGCTGGGGATGCCACATCCTGGCATGACGCAATATCTGCAATGTAAATTTGTAAGGGAATACAAGAATATAAGGTTAAACAATCATTGCAAATACACATATTTCTATGATCCCACTACACAAAAATCTGTGCCTACAAACCTTCATGTTGCTCTGGTGTCTCGTCACTTGTTGGCTCCACCAGAATCACCTCAGGAATAATGTCTTCATCTACATAATACAAAAAAGTTGCCATATCATAAAAGTCACAAGAGGTACATTTGTTAGGACATGGTGCCCTGCTTGATAGCTCTTTTAGTAACAAATATGAAGACACGTACATAGTTATCTACGAAAAATATGGTACATTAATGTTTGACAGTGCATAGGAACCAATTACCTTTAGTGGAATCTGTGCCACCTTCTGGGCCCATGTCCTCATCTTCTTCGGCAACTGCCGATGGAGCTGCCAAACCTCTCCTCCTCCTTTCCCATAGTTTGGCACGGAGTTTTCGTTTTTCTCCTATTTAAAGGTTTGAATAATAATCTGTGATTAATAGGAATGTTTGCAGAGAAGATTCCTGCAGGAAAGAACGTTCGTTGCAACACAATACATATATTTTTAACTATGGCTTCCTGACTTTTAATGTCATATACTAAAACATCAACAATAGATCGATCTAATCACGACATGACAACTAAAATGAGTAATCTAACTTTTTACATAGACATTATAATCTAGACATGTTAATACAACATACACCAAATTATAAAAAACATATTGCATGTTTAAAAAAAAAAATAAAAAAAAAAACTTTTTTTCAGAATCCGATGGATTTGGGAAAGCTGATCCTGCTCACTGTGTTTCAGGTCGGACCACCGTTTCCGAATCTGATCTTTCGATCGCTCCACACCAAATTTTTTCAACAAACAGGCCACCACCTTATCCATGATGCCATCTTTCCTGGCATTGGGCCGGTCGTAATTAGCCAACTTGCCATCATAGTCCATTTTTTCTAAAATGGAGACCATCTCCACCATTTCTGACTTTGTCATGGGTGTAGCCCTTGATTTTCTGGTGGCCCAATCACTTCGGCCCCCACTTGATGAACTCTGAGATCTTTCAGACATTCTTCTTGATTAAAAGATTGTTCCACTGCTTCAGGTGTGAGTGTCGCATGTAGGCCTGATCTTCAGCACGTACACACCCCTGCACAAGCCCGCCACTGGAGGAGGAGTTGACGCCTGCGCTGTATTTAAAGGACGCCAGATCGTTCGGCCGATGATTCGCTAGCGGACATATCGAGGGTTGGAGCACGATCGAGCGGCGAATCACGACTTTTCCCCACAAACAAAGGTACGACTATTTTAATAGAAAGTGTGTGTTTTGGGCCCTATACAGCTTTTATTAGGAATATCTTTATTATGTGCCAAAATACATGCTATTTTAATATGTTTTATGTTGTGTTGTGTCTTGCAGGCATATACTGTCCTGCAATATGGTGGACAATTACACCAGCCACAACTTTCTAATAAGTTTTATTGATGAGTTCAGGCAACTGCCGTGTTTGTGGCAAGTGAAGTCGGCGGGGATTATAAAAATAAAAAACTCAAAAAACAGGCCATGGACCATTTGGTGGCCTTCTACAAGCCCGTCTGTCCTGGGGCAAATTTGGAGTATGTAAGGCGAAAAATCAACAGCATTCGCACTGCCTACAGGCGGGAGGTCAAAAAAATTGAAAAGTCCACCCGGTCTGGAGCAGGTGCACAGAAGATACATGTACCACGGCTGTGGTACTATGATAACTTGCGATTCCTGTCCGACACCTTGGAATCCAGGCCATCCATATCAACACTGCCTTCTACTTCGGCAGAGGGCTCAGTGTCGGTTGATCCAAGCCAGGATGAGGATTTCCTGGAGGAGAGTTTGACTCAGGTATGGCATTTCACTATATATTGTCTGCTAAAATTTAATCATGTAACAAAATTAGAAGCTAAACCATAATTGACCTTTTATGTAAACGGGCATAACAAGGGGTTGGCATGACAGGCAACCGCCAGGGGCGCAGGCCAAGGGGGGTGGGTCACAAAAACATTGGCATTGGTTTATTGTTTTTTTTTAACAATCCACTCAGCCTGCACACCCCAGAACCCCCAGTTTGCAGGCGGATTCATGCAGGTGTAAAACATTGAGAGCTGCTTCATGCAGGTGTAAAACATTGAGAGCTGCTTCATGCAGGTGTAAAACATTGAGAGCTGCTTCATGCAGGTGTAAAACATTGAGAGCAGCTGAGCCAAAAGACCAGGAGACTGAGACTGCCTCTCACTGCATCCCCAGCACACCTCCGGTCTTACAAACAGTGCTGCATCCCCAGCACACCTCCGGTCTTACAAACACTGCTGGAGCCTCAGCATTCCTCTGGCTCAACCTTTTTTAAAACAAAACTAACAGCTCCTGCAAATGATCCATCCATCCTTGCTTCCATGTCTCTGGTCTCTCACTCTGGGTCAGCAAGGCAGGTGGCTCCCTTATTCCTGTTTACCTGCACCGCTTCACCCTCAATGCCCTACATCAAAGCCCTCTGCAAGTTCAGGCCCCTCTCTCTCTTCAACCCCCTCCTCTCTCTCTCACACCCCCTCTTTCTCTCCCTCACTCTATCTCTCACCCCTCTCTTTCTTGTTTTTCACACCTGAGACAATGATTGCCCACTAGAGAGCTCTACACTGGGCAAACAAGGGACAAATGAGAAACATTTAATGCCCTTTTATTTTTTTTTTGGGGGGTGGGTTACATTTTTACATTGATCTTGGGGGGGGGGGGGGTTGTTGCCAAATACAGCTCCTCAACAAGGGCACTGGAGACCCTAGATACGCCACTGTATGTAAAGTCTGCTATTTGATCACAATAATATAACAAACATGCATTTTTATATACACTATAACATTCTAACCAATTGTTCATTTCATCAACAGGGAAGTATGACTGAGGAGGAGCCAGGTTGCAGCCAGGAGCCTGGGGAGCCTGGGGAGCCTGAGGAGCCTGTGGAACTATTTCCACCACCACCTCCTCCTGCCAAACGGAGGCAAAAGAGAAAACACATTGATGACATCACCGATGAGTTTATACAGGAGGCCACCATAGCCCTACGTCGTAAACCGGAGGCCAATGAATCATTTGGCAACATGACGGGCAAAATTTTGGATAAGGTGGACCTCAGCCAGTGTCAGTATGCCCGAAAAATCATACTCGATGTGCTGCAAAAGGCTGAAAACGGCATCCTTAATGAGCACAGCCATGCATGCCAGGAGCACCCGTGCCCTCCACCTCCACCTCCACCTCCACAACAGCCACCACCTCGCCAAATGCCACATGGCCAGTGGCAATATGGCCAGCAGGATCCAAACCTGCCCTCATGGCAACCTGATTACAGTTACCACCAACTTTAATTTGTGTAACCCCCTATTATTTATTTTACCCCTGTTTGGCAGTTTCTATTTTAATTTTGTCCAAATGGACCTTTTTTATGTTTTGTTTATTATACGGAGAGTATTGATGTTTTCATTTCTTTTTTTCAGAGATACAAAAAATAAAGAAAATTGAAAATAAAAAATGGCCTATCTGAATTTGTTAACATGTTTAATATTGTGCATAACCTGAAAAATATGTTTTAGACATTAATTCATACAAGAATAAAGGGTCATATCAATAGTTAGATCTTTGCTTTTAAAAAAATAATAATGGTGAAGAGTTCAAATTATTTAATTATAAAATTTGATAGAACAGATAGAATAGACAAACATTATCTTCATCATAACAGAACACATGCCTTTTTATTAGAAAAGTATGGCATTATGAGCAGCATCTTCCTTCTTCTCACATTTATCAAGATGAGCATGTGCTCCGCATTTCACCTATTTCTTGGACTGCCGCGAGCCGAAAGTTCTTTCTGGATAAAATGTTGAGTTTACTAGAGAAAATTCTTCCGGGAACTCATTTGGTTTGATCATGCGTGTTGGGATTTGTAGCTGTGTGTCGGCAGAATTCTGTACTGACTGGCGAACAATCGTCCTTTCTGGTGTCGGCATACAAAAATTTAAATGCTTGCAAGAAAGACTCTTGTCCGCAGAATGTGTGCAGACAGCTGTCGGAGGCACCATACTAACAAGCGTACAATCGGCAGATCTTTCGTCCGCCGACGTTTGTATGCCGACGATCGGTACGTGTGTACGGGCCTTAAAGTTGCACTCACTAAAAGAGAAAAAAAAAAAAGAAAGAAAAAAGAGGCAGCAGTGACTGCAGTGTGTGTTCCTGAGAAAACTAAAGCATGGTGCCTGTGTGAGTCTGTCCTCCATCAAAGATCTGCTATAATCTGGTTATCCTATCTCTTAAGTAAAAATGGCAACAACTTTCCTTAATCCAAATTCATGTCTCTCTTCCACCATTGAGGACCTGCACACTGTAATTTCTAGATTTCTAAATGTTGTTGAGGTCCAGGACATAGACAGACTCCTAACAGAATTTCGAGACTATCAGATCAATGATATATCATCAGTTGACAACCCCCGGATAGATACATTTTGGCATAACTTGTCGCAAATTAAAGATCCAGTGACAGGCCAGAGCAAGTACAGGGTGCTTTGTAAACTGGCCAAATTTACTCTTCTTATACCACATAGCAATGCTTCACGTGAAAGGGTGTTTAGAATAATCAGGAAGATTATCACAGACCAGCGGAGCTCCCTTGGTAAAAATCCATTAACTCAACAGCCACCTGCCAATGTATATGAGGAGGTCACAACAGTCAGAAACACACTTTGTGCAGTGCTTGCAAGTAAGATTAATATATTCTCCCAAGTGAGATGTCACCAGTGGCAGCCGCCCTCCCAGCTTCTCAAGAAAGCAAAATCAGCTACATCTGTGGCTTTATCTAGTAGGAGGAAAACGACAACTGGACCAGCAAAAGAGACAGAAACTGCAACTCAGAAGGGAAGAGAAGAAAACATGGCTTCTTCTTCACAGGCTATTGCTGAGCCCAGCAGTGAACGATTATCCGCAGTTGAAGACTCTCAGGTGGTATCTTCTGCTTCTACAAAGCAAAGAGAAAGTGAAGGGGAATCCAAAAAGAGATTTGCCCCTTTGTTTAAAAAACATACTGAAGCTCTGCTGACCAAAAAAGCTGCTCAAAAGCAGAAAAGAAAATCAATAGCAAGTAAGCAAGTAGCAGACACCAGCAGTGAGGATTGGGTCATTTTAGACTAATTTTGTTTTGGTGAATTTAGTTCGACTTGAGTGTAGCTTTTTGGCATTCTTTAGGTTAATGCAGGGGTGTCAAACCCAATTTAATCACGGGCTGCATCAGCATTATGGTTGCTCTCAAAGGGCCGGTTAGATCTGTAGGATTAGATGTCCAGAGCACCCCTTGCCCCCTTACACGAGATGTCAAGAGCCCCCTCACATCAGAAGTCAAGAGTCACCCATCCTTCCTTACATCACAATGCAACCCCTTACCTTGTGCTGCTGCCAGGAAGAAGATGCCGGTGGATCTGGGAAGAAATGCAGGGTCTGGAGGAGAACCAGAGGAGGGCTGGAGTCATCTTCCAGAGTCTTCTGATTGCTTCACAGAGAGGAGCAGGATCTGTAGGAGGAGTTCTGCCCTCCTCTCTGCTGCAGACTGCTGAGAAGGGGGGTGGGCAAAGACAGAGGACTGCAGGATCTGGCAAAGGAGTTCTGTCCTCTCTGCTGCAGACTACAGAGACAAGGTGGGGGCAGAGACAAGGGGTGTGCTGCAGCTGCAGGAGAGGTGCGAGGGCCACATGAAATGGCCTCAGGGGCCGCATTCGGCCCACGGGCCTTGTGTTTGACACCTGTGGGTTAATGGAATGCTGGTTTATTTATATTCTGCATATACTGCAGCCTCAGTAAATTATTTTGTTTCTTAAAAAGTAAATTTGTTGTTTAATTTAATTTTTTCACTAAACACTATTTGGAGTTGTTGTTTAAGGCTCCGTTCACATGTTAGCGTATGGCTAGCGGGCAGAACCGCCGCGATTCCGCCCGCGATCCGGAGATCACACGCGGGACGCCTGTGCGTTGCCCATTGATTTGCAATAGCCCCCCAAACGCTGAGCGATGTTGCCGCGATTTCCGCTTGCCGAATCGCGGTAACATTGCGCAAAAAAATCGCGGGACGCAATACGCTCCAAAGAAGCTCTTGTACTTTTTTGGGCGTAATGCGTCCCGCGATTTTTTTTGCGCGATGTTACCGCGATTCGGCAGGCGGCAACATCGCTCAGCGTTTGGGGGGCTATTGCAAATCAACGGGCAACGCACAGGCGTCCCGCGATTTGCAATAATCTCCGGATCGTGGGCGGAATCGCGGCGGTTCTGCCCACGATCCATACGCTAACATGTGAACGGAGCCTTGGAGATTTTGTTTTAAATAAATGTATCTTCTTGACTTGCATAGTATTGGGTGTTTTTTTCACAAAGCTCATCCATTCATTCGACTTAAGGTCCATTATTCATATCCTACAAAAAGCCAAGGTAGCAGCAGCAACAAGAGAGAGAAATATTTACCATCTTAAAGAATTATCTTCAATTACGACCTGGTTGTTTGTATAGCTGAATGTTTAATATACATCCATCATGCTGTGCTAACTGACATGCCATTAAAATGGGTAGTTATATAGGATTTAAGAGAAATGTCATTTATAGCACTTAATATTACAGTGATGTAAGCACATACCTCCCAACCGTCCCAGAATCCGCGGGACTGTCCCGCAATTTGAAGGGGGTCCCGGGGTCCCGCAGAGCTGGGCTGAAGTCCCGGAAAATCTGGCCACCAGTGTCCTGTCAGATAATGTCTCCCGTCCATCTCTGCTGCCCGCCCCCTCCTCCTCCCAGCTCCGCCCTCGTCTTCGGCTCCCGATCAGAAGGGTGGACCCGCGGTGCAGAGCAGTGCGCCCCGAGTCCACCCATTGGGTGACAATAGCGAATGAAAATTCACTATTATCACACAGATCCTCCTCCTGGCCAATCAGGAAGCGAGTCTTCCTGATTGGCCGAAAGGCAAAACCATGCCATTGGCCGAGAAGGAGGCAGAAGGACTCGAGGAGATGCCGGGGGACAGAGGAGAAGCCACTGCAGGTAAGTGCACCGGTCTCAGGTGGGGGGGCACGGCACGCTGGTCATTCTGCATTAAAGGGGTCACGCTGGTCATTCTGCATTAAGGGGTCACGCTGGTCATTCTGCATTAAGGTGTCACGCTGGTCATTCTGCATTAAAGGGGTTACGCTGGTCATTCTGCATTGAGGGGTCACGCTGGTCATTCTGCATTAGGGGTCACGCTGGTCATTCTGCATTAAAGGGGTCACGCTGGTCATTCTGCATTAAAGGGGTCACGCTGGTCATTCTGCATTAAAGGGGTCAAGCTGGTCATTCTGCATTGAAAGGGGGCACACTGGTCATTCTGCATTGAAAGGGGGCACACTGGTCATTCTGCATTAAAAGGGGGCACACTGGTCTCTCTGCATTGAAGGGGGGCACGGCATGCTGGTCACTCTGCATTGAAGGGGGCACACACTACCTTGATTACTGAAGGCGCCTTTCACACTTTTGTGACCTCAAAGTCACGCAATTTCTCCTGCATTCTGTACATTACATACTCCTGTCTCCTGCATTCTGTACATTACACTCTCCTGCACTATATACACAATACTGTACATTATATACTTCTCACCAAAGTCTTCATTGTCTCAACAGTTGCTGGTTGCTATGCAGTCTCTGACTATTTTAATGAAGTTCTTTTTTTAAGGTAGGCTGAGCAATCAAAGCATATTTTATGAGTACTAGGAAGTCTGGGTTTTGTTTACCCTATCCCTTAAGCCCCTCCCACTGCTAAGCAATTGGCCACACCCACAATTTGCCGCGGCGCGCTGGTTTCTCTTTCAGTGTCCCTCATTGCGAACTTCAAAAGTTGGGAGGTATGGTGGTGTGGTGTGGTCAGTTCATGCGGCAGGCAGAGGCATGATGGTAGTAAGTCCTGCAGGCAGAAGTAGGGCCTCTGTTGGGATAGAATGGGGACAGGGGTAGAGGCTTCTCCCACCCAAATCGCTTTGAAGCCTCTGGGATCCAGAACCTAATCTGAGAAGAAGAAAAACAAAAAAATGTGTTTTTTTCATCTAGAAAAACAATTCTGGTCCCCTCACTTATGCGAGACCCCTGTGGTATGAATCCCACTACTCCAAGAGGCAGGCAAAAATCGTGGTCAAACAGTCCAGGGTCAGTTCCAGAGCAGGCAGAGGTATGTACAAAATCAGCAGGCAAAGGCGTGGTCAAATAACAGTCCAGGGTCAGTTCCAGATCAGGCAGAGGTATGAACAGAATCAGTAGGCAGAAGCATGGTCAAAAAACAGGCCAGGGTCAGTTCCGGAGCAGGCAGACATATGTACAAAATCAGCAGGCAAAGGCGTAGTTGAATAACAGGCCAGGGTCATTTCAGGAGCATACAGTGGCATAAGGGGTGAAGGTAAATGGCAGGAATTGAGGACTACGTTTACCATACTTCACTAATAATTTAGACAAGTATGGTAACGGCGGAAACAGTCTTCTACACAGAGGCCTGGCTGGGAAGGACACTGGGGACAATAATAACGGGTGTCTTTTCTAACTCCTGCCTTGGTACACACCCTACATTTTTTCTGCCGTTTTTTGTTTGTTTGTGTGGGAGGGATTTTACTGGGAAAATGGCATTCAGAAAGTCTACTTATTACGTCAGATCGAATGTTTTCTGGTGGGCCGTTTGGGAATATAAGGGCAGTGAAGATTTCCTCCAGGTAATAAAGGAAGGGTTGGGGGCTGTCGGTGGACTTGCGGTAAATTATGTACGAATTGTATGTGGCCAAATGAAAAAGATAAATTGAGACTTTTTTGTACCAATGGTATGTTCGTCTTGTGGGTAGATAGGGTTCCATCATTTGGTCATTGAAGTCCACTCCCCCCATGAACAAGTTGTACTCATGAACTCACGTTGGCTTTCGGATTGGGCCATTCCTTCTTCGGGCTTCCACGTAGTTGTCATTGTGGATTAAAGACAGCATGTACACGTCTCTTCTGTCCCTCCACTTCACAGCCAGAACTTCCTCATTTCGCAGACTACCCGTCTCCCCTCTTCTTAGCTTGGTGTTTACGAGCTTTTGAGGAAAGCCTTTCCTGTTTTTTCTGACCGTGCCACATGCCAGAGTCTTCTTCCTGTGAAGGTTGTGGAACAGGGGCAAACTTGTGTAGAAGTCATCTACGTAAAGGTGGTAGCCGTTTTCTAGTAGAGGGTAAATGAGGTCCCAAACAACTTTCCCGCTTGATCCCAAGTAGTCCGGACATTCAGGGTGATGCAGCTGGGTGTCCTTCCCTTCGTACACCTTCGAAGGCATATGTGTACCCTGTGGCTCGGTCACATAATTTATACACCTTCACCCCATAGCGGCCCCGTTTGCTGGGGATAAATTGTTTGGTGCCCAGCTTGCCGGTAAATTTAACAAGGGACTCATCCACACATACATGTTGGTCTGGAGTAAATAATTGAGGGAATATTTCCGAAAAATAATTTAGAAGTGGCCGAATTTTATAAAGCTTGTCAAATGTTGGGGAATTTCGGGGAGGGCACTGGGTATTGTCATTATAATGGAGGAACCTCATTATCATCAAATATCTGGTCCTGTGCATTACTGCAGAGTAGATTGGCATATGATAGATAGGTTTGGTTGACCAATATGCACGCAATTCATTTTTTTATTGAGTCCCATATTGAAGGTCTTAAAAGATCTTAAACTCCTCCACCGTTAGGTCTCTCCACTCAAAGGGACGGGAATAAAATGACGAGGGGGTTACTCTGAATAAATTGTTGTGCGTATAGGTTGCACTGGGCCACAATTGACGTCAGCAGGTCCTCCGTAAAAATTTAACTGAAGAAATCTATGGGGGCAAAGTTCTCAGTGTTAACCTGGACTCCTGGCTGGGCAGTGAAAGGGGGGATGATGGCTTCTCCTGAGTTAGGAGGAAGCCACAAGGGGTTCTGAAGGGCATAGGGAAGGCTGGCGTTGGTCCTAACCCTTTGGGGGCGAGGTGACACCCCGCTTGAACTTGGCCTTTCTTGCCGAGGCACGGTGGTGCTGGTGGATGGCACGGTGGTGCTGGTGGATGGCACTGCGGAGCTGGTGGATGGAACTGCAGAGCTGGTGGATGGCACTGCCTCCTCCTCACCAGAACGCCTTCGTTTGGTAGGCATGCAATATTCTTCCTCGTCTGAGTCTGTCTGCGTCTGTAACGCTCTGGGGTTTGATTTGGTGAACTGGATTTGCAGCTGCAGAATTTCCACTCAGTAGTCGTGTAGAGATGTGTTGAATCACCTTATCCAACTCTCCTGACTCATCATAGTGGCTCAGACTGCTTCAGTATGCACACACACAAACACTCAGAGAAGATGTTGTTGGAGTGATAGATGTCTATGCAATAGTATTGTGGTGATATACTGAAGGGATAGGCTTGAGTAGTGATAGCAATTAATGACAAGCACTCAGGTAGTAATGTTGCAGGAGCGATAGCAGATGGTGATAGATAGTATGCAGGAGAGATAGCAATCATGTACAAGTAATAGGTGGTAGGTGATAGCAGATGAAGTATACAGGAGATGCTAAGCAAATACAAGGATATAGGTTACAGGTGGTAGTAGGTTCAAGAGCTAGCACTCTAGGTAACGATGCAGGTGATAGATGGTGAAGAGCATGTATCCTAGAGCTTAGTAACAGTTCTTATTATGCAGAAAGATATAGCAAGTGGTTTGGTAGGAAGGGATCCCCTGCGGAGTACTTATCACAAGCTGGTGAGCGAGGGTAAGGATCAGGTAGCGAGGTAAAGGATCAGGTAGCGAGGCTCCGGTCAGTCCAGGTATAGGGAAGATAGCTGGAGGATACGGCAGCGTCAGCCAGGCTTGTATTATGAGCGGTTGCACGAACACCTTGTGAGTGCAGACCGTCGGTTGAAATAGCCGCTCAGAGCGGCGCCTAGTGATGACATCATCAGTTGTTAAAGAGACATGCAGCTATATGCGTTCCACCTACCTGAATGGTGGAACGCAACCCGGAAGTAAGAGGCTAGAAGGTACTGAAAGTACCAGGATCTTACAGTACCCCCCCCCCCTAAGGCCGGCTCCAGAAGGCCTATAGCACTGGTCTCTCAGGGTATTTGGAGTGGAATCTTCGTATAAGCCTGGATGCGTGAACGTCAGAAGCATCCAACCAGGTGTCGTCTTGGGGTCCATAGTTTTCCATCTGATGAGATATTGGAGTTTTCCTCTGTGGATACGAGAATCCAAAATCTCCCTAATCTCAAATTCTTCTCCACCTTTAACTTGTACTGGAGGTGGAGGTAAGATGGTAGGTCTAATCCCTTGGTTGGGTATATGTGGCTTTAATAGCGATACGTGGAAAATGGGGTGTATTTTAAGATCCGCCGGTAATGTGAGTCGAACCGCAGGCGTTCCTATGAGTTTCTCGATTGGGAAAGGTCCCAAAAACAGAGGTCCAAGCTTTTTACTGGGAATTTTCAACTTCAAGTTTTTTGTAGATAGCCAGACAAGATCCCCAATAGTATATTGAGGAGAAGGTGTTCTACGAAGGTCGTAGTACCTTTTTTGTTGGCTATGAGCATGTGATATGGTGGTGTTAAGTAAATCCAGAGAGTCTTTTATTTGGGTGAGATAGTCAGAGGCTACTGGATTACTTGATGGTAGGATGCGTGGTGGAAGAAGTGTGGGATGAAACCCATAGTTTAGGTAGAACGGACTTTGCTTAGTAGTACTGTGGGTTGCATCATTATAAGCAAATTCCGCCAAAGGGAGGAGGTCCACCCAATCATCCTGTAGGTATGAGGTATAGCAACGCAAATATTGTTCAATACACTGGTTGACTCTTTCAGTTTGTCCATTGGTCTGTGGGTGATAAGGGGAAGTAAGCTTCCGCTCAATACGCAGTATGCGATATAGAGCTTGCCAAAACTTAGAGATGAACTGTGATCCCCGGTCAGATAGGAGAGTCTTTGGAATTCCATGTAGTTTGAACACATGTTTCACTAGTAACTCCGCTGTTTCCTTAGATGAAGGTAGTCTGCGAATAGGAATGAAATGTGCCATCTTTGTCAGATGGTCCACTGACACTAAGATGGTAGTAAATCCTTTGGAAGGTGGTAACTCTACTATGAAATCTAGAGACACAACTTCCCATGGAACTTTGGGTATTGGTAGACTGCAAAGTAGACCAAATGGTTTTGTAGTGTCAATTTTGGACCTTGCACAGATGTCACATGAGGAAACACATTTCTGTACAGACGTCTTCATTCCAGGCCACCAAAATTGCCTGGTGAGTAAATTAAATGTCTTAGTCATACCCATATGTCCTGCCATAGGTACGTCATGTGATAGTTCTAAAATTTTAGTACGCATACCAGGAGGTATGTAGAGTTTGTTGTCAAAGTAGAGGAAGCCTTCTGCATCAGCACTTAGTTGTGGTGGTGGTGAATCCAGTCCTAGACTGTGCAGAATCTCTTCCTTTAAGGAATGAACAACACCAATAATACGATCATGGGGTATTATAGGAAGTGAAGGGATTTCAGCACAGTTATCTTCGGTTAACCGAGATAACGCATCCGCCTTCTTGTTTTTATCTGCAGGAGTGTAGGTCACTAAGAAATTGAATCTTAGAAAGAATAATGACCACCGTACCTGCCGATGGGAAAGGATCTTGTTGGTCTGAAGGTATTGGAGATTCTTATGATCTGTATATATGAGTATTGGCAACCGGGTACCCTCGAGTAAATGTCGCCAATTTTCAAGTGCCAGTTTTATGGCAAGCAGCTCTTTTTCACCCACTGGGTAGTTCACCTCTGGGCTACTTAGTGATTTAGAGAAGAAAGCAACTGGGTGAAGTGGTGAAGTGTTTGTTGGTCGTTGGGAAAGAACTGCTCCTACAGCCATATTTGACGCATCCACTTCTAGGATGTATTGGAGGGATGGGTCTGGATGGCGTAGTATGGGAGCAGAAGTGAAGCTTGATTTTAACAAGCGGAAAGCTTTATTTGCTTCTTCAGACCATTTGTATGTCTTTTTCACACTTGTGAGTTGTGCGAGCGGTCTTACAATAGAAGAGAAGTTCTTGATGAACTTCCTATAGAAGTTTGAGAACCCGAGGAATCGTTGTAATGCCTTACGAGTTGTTGGTACAGGCCAATCCAGAATACACGATATCTTGCTCATATCCATCCTAATGCCATTCTTTGATATGATGTATCCTAGGAACAGTACTTCTTCCCTATGGAATAGGCACTTCTTCAGCTTTACATATAAATTGTGTGCGAGTAATCTGGACAACACAAGTCTTACATGTCTCACATGTTCAGACAAGGATTGAGAGTAAATGAGTATATCATCCAGATATACCACAACACAAACATCGAGTAGGTCTCTGAAGATGTCATTTATAAAGCACTGGAATGCTGCGGGAGCATTACACAATCCAAAGGGCATCACTAGATATTCGAATAGTCCGTATCTAGTTCTGAATGCCGTCTTCCACTCATCCCCATCACGGATGCAGATGAGATTGTAAGCCCCTTTTAGGTCCAACTTTGAAAAGTAAGTGGCTCCACGCACTTGTTCAATGAGTTCCGGAATGAGAGGTAAAGGATAGCGATCCTTTATTGTGATAGTATTTAACTGCCTATAGTCAATGATAGGCCTAAGACTTAGATCCTTATTGCGGACAAAGAAAAGTCCTGCAGCTGTGGAAGAAGTAGAGGGTCTAATAAACCCTTTCGCTAAATTCTCATCTAAGTATTCCTTAAGATGAGAAAGTTCATCCTGAGATAGAGGATAAACATGTCCGAAAGGTAGTTTACTGTTAGGGAGTAGATCGATACAACAATCATAGTCCCTATGGGGAGGCAATACTTGAGCATTTTTCTCAAGGAAGACTTCAGACAAGTCCTGATAGCATGGTGGTGGTGTGATTTCATCCGACATCATGGACAGGATTTTTTTATAAGATTGGAGGTTACACGTGGTCTCGCAATAGTGAGAGGGGAAGGTTAGTGTCCGCGTTTTCCAATCAATGTTTGGTTGATGTATGTGTAACCAGGGAAGCCCCAAAATAATGGGAAA
Organism: Pelophylax lessonae; assembly: GCF_965119305.1. NCBI lineage: Eukaryota > Metazoa > Chordata > Amphibia > Anura > Ranidae > Pelophylax > Pelophylax lessonae. Next base: position 655,816,609 of record NC_138770.1, read on the forward strand.
ATGTGGTGAAGGTAATACATCAAAGGTGGTGGTCTCAACATGAGACTCGTTAGTAGTAACAAGAAGTGCTTGTGTTTGATTTGTAATTGGACCAGAAGATAACGGAATACCGTTAATTAAACTGACAGAGACAGGAATAGGTTTTGAAATAATAGGTATTTTATTCAAAGCAACAAAACTAGTGTCAATGTAGTTCCCACAAGATCCTGTGTCGATCATAGCCTTGGTAGTGATTCTATTTTGGTCCCACTGTAAGATCAAATGAATGAAAAGATAGGGATTAGAAAAAGAAGTCGTTAATCCCCCCAGTAATACATGTGAACACTCACCCTCTTTTTTGAGGACAAGGGGACAGACGCTTATCAGATGATTAGCGGATGCACAATACATGCAGAGATTTTGAGATTCTCTCCTGGCTCGTTCAACAGACGACAATGGTGGACGTATAATTCCTACCTCCATAGGAGTAGGGTTGGAGGACGAAAATCGAGAAGGATTGGGTAATGGTACTCCCATTTTCTCAGCCTTCCTTTCTCGTAACCGTCTGTCGATATTGATGCTGAGTTGTATTAAGGCTTCCAAAGTGCCAGGTAAATCCGCTCGGGCGAGCTTGTCTTTTACGGCTTCGGATAACCCGAGCCTGAACTGGGTTCGTAGAGATGCGTCATTCCACCCTGAATCTAGGGTCCATCTCTTGAACTCTGCTACGAAGTCTTCAACAGGTCTCCTTCCCTGTTTTAACCGCTTGCCGACCGCCGCAAAGTAAATTTACTGCGGCGGTCAGCCCCTGCCAGGCAGAGTGACGTTAATTAACGTCACTAGCCTGGGAGGGTCTGGGGAGCGAGCGCACGCCCGCGGAGGCGCGCTCCCGCGCGGTCACGGACCCCCCCGCGCGTGTGACCGGCGGACCCGATGTCCGCCGCTCACTCGGCGATCGTCGGGGGAGAGGGAGAAAGTCAGGCAGCTTGTGTAAACAAGCTGCCTGTCATTCTCCTCGGTGTTAAAACACTGATCAGACAGATCTACTATGTAGATCCGTTGATCAGTGTCCTTTCACCTCAAGCCACAGCCAATCACAGTAGAAAGCACGCCCCTAGGGACACACACAGCCCCTCCCTCCCAAATAAAGTTAACCCCTTCACTACCAGTGTATTTTTACAGTAACAGTGCATATATATAGCACTGATTACTGTAGAAATGTCACTGGTAACCCCAAAAGTGTCAAAAATTTCAGTCAAGGGTCCGATCTGTCCGCCGCAATGTCGCAGTACCGCAAAAAAAATCGCAGATCGCCGCCATTACGCGTTAAAAAAAAAACAACAAAAATGACAAAAATCTTTCCCTTTGTTAGTAAACGCGATAACTTTTGCGCAAACCAATCAAAATACGCTTTTTGCGATTTTTTTTACCAAACATAGGTAGCATAAAACAAATTGGCCGAAAATGTTAAAAAATTTAGATTTTTACATTTTTTTGGGGGGAAATTTCATATAAAAAAATGTGAAAAATATTGCTATTTTTGCAAAATTGACGCTCTTTTTTTGTTTATAGCGCGTGATCAAATACCACCAAAAGAAAGCTCTGTTTGTGGGAAAAAAAAGACGTCAAATTCGTTTAGGTACAGCGTCGCACGACCGCGCAATTGTCTGTTAAAGTCACGCAGTGCCGAATCGCAAAATACCCCCTGGTCGTTTAGCAGGAAAATCCTCCGGGGCTTAAGTGGTTAAAGCTCTCAATTGGGTGTCAGCAGTACTCTGCCTGTTTGGGTCTTTATACAGGCTAGAAAGTTCTGCTAGGAACGCAGGATAGGAGTTGAGAAGAGGGTCGTTTTTCTCAAAGAAGGAATCTGCCCAAGCCCGTGGATCACCTGACATATATGATATAGTGGTACAGACTTTAATTTGGTCTGTATTGTAAGTACGAGGTTTTAAATTAAAAAGCAATTGACATGCGTTTTTAAATTCACGAAATTTTTTCCGATCACCTGTAAACACTTGTGGAGGGTTTATTTTGGGCTCACGGGGTTGAGCAGCAGTGAGCTGTGATACACGGGCTACCTGCTGTCTCAAAGTCTGATTTTCTTTTTGCACTTCGGTAAGAGAAACAAGTAATGCATCTACCTTTTGTGTTAGGTGCATCACATGAGTGGCTAATTCTGCTGAATCCATTTTTTCGGGTTCGTGCAATCTGTAACGCTCTGGGGTTTGATTTGGTGAACTGGATTTGCAGCTGCAGAATTTCCACTCAGTAGTCGTGTAGAGATGTGTTGAATCACCTTATCCAACTCTCCTGACTCATCATAGTGGCTCAGCCTGCTTCAGTATGCACACACACAAACACTCAGAGAAGATGTTGTTGGAGTGATAGATGTCTATGCAATAGTATTGTGGTGATATACTGAAGGGATAGGCTTGAGTAGTGATAGCAATTAATGACAAGCACTCAGGTAGTAATGTTGCAGGAGCGATAGCAGATGGTGATAGATAGTATGCAGGAGAGATAGCAATCATGTACAAGTAATAGGTGGTAGGTGATAGCAGATGAAGTATACAGGAGATGCTAAGCAAATACAAGGATATAGGTTACAGGTGGTAGTAGGTTCAAGAGCTAGCACTCTAGGTAACGATGCAGGTGATAGATGGTGAAGAGCATGTATCCTAGAGCTTAGTAACAGTTCTTATTATGCAGAAAGATATAGCAAGTGGTTTGGTAGGAAGGGATCCCCTGCGGGGTACTTATCACAAGCTGGTGAGCGAGGGTAAGGATCAGGTAACGAGGTAAAGGATCAGGTAGCGAGGCTCCGGTCAGTCCAGGTATAGGGAAGATAGCTGGAGGATACGGCAGCGTCAGTCAGGCTTGTATTATGAGCGGTTGCACGAACACCTTGTGAGTGCAGACCGTCGGTTGAAATAGCCGCTCAGAGCGGCGCCTAGTGATGACATCATCAGTTGTTAAAGAGACATGCAGCTATATGCGTTCCACCTACCTGAATGGTGGAACGCAACCCGGAAGTAAGAGGCTAGAAGGTACTGAAAGTACCAGGATCTTACAGCGTCCCACTGCTTATTATGGCTCGTAATTTACTTCGGAGTCAGACTCTGAATCCGAAGAAGATTCCGAAGCAGAGAGCTCCCTGTTGATCTCTTCGTCCACACTCAGGATATTGAAGGCCTCCTCGGCTGAAAAAAATTTCTTTGCCATCGTTGATGATCCTACACACTGGCACGGTGACACTAATGGCACTGATGACACTGAACTGTAGGCCCTTTTGATATGGTGAGACTTGACACTGGTGGCACTGATGACTGATGGTGCACGGTGACACTGATGGGCACTGTGACACTGATGGGCACTGTGACACTGATTGGCACACTGATGGGAACTGTGACAGTGATGGGCACACTGATGGAAACTGTGATGGGCACACTGGCACTGTGGGCACACTGATGGGCACTGTGGGCACACTGGTTGACACTGTGGGCACTGTGGGCACACTTATTTGCACTCAGATCGCACACTGTATTGTCACAAAACTCACAGATCTCTCCTCTTCCTCGCATTGCAGTCTGTGTGTGAGGAAGGAGAGCTAGCAATGAGAGATGATCTCATATGTTTACATTTGAGATCATCTCTCATTGGATGCTCCGATCGAGTGACGAATGGCCGCTGTGATTGGCCATTCGCCACGATCTGTGTGTGGCTGTGTCCAAGGGACACGGCCAACACAGATTTTCCCCGGTGCGCGCTCGCGGGAGCACGCGGGGGAGCCTGTTACTGGGAGCCAGTTTAAAGACGGCCTCCCGGAAATTCGAGTCCGCGCTGTAGCCGTACTTCGGCTATAGCGCGGGCCGGAAGTGGTTAAGGATGAGCAACCCAAACCAACTTTTTACATATGATTTTTTTTTTTTTATCTATGCATTCTTTTTAATATCTCCGGTATGATAACGTTTCAAACACAAAATCATAAATTACAATATAATAACTATAAATAAGTTAAACTGTGTATATATATATATATATATATATATATATATATATTGTACAGTAAAACTGCAGGCAAGGGCACTGGGGGGCAAACTAAGGTCAATTTATTTTATTTAGTAATGTATGTAATCCAATAGGATTACAATATATCAGTGTGTTTGTGTGTTTTACTTTTTAAATTTACCGCCGGTCTCCACCCCCCCCCGCGACGCAACACTCGCAGGGAACAGAAGCCAGGGCTCACAGCATCAAGCGGAAGATCCGGCCGCCGTACACTTCCGGTATACATCGCGGGATCCTGGGGACAAAGTAAGTAACCTCTTCCAGGATCCAGCGATTTCTCCCTGGCAGTACCCCGAGTGTGACTCGGGGTTACCGTTAATGGCACTGAAATTCCCCCCCAAGCCACACTCGGGAATACCGCCAGGGAGGTTAAAGGAGCCATATTCGATAGCTGGACAACCAGAGGAGCGGCATAATTACACCTATGTCTGTATACAGGAAACGCATCCAGCCACTTGGCCGGAGGAGAGTGGAGCCGGTTGCTAGGAGACTCAGGCGGTCCCGTGCCAAGGCCATGGTGGCTATTTTAAATAATATATCAATCCAAAACCTATAATGGAACTGTGCTGGGTGAAACAAGCACCCAATAGGATGAAAAACAGGGGCACCACATCCTGATTAACCACTTCAGGACCGAGCCCATTTTTGACACGTTGTTCACAAGTTAAAATCAGTATTTTTTGCTAGAAAACTACTTAGAAGCCCCAAACATTATACATATATATATATATATATTTAGCAAAGACTCTGGAGAATAAAATGGCGGTCATTGCAATATTTTTTTTTGTCATGTGGTATTTGCGCAGCGGTCCTTACAAACGCCATTTTTTGGGGAAAAATTACATTTCATTGCATTTAACCACTTGCCGTCGGCTCACTGTATATTTACTTTGGCAAAGTGGCTCTCCCAGGCAAAATCACGTTAATAGGCGTCATCTGCCACGGGCGATCTCTCCCCGCTGACAGAGAAGGACGGATGGCTGATGTAAACACAGCCATCCCTCCTTGTCACTGCAATGATCACAGAGACCATGTGATCCTGCTATATAGGATTGCATGTCTCTATGATCATTTCAAAAGCCCAATAGTATTAACCCCTTCCCTGCCAGTGTCATTATTACAGTAACAGTGCATATTTTTAGCACTGATTACTGTAGTAATGTCACTGGTACCCCCAAAAGTGTCAAAAATGTCAGTTAGGGGTCCGATCTGTCCGCCGTAATGTCGCAGTCCCGCAAAAAAAAAGCAGATCGCGGCCATTACTAGTAAAAAAAAACCCAATAAAAATGATATAAATCTTTCACATAGTTAGTAGACGCAATAACTTTTGCGCAAACCAATCAAAATATGCTTATTGCAATTTTTTTTTTTTTACCAAAAATATGTAGCAGAAAACAAATTGGCCTAAAATGTGAAAATATTTTGATTTTTAATTATAGCAGAATGTGAAAAATATTGTTTTTTTAGCGCAAAAAATAAAAATCGCAGAGGTGATCAAATACCACCAAAAGAAAGCTCTATTTGTGGGAGAAAAGGGTTGTCAATTTTATTTGGGTACAGCATCGCACAACCACACATTTGTCCGTTAAAGCCACGCAGTGCCGAATCGCAAAATAGCGCCTGGTCATCAAGCAGGAAAATCTTCCAGTCCAGAAGTGGTTAAAAAAAACTAAACAGTAAAGTTAGCCATTTTTTTTGTATATTGCGAAAGATGATGTCACGTTGAGTAAATAGATACCCAACATGTTACGGTTTAAAATTGTGTACACCCATGGAATGGCGACAAACTACGGTCAATAAAAATCTCCATAGGCGAAGCTTTAAAAGTTTTTAACGGTTACCAGTTTAGAGTTAGAGAGTAGCGCTTTTTTTAAAATTATTGCTCTCGCTCTGGCGATTGCAGCGATTCCTCACATGTGTGGTTTGAACAGCGATTTCATTTTCGGGCGCAACTTCCGTATACATTTTTTTTCGCATGTGAGCTCACGGGGGCGGCTAAAAAATGTTTTTTCTCTTATGTCCTCTGACAGTCGCCGCCCACTCATATAGTCATCACTTATGGGTATTGACCTTTTATCCACAGGAGCAAGCTAGGCATAAGATTTGTTAAAACACAAAACAATTTGCATAGACACACCTATAGGGGGCTGTCCCTCTGGTCCAATACCCCCCTGCTAGCAGCATTCCCAAATCAGTTTGTCTTTTGCCTAGTTAGGAGTAGGCAGGCTTCCCTTAGCTGGGGCTACAGTCTCAGCCTTTTCTTCTGTTTTATTCATTTTTATTTCTGCTAAGTGTTTTCTTTACACTGATAGCTTTTTATTTGATCCTGCGCTTAGTCAGTCAGACTTCGGAAGACTACAGCGTTTGCGGAGCTGGGAATCGGACTGGTTGTACTAGAGCCTTATGGAATCCCAGCCCGCCATTGAGCGTTTAGCAGGCTATGCGTACGCACTGGCCTCGCAAACGACCTGTCCCTGTCCTCAGGGACAAAGCCCGCAAAGTGGCCACTTCGCTTGGATGTCTCAACTGCGGTATGCCGCGTGTTGCTAGAATCCTGGTGGCTGATTCCGCCCCTCCTGCTACTTTGGAGATGGTGGACCAAATTATTCAGGCTGTTTTGTACCTGTGTGACGCGGACTTGGATGAGGCCCCGTTAGTTTCACGACTATCTGCTGTCGCAGTGATAATCCGTCTTATGGTATGGCTAAAGAGCTGGTTGACTGACCAGACTTCCAGGAAGACGGTGTCTGACATCCCTTATGCAGGGAATCGCCTTTTTGGGGACTCCTTGGTTGAGTTGGTTAAGGGGGTCACTGGAGGCAAAAGCACTCTGCTGCCTCAAGCACCCAAGGGTAAGTTTTTCCGCGGTAAGCGGGGCCCTTCCTTTAATCCTAATCAGGGGTCCTTTTGTGCCTTCAAGGCACAAGACAAGGGCAAATCCTTCAAGGGCGCTGGTGGTCAGAAGAAGCCTTGGGCGGGCAAGTCAAAAGCTGCCCACGCTGACACGGTGGCCCAGTCTGCCTCGACCTGAAGGGACGCCCTCACCCGTTTCAGGGGTGGGGGGGACGACTGTGCGGTTTTCCCGAACCTTGGATGTCCTGGATTCAGGACAGGTGGGTTCAGGAACTCATTCAGTCAGGGTACAAGATCAAATTCCGATCGCGTCCAGTGGACAGGTTCTTTCCCTCAAATCTTCATTTGACCCCAGATCGTTTACAAGATCTTCAGCGGGCGTTCCAGGAGGTGCATCCGATTCTGGACTTGAAATCTCTGAACCGCTTCGTGCGGGTTCAAAAATTCCATATGGAATCTCTTCGTTCGGTGGTAGCCTCCCTAAGCCTGGGAGATTTCCTGGCTTCAATAGACCTCAAGGATGCGTATCTACACATCCTCATGTTCGAGGGTCATCAGATGTACCTCCGGTTCGCAATCGCGGAGGAGCACTTTCAGTTTGTGGCGTTACCTTTCCGTCTCACTTCGACTCCAAGGGTGTTTACCAAAGTGTTGGCTCCAGTTCTGGTCCTGATGCGGGCGCAGGGGATTGCGATCCTGGGATATCTGGACGATCTCCTGTTCAGATCGAGTTCCAGTCCAACTCTGTTGCGCGATCTGTCAACCACGGTTCAGACGCTCCAGGAGTTCGGGTGGACCATCAACTTGCAGAAATCGATATTGTCCCCTTCTGTTCGTCTCCCTTACTTGGGGATGGTCCTGGACTCCGCTCATGCAAAAGTTTTTCTGCCAGGGGACAAACTCTGGACTCTACAGAACGAGGTCAGGTCCGTCAGGGACAACGATTCTTCGTCGCTCAGGACCTGCATGTGGTCCCTGGGTTTGATGGTGCCAGCCTTCGAGGCGATACCATTTGCACGGTTCCACACATGATCTCTCCAAGCCGAGATCCTGGCCAGGTGGGACAGGCATCCTCATTCTTTGGAAAGGAGGATATCTTTAAGTCACCATGTCAGAGGGGATCCTCTGTGGTGGCTCCAGTCTCCGGCTCTGACGGAGGGGAAATCCTTCCGGCCGTTGTTGTGGACAGTGATCACCACGGACGCCAGCCTGTCGGGCTGGGGTGGCGTTCTGGGCACTCTGTCTTCCCAGGGTACTTGGTCGGAGGATTAGTCCTCCCTGCCGATAAATATCCAGGAAGTGACCAAAATTCTGTCTTGGGCCGAGACGCAGGTCCCGGCAATTTCGGCAGTTCACATTCCAGGTGTGGAGAACTGGCAGGCCGATTATCTGAGCCGCCAGACCCTGGACCAGGGGGAATGGTCCTTACACCCGGAGGTGTTTCAGATGCTGTGTGTGCGTTGGGGGTCCCCGGATGTGGACCTGTTCGCGTCTCGTCTTAACAACAAGGTGGGAAGGTTCGTGGCAAGAACGCGCAATCCTCTGGCAGACGCCTCGGATGCGCTGGTGGTGCCTTGGCATCGGTATCGACTGATTTATGCCTTCCCCCCGATTCAGTTGTTGTCCAGGTTCCTTTCGACGGTTGGTCTCGGAACCGAAGTTGGTGATTATGGTGGCCCGAGACTGGCCTCGCCGGTCTTGGTACGTGGACATCATGCAACTGGTCGTCAAGCCTCCCTGGCGGTTCCGTTACGAGACGATCTGCTGTCTCGAGGGCCGATCTTCCATCCTGCTTTACAGTTGCTGGCTTTAACGGTGTGGCTGTTAAAAGCCAGGTCCTGAGAGATCGGGGTCTCTCGTTGGCGGTCATTCCTACCCTACTCAAGGCTAGGAAGGCCTCGTCCGGTAAGATATATTACCGTACTTGGAAGGCTTATTTTGCCTGGTGTGAATTGCAGGGTTTCCATCCTCGCTCCTTTTCGGTGGTGAGGGTGTTAGCCTTCCTGCAATCTGGTGTGGATCAGCGTCTTGCGCTGACCACTATTAAGGGTCAGTTGTCTGCGCTGGCAATCCTTTTCCAGCGCCCTTTGGCGTCAAACTCTTTGATACGCACCTTCATTCAAGGGGTGCAACATCTGGCTCCCCCTAGGAGAGCGCCTTTACCTCCTTGGGACCTGAATTTGGTCCTGTCCATTTTGCAACGTCCCCCATTTGAGAACAGCAGGGAGATTCCTCTGCCTGTGTTGTCACGGAAGGTTGCCTTTCTGGTGGCGATCACATCTGCTCGCAGATTGTCGGAGTTGGCGGCCCTGTCCTGCCGCTCCCCTTACCTGGTTGTTCATAGGGATAAGGTTGTCTTGCGACCTCACCAATCTTTCCTTCCTAAGGTGGTATCTGATTTTCGTCTTAACGAGGACATTGTCTTGCCTTCGCTGTGTGCGAATCCTAAACATCCTAAGGAGTTTGCCTTGCATTCCATGGATGTGGTCCGGGCGATCAGGGTGTACCTGTCGTCTACTGAATCCTTCGGAAAGACGGATTCTCTTTTTTGTCCTTCCCGAGGGCCCTCAGAAGGGTATGGCTGCGTCTGTGGCAACCATTTCGAACTGGATCAGACAGATGATAGTTCTGGCCTATTCAATCAGGGAATGGGTGCCCAGGTGTGCAAGGCATCGACTTGGTAGTCCGTGCACACATTTTTTCCAAATTTTACAAACTTGATGTTTTGGCATTGGCAGATGCCTCCTTTGGCCGCAAAGTTCTGTGTGCTACAGTGCCTTGAGGGGGACTTGGCGTTAGCCTGTCCCCGCCTGTTGGGGTTTGTTTCCCTTTTGTTGAATTGCTTTCTTGGGTTTGTTCGCTCCTGTTGAGCTTTTCTGTTACCCAGCGTTTTACCTTTCTGGTTCAGTTAAGGTTCCTTTCTCTGACCTGGGTGCTGCGTTGCCTTTGTGACGGTTGCGCTTCCCACCCCTCATGTCTACACTGCTTTGGAACATCCCATAAGTGATGACTGTATGAGTGGGTGGCGACTGTCAGAGGACGTAAGAGAAAACTGAATTTTTGTGAGAACTTACCGTCCTCTGTCAGTCACCGCCCCCGCCCCTCTTTTTTGGGGTTACATAGTTACATAGTTACATAGTTAGTGAGGTTGAAAAAAGACATAAGTCCATCCAGTTCAACCTATGATGCGTGTGTGTGTTTGCTTTTAACCGTACATTGTATACCCCTGTATGTTGTGGTCTTTAAGGTGTCCATCCAATAGTTTTTTGAAACTATCAATGCTCCCCGCTGATACGACTGCTTGTGGAAGAGAATTCCACATCCTTACCGCTCTTACAGTGAAGAACCCCTTACGCACTTTAAGGTTAAACCGCCTTTCCTCAAGTTTTAGTGAGTGGCCACATGTCTTATTGTATCTCCTTTCTCTGAATAAGTTGTTCCTTATGCTAGGGTCGCCAGTACAGTATTTGTACATTGATATCATATCCCCCCTCAATCGTCTCTTCTCCAGAGAGAATAGGTTCAGTGCTTGTAGTCTTTCCTCATAGCTGATGTCCTCCATTCCCCTAATTATTTTTGTTGCCCTTCTCTGGACTTTCTCCAGTTCCAGCACATCCTTCCTGAGCACCGGTGCCCAGAACTGGACAGCATACTCCAGATGTGGCCGGACCAGAGTCTTGTAGAGTGGAAGAATAATCTCTTTATTTCTGGAGTGAATCCCCTTTTTTATACAACCCAGTATTCTGTTGGCTTTGCTTGCGGCGGCTTGGCATTGCATGCCACTGCCAAGCCTGTTGTCTACCAGTACCCCCAAGTCCTTTTCCATCCTAGACTCACCCAGAGGTTCCCCCCCTAGTGAGTAGCTTGCTTTCTGGTTTCTGGCCCCCAAGTGCATTACTTTACATTTTTCTACATTAAATCTCATCTGCCATGTGGTTGCCCACCCCGTTATTTTGTTCAGGTCTGCTTGCAAGATTTCCACATCCTGCATAGAAGATATTGGCATGCCTAATTTAGTATCATCTGCAAATACTGAGATTGTACTCGATATACCCTCCTCTAGATCATTTATGAATAAATTAAACAGGATTGGTCCCAGGACAGGGGTTTTTGGACTATTTACTGCTTGCTACCAAACTGATTTGGGAATGCTGCTAGCAGGGGGGTATTGGACCAGAGGGACAGCCCCCTATAGGTGTGTCTATGCAAATTGTTTTGTGTTTTAACAAATCTTATGCCTAGCTTGCTCCTGTGGATAAGAGGCCAATACCCATAAGTGATGACTGTGTTAGTGGGCGGCGACTGTCAGAGGACTCAGAGAAAGGAATTTTACGGGAAGTTCTTACAAAAATTCCGTTTTTTTTTTCCTCTTTATTTTATTTATTTTTTTAATTTTAGCACAGGTTTTAAAAAAAAATAAAAATAAAACAATCTGATCACTTTTATTGCTGTCACAAGCAATGTAAACATCCCTTGTGACAGCAATATGCAGTGACAGGTACTCTTTATGGAGGGATCGGGTGTCTAAAAGACCCTAGACCCCTCCACTACACTTCCATGTATTCAAAATGCCAAAAACTGCATTTTTGAATACACTCACTTTTTAAATTCGGCGCCTTTAGCAGCCGAGTAACCCCGACGTGACCTCATGGACGCTGCCTCCGGGTTACGACATCAGAGACCCGATTGAAGCCGTGTCCGGCTTTGATCGGTACTCCATCTAGCCGGCGGACGCGCCGGCTGGTTGCTCGGGTCTCCCGGTGGGACAAGAGACCCGGGCAGAGCCGCGGGAGGGGAAACAATCGAGCGGCTCCCGAGCCGCATTGGTCATTACTGCCGGAAAGCCGACCGCCGGCTCTAAAAAACGGTACCGGGCTGATGCCTCTAGCTGCCGGCATCACCCCGGTACAACCACTTAAAAGCAGCTGACATAGACCTACGTCGATTTGCGTTGTGGTTATTGAAGCTCAATTGATGTAGAATAACTATGGGCTTTTTTAGGCATCCCAGGGATCACAATAACATACAGATTTTATTGAATAGCAATTATAAAACCAAGACAATCACCAGTATTTTCACTTCACATAACTTATGGAGGGAAGAACTCCCCCTGTACAAGATCAGTTCTTGCAATAGGGATGCTTCTGCTTGTGCTCTACATGTTTTGCAGTTTCCTACTTCTTCAGGAGGATCAAAAACATGAGTAATTGTAAGATTCATATCCATACTGTGATAGGAAGTCAGGTAAATCTGTGGGTGTTGTCACAGATGGGAGATACATTTCTGCCTTGTTTAGACAATTCACCAATTACTATCAGGTGTCGGCTGCGGAGGTAGCCAGAAAGGTTTAAGGTCGTTGGAAAGCTTCAGCTATTCAGAATGAGGCAATTAAGGCCTCTATAAGTTATCCAGAGGATGACTACTGATTGCTGCATCCTGAGGCTTTTTGCATTAAGGAGAGCAGTGAGTTGAGAAAGATTTCTGAAGGTGAGGTGGTGTTGACTTTTTCTGTGTGAAAAGAAAACAAATAGACTATTGGTTTTCTGCTGTATGACCAGCAGTGTCTGCCCAGCAGTAGGTTGTGACAGACTCCATAGGTAAGTTCCTGTGTTGTGAAGGTAGACGCCCCAAGTGGCCAGGGTTAATTTTATGTTTGTTTGGTTTATGCTGTTTGGATGCTTGCACTTGTTTCCAGCAAATTGGAAGAATAAACCATAGACCGTTGTTTTCAACCACTCCTCGGCTGTCTCTCTGTGTAGCGAACCCACCCAGGGGGTCACCCACACCTGCTACCAAGCCAAACCCTTACACATGGTGGAGTGCTGCGGGCAGTTAAAGTAAACCCAAAATGGAGGAGATACTGAAACAACTGGCTATAGCAAATGCAAATCAACAGCAGACAAATGCGGGTTTTCAGCGGAGCCTTTCAGCTCAACAGCAGGCTCACCAAGAGAGCATTGCAGGCTTGGAACAGAGACACCAGCAGCAAATGGAGGCCATCGTGAAACAGCTTCAGAGACAGCAGACCGAGGCTGGGAGTCAGGCCAGTAACATACCGACTTTTCGGGTAAGCCATTTATTGCCAAAGATGACTGCAGATGATGACCCTGAGATGTTTCTGACCACGTTTGAAAGAACAGCGGAGAAAGAGAGTTAGCCTAAAGAACAGTGGGCTGGACTAATGGCCCCCCTATTATCTGGAGAAGCCCAAAAGGCATATTTTGATTTGGAGCTTGCAGATGCAAAAAACTATGCTCGATTAAAAGAGGAAATATTGGCACGTTTTGGGGTAACCTTGGATGTCCGTGCTCAGCGGGTCCACAATTGGAGTTATCAGCTGAGGAAGCCACCTCAGTCGCAGATGTATGACCTCATCCATTTGGCTAGGAAATGGCTGCAGCCAGAAATTCTGTCCGGACCAAAAATTTTGGTGTCATGGACAAATTTCTTAGGTCTCTTCCTAACACCCTGCAGAAATGGGTGAGCCATGGTGGTCCGGAAACCGCAGACAAACTAGTAGACCTGGTCGAAAGGTACCTAACAACAGAGAATTTGACCTCTTTCCCCAGAGACGCACAGACTTTTCACCCCAAGACCAGACCCTCCCCACCTATAGGTAAGACTGCATCAAGGGATGGGGGTGGAGAGAGGGACCAAAGAGCAACTAGAGGTATTATCGGGACTACTGCTAATGTTTGGCGAGAGCGGCCTGGAAGACCCATTCCACAGGAGAAGACCAGAAGGTTGATTTGTTACCGTTGCCGGGAAGAGGGACATGTAGCAGCGGTTTGCCCAGCGGGTGATGAACCCATGCAGTGTGACTTTCTGACAGAGAGACGACAGTCCCTTTTTGCAACCACATGCACTGCAGTAAAGGGGAATGAGAAACCTTTATATCGAATGTGCTTAGATGGTAAAGATGTTGTGGTATTGTTGGATTCAGGTAGCCTGGTCACCTTAGTGAAAAGTGATCTAGTGGTGGCAAAAACCTTACATCCTAGGAAAATGGCTGTAGTTTGTGTACATGGGGACACTCGAGAATATCCGGTGACTACGGTTTCCTTTGAAACCTCCCTCGATAACTTGTGTCACCAAGTGGGTTTAGTTCCCAAACTGCCACATGAGCCTGAAACATCTACTCCAGAATCCCCTAACTGTGAGGATTCTCCTGAGTTTCCGTTCTCAGTCTTAGCAGGGGAAACACCAGTCCCTAGGGAGGAGCCTGCTACCTCAGAAGAGGAACAGCGGCCGATAAGGTTTGATGACCTCGAGGTGCACCGAGAAAATTTTTATCACTGAGCAATTGAGGGACCCCACATTGCTAAGAGCCTGGGAGAATGTAGTGAAGATAGATGGGGAGTTAGTTAACCCTAACGAGAGGATTGCCCTCCCTTACTTCATTATTGAAAGGGACCTGTTATATCGAGTGTCACAGAGGATAGAGGAAACCCTTGAGCAACTGGTAGTGCCTAAACCGTACCGCAAGATGATTTTGGAACTGGCTCATGGGCACATTCTTGGGGGACATTTGGGAGCAGAAAAAACCCGGGAGAGAATCACTGAGAGGTTTTATTGGCCTGGGATCACTAAGGAAGTGGAATTGTACTGCTCTTCCTGTCCAGTGTGTCAGATTACTGCACCCACGCCACATTTCCGCAGTCCGTACCCCTGTCCATTGTCGAGGTCCCTTTTGAGAGGCTCGCCATGGACTTGGTTGGCCCCTTACTGAAGTCCACTAGAGGGCACCAGCACATCTTGGTAATAATGGACTATGCCACCCGTTACCCAGAAGCGATTCCTCTCTGAAATACCTCTGCTAAAACCATTGCCAAAGAGTTATTTCAGGTTTTCAGCTGTGTGGGTCTTCCTAAGGAAGTCCTAACTGACCAGGGCACCCCGTTTATGTCTAGGGTGACCAGGGAACTTTGTAAACTCCTGAAAGTGACCCAATTACGTACATCAATATATCACCCTCAAACAGACGGGTTAGTGGAGAGGTTTAATAAAACTTTAAAACAAATGTTGAGGAAGGTGGTGGATAAAGACGGAAAGAATTGAGATTATCTGCTCCGTTATCTGATGTTTGCCATAAGAGAGGTTCCACAATCATCCACAGGGTTCTCTCCGTTTGAGCTACTGTATGGGAGGCACCCCCCGGGGCCTACTGGACATTGCCAGGGAAACATGGGAGAGTGAGAGTTCCCCTCATCGAATTGTGATTGAACATGTGGCACAAATGCAAGATAGAATTGCCCAAGTGATGCCAATTGTGAAGGTACATTTAGCCCAAGCCCAGTTGGCTCAACAAAGGATTTACAATCGTGGGGCCCAGGTCCGTTCTTTTACACCTGGTGATAGGGTGTTGGTGTTGGTCCCCACAGTCGAAAGTAAATTCTTAGCCAAATGGCAGGGTCCCTATGAAGTGTTGGAGAGAATGGGGGTGGTGAATTATAAAATTAGCCAACCGGGAAGACGAAAACCTGAGTAGCTCTATCACGTGAACTTTTACCTGGCTGTCCCTGAAGTTGGGATAGCGGAGACTCTGTCCTAAACTCAGCAACAGGAGGTTAAAGAATTTGTGCTCCGTAATAGGGAGAAGTTTTCAGACCTGCCAGGTTGGGTCTCCGGAGTTAAACATGACATTATCACCACACCAGGGGATAAGGTCAAGTTAAAGCCTTATAGAATTCCAGAAGCCCGGCGAGAGGCATTTAGCCAGGAAGTAAAAAAAATGCTTGAGTTGGGGGTGATAGAAGAGTCAAATAGTGATTGGTCCAGTCCCATTGTCTTAGTGCCCAAACCAGATGGAAGTTGGTGGTTTTGTAATGACTTTCGCCGCCTGAGTAAAATCACCAAGTTTGACACCTATCCTATGCCCTGCATAGATGAACTGATTGATCGCCTAGGCACTGCCCGGTGCATGACGACGTTAGACCTGACCAAGGGTTATTGGCAAATTCCTCTCTCGGGGTCGGCCAGGGAAAAAACAGCATTTGTAACTCCAGACGGATCTTTCCAATATCAGAGGATGCCTTTTGGGTTACAGAATGCTCCCGCCACATTTCAACGCACCATGGATAAGACCCTTCGGCCTCATCAAGCCTATGCTTCTGCATACCTCGATGACGTGGTCATCCCCAGTGAGGATTGGGACTCACACTTACCAAAAGTTCAGGCTGTGTTGGATTCCATCTGGAAAGCCGGGTTTACAGCCAATCCAAAAAAATGTACCCTTGGGGCTAGAAGAGGCGAAGTATCTGGGGTATACCATTGGAAGAGGCCTAATCAAGCCCCAAATAAACAAAGTTGAGGCTATTCAGGATTGGCCACGTCCCACCAACAAGAAACAGGTTTGTGCATTTTTGGGGATCGCAGTTTATTATCGCCGTTTTATTCCCCATTTTGCCTCACAGGCTGCTTCCCTGACCAATTTGACCAAAGGGAAGGAGTCTGTCATGATCAAATGGACTCCCGAAGCAGAAACAGCTTTTCAGGCTTTAAGACAGGCCTTATGTAGTCAGCCAGTTTTAAATTCGCCTGATTTTTCACTGGACTTTGTGGTTCAGACAGATGTGTGAAATGTGGGTTTAGGAGCTGTACTGTCCCAGATTATCAAGGGGGAAGAACACCCTGTTATGTACCTCAGCCGAAATGAGGAGAATTATGCCACCATTGAGAAAGAGTGTTTGGCAGTGAAATGGGCTTTGGATTCTCTCCGGTACTACCTCCTGGGTAGACAGTTTGAACTGGTGACGGATCATGCCCCATTGAAGTGGATGGCACAGAACAAGGAGACCAATAGGAGAATAAATAGGTGATTCCTGGCCCTTCAGGAATTTAGTTTTGTGGTAACGCATCGCCCCGGTGTTAAAATGGGGAATGCAGATGGTTTGTCCCAAGTGCATGCGTGCCTGGCAACCTGTGTCCCAACCCTAGGGTTGAAACAAGAGGGGGGGGGGGGGTATGTGACAGGAAGTCAGGTAAATCTGTGGGTGTTGTCACAGACGGGAGATACATTTCTGCCTTGTTTAGACAATTCACAAATTACTATCAAGTGTTGGCTGCGGAGGTAGCCAGAAAGGTTTAAGGACATTGGAAAGCTTCAGCTATTCAGAATGAGGCAATTAAAGCCTCTATAAGTTATCCAGAGGATGACTACTGATTGCTGCATCCTGAGGATTTTTGCGTTAAGGAGAGCAGTGAGCTGAGAAAGACTTCTGAAGGTGAGGTGGTGTTGACTTTTTCTGTGTGAAAAGAAAACAAATAGACTATTGGTTTTCTGCTGTATGACCAGCAGTGTCTGCCCAGCAGTAGGTTGTGACATACTCCATAGGTAAGTTCCTGTGTTGTGAAGGTAGACGCCCCAAGTGGCCAGGGTTTATTTTATGCTTGTTTGGTTTATGCTGTTTGGATGCTTGCACTTGTTTCCAGCAAATTGGAAGAATAAACCATAGACCGTTGTTTTCAACCACTCCTCGGCTGTCTCTCTGTGTAGCGAACCCACCCAGGGGGTCACCCACACCTGCTACCAAGCCAAACCCTTACACATGGTGGAGTGCTGCGGGCAGTTAAAGTAAACCCAAAATGGAGGAGATACTGAAACAACTGGCTATAGCAAATGCAAATCAACAGCAGACAAATGCGGGTTTTCAGCGGAGCCTTTCAGCTCAACAGCAGGCTCACCAAGAGAGCATTGCAGGCTTGGAACAGAGACACCAGCAGCAAATGGAGGCCATCGTGAAACAGCTTCAGAGACAGCAGACCGAGGCTGGGAGTCAGGCCAGTAACATACCGACTTTTCGGGTAAGCCATTTATTGCCAAAGATGACTGCAGATGATGACCCTGAGATGTTTCTGACCACGTTTGAAAGAACAGCGGAGAAAGAGAGTTAGCCTAAAGAACAGTGGGCTGGACTAATGGCCCCCCTATTATCTGGAGAAGCCCAAAAGGCATATTTTGATTTGGAGCTTGCAGATGCAAAAAACTATGCTCGATTAAAAGAGGAAATATTGGCACGTTTTGGGGTAACCTTGGATGTCCGTGCTCAGCGGGTCCACAATTGGAGTTATCAGCTGAGGAAGCCACCTCAGTCGCAGATGTATGACCTCATCCATTTGGCTAGGAAATGGCTGCAGCCAGAAATTCTGTCCGGACCAAAAATTTTGGAGTCATGGACAAATTTCTTAGGTCTCTTCCTAACACCCTGCAGAAATGGGTGAGCCATGGTGGTCCGGAAACCGCAGACAAACTAGTAGACCTGGTCGAAAGGTACCTAACAACAGAGAATTTGACCTCTTTCCCCAGAGACGCACAGACTTTTCACCCCAAGACCAGACCCTCCCCACCTATAGGTAAGACTGCATCAAGGGATGGGGGTGGAGAGAGGGACCAAAGAGCAACTAGAGGTATTATCGGGACTACTGCTAATGTTTGGCGAGAGCGGCCTGGAAGACCCATTCCACAGGAGAAGACCAGAAGGTTGATTTGTTACCGTTGCCGGGAAGAGGGACATGTAGCAGCGGTTTGCCCAGCGGGTGATGAACCCATGCAGTGTGACTTTCTGACAGAGAGACGACAGTCCCTTTTTGCAACCACATGCACTGCAGTAAAGGGGAATGAGAAACCTTTATATCGAATGTGCTTAGATGGTAAAGATGTTGTGGTATTGTTGGATTCAGGTAGCCTGGTCACCTTAGTGAAAAGTGATCTAGTGGTGGCAAAAACCTTACATCCTAGGAAAATGGCTGTAGTTTGTGTACATGGGGACACTCGAGAATATCCGGTGACTACGGTTTCCTTTGAAACCTCCCTCGATAACTTGTGTCACCAAGTGGGTTTAGTTCCCAAACTGCCACATGACGCCATTATGGGACGGGATTTCCCAAAGTTCTGGGAACTCTGGGATTGCCCAGATTCCCCAGAAGGTAGTTCTTCTGAGCCTGAAACATCTACTCCAGAATCCCCTAACTGTGAGGATTCTCCTGAGTTTCCGTTCTCAGTCTTAGCAGGGGAAACACCAGTCCCTAGGGAGGAGCCTGCTACCTCAGAAGAGGAACAGCGGCCGATAAGGTTTGATGACCTCGAGGTGCACCGAGAAAATTTTTATCACTGAGCAATTGAGGGACCCCACATTGCTAAGAGCCTGGGAGAATGTAGTGAAGATAGATGGGGAGTTAGTTAACCCTAACGAGAGGATTGCCCTCCCTTACTTCATTATTGAAAGGGACCTGTTATATCGAGTGTCACAGAGGATAGAGGAAACCCTTGAGCAACTGGTAGTGCCTAAACCGTACCGCAAGATGATTTTGGAACTGGCTCATGGGCACATTCTTGGGGGACATTTGGGAGCAGAAAAAACCCGGGAGAAAATCACTGAGAGGTTTTATTGGCCTGGGATCACTAAGGAAGTGGAATTGTACTGCTCTTCCTGTCCAGTGTGTCAGATTACTGCACCCACGCCACATTTCCGCAGTCCGTACCCCTGTCCATTGTCGAGGTCCCTTTTGAGAGGCTCGCCATGGACTTGGTTGGCCCCTTACTGAAGTCCACTAGAGGGCACCAGCACATCTTGGTAATAATGGACTATGCCACCCGTTACCCAGAAGCGATTCCTCTCTGAAATACCTCTGCTAAAACCATTGCCAAAGAGTTATTTCAGGTTTTCAGCTGTGTGGGTCTTCCTAAGGAAGTCCTAACTGACCAGGGCACCCCGTTTATGTCTAGGGTGACCAGGGAACTTTGTAAACTCCTGAAAGTGACCCAATTACGTACATCAATATATCACCCTCAAACAGACGGGTTAGTGGAGAGGTTTAATAAAACTTTAAAACAAATGTTGAGGAAGGTGGTGGATAAAGACGGAAAGAATTGAGATTATCTGCTCCGTTATCTGATGTTTGCCATAAGAGAGGTTCCACAATCATCCACAGGGTTCTCTCCGTTTGAGCTACTGTATGGGAGGCACCCCCCGGGGCCTACTGGACATTGCCAGGGAAACATGGGAGAGTGAGAGTTCCCCTCATCGAATTGTGATTGAACATGTGGCACAAATGCAAGATAGAATTGCCCAAGTGATGCCAATTGTGAAGGTACATTTAGCCCAAGCCCAGTTGGCTCAACAAAGGATTTACAATCGTGGGGCCCAGGTCCGTTCTTTTACACCTGGTGATAGGGTGTTGGTGTTGGTCCCCACAGTCGAAAGTAAATTCTTAGCCAAATGGCAGGGTCCCTATGAAGTGTTGGAGAGAATGGGGGTGGTGAATTATAAAATTAGCCAACCGGGAAGACGAAAACCTGAGTAGCTCTATCACGTGAACTTTTACCTGGCTGTCCCTGAAGTTGGGATAGCGGAGACTCTGTCCTAAACTCAGCAACAGGAGGTTAAAGAATTTGTGCTCCGTAATAGGGAGAAGTTTTCAGACCTGCCAGGTTGGGTCTCCGGAGTTAAACATGACATTATCACCACACCAGGGGATAAGGTCAAGTTAAAGCCTTATAGAATTCCAGAAGCCCGGCGAGAGGCATTTAGCCAGGAAGTAAAAAAAATGCTTGAGTTGGGGGTGATAGAAGAGTCAAATAGTGATTGGTCCAGTCCCATTGTCTTAGTGCCCAAACCAGATGGAAGTTGGTGGTTTTGTAATGACTTTCGCCGCCTGAGTAAAATCACCAAGTTTGACACCTATCCTATGCCCTGCATAGATGAACTGATTGATCGCCTAGGCACTGCCCGGTGCATGACGACGTTAGACCTGACCAAGGGTTATTGGCAAATTCCTCTCTCGGGGTCGGCCAGGGAAAAAACAGCATTTGTAACTCCAGACGGATCTTTCCAATATCAGAGGATGCCTTTTGGGTTACAGAATGCTCCCGCCACATTTCAACGCACCATGGATAAGACCCTTCGGCCTCATCAAGCCTATGCTTCTGCATACCTCGATGACGTGGTCATCCCCAGTGAGGATTGGGACTCACACTTACCAAAAGTTCAGGCTGTGTTGGATTCCATCTGGAAAGCCGGGTTTACAGCCAATCCAAAAAAATGTACCCTTGGGGCTAGAAGAGGCGAAGTATCTGGGGTATACCATTGGAAGAGGCCTAATCAAGCCCCAAATAAACAAAGTTGAGGCTATTCAGGATTGGCCACGTCCCACCAACAAGAAACAGGTTTGTGCATTTTTGGGGATCGCAGTTTATTATCGCCGTTTTATTCCCCATTTTGCCTCACAGGCTGCTTCCCTGACCAATTTGACCAAAGGGAAGGAGTCTGTCATGATCAAATGGACTCCCGAAGCAGAAACAGCTTTTCAGGCTTTAAGACAGGCCTTATGTAGTCAGCCAGTTTTAAATTCGCCTGATTTTTCACTGGACTTTGTGGTTCAGACAGATGTGTGAAATGTGGGTTTAGGAGCTGTACTGTCCCAGATTATCAAGGGGGAAGAACACCCTGTTATGTACCTCAGCCGAAATGAGGAGAATTATGCCACCATTGAGAAAGAGTGTTTGGCAGTGAAATGGGCTTTGGATTCTCTCCGGTACTACCTCCTGGGTAGACAGTTTGAACTGGTGACGGATCATGCCCCATTGAAGTGGATGGCACAGAACAAGGAGACCAATAGGAGAATAAATAGGTGATTCCTGGCCCTTCAGGAATTTAGTTTTGTGGTAACGCATCGCCCCGGTGTTAAAATGGGGAATGCAGATGGTTTGTCCCAAGTGCATGCGTGCCTGGCAACCTGTGTCCCAACCCTAGGGTTGAAACAAGAGGGGGGGGGGGGGGATGTGACAGGAAGTCAGGTAAATCTGTGGGTGTTGTCACAGACGGGAGATACATTTCTGCCTTGTTTAGACAATTCACAAATTACTATCAAGTGTTGGCTGCGGAGGTAGCCAGAAAGGTTTAAGGACATTGGAAAGCTTCAGCTATTCAGAATGAGGCAATTAAAGCCTCTATAAGTTATCCAGAGGATGACTACTGATTGCTGCATCCTGAGGATTTTTGCGTTAAGGAGAGCAGTGAGCTGAGAAAGACTTCTGAAGGTGAGGTGGTGTTGACTTTTTCTGTGTGAAAAGAAAACAAATAGACTATTGGTTTTCTGCTGTATGACCAGCAGTGTCTGCCCAGCAGTAGGTTGTGACATACTCCATAGGTAGGTTCCTATGTTGTGAAGGTAGATGCCCCAAGTGGCCAGGGTTTATTTTATGCTTGTTTGGTTTATGCTGTTTGAATGCTTGCACTTGTTTCCAGCAAATTGGAAGAATAAACCATAGACCGTTGTTTTCAACCACTCCTCGGCTGTCTCTCTGTGTAGCGAACCCACCCAGGGGGTCACCCACACCCGCTACCGAGCCATACCCTTACAATACCTACATGTGACAGACCTTGATGTATGACAATATGTATATTCCCCTAACACAGGGGTAACCCCTTCCTTGCTGTACACATCCACGCTCACTCAGGGATGATTTTACATCTGGGACATTGTTCGTGTGATTGAGAGATTACATATAAGCATATCATTTATAGTATGTTGAAGCTACTATCACATGTATGTTATGAATCCCACAATCTCTCATGTTTTCCATGTTTTCCATCCTCCCATTCTCCTGAAGAAGCTGGAAACGGTGAAACATGTAGAGCACAAGCAGAAAGGAGTCCTTTGTTGGTTATCATCTTGGCTTCTTATTGCAAGGACTGATTTTGTACAGTATACAGGGGGAGTTCTTCCTTCCATAAGTTACGTGAATTGAAAATGCTGGTGATTCTGTTTTGTTTTCATGATCAGTATTCTATAAAATCTGTATGTTTTAAATCCTTGGGATGCCTATAAAGTGCATATATTATACTAAATATGTGAAAAAAAATATTTGTGCACTGAAGGGGAGGAGATCCCTCAGAAGAGCTAGACAAATCTCCTCTGTACAAGCAAGGAAGAAGTTGATCCTCTTCAAAAGGACCTTTTCAGATCAATACTTGAGTTGCTTTTTGATTTGGAAAGCTGGGGGTGTGGATTTGCTGTGGGGGTGAAGGTGAGGGAGGGTGGGTTTTCTGTGTGTGTGATTTTGGGCTTTAAGCTCCAAAATCATACTATGTCTGATGGCGCATTCTTGCGCTATAAAAGAAAAAGGAGAACAGTGGAGGAATGAAAGCAGCACATCCTTATTATTGTGTGCAGAACTGGCCAGCTGAACGTTTTGCTGAGCGTCTCGGGTTTTAAGCTTTGAACTATTGGTCCCGTCTTATGTGCATGTTCAAACATGAATACTGAAAGTGAGGAATATTTTGCACTGACCCCTTCATCGGAGCTTGGAGGGAAAGGTTAGGAGTTCCCTCAGAAGAGCTAGATGAATCTCCTTTGCCCAAGCAACGAAGAAGTTGATCCTCTTCAAAAGGTAGGACCTTTTCAGATCCGTACTTGAGATGCTTTTTGATTTGGAAAGGTGGGAGTGTGGATTTGCTGTGTCAATGTGTGTGGATTTGGGGGAGGTGAGGGAGAGTGGGTTTGCTGTGTGTGTGTGTGATTTTGGGCTTTAAGCTCCGAAATATTACCCTGTCTGATGGCGCATTCTTGCTCTATAAAAGAAAAAGGAGGGCAGCGAAGTGTTCTGTGCCCTCATTCTGAGAAGGACTCTAAGCAGCACATCCTTATTATGGTGTGCAGCACTGGCCAGCTGAACATAATGACTAAGCGTCCAATGTCTTGGGCTTTAAGCTGTAAAATATTGGTCCCATCTGAACTGCATGCTCAAGCGACACGAGACACGGAGACGCGCGACACAAGACACGGAGACGCGCAATACAAGACACAGAGACGCGCGACACAAGATATGCGACACAGACACGCGACACAGAAATTGAGACGCGCGTCACAAGACACAGAGACGCGCGTCACAAGACACAGAGACGCGTGACACAGAAACAAATAGAGATTCGTGGCACAAAACACAGAAATAGAGAGGCGCGACACAACGCGTAGAGACGCACGATACAGAAACAGGTGCGACAGACACAGAAACGCACAGAAACAGACGCGCGATATAGAAAGAGAGACGCGCCACCCAAGACACAGAGACGTGCGACACACGACAGAGAAACAGATGCGCGACACAGGACAAAGAGGCGCGTGACACAGGACAAAGAGGTGCGTGACACAGGGCACAGAGGCGCGCGACACAGGGCACAGAGGCGCGCGACACAGGGCACAGAGGGGCGCGACACAGGGCACAGAGGGGCGCGACACAGGGCACAGAGGGGCGCGACACAGGGCACAGAGGCGCGCGACACAGGGCACAGAGGCGCGCGACACAAGACACAGAGACGCGCGACAGATATACAGAAATGCAGAGAAATATAGATGCACTATACAGAAACAGAGGCGCGCGACAAAGAAATAGAGAGGCGTGACACAGAGATGCGCAACACAGGACACAGAGACGCGCGACACAAGACACAGACACGCTGGAAGACGTGTTTGACGTTGGATTTGCAGCGCTGGATGACGTGTTTGACGTTGGATTTGCATTGCTGGACGAGGTCTTTGACGTTGGATTTGCATCGATGGACGACGTGATTGACGTTGGATTTCCAGTGCTGGACAACGTGATTGACATTGGATTTGCAGCGCTGGATGATGTGTTTGACGTTGGATTTGCATTGCTGGACGAGGTCTTTGACGTTCAAATTAAGGCGCTGGACGATGTGATTGACGTTGGATTTGCAGTGCTGGACAACGTGATTGACTTTGGATTTGCAGCGCTGGACGACGTGATTGACGTTGGATTTGCATCGATGGACAACGAAAAAACGAAGAAGTTGATCCTCTTCAAAAGGTAGGACCTTTTCAGATCCGTACTTGAGATGCTTTTTGATTTGGAAAGTTGGGAGTGTGGATTTGCTGTGTCAATGTGTGTGGATTTGGGGGAGGTGAGGGAGAGTGGGTTTGCTGTGTGTGTGTGTGATTTTGGGCTTTAAGCTCCAAAATATTACCCTGTCTGATGGCGCATTCTTGCTCTATAAAAGAAAAAGGAGGGCAGCGAAGTGTTCTGTGCCCTCATTCTGAGAAGGACTCTAAGCAGCACATCCTTATTATGGTGTGCAGCACTGGCCAGCTGAACATATTGACTAAGCGTCCAATGTCTTGGGCTTTAAGCTGTAAAATATTGGTCCCATCTGAACTGCATGCTCAAGTGACACGAGACACGGAAACGCGCGACACAAGACACGGAGACGCGCGATACAAGACACAGAGACGCACGACACAAGACATGCGACACAGACACGCGACACAGAAATAGAGACGCGCATCACAAGACACAGAGATGCGCGACACAAGACACAGAGATGCTTGACACAGAAACAGAAATAGAGATTCGTGGCACAAAACACAGAAATAGAGACGCGCGACACAACACGTAGAGACGCACGATACAGAAACAGGTGCGACAGACACAGAAACGCACAGAAACAGACGCGCGATATAGAAAGAGAGACGCGCCACCCAAGACACAGAGACGTGCGACACACGACAGAGAAACAGACGCGCGACACAGGAGAAAGAGGCGCGCGACACAGGATAAAGAGGTGCGCGACACAGGGCACAGAGGCGCGCGACACAGGGCACAGAGGCGCGCGACACAGGGCACAGAGGCGCATGACACAGGGCACAGAGGCGCGTGACACAAGACACAGAGACGCGCGACAGATATACAGAAATGCAGAGAAATATAGATGCACTATACAGAAACAAAGACGCGCAACACAAGACACAGAGGCGCACAACAAAGAAATATAGAGGCGTGACACAGAGACGCGCAACACAGGACACAGAGACGCTCGACACAAGACACAGAGACGCTGGAAGACGTGTTTGACGTTGGATTTGCAGCGCTGGATGACGTGTTTGACGTTGGATTTGCATTGCTGGACAAGGTCTTCGACATTGGATTTGCATCGATGGACGACGTGATTGACGTTGGATTTGCAGCACTGGACGACGTGATTGACGCTGGATTTGCAGCGCTGGACGACGTGATTGACGTTGGATTTGCAGCGCTGGACGACGTGATTGGCGTTGGATTTGCATCGTTGGATGATTTCATTGCCGTTGGATTTGCATCGATGGACGTCGTGATTGACGTTGGATTTACGGCGCTGGACGACGTGAATGACGTTGGATTTGCAGCGCTGGACGACGTGATTGACGTTGGATTTGCATGGATGGACGACGTGATTGACGTTGGATTTACGGCGCTGAACGACGTGATTGACGTTGGATTTGCAGCGCTGGACGACGTGATTGACGTTGGCTTTGCAACGCTGGATGATGTGATTGATGTTGGATTTACGGTGCAGGACGACGGGATTGACGTTGGATTTACGGCGCTGGACGACGTGATTGACGTTGGATTTGCAGCGCTGGACGACCTGATTGACGTTGGA
This sequence comes from Pelophylax lessonae, assembly GCF_965119305.1. NCBI lineage: Eukaryota > Metazoa > Chordata > Amphibia > Anura > Ranidae > Pelophylax > Pelophylax lessonae. The sequence continues at coordinate 655,842,945 of NC_138770.1, forward strand.
TTTGCAGCGCTGGACGACATGATTGTCGTTGGATTTGCAATGCTGGACGACGTGATTGAAGTTGGATTTGCAGCGCTGGACGATGTGATTGACGTTGGATTAGCAACGCTGGACGACGGGATTGACATTGGATTTGCAGCATTGGACGACTTGATTGACATTGGATTTACGGCGCTGGACGACGTGATTGACGTTGGATTTGCATCGATGGACGACGTGATTGACGTTGGATTTACGGCGCTGGACGACGTGATTGACGTTGGATTTGCATCGATGGACGACGTGATTGACGTTGGATTTGCAACGCTGGACGACGTGATTGACGTCGGATTTACGGTGCTGGACGACGTGATTGACGTTGGATTTGCAGCGTTGGACGGCGTGATTGACGTTGGATTTGCATCGATGGACAACGAAGCAACAAAGAAGTTGATCCTCTTCAAAAGGTAGGACCTTTTCAGATCCGTACTTGAGATGCTTTTTGATTTGGAAAGGTGGGAGCGTGGATTTGCTGTGTCAATGTATGTGGATTTGCTAGAGGTGAGGGAGAGTGGGTTTGCTGTGTGTGTGTGTGTGATTTTGGGCTTTAAGTTTCCGAAATATTACCCTGTCTGATGGAGCATTCTTGCTCTATAAAAGAAAAAGGAGGGCAGCGAAGTGTTCTGTGCCCTCATTCTGAGAAGGACTCTAAGCAGGACGACGACGTGATTGATGTTGGATTTGCAGCGCTCGACGAAGTGATTGACGTTGGATTTGCATCGATGGACGATTTGATTGCCGTTGGATTTGCATCGATGGACGACGTGATTGACGTTGAATTGACGGCGCTGGACGACGTGATTGACGTTGGATTTGCAGCGCTGGACGGCGTGATTGACGTTGGATTTGCATCGATGGACGACGTGATTGACGTTGGATTTGCAACGCTGGACGACGTGATTGACGTTGGATTTACGGCGCTGGACGACGTGATTGACGTTGGATTTATGGCGTTGGACGACGAGATTGACGTTGGATTTGCAGCGTTGGACGACTTGATTGAAGCTGGATTTACGGCGCTGGACGATTTGATTGCTGTTGGATTTGCATCGATGGACGACGTGATTGACGTTGAATTTACGGCGCTGGACGACGTGATTGACGTTGGATTTGCAGCGCTGGACGACGTGATTGACGTTGGATTTGCATCGATGGACGATTTGATTGCTGATGGATTTGCATCGATGGACGACGTTATTGACGTTGAATTTACGGCGCTGGACAACGTGATTGACGTTGGATTTGCAGCGTTGGATGACGTGATTGACGTTGGATTTGCAGCGCTGGATGACGTGATTGATGTTGGATTTACGGTGCTGGACGACGTGATTGACGTTGGATTTACGGCGCTGGACGACATGATTGACGTTGGATTTGCAGCGCTGGATGACATGATTGTCGTTGGATTTGCAACGCTGGACGACGTGATTGAAGTTGGATTTGCAACGCTGGACGATGTGATTGACGTTGGATTAGCAACGCTGGACGACGGGATTGACATTGGATTTGCAGCATTGGACGACTTGATTGACGTTGGATTTACGGCGCTGGACGACGTGATTGACGTTGGATTTGCATCGATGGACGACGTGATTGACGTTGGATTTACGGCGCTGGACGACGTGATTGACGTTGGATTTGCATCGATGGACGACGTGATTGACGTTGGATTTGCAACGCTGGACGACGTGATTGACGTTGGATTTGCAGCGTTGGACGACGTGATTGACATTGGATTTGCATCGATGGACAACGAAGCAACAAAGAAGTTGATCCTCTTCAAAAGGTAGGACCTTTTCAGATCCGTACTTGAGATGCTTTTTGATTTGGAAAGGTGGGAGTGTGGATTTGCTGTGTCAATGTGTGTGGATTTGCGGGAGGTGAGGGAGAGTGGGTTTGCTGTGTGTGTGTGTGATTTTGGGCTTTAAGTTCCGAAATATTACCCTGTCTGATGGAGCATTCTTGCTCTATAAATGAAAAAGGAGGGCAGCGAAGTGTTCTGTGCCCTCATTCTGAGAAGGACTCTAAGCAGGACGACGACGTGATTGATGTTGGATTTGCAGCGCTGGACGACGTGATTGACGTTGGATTTGCATCGATGGACGATTTGATTGCCGTTGGATTTGCATCGATGGACGACGTGATTGATGTTGAATTTACGGCGCTGGACGACGTGATTGACGTTGGATTTGCAGCGCTGGACGACGTGATTGACGTTGGATTTGCTTCGTTGGACAACGAAGAAACGAAGAAGTTGATCCTCTTCAAAAGGTAGGACCTTTTCAGATCCGTACTTGAGATACTTTTTGATTTGGAAAGGTGGGAGTGTGGATTTGCTGTGTCAATGTGTGTGGATTTGGGGAAGGTGAGGTAGAGTGGGTTTGCTGTGTGTGTGTGTGATTTTGGTCTTTAAGCTCTGAAATATTACCCTGTCTGATGGAGCATTCTTGCTCTATAAAAGAAAAAGGAGGGCAGCGAAGTGTTCTGTGCCCTCATTCTGAGAAGGACTCTAAGCAGGACGACGACGTGATTGATGTTGGATTTGCAGCGCTGGACGACGTGATTGATGTTGGATTTGCATCGATGGACGATTTGATTGCCGTTGGATTTGCATCGATGGACGACGTGATTGACGTTGAATTTACGGCGCTGGACGACGTGATTGACGTTGGATTTGCAGCGCTGGACGACGTGATTGACGTTGGATTTGCAGCGCTGGACGACGTGATTGACGTTGGATTTGCATCGATGGACGACGTGATTGACGTTGGATTTGCAACGCTGGACGACGTGATTGACGTTGGATTTACGGCGCTGGACGACGTGATTGACGTAGAATTTACGGCGTTGGACGACGAGATTGACGTTGGATTTGCAGCGTTGGACGACTTGATTGACGTTGGATTTACGGCGCTGGAGGATTTGATTGCCGTTGGATTTGCATCGATTGACGAAGTGATTGACGTTGAATTTACGGCGCTGGACGACGTGATTGACGTTGGATTTGCAGCGCTGGACGACGTGATTGACGTTGGATTTGCATCGATGGACGATTTGATTGCCGTTGAATTAGCATCGATGGACGACGTGATTGACGTTGAATTTACGGCGCTGGACGACATGTTTGACGTTGGATTTGCAGCGCTAGATGACGTGATTGACGTTGGATTTGCATCGATGAACGACGTGATTGACGTTGGATTTGCAACGCTGGACGACGTGATTGACGTTGGATTTACGGCGTTGGACGACGTGATTGACGTTGGATTTACGGCGTTGGACGACGAGATTGACGTTGGATTTGCAGCGTTGGACGACTTGATTGACGTTGGATTTACGGCGCTGGACGACATGATTGACGTTGGATTTGCATCGTTGGACAACGAAGAAACGAAGAAGTTGATCCTCTTCAAAAGGTAGGACCTTTTCAGATCCGTACTTGAGATGCTTTTTGATTTGGAAAGGTGGGAGTGTGGATTTGCTGTGTCAATGTGTGTGGATTTGGGGGAGGTGAGGGAGAGTGAGTTTGCTGTGTGTGTGTGTGATTTTGGTCTTTAAGCTCCGAAATGTTACCCTGTCTGATGGAGCATTCTTGCTCTATAAAAGAAAAAGGAGGGCAGCGAAGTGTTCTGTGCCCTCATTCTGAGAAGGACTCTAAGCAGGACGACGACGTGATTGATGTTGGATTTGCAGCGCTGGACGACGTGATTGACGTTGGATTTGCATCGATGGACGATTTGATTGCCGTTGGATTTGCATCGATGGACGACGTGATTGACGTTGGATTTACGGCGCTGGACGACGTGATTGATGTTGGATTTGCAGCGCTGGACGACGTGATTGACGTTGGATTTGCATCGATGGACGACGTGATTGACGTTGGATTTGCAACGCTGGACGACGTGATTGACGTTGGATTTACGGCGCTGGACGACGTGATTGACGTTGGATTTACAGTGCTGGACGACGTGATTGACGTTGGATTTGCAGCGTTGGACGACGTGATTGACGTTGGATTTACGGCGCTGGACGACGTGATTGACGTTGGATTTGCATCGATGGACAACGAAGAAACGAAGAAGTTAATCCTCTTCAAAATGTAGGACCTTTTCAGATCCGTACTTGAGATGCTTTTTGATTTGGAAAGGTGGGAGTGTGGATTTGCTGTGTCAATATGTGTGGATTTGGGGGAGGTGAGGGAGAGTGGGTTTGCTGTGTGTGTGATTTTGGGCTTTAAGCTCCGAAATTTTACCCTGTCTAATGGAGCATTCTTGCTCTATAAAAGAAAAAGGAGGGCAGCGAAGTGTTCTGTGCCCTCATTCTGAGAAGGACTCTAAGCAGGACGACGACGTGATTGATGTTGGGTTTTGCAGCGCTGGACGACGTGATTGACGTTGGATTTTCATCGATGGACGATTTGATTGCCGTTGGATTTGCAGCGCTGGACGACGTGATTGACATTGGATTTGCATTGCTGGACGAGGTCTTTGACATTGGATTTGCATCGATGGACGACGTGATTGACGTTGGATTTACAGCGCCGAACGACGTGATTGACTATGGATTTGCAGCGCTGGACGACGTGATTGACGTTGGATTTGCTACGCTGGACGACGTGATTGACGTTGGATTTGCAGCGTTGGACGACGTGATTGACGTTGGATTTACGGCGCTGGACGACGTGATTGACGTTGGATTTGCATCGATGGACAACGAAGAAATGAAGAAGTTGATCCTCTTCAAAAGGTAGGACCTTTTCAGATCCGTACTTGAGATGCTTTTTGATTTGGAAAGGTGGGAGTGTGGATTTGCTGTGTCAATGTGTGTGGATTTGGGGGAGGTGAGGGAGAGTGGGTTTGCTGTGTGTGTGTGTGATTTTGGGCTTTAAGCTCTGAAATATTACCCTGTCTGATGGAGCATTCTTGCTCTATAAAAGAAAAAGGAGGGCAGCGAAGTGTTCTGTGCCCTCATTCTGAGAAGGACTCTAAGCAGGACGAGAACGTGATTGATGTTGGATTTGCAGCGCTGGACGACGTGATTGACGTTGGATTTGCATCGATGGACGATTTGATTGCCGTTGGACTTGCATCGATGGACGACGTGATTGACGTTGGATTTACGGCGCTGGATGACGTGATTGACGTTGGATTTGCAGCGCTGGACGACGTGATTGACGTTGGATTTGCATCGATGGACGACGTGATTGACGTTGGATTTGCAACGCTGGACGACGTGATTGACGTTGGATTTACAGCGCTGGACGACGTGATTGACGTTGGATTTACGGCGCTGGACGACGTTATTGACGTTGGATTTGCAGTGTTGGACGACGTGATTGACGTTGGATTTACGGCGCTCGACGAAGTGATTGACGTTGGATTTGCATCGATGGACAATGAAGAAACGAAGAAGTTGATCCTCTTCAAAAGGTAGGACCTTTTCAGATACGTACTTGAGATGCTTTTTGATTTGGAAAGGTGGGAGTGTGGATTTGCTGTGTCAATGTGTGTGGATTTGGGGGAGGTGAGGGAGAGTGGGTTTGCTGTGTGTGTGTGTGATTTTGGGCTTTAAGCTCCGAAATATTACCCTGTCTGATGGAGCATTCTTGCTCTATAAAAGAAAAAGGAGGGCAGCGAAGTGTTCTGTGCCCTCATTCTGAGAAGGACTCTAAGCAGGACGACGACGTGATTGATGTTGGATTTGCAGTGCTGGACGACGTGATTGACGTTGGATTTGCATCGATGGATGATTTGATTGCCGTTGGATTTGCATCGATGGACGATGTGATTAACGTTGGATTTACGGCGCTGGACGACGTGATTGACGTTGGATTTGCAGCGCTGGACGACGTGATTGACGTTGGATTTGCATCGATGGACGACGTGACTGATGTTGGATTTGCAACGCTGGACGACGTGATTGACTTTGGATTGACGGCGCTGGACGACGTGATTGACGTTGGATTTACGGCGCTGGACGACGTGATTGACGTTGGATTTGCATCGATGGACAACGAAGAAAGGATGGACAACGAAGATCCTCTTCAAAAGGTAGGACCTTTTCAGATCCGTACTTGAGATGATTTTTGATTTGGAAAGGTGGGAGTGTGGATTTGCTGTGTCAATGTTTGTGGATTTGGGGGAGGTGAGGGAGAGTGGGTTTGCTGTGTGTGTGTGTGTGATTTTAGGCTTTAAGCTCTGAAATATTACCCTGTCTGACGGAGCATTCTTGCTCTATAAAAGAAAAAGGAGGGCAGCGAAGTGTTCTGTGCCCTCATTCTGAGAAGGACTCTAAGCAGGACGACGACGTGATTGATGTTGGATTTGCAGCGCTGGACGACGTGATTGACATGGGATTTGCATCGATGGACGATTTGATTGCCGTTGGATTTGCATCGATGGACGACGTGATTGACGTTGGATTTACTGCGCTGGACGACGTGACTGACGTTGGATTTGCATTGCTGGATGAGGTCTTTGACATTGGATTTGCATCGATGGACGACGTGATTGACGTTGGATTTACGGCGCTGAACGACGTGATTGACGTTGGATTTGCAGCGCTGGACGACGTGATTGACGTTGGATTTGCAGCACTGGATGACGTGATTGACGTTGGATTTGCAACGCTGGACGACGTGATTGACGTTGGATTTGCAGCGTTTGGACGACGTGATTGACGTTGGATTTACAGCGCTGGACGACGTGATTGACGTTGGATTTGCATCGATGGACGATTTGATTGCCGTTGGACTTGCATCGATGGACGACGTGATTGACGTTGGATTTACGGCGCTGGATGACGTGATTGACGTTGGATTTGCAGCGCTGGACGACGTGATTGACGTTGGATTTGCATCGATGGACGACGTGATTGACGTTGGATTTGCAACGCTGGACGACGTGATTGACGTTGGATTTACAGCGCTGGACGACGTGATTGACGTTGGATTTACGGCGCTGGACGACGTTATTGACGTTGGATTTGCAGTGTTGGACGACGTGATTGACGTTGGATTTACGGCGCTCGACGACGTGATTGACGTTGGATTTGCATCGATGGACAATGAAGAAACGAAGAAGTTGATCCTCTTCAAAAGGTAGGACCTTTTCAGATACGTACTTGAGATGCTTTTTGATTTGGAAAGGTGGGAGTGTGGATTTGCTGTGTCAATGTGTGTGGATTTGGGGGAGGTGAGGGAGAGTGGGTTTGCTGTGTGTGTGTGTGATTTTGGGCTTTAAGCTCCGAAATATTACCCTGTCTGATGGAGCATTCTTGCTCTATAAAAGAAAAAGGAGGGCAGCGAAGTGTTCTGTGCCCTCATTCTGAGAAGGACTCTAAGCAGGACGACGACGTGATTGATGTTGGATTTGCAGTGCTGGACGACGTGATTGACGTTGGATTTGCATCGATGGATGATTTGATTGCCGTTGGATTTGCATCGATGGACGATGTGATTAACGTTGGATTTACGGCGCTGGACGACGTGATTGACGTTGGATTTGCAGCGCTGGACGACGTGATTGACGTTGGATTTGCATCGATGGACGACGTGACTGATGTTGGATTTGCAACGCTGGACGACGTGATTGACTTTGGATTGACGGCGCTGGACGACGTGATTGACGTTGGATTTACGGCGCTGGACGACGTGATTGACGTTGGATTTGCATCGATGGACAACGAAGAAAGGATGGACAACGAAGATCCTCTTCAAAAGGTAGGACCTTTTCAGATCCGTACTTGAGATGATTTTTGATTTGGAAAGGTGGGAGTGTGGATTTGCTGTGTCAATGTTTGTGGATTTGGGGGAGGTGAGGGAGAGTGGGTTTGCTGTGTGTGTGTGTGATTTTGGGCTTTAAGCTCCGAAATATTACCCTGTCTGATGGCGCATTCTTGCTCTATAAAAGAAAAAGGAGGGCAGCGAAGTGTTCTGTGCCCTCATTCTGAGAAGGACTCTAAGCAGCACATCCTTATTATGGTGTGCAGCACTGGCCAGCTGAACATATTGACTAAGCGTCCAATGTCTTGGGCTTTAAGCTGTAAAATATTGGTCCCATCTGAACTGCATGCTCAAGTGACACGAGACACGGAAACGCGCGACACAAGACACGGAGACGCGCGATACAAGACACAGAGACGCACGACACAAGACATGCGACACAGACACGCGACACAGAAATAGAGACGCGCATCACAAGACACAGAGATGCGCGACACAAGACACAGAGATGCTTGACACAGAAACAGAAATAGAGATTCGTGGCACAAAACACAGAAATAGAGACGCGCGACACAACACGTAGAGACGCACGATACAGAAACAGGTGCGACAGACACAGAAACGCACAGAAACAGACGCGCGATATAGAAAGAGAGACGCGCCACCCAAGACACAGAGACGTGCGACACACGACAGAGAAACAGACACGCGACACAGGAGAAAGAGGCGCGCGACACAGGATAAAGAGGTGCGCGACACAGGGCACAGAGGCGCGCGACACAGGGCACAGAGGCGCGCGACACAGGGCACAGAGGCGCGCGACACAGGGCACAGAGGCGCATGACACAGGGCACAGAGGCGCGTGACACAAGACAAAGAGACGCGCGACAGATATACAGAAATGCAGAGAAATATAGATGCACTATACAGAAACAAAGACGCGCAACACAAGACACAGAGGCGCACAACAAAGAAATAGAGAGGCGTGACACAGAGACGCGCAACACAGGACACAGAGACGCTCGACACAAGACACAGAGACGCTGGAAGACGTGTTTGACGTTGGATTTGCAGCGCTGGATGACGTGTTTGACGTTGGATTTGCATTGCTGGACAAGGTCTTCGACATTGGATTTGCATCGATGGACGACGTGATTGACGTTGGATTTGCAGCACTGGACGACGTGATTGACGCTGGATTTGCAGCGCTGGACGACGTGATTGACGTTGGATTTGCAGCGCTGGACGACGTGATTGGCGTTGGATTTGCATCGTTGGATGATTTCATTGCCGTTGGATTTGCATTGATGGACGTCGTGATTGACGTTGGATTTACGGCGCTGGACGACGTGAATGACGTTGGATTTGCAGCGCTGGACGACGTGATTGACGTTGGATTTGCATGGATGGACGACGTGATTGACGTTGGATTTACGGCGCTGAACGACGTGATTGACGTTGGATTTGCAGCGCTGGACGACGTGATTGACGTTGGCTTTGCAACGCTGGATGATGTGATTGATGTTGGATTTACGGTGCAGGACGACGGGATTGACGTTGGATTTACGGCGCTGGACGACGTGATTGACGTTGGATTTGCAGCGCTGGACGACCTGATTGACGTTGGATTTGCAGCGCTGGACGACATGATTGTCGTTGGATTTGCAATGCTGGACGACGTGATTGAAGTTGGATTTGCAGCGCTGGACGATGTGATTGACGTTGGATTAGCAACGCTGGACGACGGGATTGACATTGGATTTGCAGCATTGGACGACTTGATTGACATTGGATTTACGGCGCTGGACGACGTGATTGACGTTGGATTTGCATCGATGGACGACGTGATTGACGTTGGATTTACGGCGCTGGACGACGTGATTGACGTTGGATTTGCATCGATGGACGACGTGATTGACGTTGGATTTGCAACGCTGGACGACGTGATTGACGTCGGATTTACGGTGCTGGACGACGTGATTGACGTTGGATTTGCAGCGTTGGACGGCGTGATTGACGTTGGATTTGCATCGATGGACAACGAAGCAACAAAGAAGTTGATCCTCTTCAAAAGGTAGGACCTTTTCAGATCCGTACTTGAGATGCTTTTTGATTTGGAAAGGTGGGAGCGTGGATTTGCTGTGTCAATGTATGTGGATTTGCTAGAGGTGAGGGAGAGTGGGTTTGCTGTGTGTGTGTGTGTGATTTTGGGCTTTAAGTTTCCGAAATATTACCCTGTCTGATGGAGCATTCTTGCTCTATAAAAGAAAAAGGAGGGCAGCGAAGTGTTCTGTGCCCTCATTCTGAGAAGGACTCTAAGCAGGACGACGACGTGATTGATGTTGGATTTGCAGCGCTCGACGAAGTGATTGACGTTGGATTTGCATCGATGGACGATTTGATTGCCGTTGGATTTGCATCGATGGACGACGTGATTGACGTTGAATTGACGGCGCTGGACGACGTGATTGACGTTGGATTTGCAGCGCTGGACGGCGTGATTGACGTTGGATTTGCATCGATGGACGACGTGATTGACGTTGGATTTGCAACGCTGGACGACGTGATTGACGTTGGATTTACGGCGCTGGACGACGTGATTGACGTTGGATTTATGGCGTTGGACGACGAGATTGACGTTGGATTTGCAGCGTTGGACGACTTGATTGAAGCTGGATTTACGGCGCTGGACGATTTGATTGCTGTTGGATTTGCATCGATGGACGACGTGATTGACGTTGAATTTACGGCGCTGGACGACGTGATTGACGTTGGATTTGCAGCGCTGGACGACGTGATTGACGTTGGATTTGCATCGATGGACGATTTGATTGCTGATGGATTTGCATCGATGGACGACGTGATTGACGTTGAATTTACGGCGCTGGACAACGTGATTGACGTTGGATTTGCAGCGTTGGATGACGTGATTGACGTTGGATTTGCAGCGCTGGATGACGTGATTGATGTTGGATTTACGGTGCTGGACGACGTGATTGACGTTGGATTTACGGCGCTGGACGACATGATTGACGTTGGATTTGCAGCGCTGGATGACATGATTGTCGTTGGATTTGCAACGCTGGACGACGTGATTGAAGTTGGATTTGCAACGCTGGACGATGTGATTGACGTTGGATTAGCAACGCTGGACGACGGGATTGACATTGGATTTGCAGCATTGGACGACTTGATTGACGTTGGATTTACGGCGCTGGACGACGTGATTGACGTTGGATTTGCATCGATGGACGACGTGATTGACGTTGGATTTACGGCGCTGGACGACGTGATTGACGTTGGATTTGCATCGATGGACGACGTGATTGACGTTGGATTTGCAACGCTGGACGACGTGATTGACGTTGGATTTGCAGCGTTGGACGACGTGATTGACATTGGATTTGCATCGATGGACAACGAAGCAACAAAGAAGTTGATCCTCTTCAAAAGGTAGGACCTTTTCAGATCCGTACTTGAGATGCTTTTTGATTTGGAAAGGTGGGAGTGTGGATTTGCTGTGTCAATGTGTGTGGATTTGCGGGAGGTGAGGGAGAGTGGGTTTGCTGTGTGTGTGTGTGATTTTGGGCTTTAAGTTCCGAAATATTACCCTGTCTGATGGAGCATTCTTGCTCTATAAATGAAAAAGGAGGGCAGCGAAGTGTTCTGTGCCCTCATTCTGAGAAGGACTCTAAGCAGGACGACGACGTGATTGATGTTGGATTTGCAGCGCTGGACGACGTGATTGACGTTGGATTTGCATCGATGGACGATTTGATTGCCGTTGGATTTGCATCGATGGACGACGTGATTGATGTTGAATTTACGGCGCTGGACGACGTGATTGACGTTGGATTTGCAGCGCTGGACGACGTGATTGACGTTGGATTTGCTTCGTTGGACAACGAAGAAACGAAGAAGTTGATCCTCTTCAAAAGGTAGGACCTTTTCAGATCCGTACTTGAGATACTTTTTGATTTGGAAAGGTGGGAGTGTGGATTTGCTGTGTCAATGTGTGTGGATTTGGGGAAGGTGAGGTAGAGTGGGTTTGCTGTGTGTGTGTGTGATTTTGGTCTTTAAGCTCTGAAATATTACCCTGTCTGATGGAGCATTCTTGCTCTATAAAAGAAAAAGGAGGGCAGCGAAGTGTTCTGTGCCCTCATTCTGAGAAGGACTCCAAGCAGGACGACGACGTGATTGATGTTGGATTTGCAGCGCTGGACGACGTGATTGATGTTGGATTTGCATCGATGGACGATTTGATTGCCGTTGGATTTGCATCGATGGACGACGTGATTGACGTTGAATTTACGGCGCTGGACGACGTGATTGACGTTGGATTTGCAGCGCTGGACGACGTGATTGACGTTGGATTTGCAGCGCTGGACGACGTGATTGACGTTGGATTTGCATCGATGGACGACGTGATTGACGTTGGATTTGCAACGCTGGACGACGTGATTGACGTTGGATTTACGGCGCTGGACGACGTGATTGACGTAGAATTTACGGCGTTGGACGACGAGATTGACGTTGGATTTGCAGCGTTGGACGACTTGATTGACGTTGGATTTACGGCGCTGGAGGATTTGATTGCCGTTGGATTTGCATCGATTGACGAAGTGATTGACGTTGAATTTACGGCGCTGGACGACGTGATTGACGTTGGATTTGCAGCGCTGGACGACGTGATTGACGTTGGATTTGCATCGATGGACGATTTGATTGCCGTTGAATTAGCATCGCTGGACGACATGTTTGACGTTGGATTTGCAGCGCTAGATGACGTGATTGACGTTGGATTTGCATCGATGAACGACGTGATTGACGTTGGATTTGCAACGCTGGACGACGTGATTGACGTTGGATTTACGGCGTTGGACGACGTGATTGACGTTGGATTTACGGCGTTGGACGACGAGATTGACGTTGGATTTGCAGCGTTGGACGACTTGATTGACGTTGGATTTACGGCGCTGGACGACATGATTGACGTTGGATTTGCATCGTTGGACAACGAAGAAACGAAGAAGTTGATCCTCTTCAAAAGGTAGGACCTTTTCAGATCCGTACTTGAGATGCTTTTTGATTTGGAAAGGTGGGAGTGTGGATTTGCTGTGTCAATGTGTGTGGATTTGGGGGAGGTGAGGGAGAGTGAGTTTGCTGTGTGTGTGTGTGATTTTGGTCTTTAAGCTCCGAAATGTTACCCTGTCTGATGGAGCATTCTTGCTCTATAAAAGAAAAAGGAGGGCAGCGAAGTGTTCTGTGCCCTCATTCTGAGAAGGACTCTAAGCAGGACGACGACGTGATTGATGTTGGATTTGCAGCGCTGGACGACGTGATTGACGTTGGATTTGCATCGATGGACGATTTGATTGCCGTTGGATTTGCATCGATGGACGACGTGATTGACGTTGGATTTACGGCGCTGGACGACGTGATTGATGTTGGATTTGCAGCGCTGGACGACGTGATTGACGTTGGATTTGCATCGATGGACGACGTGATTGACGTTGGATTTGCAACGCTGGACGACGTGATTGACGTTGGATTTACGGCGCTGGACGACGTGATTGACGTTGGATTTACAGTGCTGGACGACGTGATTGACGTTGGATTTGCAGCGTTGGACGACGTGATTGACGTTGGATTTACGGCGCTGGACGACGTGATTGACGTTGGATTTGCATCGATGGACAACGAAGAAACGAAGAAGTTAATCCTCTTCAAAATGTAGGACCTTTTCAGATCCGTACTTGAGATGCTTTTTGATTTGGAAAGGTGGGAGTGTGGATTTGCTGTGTCAATATGTGTGGATTTGGGGGAGGTGAGGGAGAGTGGGTTTGCTGTGTGTGTGATTTTGGGCTTTAAGCTCCGAAATTTTACCCTGTCTAATGGAGCATTCTTGCTCTATAAAAGAAAAAGGAGGGCAGCGAAGTGTTCTGTGCCCTCATTCTGAGAAGGACTCTAAGCAGGACGACGACGTGATTGATGTTGGGTTTTGCAGCGCTGGACGACGTGATTGACGTTGGATTTTCATCGATGGACGATTTGATTGCCGTTGGATTTGCAGCGCTGGACGACGTGATTGACATTGGATTTGCATTGCTGGACGAGGTCTTTGACATTGGATTTGCATCGATGGACGACGTGATTGACGTTGGATTTACAGCGCCGAACGACGTGATTGACTATGGATTTGCAGCGCTGGACGACGTGATTGACGTTGGATTTGCAGCGCTGGACGACGTGATTGACGTTGGATTTGCTACGCTGGACGACGTGATTGACGTTGGATTTGCAGCGTTGGACGACGTGATTGACGTTGGATTTACGGCGCTGGACGACGTGATTGACGTTGGATTTGCATCGATGGACAACGAAGAAATGAAGAAGTTGATCCTCTTCAAAAGGTAGGACCTTTTCAGATCCGTACTTGAGATGCTTTTTGATTTGGAAAGGTGGGAGTGTGGATTTGCTGTGTCAATGTGTGTGGATTTGGGGGAGGTGAGGGAGAGTGGGTTTGCTGTGTGTGTGTGTGATTTTGGGCTTTAAGCTCTGAAATATTACCCTGTCTGATGGAGCATTCTTGCTCTATAAAAGAAAAAGGAGGGCAGCGAAGTGTTCTGTGCCCTCATTCTGAGAAGGACTCTAAGCAGGACGAGAACGTGATTGATGTTGGATTTGCAGCGCTGGACGACGTGATTGACGTTGGATTTGCATCGATGGACGATTTGATTGCCGTTGGACTTGCATCGATGGACGACGTGATTGACGTTGGATTTACGGCGCTGGATGACGTGATTGACGTTGGATTTGCAGCGCTGGACGACGTGATTGACGTTGGATTTGCATCGATGGACGACGTGATTGACGTTGGATTTGCAACGCTGGACGACGTGATTGATGTTGGATTTACAGCGCTGGACGACGTGATTGACGTTGGATTTACGGCGCTGGACGACGTTATTGACGTTGGATTTGCAGTGTTGGACGACGTGATTGACGTTGGATTTACGGCGCTCGACGACGTGATTGACGTTGGATTTGCATCGATGGACAATGAAGAAACGAAGAAGTTGATCCTCTTCAAAAGGTAGGACCTTTTCAGATACGTACTTGAGATGCTTTTTGATTTGGAAAGGTGGGAGTGTGGATTTGCTGTGTCAATGTGTGTGGATTTGGGGGAGGTGAGGGAGAGTGGGTTTGCTGTGTGTGTGTGTGATTTTGGGCTTTAAGCTCCGAAATATTACCCTGTCTGATGGAGCATTCTTGCTCTATAAAAGAAAAAGGAGGGCAGCGAAGTGTTCTGTGCCCTCATTCTGAGAAGGACTCTAAGCAGGACGACGACGTGATTGATGTTGGATTTGCAGTGCTGGACGACGTGATTGACGTTGGATTTGCATCGATGGATGATTTGATTGCCGTTGGATTTGCATCGATGGACGATGTGATTAACGTTGGATTTACGGCGCTGGACGACGTGATTGACGTTGGATTTGCAGCGCTGGACGACGTGATTGACGTTGGATTTGCATCGATGGACGACGTGACTGATGTTGGATTTGCAACGCTGGACGACGTGATTGACTTTGGATTGACGGCGCTGGACGACGTGATTGACGTTGGATTTACGGCGCTGGACGACGTGATTGACGTTGGATTTGCATCGATGGACAACGAAGAAAGGATGGACAACGAAGATCCTCTTCAAAAGGTAGGACCTTTTCAGATCCGTACTTGAGATGATTTTTGATTTGGAAAGGTGGGAGTGTGGATTTGCTGTGTCAATGTTTGTGGATTTGGGGGAGGTGAGGGAGAGTGGGTTTGCTGTGTGTGTGTGTGTGATTTTAGGCTTTAAGCTCTGAAATATTACCCTGTCTGACGGAGCATTCTTGCTCTATAAAAGAAAAAGGAGGGCAGCGAAGTGTTCTGTGCCCTCATTCTGAGAAGGACTCTAAGCAGGACGACGACGTGATTGATGTTGGATTTGCAGCGCTGGACGACGTGATTGACATGGGATTTGCATCGATGGACGATTTGATTGCCGTTGGATTTGCATCGATGGACGACGTGATTGACGTTGGATTTACTGCGCTGGACGACGTGACTGACGTTGGATTTGCATTGCTGGATGAGGTCTTTGACATTGGATTTGCATCGATGGACGACGTGATTGACGTTGGATTTACAGCGCTGAACGACGTGATTGACGTTGGATTTGCAGCGCTGGACGACGTGATTGACGTTGGATTTGCAGCACTGGATGACGTGATTGACGTTGGATTTGCAACGCTGGACGACGTGATTGACGTTGGATTTGCAGCGTTTGGACGACGTGATTGACGTTGGATTTACAGCGCTGGACGACGTGATTGACGTTGGATTTGCATCGATGGACGATTTGATTGCCGTTGGACTTGCATCGATGGACGACGTGATTGACGTTGGATTTACGGCGCTGGATGACGTGATTGACGTTGGATTTGCAGCGCTGGACGACGTGATTGACGTTGGATTTGCATCGATGGACGACGTGATTGACGTTGGATTTGCAACTCTGGACGACGTGATTGACGTTGGATTTACAGCGCTGGACGACGTGATTGACGTTGGATTTACGGCGCTGGACGACGTTATTGACGTTGGATTTGCAGTGTTGGACGACGTGATTGACGTTGGATTTACGGCGCTCGACGACGTGATTGACGTTGGATTTGCATCGATGGACAATGAAGAAACGAAGAAGTTGATCCTCTTCAAAAGGTAGGACCTTTTCAGATACGTACTTGAGATGCTTTTTGATTTGGAAAGGTGGGAGTGTGGATTTGCTGTGTCAATGTGTGTGGATTTGGGGGAGGTGAGGGAGAGTGGGTTTGCTGTGTGTGTGTGTGATTTTGGGCTTTAAGCTCCGAAATATTACCCTGTCTGATGGAGCATTCTTGCTCTATAAAAGAAAAAGGAGGGCAGCGAAGTGTTCTGTGCCCTCATTCTGAGAAGGACTCTAAGCAGGACGACGACGTGATTGATGTTGGATTTGCAGTGCTGGACGACGTGATTGACGTTGGATTTGCATCGATGGATGATTTGATTGCCGTTGGATTTGCATCGATGGACGATGTGATTAACGTTGGATTTACGGCGCTGGACGACGTGATTGACGTTGGATTTGCAGCGCTGGACGACGTGGTTGACGTTGGATTTGCATCGATGGACGACGTGACTGATGTTGGATTTGCAACGCTGGACGACGTGATTGACTTTGGATTGACGGCGCTGGACGACGTGATTGACGTTGGATTTACGGCGCTGGACGACGTGATTGACGTTGGATTTGCATCGATGGACAACGAAGAAAGGATGGACAACGAAGATCCTCTTCAAAAGGTAGGACCTTTTCAGATCCGTACTTGAGATGATTTTTGATTTGGAAAGGTGGGAGTGTGGATTTGCTGTGTCAATGTTTGTGGATTTGGGGGAGGTGAGGGAGAGTGGGTTTGCTGTGTGTGTGTGTGTGTGTGATTTTAGGCTTTAAGCTCTGAAATATTACCCTGTCTGACGGAGCATTCTTGCTCTATAAAAGAAAAAGGAGGGCAGCGAAGTGTTCTGTGCCCTCATTCTGAGAAGGACTCTAAGCAGGACGACGACGTGATTGATGTTGGATTTGCAGCGCTGGACGACGTGATTGACATGGGATTTGCATCGATGGACGATTTGATTGCCGTTGGATTTGCATCGATGGACGACGTGATTGACGTTGGATTTACTGCGCTGGACGACGTGACTGACGTTGGATTTGCATTGCTGGATGAGGTCTTTGACATTGGATTTGCATCGATGGACGACGTGATTGACGTTGGATTTACGGCGCTGAACGACGTGATTGACGTTGGATTTGCAGCGCTGGACGACGTGATTGACGTTGGATTTGCAGCACTGGATGACGTGATTGACGTTGGATTTGCAACGCTGGACGACGTGATTGACGTTGGATTTGCAGCGTTTGGACGACGTGATTGACGTTGGATTTACAGCGCTGGACGACGTGATTGACGTTGGATTTGCATCGATGGACAACGAAGAAACAAAGAAGTTGATCCTCTTCAAAAGGTAGTACCTTTTCAGATCCGTACTTGAGATTAGGGTTGAGCGAACACGGACTGTATTATTCGTGTTCGTACCGAATAATTGGATTTTTGTTATTTTGTTTACTGTATGTTTGGGTAAAAATCCTTGTTCGGTCATTTTATTTCCGGGTTTTGCATGCTTTGGCGCGTTTTTCATGGCGGGCTTTCAACAGCCTATCAACAAGCGTTTAACTGGTGTGCCTTAAGCCATCCCAGCCATGCCTACAAATGTATTAGTAGCTGTGATTGGCCGTCTGAAGCATGTGACCAAGTCTTTATAAGTTCGAGGCAGCGCCGCTGCGGCGTCATTCTGCTGTTTAGTTCAGGGAAAGAGCACACATCAACGTGCTGGCTGCTGATTAGGGACAGACAGGAAAAAAAAAACATTTGTGTCCGGATAGAATTGAGGGACAGGTCGGAGTGTGTTAGGCAGGGCGAGTTGTAGGCATTTTAGGGAGAGAGTCTGCTGATTTTTAGGGTCAGTTTTCTACGATCGATTTTGCTGTGTGGGAGGGGTTTGCAGTGACCGATCTACGATCTTATCAATCCTTTTAGGGAGAGAGTCTGCTGATTTTTAGGGTCAGTGTGTTCTACAAACTACAATCGATATTGCTGTGTGGGGTGGGGTTTGCAGTGACCGATCTACGATCTTATCAATGCTTTTAGGGATAGAGTCTGCTGATTTTTAGGGTCAGTGTGTTCTACAAACTACAATCAATATTGCTGTGTGGGGTGGGGTTTGCAGTGACCGATTAACGATCTTATCAATCCTTTTAGGGAGAGAGTCTGCTGATTTTTAGGGTCAGTGTGTTCTACAAACTACAATCGATATTACTGTGTGGGGTGGGGTTTGCAGTGACCGATCTACGATCTTATCAATCCTTTTAGGGAGAAAGTCTGCTGATTTTTAGGGTCAGTGTGTTCTACAAACTACAATCGATATTGCTGTGTGGGGTGGGGTTTGCAGTGACCGATCTACGATCTTATCAATCCTTTTAGGGAGAGAGTCTGCTGATTTTTAGGGTCAGTGTGTTCTACAAACTACAATCGATATTGCTGTGTGGGGTGGGGTTTGTAGTGACCGATCTACGATCTTATCAATCCTTTTAGGGAGAGAGTCTGCTGATTTTTAGGGTCAGTGTGTTCTACAAACTACAATCGATATTGCTGTGTGGGGTGGGGTTTGCAGTGACCGATCTACAATCTTATCAATCCTTTTAGGGAGAGAGTCTGCTGATTTTTAGGGTCAGTGTGTTCTACAAACTACAATCGATATTGCTGTGTGGGGTTTGCAGTGACCGATCTACGATCTTATCAATCCTTTTAGGGAGAGAGTCTGCTGATTTTTAGGGTCAGTGTGTTCTACAAACTACAATCGATATTGCTGTGTGGGGTGGGATAGGAGATAGGCAGGTGTCAGTGGTCCACATCCATTTTGCTGTGTGTGGGGTGCAGTGAACACAATCTTTTTGGGGTGCAGTGAACACAATCTTTTTTGCCCACTGAGGAGGAGGGAGAAAAGTATTTTTCTATCAGGCACTGTGTGCAGCGTTTTTCCTTCAGCTGTGCTGTGCTGACTGATCATACACTGCTGTGTTCAGTTCACATGTGCTATTATTGAGTGGTTTCAAAAATCATACACTTTTTTTCTATTCCACTATTCAATATACAGCCTTGGGTTAAAAAAAATTAAATTGTGGCCTGCAGCAGAGCTGAATGATATTTAGGGTTTTTGGGGTTCATCTCATACTTCTGAAGATTTGAGGGTGCTGCCTGTTCCATACTCCTCCTACTCCTCATTCAGCCTTTTAGGGGTACAAACAATAGTAATTGGGGCCTAGTGTGGTTTTGTACGTGTGAGATACATACACTTTTTTTGATCATATTTCCTATTCCGCTATTCAATAAAAACCTTTGGGGATCAATTAAATTGCGGGATAGTTTGTGTTGGTACGTGTGAGATCCACTTTTCCAAGTTTTTGGGGTTCATCTCATACTTCTGAAGATTTGAGGGTGCTGCCTGTTCCATACTCCTCCTACTCCTCATTCAGCCTTTTAGGGGTACAAACAATAGTAATTGGGGCCTAGTGTGCTTCTGTATGTGTGAGATACATACACTTTTTTTGATCATATTTCCTATTCCGCTATTCAATAAAAACCTTTGGGGATCAATTAAATTGCGGGATAGTTTGTGTTGGTACGTGTGAGATCCACCTTTCCAAGTTTTTGGGGTTCATCTCATACTTCTGAAGATTTGAGGGTGCTGCCTGTTCCATACTCTTCCTACTCCTCATTCAGCCTTTTAGGGGTACAAACAATAGTAATTGGGGCCTAGTGTGGTTTTGTACGTGTGAGATACATACACTTTTTTTGATCATATTTCCTATTCCGCTATTCAATAAAAACCTTTGGGGATCAATTAAATTGCGGGATAGTTTGTGTTGGTACGTGTGAGATCCACCTTTCCAAGTTTTTGGGGTTCATCTCATACTTCTGAAGATTTGAGGGTGCTGCCTGTTCCATACTCCTCCTACTCCTCATTCAGCCTTTTAGGGGTACAAACAATAGTAATTGGGGCCTAGTGTGCTTCTGTACGTGTGAGATACATACACTTTTTTTGATCATATTTCCTATTCCGCTATTCAATAAAAACCTTTGGGGATCAATTAAATTGCGGGATAGTTTGTGTTGGTACGTGTGAGATCCACCTTTCCAAGTTTTTGGGGTTCATCTCATACTTCTGAAGATTTGAGGGTGCTGCCTGTTCCATACTCCTCCTACTCCTCATTCAGCCTTTTAGGGGTACAAACAATAGTAATTGGGGCCTAGTGTGGTTTTGTACGTGTGAGATACATACACTTTTTTTGATCATATTTCCTATTCCGCTATTCAATAAAAACCTTTGGGGATCAATTAAATTGCGGGATAGTTTGTGTTGGTACGTGTGAGATCCACCTTTCCAAGTTTTTGGGGTTCATCTCATACTTCTGAAGATTTGAGGGTGCTGCCTGTTCCATACTCCTCCTACTCCTCATTCAGCCTTTTAGGGGTACAAACAATAGTAATTGGGGCCTAGTGTGGTTTTGTACGTGTGAGATACATACACTTTTTTTGATCATATTTCCTATTCCGCTATTCAATAAAAACCTTTGGGGATCAATTAAATTGCAGGATAGTTTGTGTTGGTACGTGTGAGATCCACCTTTCCAATTTTTTGGGGTTCATCTCATACTTCTGAAGATTTGAGGGTGCTGCCTGTTCCATACTCCTCCTACTCCTCATTCAGCCTTTTAGGGGTACAAACAATAGTAATTGGGGCCTAGTGTGGTTTTGTACGTGTGAGATACATACACTTTTTTTGATCATATTTCCTATTCCGCTATTCAATAAAAACCTTTGGGGATCAATTAAATTGCGGGATAGTTTGTGTTGGTACGTGTGAGATCCACCTTTCCAAGTTTTTGGGGTTCATCTCATACTTCTGAAGATTTGAGGGTGCTGCCTGTTCCATACTCCTCCTACTCCTCATTCAGCCTTTTAGGGGTACAAACAATAGTAATTGGGGCCTAGTGTGCTTCTGTACGTGTGAGATACATACACTTTTTTTGATCATATTTCCTATTCCGCTATTCAATAAAAACCTTTGGGGATCAATTAAATTGCGGGATAGTTTGTGTTGGTACGTGTGAGATCCACCTTTCCAAGTTTTTGGGGTTCATCTCATACTTCTGAAGATTTGAGGGTGCTGCCTGTTCCAAACTCCTCCTACTCCTCATCCAGCCTTTTAGGGGTACAAACAATAGTAATTGGGGCCTAGTGTGCTTCTGTACGTGTGAGATACATACACTTTTTTTGATCATATTTCCTATTCCGCTATTCAATAAAAACCTTTGGGGATCAATTGAATTGCGGGATAGTTTGTGTTGGTACGTGTGAGATCCACCTTTCCAAGTTTTTGGGGTTCATCTCATACTTCTGAAGATTTGAGGGTGCTGCCTGTTCCAAACTCCTCCTACTCCTCATCCGGCCTTTAGGGGTACAAACAATAGTAATTGGGGCCCAGTGTGCTTCTGTACGTGTGAGATACATACACTTTTTTTGATCATATTTTCTATTCCGCTATTTAATCAAAACCTTTGGGTATAAACAATTAAATTGCGGGATAGTCTGTGTCGGTACGTGTGAGATACACCTTTCCAATTTTTGGGGCGCATCTCATACTGCCGAGGATTTGAGGGTGCTTCAGTCTGCCTCCTGCCTGTTCCGAACTCCTCCTACTCCTCATCCTGCCTTTAGGGTACAAAAAATTGTAATCGGGGCCTAGATTGTGTTTGTACGTGTGAGATACACCGTTTTGTAAAATTTGTCCTATTCCGCTATTCAATATACACCCTGTTTGAGTGTAAAAAATTAAATTGCGGGATAGTCTGTACCGGTACATGTGAGATACACCTTTTTAAATTTGTTTGGCGCATCTCCTTCTACCGCCGAGGATTGCAGGGCGCTTCAGTTTGGCTCCTGTTCCCAACTCCTCCTACTCCTCTTCCTCATCCTGCCTTTAGGGTACAAAAAATTGTAATCGGGGCCTAGTTGGTGTTTGTACGTGTGAGATACACCGTTTTGTAAAATTTGTCCTATTCCGCTATTCAATATACACCCTGTTTGAGTGTAAAAAATTAAATTGCGGGATAGTCTGTATCGGTACATGTGAGATACACCTTTTTAAATTTGTTTGGCGCATCTCCTTCTACCGCCGAGGATTGCAGGGCGCTTCAGTTTGGCTCCTGTTCCCAACTCCTCCAACTCCTCTTCCTCATCCTGCCTTTAGGGTACAAAAAATTGTAATCGGGGCCTAGTTGGTGTTTGTACGTGTGAGATACACCGTTTTGTAAAATTTGTCCTATTCCGCTATTCAATATACACCCTTCTGGAGTGTAAGAAAATTAAATTACGGCATAGTCTGTATCGGTACGTGTGAGATACACCTTTTAAATTTGTTTGGCGCATCTCCTTCCACCGCCAAGGATTGCAGGGCGCTTCAGTTTGCCTCCTGTTCCCAACTCCTCCTACTCCTCTTCCTCATCCTCCCTTTAGGGTACAAAAAATTTTAATCGGGGCCTAGTCTGTGTTTGTACGTGTGAGATACACCGTTTTTTTATCCTTTTTCCTATTCCGCTATTCAATATACACCCTTTTGGGGTAAAAAACATTAAATTGCGGCATAGTTTGCATATTTGACTGTCAGATACACCCGTGCGATACTGTTGTTGTTTTGTTCCACTATTCAATAAACACCTTTCTAGGGCAAGATCATAAATTACAGAAATATGAGGAGACCATCAAATAGGGGCCATGGCCTGGGTCGTGGTGCTGCTGGTAGAGCTCCTGTTGCAAGGAGAGGACGTGGTCGATCTGTGCCAGCTACACGCACAAGTGAAACACCTTCTACAAGTGTGAGTAGGCGACAGAACCTGCATCAGTATTTGGTAGGGCATAATGCGCCTCTAGACGTGATGAGGCCTGAAGAAGTACAGGCGATAGTAGATTGGGTTGCTGACAGTGCCTCCAGTTCCTTCACATTGTCTCCCACCCAGTCTACTGCAGAAAGGTCAGAATTGGCACCTGCAGCCAATGTCCAACCGTCTTTCACCTCACCCCCTTGGAAATCAGGCAAGCAGTCTGAGCCCCAATCCATACCGCAGTCTCTTGTTCTTTTTGAGGACTCTGTCAGCAGGGTTTCCCAGGGCCATCCACCTAGCCCTGCCCCAGAAGTTGAAGAGATTGAGTGCAGCGATGCCCAACCACTTATTTCTCAAGATGAGTACATGCAAGGACCATCGCAACACGTCTCCGATGATGACGAAACGCAGGTGCCAACTGCTGCGGCGTTCAGCATTGTGGAGACCGACAAGGAGGGCAGGGGTGAAGACTGGGTGGAAGATGATGTGGAGGACGATGAGGTCCTCAACCCCACATGGAATGAACGTCATGCAGGTGACCTGAGTAGTTTGGAGGAAGAGGCGGTGGTCGCACAGAGCCACCAGCACAGCAGAAGAGGGAGCAGGGTGCAGAAGCGGAGCGGCCATGCCCTAGACACTACGCCCGCTACTGCCCAACGCAGCAAGGGAACTAGCTCACCAAAGTCAGCTCAAAGGAGTTCTCTAGCGTGGAAGTTCTTTAGAAAATGTGCTGATGACAGGACACGAGTGGTTTGCACCCTGTGCAATCAGAGCCTGAAGCGAGGCATAAACCTTCTCAACCTGAGCACAACCTGCATGATCAGGCATCTAAGTGCAAAGCACGAGCTGCAGTGGAGTAGACACCTTCAAAACCCAGAAACGTCTCTGGCTCACCCTGCTTCCTCTTCTGCTGCAGTCTCGGCCGCTCCAGCCACATCTGTAGTGATACGGGCACCTGCCACCCCGCAAACAAAGGATCTGTCAGCAACACCACCACCTGGGTCACCAACCATCTCCACAATGTCCCGTGGAAGCGTTCAGCTTTCCATCTCCCAAACACTTGAGAGGAAGAGGAAGTACCCCCCTACCCACCCGTGATCCCTGGCCCTGAATGCCAGCATTTCAAAATTCTTGGCCTTTGAAATGCTGTCATTCCGTCTGGTGGAGACACACAGTTTTAAAAACCTTATGTCGGTGGCTGTCCCACAGTACGTCGTGCCCAGCCGCCGCTACTTTTCCAGGCAAGCCATCCCTTCCCTGCACAACCAAGTGGGGGAAAAAATCAGGTGTGCACTGCGCAACGCCATCTCTGGCAAGGTCCACCTAACTACCGATACGTGGACCAGTAAGCACGGTCAGGGGCGTTATATCTCCCTAACGGCACACTGGGTAAATGCAGTGGCGGATGGGCCTGAGGCGGATAGCAATTTGGCGCATGTCCTTCCACCACCGAGGATTGCAGGGCGCTTCAGTTTGCCTCCTGTTCCTAACTCCTCCTACTCCGCTTCCTCATCCTCTACCGCCTCCTCGTCTGGACAGCGTAACACCTTCACCACCAACTTCAGCACGGCCAGGGGTAAACGACAGCAGTCAATTTTAAAACTTGCCTGTTTGGGGGACAAACCACACACCGCGCAGGAGTTCTGGAGGAGCATGGAACAGCAGACAAATGAGTGGTTGCTGCCAGCGAGCCTCAAGCCCGGCCTGGTGGTGTGCGATAACGGGCGAAATCTCATAGCAGCTCTGGGCCTAGCCGGTTTGACGCACATCCCTTGCCTGGCGCATGTGCTGAATTTGGTGGTGCAGAGGTTCCTTAAAAACTACCCCGATATGTCAGAGCTGCTGCAGAAAGTGCGGGCCGTCTGTGTGCACTTTCGGCGTTCTCACCCTGCTGCTGCTCGCCTGTCAGCGCTGCAGCGTAACTTCGGCCTTCCCGCTCACCGCCTCATATGTGACGTGCCCACAAGGTGGAACTCCACCTTGCACAAGCTGCAAAGACTGTGCGAGCAGCAGCAGGCCATAGTGGAGTTTCAGCTGCAGCACGCACGCGTGAGTCGCTCTGCGGAACAGCACCACTTCACCACCAATAACTGGGCCTCCAAGCGAGACCTGTGTGCCTTGTTGCGCTGTTTTGTGTACTCCACCAACATGGCCAGTGCCGATGATGCCGTTCTCAGCTTAACTATCCCACTTCTATGCCTCCTTGAAAAAACAATTCGGGCGATGATGGAAGAGGATGTGGCACAGGATGAGGAGGAGGAGGAGGAGGAGGAGTAGGAGGAGGAGGATGAAGAGGTAACATTTCCAAGGCTTTCAGGGCAGTCATTCGCAAGGGGCTCCGAGGGTGGGTTCCTGCACACACAAACGCCAGGGACACAATTGTCCAGCAGGGGCACAGTTCTGGAGGATGAGGAGGAGGAGCTGGAGGAGGAGATGGAAGCATGTTCACAGCAGGGTGGCACCCAGGCCAGCTCATGGCCATCACTGGTGCGTGGCTGGGGGGATACAGAGGACACGGACGATACACCTCCCACAGAGGACAGCCTTTCGTTGCCT
This sequence comes from Pelophylax lessonae, assembly GCF_965119305.1. Classification (NCBI taxonomy): domain Eukaryota; kingdom Metazoa; phylum Chordata; class Amphibia; order Anura; family Ranidae; genus Pelophylax; species Pelophylax lessonae. Next base: position 655,868,849 of record NC_138770.1, read on the forward strand.
CTGGGCAGCCTGGCACACATGAGCGATTACATGCTGCAGTGCCTCCACAACGACCGCCGAGTTGCCCATATTCTAACTTGTGCTGATTACTGGGTGGCCACGCTGCTGGATCCCCGTTACAAGGACAACGTACCGTCCTTAATTCACTCACTGGAGCGCGATCACAAGATGCGCGAGTACAAGCGCACGCTGGTAGACGCCATGCTGCTGGCATTCCCACCTGACAGCGGGGCCACAGTGGAAGCACAAGGCAGAGGAGGAGGAAGAGGTCGCCAACGCAACAAGGGCACCGCCAGCACCTCAGAAGGCAGGGTTAGCATGGCCGAAATGTGGAAAAGCTTTGTCAGCACGCCACAACAAACAGCAGCACCAGCAGCTCATATGGAATGACTTAGCAGGAGGCAGCATTTCACCAACATGGTGGAGCAGTATGTGTGCACACGCCTAGACATACTGAATGAGGGGTCTGCCCCCTTCAACTTCTGGGTCTCCAAGTTGGGCACATGGCCTGAGCTTGCCCTTTACGCCTTGGAGGTGCTGGCGTGCCCTGCAGCCAGTGTATTATCTGAACGGGTATTTAGCACGGCTGGGGGCGTTATCATAGACAAGCGCAGCTGCCTGTCCAGAGACAATGTGGACAAGCTCACGTTCATTAAAATGAACCAGGCATGGATCCCACGGGACTTTTCCGTACCTTGTGCAGAATAGCGATGGATACTGACCTTACCCAGCCATTGTTCCATTTTTGCTCTTTCTCACTCTTTTGCGGTGTACCCTCATTTAAAATTTGTGAAAAGAAGCAGTGTTGGCTACCTTGTCCTCCTCAGGGCCAGATTAACGAAGGGGCTATTGGAGCTGCAGCTCCAGGCCCCTACCTTTATATAGGCCCCAGGTTGGCCATATTCACTGTTACCGCTCTTCTGTCACTTGTAAACACAGAAGTCTGGCTTCTATGCTCGCTTCCCCAGGCACCCTCAGAACCTCCCCACACAGCGCGAAGGCCGGACAAGGAGGGACAGTTGCCGATGCATGGATGTGTTTATGGGCTTCAGAGACAGCATCCCATGTGGAATTAGGCATGCATGGCTGCACCCTTCCTCCTCTGGGTGCATGCCAAGGCACGGCCCTTAAGGCCCTTCAAAATCCTCAGCACCAAGCCCATGATGCTCTTAATCCGGCCCTGGTCCTCCTCCACCGTCGCTTCCACCTACACCGCCCATAGGTGTGCGCAGCCTATTGCATTAGGGTGTGCACCCCAAAGTTTAAATACACATGCATGTGTTTGCCTACATGTACATGGCCCCGATACATTACTCTCCCTGCTGGCAAAGTGAAATAGAGCAGAGCAGGTCCGAGGGAGATCTTTCCCATCTCCTCACTGGCAAACAGAGCGATAATGCTATGTGCCCTAGGTGATTAGGGTGTGCCCAGGCACATCCGGCACACCCTGTGCGCACGCCTATGAGACCGCCACATCCACCACCACCTCAACCTCCCTCCTACTCCATATGGGCCTCGTCCTTCAGAGATGAAGAACATTGTTTTATTTTTATTTATTTTTTTTGTTGTTTTAAGTTATTTCCCTAGCCACATTTGTTTGCAGAGCACTTACCATGCTCTTAACTACGTTTTGCTGCCATTTGCAGCAGTCTAGCCCTTTCCATTGGTGTTTTAGAGCCATTTTAGTGCCTTAAAGTTCGGGTCCCCATTGACTTCAATGGGGTTCGGTGTCCGGGAAAAGTTCGGCAAAAGTCCGGGATACGGACCCGGACTTTTTTTTAAAGTTCGGCCGAACCCGCCGAACACGGACATCCAGGTGTCCGCTCAACTCTACTTGAGATGTTTTTTGATTTGGAAAGGTGGGAGTGTGGATTTGCTGTGTCAATGTGTGTGGATTTGGGGGAGGTGAGGGAGAGTGGGTTTGCTGTGTGTGTGTGTGATTTTGGGCTTTAAGCCACGAAATATTACCCTGTCTGATGGAGCATTCTTGCTCTATAAAAGAAAAAAAAGGGCAGCGAAGTGTTCTGTGCCCTCATTCTGAGAAGGACTCTAAGCAGGACGACGACGTGATTGATGTTGGATTTGCAGCGCTGGACGATGTGATTGACGTTGGATTTGCATCGATGGACGATTTGATTGCCGTTGGATTTGCATTGATGAACGACGTGATTGACGTTGGATTTGCATCGATGGACGACGTGATTGACGTTGGATTTACGGCGCTGGACGATGTGATTGACGTTGGATTTGCAGTGCTGGACGACGTGATTGACGTTGGATTTGCAGCGCTGGACGACGTGATTGATGTTGGATTTGCAACGCCTTTACGACGTGATTGACGTTGGATTTGCAGCGTTTGGACGACGTGATTGACGTGGGATTTACGGCGCTAGACGATGTGATTGACGTTGGATTTGCATCGATGGACAACGAAGAAACGAAGAAGTTGATCCTCTTCAAAAGGTAGGACCTTTTCAGATCCGTACTTGAGATGCTTTTTGATTTGGAAAGGTGGGAGTGTGGATTTGCTGTGTCAATGTGTGTGGATTTGGGGGAGGTGAGGGAGAGTGGGTTTGCTGTGTGTGTGTGTGATTTTGGGCTTTAAGCTCCGAAATATTACCCTGTCTGATGGAGCATTCTTGCTCTATAAAAGAAAAAGAAGGGCAGCAAAGTGTTCTGTGCCCTCATTCTGAGAAGGACTCTAAGCAGGACGACGACGTGATTGATGTTGGATTTGCAGCGCTGGACGACGTGATTGACGTTGGATTTGCATCGATGGACGATTTGATTGCCGTTGGATTTGCATCGATGGACGACGTGATTGACGTTGGATTTACGGCGCTGGACGACGTGATTGACGTTGGATTTGCAGCGCTGGACGACGTGATTGATGTTCGATTTGCATCGATGGACGACGTGATTGATGTTGGATTTGCAACGCTGGACGACGTGATTGACGTTGGATTTAAGGTGCTGGACGACGTGATTGACGTTGGATTTACGGCGCTGGACGACGTGATTGACGTTGGATTTGCAGCGTTGGATGACGTGATTGAAGTTGGATTTACGGCGCTGGACGACGTGATTGACGTTGGATTTGCATCGATGGACAACGAAGAAACGAAGTTGATCATCTTCAAAAGGTAGGACCTTTTCAGATCCGTACTTGAGATTCTTTTTGATTTGGAAAGGTGGGAGTGTGGATTTGCTGTGTCAATGTGTGTGGATTTCGGGGAGGTGAGGGAGAGTGGGTTTGCTGTGTGTGTGTGTGATTTTGGGCTTTAAGCTCCGAAATATTACCCTGTCTGATGGAGCATTCTTGCTCTATAAAAGAAAAAGGAGGGCAGCGAAGTGTTCTGTGCCCTCATTCTGAGAAGGACTCTAAGCAGGACGACGACGTGATTGACGTTGGATTTGCATCGATGGACGATTTGATTGCCGTTTGATTTGCATCGATGGACGTCGTGATTGACGTTGGATTTACGGCGCTGGACGACGTGATTGACGTTGGATTTCCAGCGCTGGACGACGTGATTGACGTTGGGTTTGCATTGCTGGATGAGGTCTTTGACATTGGATTTGCATCGATGGACGACGTGATTGACGTTGGATTTATGGCGCTGAACGACGTGATTGAAGTTGGATTTGCAGCGCTGGATGACGTGATTGACGTTGGATTTGCAGCGCTGGATGACGTGATTGACGTTGGATTTGCAGCGCTGGACGACGTGATTGACGTTGGATTTGCAACGCTGGAAGACGTGATTGACGTTGGATTTGCAGCGTTTGGACGACATGATTGACGTTGGATTTACGGCGCTGGACGAAGTGATTGACGTTGGATTTGCATCGATGGACAACGAAGAAACTAAGAAGTTGATCCTCTTCAAAAGGTAGTACCTTTTCAGATCCGTACTTGAGATGCTTTTTGATTTGGAAAGGTGGGAGTGTGGATTTGCTGTGTCAATGTGTGTGGATTTGGGGGAGGTGAGGGAGAGTGGGTTTGCTGTGTGTGTGTGTGATTTTGGGCTTTAAGCTCCGAAATATTACCCTGTCTGATGGAGCATTCTTGCTCTATAAAAGAAAAAAAAGGGCAGCGAAGTGTTCTGTGGCCTCATTCTGAGAAGGACTCTAAGCAGGACGACGACGTGATTGATGTTGGATTTGCAGCGCTGGACGACGTGATTGACGTTGGATTTGCATCGATGGACGATTTGATTGACCTTGGATTTGCATCGATGAACGACGTGATTGACGTTGGATTTGCATCGATGGACGACGTGATTGCCGTTGGATTTACGGCGCTGGACGACGTGATTGACGTTGGATTTGCAACGCCTTTACGATGTAATTGACGTTGGATTTGCAGCGTTTGGACGACGTGATTGACGTTGGATTTACGGCGCTGGACGACGTGATTGACGTTGGATTTGCATCGTTGGACAACGAAGAAACAAAGAAGTTGATCCTCTTCAAAAGGTAGGACCTTTTTAGATCCGTACTTGAGATGCTTTTTGATTTGGAAAGGTGGGAGTGTGGATTTGCTGTGTCAATGTGTGTGGATTTGGGGGAGGTGAGGGAGAGTGGGTTTGCTGTATGTGTGTGTGTGTGTGATTTTGGGCTTTAAGCTCCGAAATATTACCCTGTCTGATGGAGCATTCTTGCTCTATAAAAGAAAAAGGAGGGCAGCGAAGTGTTCTGTGCCCTCATTCTGGGAAGGACTCTAAGCAGGACGACGACGTGATTGATGTTGGATTTGCAGCGCTGGACAACGTGATTGACGTTGGATTTGCATCGATGGACGATTTGATTGCCGTTGGATTTGCATCGATGGACGAAGTGATTGACGTTGGATTTACGGCGCTGGACGATGTGATTGACGTTGGATTTGCAGCGCTGGACGACGTGATTGACGTTGGATTCGCAGCGCTGGACGACGTGATTGACGTTGGATTTGCAACGCTGGACGACGTGATTGATGTTGGATTTGCAGCGTTGGACGACGTGATTGACGTTGGATTTACGACGCTGGACGACGTGATTGACGTTGGATTTGCATCGATGGACAACGAAGAAACGAAGAAGTTGATCCTCTTCAAAAGGTAGGACCTTTTCAGATCCGTACTTGAGATGCTTTTTGATTTGGAAAGGTGGGAGTGTGGATTTGCTGTGTCAATGTGTGTGGATTTGGGGGAGGTGAGGGAGAGTGGGTTTGCTGTGTGTGTGTGTGATTTTGGGCTTTAAGCTCCGAAATATTACCCTGTCTGATGGAGCATTCTTGCTCTATAAAAGAAAAAAAAGGGCAGCGAAGTGTTCTGTGGCCTCATTCTGAGAAGGACTCTAAGCAGGACGACGACGTGATTGACGTTGGATTTGCATCGATGGACGATTTGATTGCCCTTGGATTTGCATCGATGAACGACGTGATTGACGTTGGATTTGCATCGATGGACGACGTGATTGCCGTTGGATTTACGGCGCTGGACGACGTGATTGACGTTGGATTTGCAACGCCTTTACGATGTAATTGACGTTGGATTTGCAGCGTTTGGACGACGTGATTGACGTTGGATTTACGGCGCTGGACGACGTGATTGACGTTGGATTTGCATCGTTGGACAACGAAGAAACAAAGAAGTTGATCCTCTTCAAAAGGTAGGACCTTTTTAGATCCGTACTTGAGATGCTTTTTGATTTGGAAAGGTGGGAGTGTGGATTTGCTGTGTCAATGTGTGTGGATTTGGGGGAGGTGAGGGAGAGTGGGTTTGCTGTATGTGTGTGTGTGTGTGATTTTGGGCTTTAAGCTCCGAAATATTACCCTGTCTGATGGAGCATTCTTGCTCTATAAAAGAAAAAGGAGGGCAGCGAAGTGTTCTGTGCCCTCATTCTGGGAAGGACTCTAAGCAGGACGACGACGTGATTGATGTTGGATTTGCAGCGCTGGACAACGTGATTGACGTTGGATTTGCATCGATGGACGATTTGATTGCCGTTGGATTTGCATCGATGGACGACGTGATTGACGTTGGATTTACGGCGCTGGACGATGTGATTGACGTTGGATTTGCAGCGCTGGACGACGTGATTGACGTTGGATTCGCAGCGCTGGACGACATGATTGACGTTGGATTTGCAACGCTGGACGACGTGATTGATGTTGGATTTGCAGCGTTGGACGACGTGATTGACGTTGGATTTACGACGCTGGACGACGTGATTGACGTTGGATTTGCATCGATGGACAACGAAGAAACGAAGAAGTTGATCCTCTTCAAAAGGTAGGACCTTTTCAGATCCGTACTTGAGATGCTTTTTGATTTGGAAAGGTGGGAGTGTGGATTTGCTGTGTCAATGTGTGTGGATTTGGGGGAGGTGAGGGAGAGTGAGTTTGCTGTGTGTGTGTGTGATTTTGGGCTTTAAGCTCCGAAATATTACCCGGTCTGATGGAGAATTCTTGCTCTATAAAAGAAAAAGGAGGGCAGCGAAGTGTTCTGTGCCCTCATTCTGAGAAGGACTCTAAGCAGGACGACGACGTGATTGATGTTGGATTTGCAGAGTTGGACGACGTGATTGATGTTGGATTTGCATCGATGGACGATTTGATTGCCGTTGGATTTGCATCGATGGACGACGTGATTGACGTTGGATTTGCAATGCTGGACGACGTGATTGACGTTGGATTTACAGCGCTGGACGACGTGATTGACGTTGGATTTACGGCGCTGGACGACGTGATTGACGTTGGATTTGCATCGATGTACAACGAAGCAACGAAGAAGTTGATCCTCTTCAAAAGGTAGGACCTTTCCAGATCCGTACTTGAGATGCTTTTTGATTTGGAAAGGTGGGAGTGTGGATTTGCTGTGTCAATGTGTGTGGATTTGGGGGAGGTGAGGGAGAGTGGGTTTGCTGTGTGTGTGTGTGATTTTGGGCTTTAAGCTCCGAAATATTACCTTGTCTGATGGAGCATTCTTGCTCTATAAAAGAAAAAGGAGGGCAGCGAAGTGTTCTGTGCCCTCATTCTGAGAAGGACTCTAAGCAGGACGACGACGTGATTGATGTTGGATTTGTAGCGCTGGACGACGTGATTGATGTTGGATTTGCATCATTTGCATCGATGGACGATTTGATTGCCGTTGGATTTGCATCGATGGACGACGTGATTGACGTTGGATTTGCAACGCTGGACGACGTGATTGACGTTGGATTTACGGCACTGGACGACGTGATTGACGTTGGATTTACGGCGCTGGACGACGTGATTGACGTTGGATTTGCAGCATTGGACGACGTGATTGACGTTGGATTTACAGCGCTGGACAACGTGATTGACGTTGTATTTGCATCGATGAACAACGAAGCAACGAAGAAGTTGATCCTCTTCAAAAGGTAGGACCTGTTCAGATCCGTACTTGAGATGCTTTTTGATTTGGAAAGGTGGGAGTGTGGATTTGCTGTGTCAATGTGTGTGGATTTGGGGGAGGTGAGGGAGAGTGGGTTTGCTGTGTGTGTGTGTGTGTGATTTTGGGCTTTAAGCTCCGAAATATTACCCTGTCTGATGGAGCATTCTTGCTCTATAAAAGAAAAAGGAGGGCAGCGAAGTGTTCTGTGCCCTCATTCTGGGAAGGACTCTAAGCAGGACGACGACGTGATTGATGTTGGATTTGCAGCGCTGGACGACGTGATTGACGTTGGATTTGCATCGATGGACGATTTGATTGCCGTTGGATTTGCATCGATGGACGACATGATTGACGTTGGATTTACGGGGCTGGACGATGTGATTGACGTTGGATTTGCAGCGCTTGACGACGTGATTGACGTTGGATTCGCAGCGCTGGACGACGTGATTGACGTTGGATTTGCAACGCTGGACGACGTGATTGATGTTGGATTTGCAGCGTTGGACGACGTGATTGACGTTGGATTTACGGCGCTGGACGACGTGATTGACGTTGGATTTGCATCGATGGACAACGAAGAAACGAAGAAGTTGATCCTCTTCAAAAGGTAGGACCTTTTCAGATCCGTACTTGAGATGCTTTTTGATTTGGAAAGGTGGGAGTGTGGATTTGCTGTGTCAATGTGTGTAGATTTGGGGGGAGGTGAGGGAGAGTGAGTTTGCTGTGTGTGTGTGTGATTTTGGGCTTTAAGCTCCGAAATATTACCCGGTCTGATGGAGCATTCTTGCTCTATAAAAGAAAAAGGAGGGCAGCGAAGTGTTCTGTGCCCTCATTCTGAGAAGGACTCTAAGCAGGACGACGACGTGATTGATGTTGGATTTGCAGAGCTGGACGACGTGATTGATGTTGGATTTGCATCGATGGACAATTTGATTGCCGTTGGATTTGCATCGATGGACGACGTGATTGACGTTGGATTTGCAACGCTGGACGACGTGATTGACGTTGGATTTACAGCGCTGGACGACATGATTGACGTTGGATTTACGGCGCTGGACGACGTGATTGACGTTGGATTTGCATCGATGTACAACGAAGCAACAAAGAAGTTGATCCTCTTCAAAAGGTAGGACCTTTTCAGATCCGTACTTGAGATGCTTTTTGATTTGGAAAGGTGGGAGGGTGGATTTGCTGTGTCAATGTGTGTGGATTTGGGGGAGGTGAGGGAGAGTGGGTTTGCTGTGTGTGTGTGTGTGTGATTTTAGGCTTTAAGTTCCGAAATATTACCCTGTCTGATGGAGCATTCTTGCTCTATAAAAGAAAAAGGAGGGCAGCGAAGTGTTCTGTGCCCTCATTCTGAGAAGGACTCTCAGCAGGACGACGACGTGATTGATGTTGGATTTGCAGCGCTGGACGACGTGATTGATGTTGGATTTGCATCAATGGACGATTTGATTGCCGTTGGATTTGCATCGATGGACGACGTGATTGACGTTGGATTTGCAACGCTGGACGACGTGATTGACGTTGGATTTACGGCGCTGGACGACGTGATTGACGTTGGATTTTCAGCGTTGGACGACGTGATTGACGTTGGATTTACAGCGCTGGACGACGTGATTGACGTTGTATTTGCATCGATGAACAACGAAGCAACAAAGAAGTTGATCCTCTTCAAAAGGTAGGACCTTTTCAGATCCGTACTTGAGATGCTTTTTGATTTGGAAAGGTGGGAGTGTGGATTTGCTGTGTCAATGTGTGTGTATTTGGGGGAGGTGAGGGAGAGTGGGTTTGCTGTGTGTGTGATTTTGGGCTTTAAGCTCCGAAATATTACCCTGTCTGATGGAGCATTCTTGCTCTATAAAAGAAAAAGGAGGGCAGCGAAGTGTTCTGTGCCCTCATTCTGAGAAGGACTCTAATCAGGACGACGACGTGATTGATGTTGGATTTGCAGCGCTGGACGACGTGATTGATGTTGGATTTGCATCGATGAACAATTTGATTGCCGTTGAATTTGCATCAATGGACGACGTGATTGACGTTGGATTTGCAACGCTGGACGACGTGATTGACGTTGGATTTACGGCGCTGGACGACGTAATTGACGTTGGATTTACGGCGCTGGACGACGTGATTGACGTTGGATTTGCAGCGTTGGACAACGTGATTGACGTTGGATTTACGGCGCTGGACGACGTGATTGACGTTGGATTTGCAGCGCTGGACGACGTGATTGACGTTGGATTTGCAGCGCTGGACGACGTGATTGATGTTGGATTTGCAGCGCTGGACGACGTGATTGACGTTGGATTTGCAACGCTGGACGACGTGATTGACGTTGGATTTGCAACGCTGGACGACGTGATTGACGTTGGATTTGCAGCGCTGGACGACGTGATTGACGTTGGATTTACGGCGCTTGACGACGTGATTGACGTTGGATTTGCATCGATGGACAACGAAGAAACGAAGAAGTTGATCCTCTTCAAAAGGTAGGACCTTGTAACGCTCCTGCGTTTTATGTATGATGTGGATTTACAGCTGCAGAAATATTCCACTTCAGTAGTCATGTAGAGAAACGCTGAGGCACCAATCCCAACTCCCAAGACTCATCATGTGTGGATGATCTCAATTCAGCAAGTAAATACACACACTCAATAAGATGTTCCTAGAGTGACTTATGTATATAGTAACACAGAGATGATAGGCTGAAGAGACAGGTTGGGTAGAGATGGTAGATGACAGACACTTGAAAGGAAATGTTCTTGAAAGTAAGATAGTAGCAGATGGGATGCAGATAGGTTAGCAATCATGTATGGTAGCAGATGATAGAGTAGCAGGTGAACATACAGGAGAGACCAACCCAGTGCAAGAGCAGATGGTAGTAGGCTCAAGAGCTAGCAATCTTAGATAATGCAGATGTAATAATAGTCCTTAGTATGCAGAGCTAGATAGTGTAAGCTTTAGTATGAAGGTTATAGAGGTTTCCCCTGTGGGGTACTTATCACTAGTAGCAATGTAGCAGAGGAGAGGTTCGGCAAGAGCGGATGATCCTGTAGCGGGATACAGGGATCAGCGCAGCGTGGTTCCGACAGCGAGGTATGCTTGCAAGCATGAGAGCTTCAAGACAGGTTAGCATCAAGGCACAAAGCAGGTTGAACGAACACATGTGAGTGAAAGCTGGTGATTTAAATAGCTGTTCAGTCCGGCGCTCAGTGATGACAGCATCAGTCTTAAAGGTGTATGCGCACCTTACCAAAAGAGAATGGTGGGGCGCATACACTTAGGAAAAGAGTAATAAGGGTACCCAAAGGTACCAGAACATTACAGTACCCCCCCCCCCTTAAGGCCGGCTCCTGAAGGCCTCTGGAGCTGGTTTGTCTGGGTACTTCGCATGAAAATTGCGGATTAATCTAGGGGCATGTATGTCAGAGGTGTTTAGCCAGGTGTCGTCTTGGGGCCCATAGTTCTTCCATCGAACTAAGTATTGAAGTCTTCTTCTGTCGATACGAGAATCCAGAATCTCTTTTATCTCATATTCTTCTCCACCTTCAACTTGTACAGGAGGAGGAGGTGGGATAGTAGGCCTTATTCCTTGGTCAGGAACATGGGGCTTCAGTAGCGACACATGGAAAATGGGATGTATTTTGAGGTCTATTGGCAATGTAAGCTGTACTGCAGCTTTTCCAATAAGTTTCTTGATTGGGAAAGGTCCCAAGAACAGAGGTCCAAGCTTTTTGCTAGGGATTTTCAGTCTTAAATTTTTTGTTGAGAGGTCCCCGATAGCATACTGAGGAGAAGGTCTTCTGCGAAGATCATAGTACTTCTTTTGTTGACTATGAGCGTGTGCAATGGTATTATTAAGCAAACCCAGAGAGTCCTTTATTTGGGTAAGATAGTCTGAGGCTACTGGGTTATTTGAAGGAAGGATGCGTGGTGGAAGAATAGAGGGATGAAACCCATAGTTCAAGTAGAACGGACTCTGCTTGGTCGTACTGTGGGTTGTGTTGTTGTAGGCAAATTCTGCCAGAGGGAGAAGATCCACCCAATCATCCTGTTGGTAAGAAGTGTAACAACGTAAATATTGCTCGATGCATTGGTTGACTCTTTCAGTCTGTCCGTTGGTCTGCGGATGGTAAGGAGAAGTGAGCTTCCGCTCAATTCGTAGTATGTGACATAGTTCTTGCCAGAACTTGGAAATAAATTGTGATCCACGGTCAGACAGAAGAGTTTTTGGGATACCATGTAACTTAAAGACATGTTTCATCAGGAGTTCTGCCGTTTGTTTGGACGAAGGTAGTCTGCGAATAGCAATGAAATGTGCCATTTTTGTCACATGGTCCACTGACACTAAGATGGTATTAAATCCTTTGGAAGGAGGTAGTTCTACTATAAAGTCCAAGGACACAACTTCCCATGGAGTTTGGGGTATTGGTAGACTGCATAGTAGACCGGATGGTCTCGTAGTGTCAATTTTGGACCTGGCACAGACATTGCATGAAGAGACGAATTTTGGTATAGATGTTTTCATGTCAGGCCACCAGAATTGCCTGGTAATCAGATTAAGAGTCTTTGTCATACCCATATGTCCTGCCATAGGCACATCATGCGATAATTCCAAGATCTTGGTGCGCATGGTAGGTGGTATGTAAAGTTTGTCGTTGTAGTAGAGGAAGCCTTCTGCATCAGTATTTAGTTGTGGTGGGGGTGAATCCAAACTTATACCATGCAAAACCTCTTCCTTCAAGGAACGGACAACTCCAATAATGCGTTTGTGAGGTATTATAGGAACGGAAGGGATTTCGAAGTAGTTTTCTTCAGTTAGTCGTGATAGTGCATCCGCCTTTTTGTTCTTATCTGCAGGTGTGTAGGTCACTAGGAAGTTAAACCTTAGAAAGAATAGTGACCATCGTACCTGTCGGTGAGAGAGAGTTTTGTTAGTCTGAAGATATTGAAGATTTTTATGGTCCGTGTATATAAGTATTGGTAATCGGGTGCCTTCGAGTAGATGTCGCCAATTCTCCAGAGCCAGTTTTATAGCAAGCAGTTCCTTTTCACCCACGGGGTAATTTACCTCTGGACTGCTTAAGGATTTAGAAAAAAAGGCGACTGGATGAAGTGGTGAAGTGTGAGTTGGTCGTTGGGAGAGTATTGCTCCTACTGCCATGTTTGACGCATCTACTTCCAGAATGTATTGGAGGGATGGGTCTGGATGGCGTAGTATGGGAGCAGAAGTAAACCTTGTCTTTAACAGGTGAAAAGCTTTATTTGCTTCATCTGACCATTTGAATGGTCTTTTAATGCTAGTGAGCTGTGAGAGGGGTCTCACAATGGCAGAGAAGTTTCTGATGAACTTCCTGTAGAAATTCGAAAATCCAAGGAATCGCTGTAGCGCCTTGCGTGTGGTTGGTGTAGGCCAATCCTGAATGCAGGATATCTTACTCATGTCCATCTTGATTCCTGTTTTGGATATGATGTAGCCTAGAAACAGTACTTCTTCTTTATGAAACAAGCATTTTTTCAGTTTCACATAAAGGTTGTGTGCAAGCAATCTCGATAATACTAGTCTTACATGTCTTATGTGTTCAGACAGGGATCGTGAATATATAAGTATATCGTCCAGATATACCACAACACAGACATCTAGTAAGTCTCTGAAAATATCGTTTATAAATCGTTGAAAGGCTGCAGGGGCGTTGCATAGCCCGAATGGCATTACAAGATATTCGAACAATCCGTATCTGGTTCTGAATGCAGTCTTCCACTCGTGTCCATCACGGATTCGAATGAGATTGTATGCTCCTTTCAGGTCCAATTTTGAAAAATAGGTAGCTCCACGCACCTGCTCAATGAGCTCAGGGATAAGCGGTAGAGGATAGCGATCTTTTATTGTAATAGCATTCAATTGCCTATAGTCGATGATAGGCCTGAGACTTGAGTCCTTATTGCGGACAAAAAAGAGTCCTGCTGCTGTGGAAGAAGTGGAAGGTCTAATAAAACCTTTTTTTAAATTCTCATCCAAATAGTCTTTGAGATGGGAAAGTTCATCCTGCGAAAGAGGATAAACATGACCGAACGGCAATTTGCTATTTGGGAGTAGATCAATACTACAATCATAGTCTCGATGGGGAGGTAGTGCTTGAGCATTTTTCTCAAGAAAAACCTCAGAGAGATCCTGATAACATAGTGGTGCAATCTCATCTGTCACCACAGACAGGATCTTCCCGAAAGACGGGAGGTTACACGTACCCTCGCAATAGCAAGAGAGGAAGGCCAGGGTCTGTTCCTTCCAATCTATGGTTGGTTGATGTGTGTGTAACCAGGGAAGTCCCAAAACAATGGGAAAGTGGGGTGAAGGTATTAGATCGAAGGTAGTGGTCTCCATATGAGACCCGTTAGTAGTAACTAGGAGTGCCTGTGTCTGATCAGTGATCGGACCAGAGGATAAAGGAACACCATTAATAAGACTCACTGAGACAGGTTTAGGTTTAGAAATAATAGGAACTTTATTTAAAGCAGCAAAACGTATGTCAATATAATTTCCACAAGATCCTGTGTCAATTATGGCCTTAGTAGTAATCCTGTTCTGGTCCCACTGTAATGTTAAGCAAACAAAAAGGTAAGGGTTAGTAATTGAAGTTGTCAATCCCCCTAGGAGGACATGTGAACACTCACCCCTCTTTTTGTAGACTAGGGGACAGACGTTTATCTTGTGATCCGGGGATGCACAGTACAAGCAGAGATTACCAGATCGTCTTCTGGCTCTTTCCATAGTTGATAGAGGTGGGCGTATGGTTCCTACCTCCATAGGAATGGGGTCAACGGCCGAAATCCGAGAAGAACTGGATAATGGCATTCCCATTTTCTCAGCCTTTCTTTCTCGTAGTCTTCTATCTATGGTGATACTGAGTTGTATCAATGCATCCAGGGTTTTTGGCAGATCCGCTCGGGCGAGCTCGTCTTTAACGGCCTCTGATAGGCCAAGCCTAAATTGGGTTTTCAGAGATGCATCATTCCATTCTGAATCAAGGGTCCATCTCTTGAATTCTGCGACAAAGTCTTCCACAGGTCTCCTACCTTGTTTCAAGGATCTTAATTGAAGATCGGCAGTACTCTGCCTATTGGGATCATCATATAGGCTAGTAAGTTCTGCTAGGAACAAGGCATAGGAGTTGAGAAGCTGATCGCTTTTCTCAAAAAGAGAGTCTGCCCAGGCCCGAGGTTAGGTAAGAAATAATAGTACAAACCTTAATGTGATCAGTAAGGTAGGTACGGGGTTTTAGCAAGAAAAGTAACTCACATGCGTTTTTAAATTCGCGAAATTTTTTGCGATCGCCTGTAAATACCAAAGGAGGATTTATTTTGGGTTCAGGGGACTGAGCAGTGGTAAGTTGTGTCAGTCTAATTACCTGCTGCGACAGAGCCTGATTGTCTTCTTTTAATTCAGCAAGTGCGTGTATTAACGCAGTTACTTGCTGTTTTAATTGTGTCACCTGAGTGGTTATTTCTGCTGAATCCATTTGAGGTTCGTTCAATCTGTAACGCTCCTGCGTTTTATGTATGATGTGGATTTACAGCTGCAGAAATATTCCACTTCAGTAGTCATGTAGAGAAACGCTGAGACACCAATCCCAACTCCCAAGACTCATCATGTGTGGATGATCTCAATTCAGCAAGTAAATACACACACTCAATAAGATGTTCCTAGAGTGACTTATGTATATAGTAACACAGTGATGATAGGCTGAAGAGACAGGTTGGGTAGAGATGGTAGATGACAGACACTTGAAAGGAAATGTTCTTGAAAGTAAGATAGTAGCAGATTGGATGCAGATAGGTTAGCAATCATGTATGGTAGCAGATGATAGAGTAGCAGGTGAACATACAGGAGAGACCAACCCAGTGCAAGAGCAGATGGTAGTAGGCTCAAGAGCTAGCAATCTTAGATAATGCAGATGTAATAATAGTCCTTAGTATGCAGAGCTAGATAGTGTAAGCTTTAGTATCAAGGTTATAGAGGTTTCCCCTGTGGGGTACTTATCACTAGTAGCAATGTAGCAGAGGAGAGGTTCGGCAAGAGCGGATGATCCGGTAGCGGGATACAGGGATCAGCGCAGCGTGGTTCCGACAGCGAGGTATGCTTGCAAGCATAAGAGCTTCAAGACAGGTTAGCATCAAGGCACAAAGCAGGTTGAACGAACACATGTGAGTGAAAGCTGGTGATTTAAATAGCTGTTCAGTCCGGCGCTCAGTGATGACA
Source organism: Pelophylax lessonae (assembly GCF_965119305.1). Lineage (NCBI taxonomy): Eukaryota > Metazoa > Chordata > Amphibia > Anura > Ranidae > Pelophylax > Pelophylax lessonae. The sequence continues at coordinate 655,884,512 of NC_138770.1, forward strand.
GCATCAGTCTTAAAGGTGTATGCGCACCTTACCAAAAGAGAATGGTGGGGCGCATACACTTAGGAAAAGAGTAATTAGGGTACCCAAAGGTACCAGAACATTACAGACCTTTTCAGATCCATACTTGAGATGCTTTTTGATTTGGAAAGGTGGGAGTGTGGATTTGCTGTGTCAATGTGTGTGGATTTGGGGGAGGTGAGGGAGAGTGGGTTTGCTGTGTGTGTGTGTGATTTTGGGCTTTAAGCTCCGAAATATTACCCTGTCTGATGGAGCATTCTTACTCTATAAAAGAAAAAGGAGGGCAGCGAAGTGTTCTGTGCCCTCATTCTGAGAAGGACTCTATGCAGGACGACGACGTGATTGATGTTGGATTTGCAGCGCTGGACGACGTGATTGACGTTGGATTTGCATCGATGGACGATTTGATTGCCGTTGGATTTGCATCGATGGACGACGTGATTGACGTTGGATTTACGGCACTGGACGACTGTAACGCTCCTGCGTTTTATGTATGATGTGGATTTACAGCTGCAGAAATATTCCACTTCAGTAGTCATGTAGAGAAACGCTGAGACACCAATCCCAACTCCCAAGACTCATCATGTGTGGATGATCTCAATTCAGCAAGTAAATACACACACTCAATAAGATGTTCCTAGAGTGACTTATGTATATAGTAACACAGTGATGATAGGCTGAAGAGACAGGTTGGGTAGAGATGGTAGATGACAGACACTAGAAAGGAAATGTTCTTGAAAGTAAGATAGTAGCAGATGGGATGCAGATAGGTTAGCAATCATGTATGGTAGCAGATGATAGAGTAGCAGGTGAACATATAGGAGAGACCAACCCAGTGCAAGAGCAGATGGCAGTAGGCTCAAGAGCTAGCAATCTTAGATAATGCAGATGTAATAATAGTCCTTAGTATGCAGAGCTAGATAGTGTAAGCTTTAGTATGAAGGTTATAGAGGTTTCCCCTGTGGGGTACTTATCACTAGTAGCAATGTAGCAGAGGAGAGGTTCGGCAAGAGCGGATGATCCGGTAGCGGGATACAGGGATCAGCGCAGCGTGGTTCCGACAGCGAGGTATGCTTGCAAGCATGAGAGCTTCAAGACAGGTTAGCATCAAGGCACTGTAACGTTCATGCGTTTTTGTTAATGGATGGATTTTCAGCTGCAGAATTATCACACTCAGTAGCCTTGTAGAGATACTGTTGAATAAACCTATCCAACTCTCAGGACTTCATCACGGTGTACAGCATGTTATGCAATATACATATACTCAATCAGATGTTATAGTGGAGGGATAGAACATATGAGAATGTATAGATGAGAGACAGGTTTGTATGGTGATTACTAGGAGTAGTATTAGGAGAGTTGCAGGTGATGGTAAAGCAGATAGGTTCTGATGTCTAGTATAGTGCAGATGGTAAGAGGACACAGATGGAGTATACTTAGACAGAGTAACCTAGTGCAAGGATAGTTGAAGGTAGTCCCAAGAGCTAACAGTCTATGCAGATGGTATGGAATAGATAGATAGATAGTCCTGGTAATTGCAGTAGATGACAGTAGGAGATTGGTTAGTAAGGAATCCCCTGTGGGGTACTTATCACTTAGATAGGTTAGTAGTAACAATGTCCATAGAGAGAGAGGTGATCCCGTAGCGAGATACGGATCAGCTGCGAGGTTCCGGCGTCAGTTCAGCAAAGGAAATGTCAGCAGCTCCGACTTCACAGGAGAAGGTGCGGTGAACATGTGGTTTGAACGAGCGATGAGTGAGAGAAAGCCGGCGATTGAAATAGCCGCTCATAGCGGCGCTCGGCAATGATGTCATCCGGTCTTAAAGGTATATGCGTCTCTTGTTACACAAGATGGGACGCAATTAGCAAAGGAGAAATATGGAACAAGGGTACCAGAGGTACCAGAACATTACAGTACCACCCCCTTAAGGCCGGCTCCGGAAGGCCTCTAGAACTGTTTTTTCTGGATATTTCGAGTGGAAATTGCGAATCAGTCTAGGGGCATGGATATCGGAGGTATCCAGCCAGGTGTCATCTTGGGGCCCATAGTTCTTCCATCGTACAAGATACTGGAGTCTTCTTCTATTGAAACGGGAATCCAAAATTTCTTTTATCTCAAATTCTTCTCCACCTTCCACTTGTACAGGAGGTGGATGTGAGATAGTAGGCCTTATTCCTTGGTTAGGAACATGGGGCTTCAGTAGAGACACATGGAAGATAGGATGTATCTTGAGGTCTGTTGGTAATGTGAGTTGTACTGCAGCTTTTCCAATAAGCTTCTCTATTGGAAAAGGTCCCAGAAATAGAGGTCCAAGTTTTTTACTAGGGATTTTTAATCTCAGATTTTTTGTAGAAAGCCAAACAAGATCCCCAATGGCATATTGGGGAGAGGGTTTCCTACGGAGGTCGTAGTACCTCTTATGTTGGCTATGAGCATGTGATATGGTATTGTTGAGTAATCCCAGAGAATCCTTTATTTGGGCAAGATAATCAGATGCCACTGGATTACTTGATGGCAAGATACGTGGTGGAAGGAGTGTGGGATGAAACCTGTAATTTAGGTAAAATGGACTTTGTTTAGTAGTGCTATGAGTCGCGTTGTTATAGGCGAATTCCGCCAGCGGGAGGAGATCTGCCCAATCGTCCTGTAGATACGAAGTACAGCAACGCAGATACTGTTCAATGCACTGGTTAACTCTCTCTGTCTGTCCGTTGGTCTGAGGGTGGTAGGGAGAAGTAAGTTTACGCTCTATTCGTAGTATCTGACATAGAGCTAGCCAAAACTTTGAGATGAATTGTGAACCACGGTCAGACAGCAGTGTTTTTGGAATACCATGTAACTTAAAGACATGTTTCACAAGTAATTCCGCTGTTTGTTTGGACGAAGGTAGTCTTCGGATAGGAGTAAAATGTGCCATCTTGGTCGGATGGTCCACTGATACCAAGATGGTGTTGAATCCTTTGGAAGGTGGTAGTTCCACTATGAAGTCTAAGGATACCACTTCCCACGGAACCTGGGGTATCGGTAAACTACAAAGTAACCCCGATGGTTTCGTGTTGTCGATTTTAGACCTTGCACAGATATCACAAGATGAAACGAACTTTTTTACGGTTGTTTTCATGTCTGGCCACCAAAACTGCCTAGTAAGTAGATTTAAAGTTTTAGTCATACCCATATGTCCTGCCATAGGTACATCATGCGACAATTCCAAGATCTTGGTTCGCATAGTAGGGGGTATGTATAATTTATCGTTGTAATAGAGGAAGCCTTCTGCGTCAGTAGTTAGTTGTGGTGGAGGTGAGTCCAGTCCTATGCTGTGCAAAATCTCTTCCTTCAGGGAGCGAATGACACCGATAATACGTTCAAGTGGTATTATAGGAACTGAGGGAACCTCGGTAGAATCTTTCTCGGCTAGTCGTGAAAGTGCATCCGCTTTTTTATTTTTGTCTGCGGGCGTATAAGTCACTAAAAAATTAAACCTCAGAAAGAATAACGACCACCGAACCTGCCGGTGGGAAAGAGTTCTATTAGTCTGAAGGTATTGAAGGTTTTTGTGATCAGTATATATCAGGATTGGTAATTGAGTGCCCTCAAGTAGATGTCGCCAATTCTCTAATGCCACTTTTATGGCTAATAACTCCTTCTCACCTACTGGGTAGTTCACCTCGGGGCTGCTTAATGACTTTGAGAAGAAAGCAACTGGGTGAAGAGGTGAGGTGTTTGTTGGTCGTTGTGAGAGAACTGCTCCTACTGCCATATTTGACGCATCTACCTCCAAGATGTATTGAAGGGATGGGTCTGGATGGCATAGTATGGGGGCAGTGGTGAAGCTTGATTTCAGCAGACAGAATGCTCCATCTGCTTCTTTTGACCAATTAAATGGTTTCTTTGTGCTTGTGAGTTGTGTGAGAGGTTTCACAATCGCAGAGAAGTTCTTAATGAATTTCCTATAGTAGTTAGAGAATCCTAGGAACCTTTGCCATGCTTTGCGAGTGGTTGGCACAGGCCAATCCAGAATGCAGGATATTTTGCTCATGTCCATTTTGATTCCATTTTTTGATATAATATATCCTAGGAATAGTACTTCCTCTTTATGAAACAAACATTTTTTTGATTTAACATATAAGTTATGTGCAAGTAGTCTTGACAACACAAGTCTCACATGTTTTATGTGCTCAGGTAAGGAATGAGAATAGATAAGTATATCGTCCAAATATACTACAACACAAACGTCAAGCAAGTCTCTGAATATCTCATTTATAAACCGTTGGAAGGCTGCGGGAGCATTACATAGCCCAAATGGCATTACAAGGTACTCAAACAGTCCGTATCTGGTTCTGAATGCCGTCTTCCATTCATCCCCTTTACGGATTCGAATTAAATTGTATGCCCCTTTTAGGTCCAATTTTGAAAAGAAAGAAGCTCCACGCACCTGTTCGATAAGTTCAGGAATATGAGGTAAAGGATAATGATCCTTTATTGTAATGGCATTTAATTGTCTAAAATCAATGATAGGCCTAAGGCTAGAATCCTTATTGCGGACAACGAAGAGTCCAGCAGCAGTGGAGGAAATAGAAGGTCGGATGAATCCTTTTGCCAAGTTCTCATCCAGATACTCCTTAAGATTAGAGAGTTCATCCTGTGAGAGAGGATAGACATGTCCGAAGGGCAACTTGCAATTAGGGAGTAGATCGATACAACAATCATAGTCCCTATGAGGAGGTAGCATTTGAGCGTTTTTCTCAAGGAAAACCTCCGATAAGTCCTGATAACACTTGGGTATAATGTCATCCGGCACTACAGACAGGATCCTATCATATGTGGGGAGATTACACGTCGTTTCACAATAGTGAGAAGAGAAAGCTAGCGTTTTTGTTTTCCAATCGATGATTGGTTGATGTATTTGTAACCAGGGAAGTCCCAAAATGATTGGGAAATGTGGTGATGTTAACACATCAAAGGTGGTGGTCTCCACATGAGACTCGTCAGCAGTGCCTGTGTCTGACTGGTGATAGGACCAGAGGATAGGGGGGTACCGTTAATAAAACTAACGGAGACTGGTTTGGGTTTTGAAACAATAGGTATTTTATTAAGGGAGACAAAACAAATGTCAATGTAGTTTCCACAAGATCCTGTGTCGATCATAGCCTTGGTGGTGATCCTAGTTTGGTCCCACTGCAATGTTAAATGAACAAAAAGATAAGGATTAGAAAAGGAAGTTGTGAGTCCCCCTAGCAAGACATTTGCACACTCACCCTCTTTTCTGCGGACAAGGGGACAGCCGCTTATCAAATGATTCGGTGATGCGCAGTACATGCAGAGATGTTCGGTCTTCCTTCTGGCACGTTCAGAAAGGGTCAGAGGTGGGCGTATCATTCCTACTTCCATAGGAGTAGGGTCAGCAGGCAACATCCGAGAAGGACTGGAAAATGGTGAGCCCATCTTCTCAGCCTTTCTTTCTCGTAGTCGTCTGTCAATATTGATACTGGTCTGTATCAGTCCCTCCAGAGTGCCAGGTAAATCCGCTCGGGCGAGCTCGTTTTTAACGGCCTCAGATAGGCCGAGTCTGAATTGCGTTCGCAAAGATGTGTCGTTCCACCCTGAATCAGGGGACCATCTTTTAAAATTTGCCACGAAATCTTCAACGGGTCTCCTTCCTTGGAGAAAGATATATAATAGATAGATACTCAGCAATATCCCTATATATATATAGTAGCGCAAACTTGTCAAGAAGCAAGTGCCAAAAAAATACTGTGCCCACTGCACAAAAGTCCGAAATGCAATAGATGTCACATAGGCAGCAGGAAAAAGTTCAGAAATGACTCAAACAGTCCATAATCCTTCACTCTATCTCCTGGGATGATAATGTACGAAGACGTGTTTCTCAAAAGGATCACCACCACCACCGTGCTCCAAGGGGGGAGGAGAATTGCCCACTCACCAGATGCTGTGGCCCAACCCACTTTCGTGTTTGAGCATTCAGGCTTATAATGATGGTCACTGGTCCAGAGTATCCACAACAGGAATCGCACCAGCGCAGTCAAAAAAAGCTCAGCAGCATATGGGGAGGAGAGAACATAATCCCAATAGCGTGATACCGTTTGAAAGGGTTTTATTAAATAAAATAAAACATAAGGTAACACACTCACATGTCTTGTATGTCATCCAACGCAAAAAAACAGTCACGAATAGGGGAGGGATGCCCTTCGGGAGATGATGTCCAGGCTCCACGCCGTGGACGCCGCGCCTTCTGGGTAATCCGAACTCCTCTTACACAGCCTGGTTACATCGCCTGGTCACGCCCCGACGCGTTTCGTGATTTCCACTTCTTCCCCGGGAGCGTGACCACGGCGGCTTGGCGGTAACCTTAAATACCCATGCCCATCAACCCACAGGGCGGGGCCAGGGTTGACATCATCGGCCATTGGTGGTTGCTCAGGTGTGTCGACCAATCACAGACTAGATTTACAGGATCACTTCCTCTCAATTCACTAATCTCTATGGTACATTACCCTATAACCCGGAAGTAGGGTGGTGCCGAGGTTCACACCATCGGTTATTGGTGGATGCCTGTAGAATACTGGCCAATAGCAGGCTAAGACAGCACAGTAACCCTCCATCTCGCCACTATTCACTACAATGGGCCGTCCTACGACCCGGAAGTATAGCACACAGGAAGTTAATTGCACCCTTATGCTGAAAGCAAAAAGACACCAACCACTCAACCACCAATAGACCGATAGTATCCATACAAAATCGCTAGTGTATATACATACTTAAAACGCTGTAAATTACATCACTTTCCATTGGTAGTGACGATCGTGTTCTGACCAATCATAGTGATTCAGCTTTACGCCCAATCAGCTAAAACTTCCTCCTTAATTAACATATGACCCGGAACAATAATAGCACGGATTCCCGGCCGGATGTAAGGTCTCCATGACCCGGAAGAATAATAACATAGAGTCCCGGCCGGATGTATGGGCTCCACCCACCAGGAAGACCAAGAAGTTATTTATGTGTACTCAGTACACTATGCACAACAGCAGCTCCAGCATTCCAGGTGGCTCAGCAAGTAGAGTCATTGGCAAACACACTGGAGGTCACAGGTTCAAGTCTGGGTCCTGACATTGTGAAAATACACCTGTTAATTATATGCACATTTAAAGAGACTATGCACAACAGTGCCATCTACCAATGGAAGTGTAACAATGTAAGGAAAATTTGTATGGAAGTATAATCCATATACCAAAAATATCATAATAATAAACAAAAACATGTCACACCAGAAAAAAGAACACAAATCTATTGGAAACTAATAGGCATAACTAAATATAAATAAGTAAAATCATTAAAATATTTAAAATAACCCTAAGCCCATAACCAACGCTAGACAGCATGAGTCACAAGCCTAGGGACATTTGTGTGTGCGGACACTTTGGGGGATCACGGTCCTCCCAACGCACATCATCCAAAGATGAAAGATCAAATAACAAAAAAGATCAAGTATAAAATAATATAATATAGAGTTGGAAACTAAAATCAATGATCACTAATAAAACAATTTAAATCCAACTCTATATTTAATCCTACAGGGCTCAAAGATTGGGTCTGGAATATCCATTTTGTTTCGCACTTTGATAATTCCCTAACCCAATTGGCACCCCTCCACGGGGGTGTCACCCGCTCGACACCCCAGAATTGTAAACAACTGGGGTCCCGTTGGTGATGTGAACGGAAATGGGCTGGGACACTGTGCTCTGTTTTGCCCTTAATAATATTGCTGATGTGCTCCGCAAGATGGAATTAATTAATGACAAGATCAAGGAACTACAGAAAAAGATAGAAAATATTCAGGAAACTACGGCAATTAAGGATTTTAATGAGAAAACTAAAGCGAAACTGGACAAGATTGATAAGGAGACACAATTAAAGAAAGTTAAAAAATTCAACAGGGATCTTAAAGATTTCAAAACAAATCAGGTTTATTGTTGGCAGGCTGAACCCTCTTTATATGGAACAGTTCCGCCAGTTCCCGTAGTCCCCGAAGTCGGAGCATCCGGAGCTCCATCGGGAACAATGGAACAGGGAGATGAACCCAGGACACCGAATGTGGTGAATAGGTTTCCAACTAGACCCCAAACCCCGTTTGAAATACCCCAGTGGACGGGACCCCCTAGGAAGGGACACCATAAACAACGTGGTAGGTCCCGTGGAAACCAAAGGGGAGGCACTAGAGGCTATCCCCAGCCTAATTATGTGAATACACACAATTACTATCAACCATTAGTGGGACAGGATGTAACCGGAGATGGGACCCCACGCCGACAACCTTTTTTAGGGAGAGGCAGGGGCAGGGGGAGGGGGAAGAGTCGACCCCAACCCCAGGGACGTCAAGGGGAACATTGGGGAAACCCAAACCCCAACCCAAATCAGTACCCAAGCAACAACGAGGAGTCAGAGCGGGACGGCGAATACAACGCCAGAAAAAGAAGGAGGGAATGAGAGGACAGGGCATTTATAATATTAGCTCTGTCACTCTAACAGACAAAGAACTCCATATACTGGACCAGGGCCTGAAGTGTGCCCCTAAACGGACCCTTAACAAATTTAGTACTTATATTGACACACATAAGTACATACGCAAACTTAACATCAAGAAATACCTTATTAGTAACCCCATTAATTCCGTGAGTAATACTTATTCTGGTATGGCGGTGAATAGTGGTTTGAGAAACAAGTCCATATGGAATCCCCCGGTTAGAAACAACCAGGCAGTTGAAATATTCAAAAGTTTAGTTTTGAAAGACCTCCAGCACCTACCGATTGATCATTCTGTTAAGAACAAAAGTAGACACATACAGGAGGGGCTGGAATCCCTTGAACAAAGGATAGACATTATCATCCGACCCGCCGACAAGGGTGGGGGAGTGGTGATAATGGATCCAGAGTTTTATCACCAACAAATACAGGGTATGTTGGCAGATGAAACCACGTATGTACTGTTGTCAAAGGATCCAACTAGTGATTTTGAAAGTGACCTCAGAGTTTTGGTAGACCAGGGGTACAAAAACCATGTGCTAACAAAAAAAGAGAAACAATACCTGGTCCCGAGTGCGTGCAGAATACCGATAGTGTACACGCTACCTAAGGTCCACAAGGATCCGAATTGCCCACCGCCCCGCCCGATAGTTAACGGGATAGGGTCGGTGTGTGCTAGGTTGGGCCAATATTTGGACACCTTCCTCCAACCCAGTGTCGTAACTACAAGGGCTTACCTTAAAGACACTAAGGACCTGCTTATATCGTTGGATGATGTGGTCTTGGGGGATGACTCGTCCGCTTTCTTAGTGACGGCGGACGTGTCATCCCTCTACACCATCATCCAACATGATGATGCTCTATTGGCCCTTAATTGGGCCCTGAGTAAGAGGGATGATTTACCACATAACCAGAAGTTGTTTATCCGGAATGCCCTGGACTTTTGTCTAGGGCATAACTATTTCTGGTATAATCAGTCCTTCTACAGCCAGAAGAAAGGTGTGGCAATGGGAGCGAAATTCGCTCCCAGTCTCGCCAACCTTTTTATGGCAGAGTGGGAGGACAAACATGTATTTTGTAGGGAGAGACCAGAACTCCTTTTCTATCGTCGATTCATAGACGATATTATTTTTGTATGGAACGACACAGAGTCCTCATTATTGAACTTCATGAGCTATTTGAATACTAATACAAATAACATCAAACTCGAGTTCAATTGGAGTTTAACGGATATCCACTTCTTGGACGTAAATATAAAGAAGGGTTCGGGCAGACTAACTACGTCTGTCTTCTTCAAGTCTACAGATAGAAACAGTTACCTGTCTATTCAAAGTGGACATCACCCGAACTGGCTGCGTAATATACCGCGTGGCCAGTTCATGCGAGTACGACGGAACTGTACATTTGAAGAAGACTATATCGCCCAAACCAATGTTCTTAAGGAGAGGTTTATCCAAAAGGGATATGACGAACAATGTCTTGAGAAAGAGATTGAAAATATTCTGGATATCCCTCGAGCTGCATGCTTGCAGAACGTGACGAGACCCACAAATGGATCTGACGATAAACAATGGAGTTTTTTGTCTGATTACTGTGAGGACCACAAAAAAGTAGAAGCCATCTTCAAAACCCATTGGAACATCTTGCAGATGGATGCAGTATTGGGACCTGTGTTGCCCGATGTTCCATCCTTCATTTACCGTAGGGCCCCGAGCTTTGGGGACAGGGTGGTGAAGAAGATCCTTAATCCCCCGGATACTTCCTTCTTTCCGGGTAGACGAGGGTTTCACAAATGTGGGAGATGTAAGTCATGTTCGTATACCCCCCAAAATCAGAGGAGACGTGAGTCCTTTTATGTTGCAGCAATTGACAAGAGGTTCGACATTAGGCATTTCATCACATGTGATACCACGCATGTGGTGTATGCTTTAATGTGTCCCTGCAAAATCATTTATATAGGACGAACTAAACGCACTTTGACAATTAGAGTTGGGGAGCACATCAGCAATATTATTAAGGGCAAAACAGAGCACAGTGTCCCAGCCCATTTCCGTTCACATCACCAACGGGACCCCAGTTGTTTACAATTCTGGGGTGTCGAGCGGGTGACACCCCCGTGGAGGGGTGCCAATTGGGTTAGGGAATTATCAAAGTGCGAAACAAAATGGATATTCCAGACCCAATCTTTGAGCCCTGTAGGATTAAATATAGAGTTGGATTTAAATTGTTTTATTAGTGATCATTGATTTTAGTTTCCAACTCTATATTATATTATTTTATACTTGATCTTTTTTGTTATTTGATCTTTCATCTTTGGATGATGTGCGTTGGGAGGACCGTGATCCCCCAAAGTGTCCGCACACACAAATGTCCCTAGGCTTGTGACTCATGCTGTCTAGCGTTGGTTATGGGCTTAGGGTTATTTTAAATATTTTAATGATTTTACTTATTTATATTTAGTTATGCCTATTAGTTTCCAATAGATTTGTGTTCTTTTTTCTGGTGTGACATGTTTTTGTTTATTATTATGATATTTTTGGTATATGGATTATACTTCCATACAAATTTTCCTTACATTGTTACACTTCCATTGGTAGATGGCACTGTTGTGCATAGTCTCTTTAAATGTGCATATAATTAACAGGTGTATTTTCACAATGTCAGGACCCAGACTTGAACCTGTGACCTCCAGTGTGTTTGCCAATGACTCTACTTGCTGAGCCACCTGGAATGCTGGAGCTGCTGTTGTGCATAGTGTACTGAGTACACATAAATAACTTCTTGGTCTTCCTGGTGGGTGGAGCCCATACATCCGGCCGGGAATCTATGTTATTATTCTTCCGGGTCATGGAGACCTTACATCCGGCCGGGAATCCGTGCTATTATTGTTCCGGGTCATATGTTAATTAAGGAGGAAGTTTTAGCTGATTGGGCGTAAAGCTGAATCACTATGATTGGTCAGAACACGATCGTCACTACCAATGGAAAGTGATGTAATTTACAGCGTTTTAAGTATGTATATACACTAGCGATTTTGTATGGATACTATCGGTCTATTGGTGGTTGAGTGGTTGGTGTCTTTTTGCTTTCAGCATAAGGGTGCAATTAACTTCCTGTGTGCTATACTTCCGGGTCGTAGGACGGCCCATTGTAGTGAATAGTGGCGAGATGGAGGGTTACTGTGCTGTCTTAGCCTGCTATTGGCCAGTATTCTACAGGCATCCACCAATAACCGATGGTGTGAACCTCGGCACCACCCTACTTCCGGGTTATAGGGTAATGTACCATAGAGATTAGTGAATTGAGAGGAAGTGATCCTGTAAATCTAGTCTGTGATTGGTCGACACACCTGAGCAACCACCAATGGCCGATGATGTCAACCCTGGCCCCGCCCTGTGGGTTGATGGGCATGGGTATTTAAGGTTACCGCCAAGCCGCCGTGGTCACGCTCCCGGGGAAGAAGTGGAAATCACGAAACGCGTCGGGGCGTGACCAGGCGATGTAACCAGGCTGTGTAAGAGGAGTTCGGATTACCCAGAAGGCGCGGCGTCCACGGCGTGGAGCCTGGACATCATCTCCCGAAGGGCATCCCTCCCCTATTCGTGACTGTTTTTTTGCGTTGGATGACATACAAGACATGTGAGTGTGTTACCTTATGTTTTATTTTATTTAATAAAACCCTTTCAAACGGTATCACGCTATTGGGATTATGTTCTCTCCTCCCCATATGCTGCTGAGCTTTTTTTGACTGCGCTGGTGCGATTCCTGTTGTGGATACTCTGGACCAGTGACCATCATTATAAGCCTGAATGCTCAAACACGAAAGTGGGTTGGGCCACAGCATCTGGTGAGTGGGCAATTCTCCTCCCCCCTTGGAGCACGGTGGTGGTGGTGATCCTTTTGAGAAACACGTCTTCGTACATTATCATCCCAGGAGATAGAGTGAAGGATTATGGACTGTTTGAGTCATTTCTGAACTTTTTCCTGCTGCCTATGTGACATCTATTGCATTTCGGACTTTTGTGCAGTGGGCACAGTATTTTTTTGGCACTTGCTTCTTGACAAGTTTGCGCTACTATATATATATAGGGATATTGCTGAGTATCTATCTATTATATATCTTTCTCCATATGTTTTAGTTAAGTAGCTGCATAGCCAATTTATTTATTGGTGAGTGGTCCTCATTTGAAGCGCTTGGGATAGCTTATACCTTTATTTGGTTTTCGTTGGGCATTTAAGCTGTCATATTATATGGGTCTCCTTCCTTGTTTCAAGGCCTGTAACTGGGTATCAGCGGTACTCTGCTTATTGGGGTCTTCATATAATCTAGCGAGTTGTGCTAGGAATAGAGGGTAAGAATTAAGGAGTGGATCATCCTTTTCAAAGAGAGCGTCTGCCCAGGCCCGGGGTTCACCCGTTAAATAGGAGATGATGGTACAAACTTTAATTTGGTCCGTGGTGTAGGTTAGAGGTTTTAACAAAAAAAGCAAACGACATGCGTTTTTAAATTCACGAAATTTGCTCCGATCACCAGAAAACACTAGAGGAGGGTTTATCTTAGGCTCACGGGGCTGAGCAGCAGAAAGCTGTGTGAGACGGCCAACCTGCTGTCTCAAGGTCTGATTTTCGTTTTGTACCTCTGTAAGCGCAAGGATCAATGCATCTACTTGCTGTTTTAACTGTAGTACATGAGTGGGTAATTCTGCTGAATCCATATTTTTTTTAAAGGCTCGTTCAATCTGTAACGTTCATGCGTTTTTGTTAATGGATGGATTTTCAGCTGCAGAATTATCACACTCAGTAGCCTTGTAGAGATACTGTTGAATAAACCTATCCAACTCTCAGGACTTCATCACGGTGTACAGCCTGTTATGCAATATACATATACTCAATCAAATGTTATAGTGGAGGGATAGAACATATGAGAATGTATAGATGAGAGACAGGTTTGTATGGTGATTACTAGGAGTAGTATTAGGAGAGTTGCAGGTGATGGTAAAGCAGATAGGTTCTGATGTCTAGTATAGTGCAGATGGTAAGAGGACACAGATGGAGTATACTTAGACAGAGTAACCTAGTGCAAGGATAGTTGAAGGTAGTCCCAAGAGCTAACAGTCTATGCAGATGGTATGGAATAGATAGATAGATAGTCCTGGTAATTGCAGTAGATGACAGTAGGAGATTGGTTAGTAAGGAATCCCCTGTGGGGTTCTTATCACTTAGATAGGTTAGTAGTAACAATGTCCATAGAGAGAGAGGTGATCCCGTAGCGAGATACGGATCAGCGGCGAGGTTCCGGCGTCAGTTCAGCAAAGGAAATGTCAGCAGCTCCGACTTCACAGGAGAAGGTGCGGTGAACATGTGGTTTGAACGAGCGATGAGTGAGAGAAAGCCGGCAATTGAAATAGCCGCTCATAGCGGCGCTCGGCAATGATGTCATCCGGTCTTAAAGGTATATGCGTCTCTTGTTACACAAGATGGGACGCAATTAGCAAAGGAGAAATATGGAACAAGGGTACCAGAGGTACCAGAACATTACAGGCACAAAGCAGGTTGAACGAACACATGTGAGTGAAAGCTGGTGATTTAAATAGCTGTTCAGTCCGGCGCTCAGTGATGACAGCATCAGTCTTAAAGGTGTATGCGCACCTTACCAAAAGAGAATGGTGGGGCGCATACACTTAGGAAAAGAGTAATTAGGGTACCCAAAGGTACCAGAACATTACAGTACCCCCCCCTTAAGGCCGGCTCCTGAAGGCCTCTGGAGCTGGTTTGTCTGGGTACTTCGCATGAAAATTGCGGATTAATCTAGGGGCATGTATGTCAGAGGTGTTTAGCCAGGTGTCGTCTTGGGGCCCATAGTTCTTCCATCGAACTAAGTATTGAAGTCTTCTTCTGTGGATACGAGAATCCAGAATCTCTTTTATCTCATATTCTTCTCCACCTTCAACTTGTACAGGAGGAGGAGGTGGGATAGTAGGCCTTATTCCTTGGTCAGGAACATGGGGCTTCAGTAGCGACACATGGAAAATGGGATGTATTTTGAGGTCTATTGGCAATGTAAGCTGTACTGCAGCTTTTCCAATAAGTTTCTTGATTGGGAAAGGTCCCAAGAACAGAGGTCCAAGCTTTTTGCTAGGGATTTTCAGTCTTAAATTTTTTGTTGAGAGCCAAACGAGGTCCCCGATAGCATACTGAGGAGAAGGTCTTCTGCGAAGATCATAGTACTTCTTTTGTTGACTATGAGCATGTGCAATGGTAGTATTAAGCAAACCCAGAGAGTCCTTTATTTGGGTAAGATAGTCTGAGGCTACTGGGTTATTTGAAGGAAGGATGCGTGGTGGAAGAATAGAGGGATGAAACCCATAGTTCAAGTAGAACGGACTCTGCTTGGTCGTACTGTGGGTTGCGTTGTTGTAGGCAAATTCTGCCAGAGGAAGAAGATCCACACAATCATCCTGTTGGTAAGAAGTGTAACAACGTAAATATTGCTCGATGCATTGGTTGACTCTTTCAGTCTGTCCGTTGGTCTGCGGATGGTAGGGAGAAGTGAGCTTCCGCTCAATTCGTAGTATGTGACATAGTTCTTGCCAGAACTTGGAAATAAATTGTGATCCACGGTCAGACAGAAGAGTTTTTGGGATACCATGTAACTTAAAGACATGTTTCATCAGGAGTTCTGCCGTTTGTTTGGACGAAGGTAGTCTGCGAATAGCAATGAAATGTGCCATTTTTGTCAGATGGTCCACTGACACTAAGATGGTATTAAATCCTTTGGAAGGAGGTAGTTCTACTATAAAGTCCAAGGACACAACTTCCCATGGAGTTTGGGGTATTGGTAGACTGCATAGTAGACCGGATGGTCTCGTAGTGTCAATTTTGGACCTGGCACAGACATTGCATGAAGAGAGAAATTTTTGTATAGATGTTTTCATGTCAGGCCACCAGAATTGCCTGGTAATCAGATTAAGAGTCTTTGTCATACCCATATGTCCTGCCATAGGCACATCATGCGATAATTCCAAGATCTTGGTGCGCATGGTAGGTGGTATGTAAAGTTTGTCGTTGTAGTAGAGGAAGCCTTCTGCATCAGTATTTAGTTGTGGTGGGGGTGAATCCAAACTTATACCATGCAAAATCTCTTCCTTCAAGGAACGGACAACTCCAATAATGCGTTTGTGAGGTATTATAGGAACGGAAGGGATTTCGAAGTAGTTTTCTTCAGTTAGTCGTGATAGTGCATCCACCTTTTTGTTCTTATCTGCAGGTGTGTAGGTCACTAGGAAGTTAAACCTTAGAAAGAATAGTGACCATCGTACCTGTCGGTGAGAGAGAGTTTTGTTAGTCTGAAGATATTGAAGATTTTTATGGTCCGTGTATATAAGTATTGGTAATCGGGTGCCTTCGAGTAGATGTCGCCAATTCTCCAGAGCCAATTTTATATCAAGCAGTTCCTTTTCACCCACGGGGTAATTTACCTCTGGACTGCTTAAGGATTTAGAAAAAAAGGCGACTGGATGAAGTGGTGAAGTGTGAGTTGGTCGTTGGGAGAGTATTGCTCCTACTGCCATGTTTGACGCATCTACTTCCAGAATGTATTGGAGGGATGGGTCTGGATGGCATAGTATGGGAGCAGAAGTAAACCTTGTCTTTAACAGGTGAAAAGCTTTATTTGCTTCATCTGACCATTTGAATGGTCTTTCAATGCTAGTGAGCTGTGTGAGGGGTCTCACAATGGCAGAGAAGTTTCTTTTTTTTTTTTTTTTTTTTTTATATTTCTTTATTAAATTTTCCAGGTAAAAAATTATTTACAACACTCCAATCGCTGGAGAATTTTTTCATATACATTTTACACATATTACCTTTTATCCCTTTTTTTCCCCCCTCCCTTCCTTATCCCTCCCCCCCCCGTCTCTTCTTATCATTCGACTCCTATTATTTCTCTGTATTCCCTTGTGTCCTTAAACTCTTGCCACTCATCCCAAATCTCCTCTTCATTCCCCTGTTCCTCCTCCTCCCAGGTCCTCAGCTGCTCCAACTTTCTTATTTTCTCTACTTTTAACAGCCAATCTTTCCTGGAGGGGGCCTCTTCTTTTTGCCAATTAAAGGGAATCAAGCTCTTAGCTGAGTTTAATAAGTGAGGGAGTAATGTTTTTTTATATTGCTTCACTGACATATGGGTTCCATGAAACATGCATTTCCAAGGATCCAAGGGAATATCTATTTTAGTAATTTTACTTATTAATTCTATAACTTCGCTCCAGAATACTTTAATTTTTGGGCACTCCCACCATATATGGGCTATAGTCCCTACCATCTGACATCCCCTCCAGCAAAGTCTTGAACTCTCTACCTGAATTCTTCCCATCTTATCAGGAGTGTTGTACCACCTTGTAATCAGTTTATAGTTCATCTCCTCCGTGTTGGTGTCTATCGCGGATTTATGTACTAATTGAAGGCTCTTATCCCACTGTTTGTTGTTACTACACGGGCCGAGGTCTCTTTCCCATTTTTCTTTTAATGATATTCCTCTCTCTTTTGTTATTGTTAACAGTATTTTATACACATTCGAAATATTATTTATTATCTTATCCTTAAGACATAATTGCTCAAAAGGGCGGAGGTCATTTATATCTCTCAATGGCTGCGGTAGTGACAATGTGAAGTGCTTTAGCTGGATATACCTCCACTCATTTATCTTCCAGTTTTCTTTCCTTTGCTTCAGCTCCGCCAAGGTTATAATTTTCCCCTTCTCTACTATATCCCCTAATTGTGCTTCTCCTTCTTCTATCCATTTACCTAATTCCTTCTCTTCCCCTGGTGCAAAAAATGTTGTGCCCTGTAACGGGATCAGTGGTGAATTGTGTTTCCAATTTTCTTTTTTATGTATATTATCCCAAACCTTAATAGCATGTCTTGTGATTATATGCGTGTTAGTGTCCAGATTTCTAAATCTCTCAGGTATCCATATAACTTTTGCTAGGTGTGTACCACTCATCGTGCTTTCTATTACCACCCAATTTCTATCATTATTTTTTTTTGTCCATTCTATCACCCTTGTGAGTATTGCTGCAAAATAATAATTTTTAAAGTCGGGTAGGGCTAGTCCCCCTTGTCCCTTACCTTTACATAGTGTAGTGTACTTTACCCTTGGCTTTTTGTATTTCCAAATAAAGCGGGATATTAATCTTTTAAGTGTTTTAAAAAATACTTGAGGTAATGAAATCGGAATCATCTGAAATTTATATAGAATTTTAGGCAGGATTATCATTTTTATCGTATTTATTCTCCCTATCCAGGAAAAGATTCTCGCGGATAATCTATTTAATTCTGATCTTACTTCATTCAGAAGTTCTAGAAAATTTGTTTTGTAGAGTTTTTCTGGAGTTGGGGTTAATTTTATCCCTAAATATTTAATCTCATCTTTTCTCCAGTTGAACTGAAATTCTTTTTTTAACATCTCCTCTTCTTGTTTAGGGATATTAATATTTAATATTTCTGATTTTTTTTGATTAATTTTTAAATTGGATAGTTCTCCATATTGTTTCATTATTTTAATTATGTTGGGCAAAGTGATCCTCGGATTACTTATGTAAAGCAGGATATCATCTGCAAAGGCAGATACCTTATGCTCCACTTGTCCCACCTTTATGCCCCCGATGTCCACACTATTTCTAATAGTTACCAGTAGTGATTCCAAAGATAAGACAAATAACATCGGAGACAAGGGACATCCTTGTCTTGTTCCATTGAACATTTTAAACGAGTCTGACAAAGTTCCATTGACCTTTACCTTTGCAGTTGGTTGATTATACAAAGTTTTGATCCAGGCCAACATTCTAGGTTTTATTCCCAACTCCACTAGGGTGTTTATCATGAACTCCCAGTCTACCCTGTCAAATGCTTTTTCCGCATCTATTGACAGGAGTAGACTGGGAGCTCTGCTTTTTACCATATGGTCTATCAACAGTATAGTTTTTATCCCATTGTCCCGTCCCTGTCTCCCCGGGATGAATCCTACTTGATCATTGTGTATCCACTCCCCCATTAGGTTCTTCATTCTAGTGGCCAAAATTTTTGTGAATAATTTAGTATCAACATTAAGTAGGGAGATGGGTCTAAAACTAGAACATAGTAACGGGTCTTTTCCCTCTTTCCGTATAACTGTGATTGATGCTGACAGGGCCTCTCTACTCATCTCGTACTGAGTCCCTATTCCGTTTATATATTCTTTAAATCTTGGGATTAAAATGTCCTTAAATTTTTTATAATAACCTATGGTAAACCCATCCGGTCCTGGGCTTTTACCTAGGCTCGTTTCTTTAATGGCTCTCTCTATTTCTTGTTCTGAGATTGGTCTTTCTAAGAATGTTAACTTTTCCTCATCTATCTTTGTCAGTCCTGCGTCTACAAGGTATTTTTTGATTTTCTCCCTCCTTTCTGTTTCATTCCCCTGTATCTCACCTTTCTTTACTGCATAAAGATTTGCGTAGTAGTTTTGGAATTCTTTGGCTATTCCTGTCGTTGTTTGAATTATTTCCCCATTTTTATTTTTAATTTTATCTACAAAATGTTTTCCTTTCTTCTTTTTCAGGATTTTTGCTAGGTTTTTCCCAACCTTATTACTTTCAATGTATTTTTCTTTTATGCATCTTTTCATTTCCTGCTTTATTTCCTGTTCTAGCAGATATTTCAATTCTTCTCTCTTCACCTCAAGTAAATTATTTATTAATATATCTTGTGTATTTTTATGTTTTTGCTCTAATTGATGTACTTCTGTCATTAGCCTAATCTTATCTTTTATTCTTTCTTTTTTCCTTTGGGTCCCCTTTGAGATAAATATGCCCCTCATATAAGCCTTATGAGCTTCCCATACTATGTCTTTTGGTGTATCTTTTGTATCGTTTATTTGAAAATAGAATTCCAACTCTTTCACTATTTCTTTTTCCCACTTTTTATCTCCAAAAATCTCCTCATTTATTTTCCAAGCATCCATCCTAGGTCGCTCTTTCGCCATTTTTATTTTTACCATAATGGGGGTATGGTCCGACCAAGTCTTGACCCCAATCTCTGCCTCGCTTACCCTTTCGATCCACCTATGTTCGATTAGTATATAATCCAATCTTGAGTATGTTCCATGTACACTTGAGTAACATGTATAATCTCTATCTTTCGGATGGTGAATTCTCCAAATATCTGCCAGTTGATTTGTAAATAATTTTTCCTTTATTTTCTTTGCCTGTACTTTATTTATCCGTAGGGTTTTTGATGTGGTATCTACTTTAGGGTCAAGGCAGAGATTGAGGTCCCATGCCAGTATGACTCCTCCTTTTTTAAACTCCATTAATTTTCCCAGTACTTTACCTAGGAAGTCTACTTGTCTCTCATTAGGGCTATATATATTTACTAGGGTCAAATCTTCATCTCCTATTTTTCCTCTTAAAAAGAGGTATCTTCCCTCTGGGTCTACCTTTCTCGACTCTAGAACAAATCCAAGGCCCCTAGAAATGCCAATGGCTACTCCCTTGGACTTCCTCCCGGGTGAGTCCGCGTAATACCAGGTAGGATGGCTCTTAGAATATAATCTGATATTAGATGCATGAGATAAATGAGTCTCCTGTAAGAATGTCAAATCTGCTTTCAAATAACTAATTTCTTTTAAAATTTTTTTCCTTTTTTCTGGAGAGTTTAAACCTCCGACATTGTAAGATAATATGTTAACTATAACCATTGTTTCTTAATCTTCATTACTGTCTTTCTCTATCATCTCTTCAACTCTAAAGTGGCCATAAAAACTGTTCAACCAACACCAGGGATCCCTAAAAGATGGCATTAATCCCTCTGATTTTTCTTGTCTTGTGAGTTCTCTTAATTCTTGTATTTTCTTATAGGAGATGTTTTGATCTATTGACTTCTTTTTCCCTCTTTCTTCCCCTTTCCTCTTCCCACCCCTACCCTCCCCTCCCCCAACTATTCCCGGTCCCTCCATCAGGGTTGTCGATTCTCCTTCCTCCCTTTCCAATCGACTTGTGGCCGAGGTCGAGCTCTGCTAGTGGTCACCGTTCCCTCCCATCTTCCCTACCATAGGGTCTAATGGTGACGGCCCGCTGATCTCCATAGGGCCACCCGTTTTTTATTCTTACTTGCTCCTCCTCCCCTCCTCCCCTCCTCCCCTTCTCCCGCCAGCCCTTCCCCCCCTCCCCCAATCCCCCCGGTCCCCCCAGTCCTTTTTCATCCTTTTGTTTTCATCTTTTTCTTCTGTTTCCACTGATTCAATTCTCCTTCATCAACTTCTTCCTCTAGGCACTCCTGGTCTGTCCAGCCTGGAATATCCATAAGTGGGATTTTTACTGCTTCACAAAAGTCTTTGGTTTCCTCTGGGTATCTAAGGAGTACTGTCCTCCCATCTCTTCTCACTCCTAGGCCTGCTGGGAAGTTCCAAAAGTATTGTATATCTTTTTTCTTTAATATTTCTACCATTGGTCTAAGAATGCGTTTTCTGTTAATTGTCTCTTTTGCCAGGTCTGGGAAAATCTGAATATCCTCCCCGTCATATTTTAATTCCGGTCTACTTCTCATTTTCTCCCAGATCTGGGCCCTTGTCTCGTATTTATGGAATCTTACAATCACATCTCTTGTTTTCTCTTTTGGTAGATTGGTTGGTTTAAGCAACCTATGAATTCTCTCAAACTCAATTTTGTCTGTGGTCGCCTTTCCCAGCAGAGGGTTAAATAACTTCTCCAGGGTTTCTTCTAATTTTTCTGCTGGCCCTTTCTCTGGTAATCCTCTTATTCTCAGATTTTTTCTTCGATTTCTATTCTCCTGATCTTCGATTTTGTATAACATATTTCTCTGCTCCATTTTCATTTTTCTCATTTGTTCTTTTAGATTTTTTAGTTCTTTTCCTTGGGACTCAACCTTTTCTTCTGTTTCTTCTACTCTGCCCAGAATATGCCCAAAGTCGACGTGTAAGATAGCCATCTCGGCTTTGATGGATCTTTCAAGGCTGGCAAACATTTCCCGCATTTCTGATTTTGATGGTGGATAATCTTTTTCATTGAATTCATCTTCTCTATTCATGTCTCCATCCTCTATTGTTATACTGCTTTCTCTTGACACTTGTAGGCTTTCTTCTCCACTTACTCCTATATGCTTTTGATTCTTAGTTTTCTTGGTTCCCTCTGTATTTTGTTTGGGTCTAACAACCGGTTGATCCTCTGGCTGTGTGTTTTGACCTTTTCCCTCAGGTGTCATATATTTTTTAATTGTTCCTGGGCTTGCTGTAGTTTTTGGAGGCTTCCCTGCCACTTCCTTTGCCGGTTTACCTCTCATTGTGGATTCGGCTCTGGGGAAAAAGCCCTCAGTATAGCTTCCTCTTATGTCTCTATTTTCAGTATAAACTAAATATCATATATATTTATTCAGTGATTCAAGTAAGAGAGGTCCCACACTTTTTGCACGACAGTCTCACTAGTTCTTAAGCTATACACTCACGCATGATAATATAGCTGTGCTACCAGGGGAAGCTGTTGTTGAAGTCAAACGTATGAAAATTTTGGTGGTTTCCCCTCTCACTTAAGTACTCAGATTCCCGCACATTTCTCAATGCGCGTAAGTAAGATCTGGGGGGTTTCCGCCCTCACCTAAGTGAGTAGAGTCCCGCACTTTTTCCAGAACCGTTCAACTAGCTCTTAAGCTTACACTTGTAAATAAATACTGTAGCAGTGCTTTCTAAGAAAGCTAGTATTTGAGATTGGTCATATAAGGATTCTGGGGGGTTTCCCCTCTCATTCAAACAGGCAGAGTCCCGAACCTTTTCAACACAAACCCACCTTCTCTTAAGCCTTATACTCATAGATGACAATATGTCTTTGCTTTCAGAGAGGGCCGGTATATTATATCCAATGAAGGAGGATTCTGGGGGGTTCCCCCCTCCCTAAGTAAGCAGAGTCCCACACATTTTTTCCAAACAGTCCCGACAATTCTTAAGCTATACACTCATGAAAGATAATCTAGCAGTACTTCCAAGGAGGGATGATATTGAAATCCTGTGCAATATAGTCCTGGGGGGTTTCCCCTCTACCATAAGTAAGCAGTGTCCCGCACAATTTTCAGAACCATCCCTCTGACTCATTAAACTGTAAACTCATAGATGAAAATATACAGATGCTTT
This sequence comes from Pelophylax lessonae, assembly GCF_965119305.1. NCBI lineage: Eukaryota > Metazoa > Chordata > Amphibia > Anura > Ranidae > Pelophylax > Pelophylax lessonae. The sequence continues at coordinate 655,907,247 of NC_138770.1, forward strand.
CACGAAGGGCTGGGAATGAGATCAAGTGTAGTGCAATTCTATAGGGGTTTCCCCTCATACTTTGGTAAACAGATTCCCGCACATTTTTTCTCAACAGTCTCGTTGACTCTTAAACTATATACTCCTGGGTGATAATTTAGCAGTGCTTCAAGGAAGGCTGGTTTTAGGATCCAACGCAGGGGGCTTCTAGGGGATTTCCCCTCTCGCTTAAGTAAGCATAGTCCCGCACTTTCTTCAGATTAGTCCCTCTGTTCTATTAAGCTGCATACTCATAGATGATAATAAGACAGTGCTTTTTAAGAAGAGCTGATGTTGAGAAATAAACGTACAACCTCTCTGGGGGGTTTCCCTCGCACTCAAGCAAGCAGGGTCCCACACCACTTTTCCTTCACAGTCACATTAGCTCTTAAGTTATATAAGTAAGCAGAGTCCCACACGTTTTTTCCAAACAGTCCCGACAATTCTTAAGCTATACACTCATGAAAGATAATTCAGCAGTACTTTCAAGGAGGGCTGATATTGAGATCATGTGAAATAAAAATCCTGGGGGGTTTCCCCTCTACCATAAGTAAGCAGCGTCCCGCACAATTTTCAGAACCATCCCTCTGACTCATTAAACTATAAACTCATAGATGAAAATATATTGATACTTTCACGAAGGGCTAGGAATGAGATCAAATGTAGTGCAATTCTATAGGGGTTTCCCCTCATACTTTGGTAAACAGAGTCCCGCACATTTTTTCTCAACAGTCTCATTGACTCTTAAGCTATATACTCCTGGGTGATAATTTAACAGTGCTTCAAGGAAGGCTGATTTTATGATCCAACGCAGGGGGGTTCTAGGGGATTTCCCCTCTCGCTTAAGTAAGCATAGTCCCGCACTTTTTTCAGATTAGTCCCTCTGTTCTATTAAGCTGCATACTTATAGATGATAATAAGACAGTGCTTTTCAAGAAGATCTGATGTTGAGAAATAAACGTACAACCTCTCTGGGGGTTTCCCTCGCACTCAAGCAAGCAAGGTCCCACACCACTTTTCCATCACAGTCACATTAGCTCCTAAGTTATACACTCCAAAATGATGATAGTATTTTATGAAAATTCTGGGGGGTTTCCCCTCTCACCAGTCCCCTTCGGCTAATCTGTGGCGTTCCTTGTAGAGTGGTATGGTGGGGATGATTACGATGTCCAATGTTGCTGGGTCTCTCCAAACTGGATCCCTCCAGCACTGGCCCCTCGGTGGTGTTCACTCCAATCAGACTTTCTCTCCTGACCCTGGACGCCGGCTCTCCCAGCGTCTCAGCAGCCCCTGCGCTCGGCGGCCACCTCTCCAATACACAGCCGATTCCAGTCTCCAGGAGGGACCCAGGGTGCTCGTCCTCCCTACTCCAAGCCCCAGGGAGGGTCAGCAACCAGGACCGGGTCGGGGCCTCCGGGTAGCGGGGAGGGGGGGCAGCGGGATCCAGCTAGGCAGGCATCGAGGCTAGGTGAGAGAGCATTCCCTCACATCTCTCTGGGCGGTGGCTCAGAGACTCAGCAGGCCGTCGGGATCAGCTCCATTAGCAGGCTCCTCCCTCCATCTGGCCAGTGTGTCGGCAGAGAAGTTTCTGATGAACTTCCTGTAGAAAATCGAAAATCCAAGGAATCGCTGTAGCGCCTTGCGTGTGGTTGGTGTAGGCCAATCCTGAATGCAGGATATCTTACTCATGTCCATCTTGATTCCTGTTTTGGATATGATGTAGCCTAGAAACAGTACTTCTTCTTTATGAAACAAGCATTTTTTCAGTTTCACATAAAGGTTGTGTGCAAGCAATCTCGATAATACTAGTCTTACATGTCTTATGTGTTCAGACAGGGATCGTGAATATATAAGTATATCGTCCAGATATACCACAACACAGACATCTAGTAAGTCTCTGAAAATATCGTTTATAAATCGTTGAAAGGCTGCAGGGGCGTTGCATAGCCCAAATGGCATTACAAGATATTCGAACAATCCGTATCTGGTTCTGAATGCAGACTTCCACTCGTGTCCATCACGGATTCGAATGAGATTGTATGCTCCTTTCAGGTCCAATTTTGAAAAATAGGTAGCTCCACGCACCTGCTCAATGAGCTCAGGGATAAGCGGTAGGGGATAGCGATCTTTTATTGTAATAGCATTCAATTGCCTATAGTCGATGATAGGCCTGAGACTTGAGTCCTTATTGCGGACAAAAAAGAGTCCTGCTGCTGTGGAAGAAGTGGAAGGTCTAATAAAACCTTTTTTCAAATTCTCATCCAAATAGTCTTTGAGATGGGAAAGTTCATCCTGCGAAAGAGGATAAACATGACCGAACGGCAATTTGCTATTTGGGAGTAGATCAATACTACAATCATAGTCTCGATGGGGAGGTAGTGCTTGAGCATTTTTCTCAAGAAAAACCTCAGAGAGATCCTGATAACATAGTGGTGCAATCTCATCTGTCACCACAGACAGGATCTTCCCGAAAGACGGGAGGTTACACGTACCCTCGCAATAGCAAGAGAGGAAGGCCAGGGTCTGTTCCTTCCAATCTATGGTTGGTTGATGTGTGTGTAACCAGGGAAGTCCCAAAACAATGGGAAAGTGGGGTGAAGGTATTAGATCGAAGGTAGTGGTCTCCATATGAGACCCGTTAGTAGTGACTAGGAGTGCCTGTGTCTGATCAGTGATCGGACCAGAGGATAAAGGAACACCGTTAATAAGACTCACTGAGACAGGTTTAGGTTTAGAAATAATAGGAACTTTATTTAAAGCAGCAAAACGTATGTCAATATAATTTCCACAAGATCCTGTGTCAATCATGGCCTTAGTAGTAATCCTGTTCTCGTCCCACTGTAATGTTAAGCAAACAAAAAGGTAAGGGTTGGTAATTGAAGTTGTCAATCCCCCTAGGAGGACATGTGAACACTCACCCCTCTTTTTGTAGACTAGGGGACAGACGTTTATCTTGTGATCCGGGGATGCACAGTACAAGCAGAGATTACCAGATCGTCTTCTGGCTCTTTCCATAGTTGATAGAGGTGGGCGTATGGTTCCTACCTCCATAGGAATGGGGTCAACGGCCGAAATCCGAGAAGAACTGGATAATGGCATTCCCATTTTCTCAGCCTTTCTTTCTCGTAGTCTTCTATCTATGGTGATACTGAGTTGTATCAATGCATCCAGGGTTTTTGGCAGATCCGCTCGGGCGAGCTCGTCTTTAACGGCCTCTGATAGGCCAAGCCTAAATTGGGTTTTCAGAGATGCATCATTCCATTCTGAATCAAGGGTCCATCTCTTGAATTCTGCGACAAAGTCTTCCACAGGTCTCCTACCTTGTTTCAAGGATCTTAATTGAAGATCGGCAGTACTCTGCCTATTGGGATCATCATATAGGCTAGTAAGTTCTGCTAGGAACAAGGCATAGGAGTTGAGAAGCTGATCGCTTTTCTCAAAAAGAGAGTCTGCCCAGGCCCGAGGATCGCCTGTTAGGTAAGAAATAATAGTACAAACCTTAATGTGATCAGTAAGGTAGGTACGGGGTTTTAGCAAGAAAAGTAACTCACATGCGTTTTTAAATTCGCAAAATTTTTTGTGATCGCCTGTAAATACCAAAGGAGGATTTATTTTGGGTTCAGGGGACTGAGCAGTGGTAAGTTGTGTCAGTCTAATTACCTGCTGCGACAGAGCCTGATTGTCTTCTTTTAATTCAGCAAGTGCGTGTATTAACGCAGTTACTTGCTGTTTTAATTGTGTCACCTGAGTGGTTATTTCTGCTGAATCCATTTGAGGTTCGTTCAATCTGTAACGCTCCTGCGTTTTATGTATGATGTGGATTTACAGCTGCAGAAATATTCCACTTCAGTAGTCATGTAGAGAAACGCTGAGACACCAATCCCAACTCCCAAGACTCATCATGTGTGGATGATCTCAATTCAGCAAGTAAATACACACACTCAATAAGATGTTCCTAGAGTGACTTATGTATATAGTAACACAGTGATGATAGGCTGAAGAGACAGGTTGGGTAGAGATGGGAGATGACAGACACTTGAAAGGAAATGTTCTTGAAAGTAAGATAGTAGCAGATGGGATGCAGATAGGTTAGCAATCATGTATGGTAGCAGATGATAGAGTAGCAGGTGAACATACAGGAGAGACCAACCCAGTGAAAGAGCAGATGGTAGTAGGCTCAAGAGCTAGCAATCTTAGATAATGCAGATGTAATAATAGTCCTTAGTATGCAGAGCTAGATAGTGTAAGCTTTAGTATGAAGGTTATAGAGGTTTCCCCTGTGGGGTACTTATCACTAGTAGCAATGTAGCAGAGGAGAGGTTCGGCAAGAGCGGATGATCCGGTAGCGGGATACAGGGATCAGCGCAGCGTGGTTCCGACAGCGAGGTATGCTTGCAAGCATGAGAGCTTCAAGACAGGTTAGCATCAAGGCACAAAGCAGGTTGAACGAACACATGTGAGTGAAAGCTGGTGATTTAAATAGCTGTTCAGTCCGGCGCTCAGTGATGACAGCATCAGTCTTAAAGGTGTATGCGCACCTTACCAAAAGAGAATGGTGGGGCGCATACACTTAGGAAAAGAGTAATTAGGGTACCCAAAGGTACCAGAACATTACAGACCTTTTCAGATCCGTACTTGAGATGCTTTTTGATTTGGAAAGGTGGGAGTGTGGATTTGCTGTGTCAATGTGTGTGGATTTGGGGGAGGTGAGGGAGAGTGGGTTTGCTGTGTGTGTGTGTGATTTTGGGCTTTAAGCTCCGAAATATTACCCTGTCTGATGGAGCATTCTTGCTCCATAAAAGAAAAAGGAGGGCAGCGAAGTGTTCTGTGCCCTTATTCTGAGAAGGACTCTAAGCAGGACGACGACGTGATTGATGTTGGATTTGCAGCGCTGGACGACGTGATTGATGTTGGATTTGCATCGATGGACGATTTGATTGCCGTTGGATTTGCATCGATGGACGACGTGATTGACGTTGGATTTGCAACGCTGGACGACGTGATTGACGTTGGATTTACGGCGCTTGACGATGTGATTGATGTTGGATTTACGGCCATGGACAACGTGATTGACGTTGGATTTACGGCGCTTGACGACGTGATTGACGTTGGATTTGCATCGGTAGACAACGAAGCAACGAAGAAGTTGATCCTCTTCAAAAGGTAGGACCTTTTCAGATCCGTACTTGAGATGCTTTTTGATTTGGAAAGGTGGGAGTGTGGATTTGCTGTGTCAATGTGTGTGGATTTGGGGGAGGTGAGGGAGAGTGGGTTTGCTGTGTGTGTGTGTGATTTTGGGCTTTAAGCTCCGAAATATTACCCTGTCTGATGGAGCATTCTTGCTCTATAAAAGAAAAAGGAGGGCAGCGAAGTGTTCTGTGCCCTCATTCTGAGAAGGACTCTATGCAGGACGACGACGTGATTGATGCTGGATTTGCAGCGCTGGACGACGTGATTGACGTTGGATTTGCATCGATGGACGATTTGATTGCCGTTGGATTTGCATCGATGGACGACGTGATTGACAATGGATTTACGGCACTGGACGACTGTAACGCTCCTGCGTTTTATGTATGATGTGGATTTACAGCTGCAGAAATATTCCACTTCAGTAGTCATGTAGAGAAACGCTGAGACACCAATCCCAACTCCCAAGACTCATCATGTGTGGATGATCTCAATTCAGCAAGTAAATACACACACTCAATAAGATGTTCCTAGAGTGACTTATGTATATAGTAACACAGTGATGATAGGCTGAAGAGAAAGGTTGGGTAGAGATGGTAGATGACAGACACTTGAAAGGAAATGTTCTTGAAAGTAAGATAGTAGCAGATGGGATGCAGATAGGTTAGCAATCATGTATGGTAGCAGATGATAGAGTAGCAGGTGAACATACAGGAGAGACCAACCCAGTGAAAGAGCAGATGGTAGTAGGCTCAAGAGCTAGCAATCTTAGATAATGCAGATGTAATAATAGTCCTTAGTATGCAGAGCTAGATAGTGTAAGCTTTAGTATGAAGGTTATAGAGGTTTCCCCTGTGGGGTACTTATCACTAGAAGCAATGTAGCAGAGGAGAGGTTCGGCAAGAGCGGATGATCCGGTAGCGGGATACAGGGATCAGCGCAGCGTGGTTCCGACAGCGAGGTATGCTTGCAAGCATGAGAGCTTCAAGACAGGTTAGCATCAAGGCACAAAGCAGGTTGAACGAACACATGTGAGTGAAAGCTGGTGATTTAAATAGCTGTTCAGTCCGGCGCTCAGTGATGACAGCATCAGTCTTAAAGGTGTATGCGCACCTTACCAAAAGAGAATGGTGGGGCGCATACACTTAGGAAAAGAGTAATTAGGGTACCCAAAGGTACCAGAACATTACAACGACGTGATTGACGTTGGATTTGCAGCGCTGGACGACGTGATTGACGTTGGATTTGCAGCGCTGGACGACGTGATTGACGTTGGATTTGCAGCGCTGGACGACGTGATTGACGTTGGATTTGCAACGCTGGACGACGTGATTGACGTTGGATTTGCAGCGTTGGACGACGTGATTGACGTTGGATTTACGGCGCTGGACGACGTGATTGACGTTGGATTTGCATCGATGGACAACGAAGAAACAAAGAAGTTGATCCTCTTCAAAAGGTAGGACCTTTTCAGATCCGTACTTGAGATGCTTTTTGATTTGGAAAGGTGGGAGTGTGGATTTGCTGTGTCAATGTGTGTGGATTTGGGGGAGGTGAGGGAGAGTGGGTTTGCTGTGTGTGTGTGTGATTTTGGGCTTTAAGCTACGAAATATTACCCTGTCTGATGGAGCATTCTTGCTCTATAAAAGAAAAAGAAGGGCAGCGAAGTGTTCTGTGCCCTCATTCTGAGAACGACTCTAAGCAGGACGACGACGTGATTGATGTTGGATTTGCAGCGCTGGACGACGTGATTGATGTTGGATTTGCATTGCATCGATGGACGATTTGATTGCCGTTGGATTTGCATCGATGGACGACGTGATTGATGTTGGATTTGCAATGCTGGACGACGTGATTGACGTTGGATTTACGGCGCTGGACGACGTGATTGACGTTGGATTTACGGCGCTGGACGACGTGATTGACGTTGGATTTGCATCGATGTACAACGAAGCAACGAAGAAGTTGATCCTCTTCAAAAGGTAGGACCTTTTCAGATCCGTACTTGAGATGCTTTTTGATTTGGAAAGGTGGGAGTGTGGATTTGCTGTGTCAATGTGTGTGGATTTGGGGGAGGTGAGGGAGAGTGGGTTTGCTGTGTGTGTGTGTGTGTGTGTGTGTGTGATTTTGGGCTTTAAGCTACGAAATATTACCCTGTCTGATGGAGCATTCTTGCTCTATAAAAGAAAAAGGAGGGCAGCGAAGTGTTCTGTGCCCTCATTCTGAGAAGGACTCTAAGCAGGACGACAACGTGATTGATGTTGGATTTGCAGCGTTGGACGACGTGATTGACGTTGGATTTGCATCGATGGATGATTTGATTGCCGTTGGATTTGCATCGATGGACGACGTGATTGACGTTGGATTTACGGCGCTGGACGACGTGATTGACGTTGGATTTGCATCGATGGACAACGAAGAAACAAAGAAGTCGATCCTCTTCAAAAGGTAGGACCTTTTCAGATCCGTACTTGAGATGCTTTTTGATTTGGAAAGGTGGGAGTGTGGATTTGCTGTTTCAATGTGTGTGGATTTCGGGGAGGTGAGGGAGAGTGGGTTTGCTGTGTGTGTGTGTGATTTTGGGCTTTAAGCTCCGAAATATTACCCTGTCTGATGGAGCATTCTTGCTCTATAAAAGAAAAAGGAGGGCAGCGAAGTGTTCTGTGCCCTCATTCTGAGAAGGACTCTAAGCAGGACGACGTCGTGATTGATGTTGGATTTGCAGCGCTGGACGACGTGATTGATGTTCGATTTGCATCGATGGACGATTTGATTGCCGTTGGATTTGCATCGATGGACGACGTGATTGACGTTGGATTTGCAACGCTGGACGACGTGATTGACGTTGGATTTACGGCGCTGGACGACGTGATTGACGTTGGATTTACGGCGGTGGACGACGTGATTGACGTTGGATTTGCAGCGTTGGACGACGTGATTGACGTTGGATTTACGGCGCTGGACGACGTGATTGACGTTGGATTTGCATCGATGGACAACGAAGCAACGAAGAAGTTGATCCTCTTCAAAAGGTAGGACCTTTTCAGATCCGTACTTGAGATGCTTTTTGATTTGGAAAGGTGGGAGTGTGGATTTGCTGTGTCAATGTGTGTGGATTTGGGGGAGGTGAGGGAGAGTGGGCTTGCTGTGTGTGTGTGTGTGTGATTTTGGGCTTTAAGCTCCGAAATATTACCCTGTCTGATGGAGCATTCTTGCTGTATAAAAGAAAAAGGAGGGCAGCGAAGTGTTCTGTGCCCTCATTCTGAGAAGGACTCTAAGCAGGACGACGACGTGATTGATGTTGGATTTGCAGCGCTGGACGACGTGATTGATGTTGGATTTGCATCGATGGACGATTTGATTGCCGTTGGATTTGCATCGATGGACGACGTGATTGACGTTGGATTTGCAATGCTGGACGACGTGATTGACGTTGGATTTACAGCGCTGGACGACGTGATTGACGTTGGATTTACGGCGCTGGACGACGTGATTGACGTTGGATTTGCATCGATGTACAACGAAGCAACGAAGAAGTTGATCCTCTTCAAAAGGTAGGACCTTTCCAGATCCGTACTTGAGATGCTTTTTGATTTGGAAAGGTGGGAGTGTGGATTTGCTGTGTCAATGTGTGTGGATTTGGGGGAGGTGAGGGAGAGTGGGTTTGCTGTGTGTGTGATTTTGGGCTTTAAGCTCCGAAATATTACCCTGTCTGATGGAGCATTCTTGCTCTATAAAAGAAAAAGGAGGGCAGCGAAGTGTTCTGTGCCCTCATTCTGAGAAGGACTCTAAGCAGGACGACGACGTGATTGATGTTGGATTTGCAGCGCTGGACGACGTGATTGATGTTGGATTTGCATCGATGGACGATTTGATTGCCGTTGGATTTGCATCGATGGACGACGTGATTGACGTTGGATTTTCAACGCTGGACGACGTGATTGACGTTGGATTTACGGCGCTGGACGACGTGATTGACTTTGGATTTACGGCGCTGGACGACGTGATTGACGTTGGATTTGCATCGATGTACAACGAAGCAATGAAGAAGTTGATCCTCTTCAAAAGGTAGGACCTTTTCAGATCCGTACTTGAGATGCTTTTTGATTTGGAAAGGTGGGAGTGTGGATTTGCTGTGTCAATGTGTGTGGATTTGGAGGAGGTGAGGGAGAGTGGGTTTGCTGTGTGTGTGTGTGATTTTGGGCTTTAAGCTCCGAAATATTACCCTGTCTGATGCAGCATTCTTGCTCTATAAAAGAAAAAGGAGGGCAGCGAAGTGTTCTGTGCCCTCATTCTGAGAAGGACTCTAATCAGGACGACGACGTGATTGATGTTGGATTTGCAGCGCTGGACGACGTGATTGATGTTGGATTTGCATCGATGGATGATTTGATTGCCGTTGGATTTGCATCGATGGACGACGTGATTGACGTTGGATTTACGGCGCTGGACGATGTGATTGACGTTGGATTTGCAGCGCTGGACGACGTGATTGACGTTGGATTTGCAGCGCTGGACGACGTGATTGACGTTGGATTTGCAAAGCTGGACGACGTGATTGTTGTTGGATTCGCAGCGTTGGACGACGTGATTGACGTTGGATTTACGGCGCTGGACGACGTGATTGACGTTGGATTTGCATCGATGGACAACGAAGCAACGAAGAAGTTGATCCTCTTCAAAAGGTAGGACCTTTTCAGATCCGTACTTGAGATGCTTTTTGATTTGGAAAGGTGGGAGTGTGGATTTGCTGTGTCAATGTGTGTGGATTTGGGGGAGGTGAGGGAGAGTGGGCTTGCTGTGTGTGTGTGTGTGTGATTTTGGGCTTTAAGCTCCGAAATATTACCCTGTCTGATGGAGCATTCTTGCTGTATAAAAGAAAAAGGAGGGCAGCGAAGTGTTCTGTGCCCTCATTCTGAGAAGGACTCTAAGCAGGACGACGACGTGATTGATGTTGGATTTGCAGCGCTGGACGACGTGATTGATGTTGGATTTGCATCGATGGACGATTTGATTGCCGTTGGATTTGCATCGATGGACGACGTAATTGACGTTGGATTTTCAACGCTGGACGACGTGATTGACGTTGGATTTACGGCGCTGGACGACGTGATTGACGTTGGATTTACGGCGCTGGACGACGTGATTGACGTTGGATTTGCATCGATGTACAACGAAGCAATGAAGAAGTTGATCCTCTTCAAAAGGTAGGACCTTTTCAGATCCGTACTTGAGATGCTTTTTGATTTGGAAAGGTGGGAGTGTGGATTTGCTGTGTCAATGTGTGTGGATTTGGAGGAGGTGAGGGAGAGTGGGTTTGCTGTGTGTGTGTGTGTGTGTGTGATTTTGGGCTTTAAGCTCCGAAATATTACCCTGTCTGATGGAGCATTCTTGCTCTATAAAAGAAAAAGGAGGGCAGCGAAGTGTTCTGTGCCCTCATTCTGAGAAGGACTCTAAGCAGGACGACGACGTGATTGATGTTGGATTTGCAGCGCTGGACGACGTGATTGACGTTGGATTTGCATCGATGGACGATTTGATTGCCGTTGGATTTGCATCGATGGACGACGTGATTGACGTTGGATTTACGGCGCTGGACGATGTGATTGACGTTGGATTTGCAGCGCTGGACGACGTGATTGACGTTGGATTTGCAGCGCTGGACGACGTGATTGACGTTGGATTTGCAACGCTGGACGACGTGATTGTTGTTGGATTTGCAGCGTTGGACGACGTGATTGACGTTGGATTTACGGCGCTGGACGACGTGATTGACGTTGGATTTGCATCGATGGACAACGAAAAAACGAAGAAGTTGACCCTCTTCAAAAGGTAGGACCTTTTCAGATCCGTACTTGAGATGCTTTTTGATTTGGAAAGGTGGGAGTGTGGATTTGCTGTGTCAATGTGTGTGGATTTGGGGGAGGTGAGGGAGAGTGGGTTTGCTGTGTGTGTGTGTGTGTGTGATTTGGGGCTTTAAGCTCCGAAATATTACCCTGTCTGATGGAGCATTCTTGCTCTATAAAAGAAAAAGGAGGGCAGCGAAGTGTTCTGTGCCCTCATTCTGAGAAGGACTCTAAGCAGGACGACGACGTGATTGATGTTGGATTTGCAGCGCTGGATGACGTGATTGATGTTGGATTTGCATCGATGGACGATTTGATTGCCGTTGGATTTGCATCGATGGACGACGTCATTGACGTTGGATTTGCAACGCAGGACGACGTGATTGATGTTGGATTTACGGTGCTGGACGATGTGATTGACGATGGATTTACGGCGCTGGACGATGTGATTGACGTTGGATTTGCAGCGTTGGACGACGTGATTGACGTTGGATTTACGGCGCTGGACGACGTGATTGACGTTGGATTTGCATCGATGTACAACGAAGCAACGAAGAAGTTCATCCTCTTCAAAAGGTAGGAGCTTTTCAGATCCGTACTTGAGATGCTTTTTGATTTGGAAAGGTGGAAATGTGGATTTGCTGTGTCAATGTGTGTGGATTTGGGGGAGGTGAGGGAGAGTGGGCTTGCTGTGTGTGTGTGTGTGTGATTTTGGGCTTTAAGCTCCGAAATATTACCCTGTCTGATGGAGCATTCTTGCTCTATAAAAGAAAAAGGAGGGCAGCGAAGTGTTCTGTGCCCTCATTCTGAGAAGGACTCTAAGCAGGACGACGACGTGATTGATGTTGGATTTGCAGCGCTGGACGAAGTGATTGATGTTGGATTTGCATCGATGGACGATTTGATTGCCGTTGGATTTGCATCGATGGACGACGTGATTGACGTTGGATTTGCAACGCTGGACGACGTGATTGACGTTGGATTTACGGCGCTGGACGACGTGATTGACGTTGGATTTACGGCGCTGGACGACGTGATTGACGTTGGATTTGCATCGATGTACAAAGAAGCAACGAAGAAGTTGATCCTCTTCAAAAGGTAGGACCTTTTCAGATCCGTACTTGAGATGCTTTTTGATTTGGAAAGGTGGGAGTGTGGATTTGCTGTGTCAATGTGTGTGGATTTGGGGGAGGTGAGGGAGAGTGGGTTTGCTGTGTGTGTGTGTGATTTTGGGCTTTAAGCTCCGAAATATTACCCTGTCTGATGGAGCATTCTTGCTCTATAAAAGAAAAAGGAGGGCAGCAAAGTGTTCTGTGCCCTCATTCTGAGAAGGACTCTAAGCAGGACGATGACGTGATTGATGTTGGATTTGCAGCGCTGGACGACGTGATTGATGTTGGATTTGCATCGATGGACGATTTGATTGCCGTTGGATTTGCATCGATGGACGACGTGATTGACGTTGGATTTTCAACGCTGGACGACGTGATTGACGTTGGATTTACGGCGCTGGACGACGTGATTGACGTTGGATTTACGGCGCTGGACGACGTGATTGACGTTGGATTTGCATCGATGTACAACGAAGCAATGAAGAAGTTGATCCTCTTCAAAAGGTAGGACCTTTTCAGATCCGTACTTGAGATGCTTTTTGATTTGGAAAGGTGGGAGTGTGGATTTGCTGTGTCAATGTGTGTGGATTTGGAGGAGGTGAGGGAGAGTGGGTTTGCTGTGTGTGTGTGTGATTTTGGGCTTTAAGCTCCGAAATATTACCCTGTCTGATGGAGCATTCTTGCTGTATAAAAGAAAAAGGAGGGCAGCGAAGTGTTCTGTGCCCTCATTCTGAGAAGGACTCTAAGCAGGACGACGACGTGATTGATGTTGGATTTGCAGCGCTGGACGACGTGATTGATGTTGGATTTGCATCGATGGACGATTTGATTGCCGTTGGATTTGCATCGATGGACGACGTAATTGACGTTGGATTTTCAACGCTGGACGACGTGATTGACGTTGGATTTACGGCGCTGGACGACGTGATTGACGTTGGATTTACGGCGCTGGACGACGTGATTGACGTTGGATTTGCATCGATGTACAACGAAGCAATGAAGAAGTTGATCCTCTTCAAAAGGTAGGACCTTTTCAGATCCGTACTTGAGATGCTTTTTGATTTGGAAAGGTGGGAGTGTGGATTTGCTGTGTCAATGTGTGTGGATTTGGAGGAGGTGAGGGAGAGTGGGTTTGCTGTGTGTGTGTGTGTGTGTGTGATTTTGGGCTTTAAGCTCCGAAATATTACCCTGTCTGATGGAGCATTCTTGCTCTATAAAAGAAAAAGGAGGGCAGCGAAGTGTTCTGTGCCCTCATTCTGAGAAGGACTCTAAGCAGGACGACGACGTGATTGATGTTGGATTTGCAGCGCTGGACGACGTGATTGACGTTGGATTTGCATCGATGGACGATTTGATTGCCGTTGGATTTGCATCGATGGACGACGTGATTGACGTTGGATTTACGGCGCTGGACGATGTGATTGACGTTGGATTTGCAGCGCTGGACGACGTGATTGACGTTGGATTTGCAGCGCTGGACGACGTGATTGACGTTGGATTTGCAACGCTGGACGACGTGATTGTTGTTGGATTTGCAGCGTTGGACGACGTGATTGACGTTGGATTTACGGCGCTGGACGACGTGATTGACGTTGGATTTGCATCGATGGACAACGAAAAAACGAAGAAGTTGACCCTCTTCAAAAGGTAGGACCTTTTCAGATCCGTACTTGAGATGCTTTTTGATTTGGAAAGGTGGGAGTGTGGATTTGCTGTGTCAATGTGTGTGGATTTGGGGGAGGTGAGGGAGAGTGGGTTTGCTGTGTGTGTGTGTGTGTGTGATTTGGGGCTTTAAGCTCCGAAATATTACCCTGTCTGATGGAGCATTCTTGCTCTATAAAAGAAAAAGGAGGGCAGCGAAGTGTTCTGTGCCCTCATTCTGAGAAGGACTCTAAGCAGGACGACGACGTGATTGATGTTGGATTTGCAGCGCTGGATGACGTGATTGATGTTGGATTTGCATCGATGGACGATTTGATTGCCGTTGGATTTGCATCGATGGACGACGTCATTGACGTTGGATTTGCAACGCAGGACGACGTGATTGATGTTGGATTTACGGTGCTGGACGATGTGATTGACGATGGATTTACGGCGCTGGACGATGTGATTGACGTTGGATTTGCAGCGTTGGACGACGTGATTGACGTTGGATTTACGGCGCTGGACGACGTGATTGACGTTGGATTTGCATCGATGTACAACGAAGCAACGAAGAAGTTCATCCTCTTCAAAAGGTAGGAGCTTTTCAGATCCGTACTTGAGATGCTTTTTGATTTGGAAAGGTGGAAATGTGGATTTGCTGTGTCAATGTGTGTGGATTTGGGGGAGGTGAGGGAGAGTGGGCTTGCTGTGTGTGTGTGTGTGTGATTTTGGGCTTTAAGCTCCGAAATATTACCCTGTCTGATGGAGCATTCTTGCTCTATAAAAGAAAAAGGAGGGCAGCGAAGTGTTCTGTGCCCTCATTCTGAGAAGGACTCTAAGCAGGACGACGACGTGATTGATGTTGGATTTGCAGCGCTGGACGAAGTGATTGATGTTGGATTTGCATCGATGGACGATTTGATTGCCGTTGGATTTGCATCGATGGACGACGTGATTGACGTTGGATTTGCAACGCTGGACGACGTGATTGACGTTGGATTTACGGCGCTGGACGACGTGATTGACGTTGGATTTACGGCGCTGGACGACGTGATTGACGTTGGATTTGCATCGATGTACAAAGAAGCAACGAAGAAGTTGATCCTCTTCAAAAGGTAGGACCTTTTCAGATCCGTACTTGAGATGCTTTTTGATTTGGAAAGGTGGGAGTGTGGATTTGCTGTGTCAATGTGTGTGGATTTGGGGGAGGTGAGGGAGAGTGGGTTTGCTGTGTGTGTGTGTGATTTTGGGCTTTAAGCTCCGAAATATTACCCTGTCTGATGGAGCATTCTTGCTCTATAAAAGAAAAAGGAGGGCAGCAAAGTGTTCTGTGCCCTCATTCTGAGAAGGACTCTAAGCAGGACGATGACGTGATTGATGTTGGATTTGCAGCGCTGGACGACGTGATTGATGTTGGATTTGCATCGATGGACGATTTGATTGCCGTTGGATTTGCATCGATGGACGACGTGATTGACGTTGGATTTTCAACGCTGGACGACGTGATTGACGTTGGATTTACGGCGCTGGACGACGTGATTGACGTTGGATTTACGGCGCTGGACGACGTGATTGACGTTGGATTTGCATCGATGTACAACGAAGCAATGAAGAAGTTGATCCTCTTCAAAAGGTAGGACCTTTTCAGATCCGTACTTGAGATGCTTTTTGATTTGGAAAGGTGGGAGTGTGGATTTGCTGTGTCAATGTGTGTGGATTTGGAGGAGGTGAGGGAGAGTGGGTTTGCTGTGTGTGTGTGTGATTTTGGGCTTTAAGCTCCGAAATATTACCCTGTCTGATGGAGCATTCTTGCTCTATAAAAGAAAAAGGAGGGCAGCGAAGTGTTCTGTGCCCTCATTCTGAGAAGGACTCTAAGCAGGACGACGTCTTGATTGATGTTGGATTTGCAGCGCTGGACGACGTGATTGATGTTGGATTTGCATCAATGGACGATTTGATTGCCGTTGGATTTGCATCGATGGACGACGTGATTGAGGTTGGATTTGCAATGCTGGACGACGTGATTGACGTTGGATTTACGGCGCTGGACGACGTGATTGACGTTGGATTTACGGCGCTGGACGATGTGATTGACGTTGGATTTGCAGCGTTGGACGACGTGATTGACGTTGGATTTACGGCGCTGGACGACGTGATTGACGTTGGATTTGCATCGATGTACAACGAAGCAACGAAGAAGTTCATCCTCTTCAAAAGGTAGGAGCTTTTCAGATCCGTACTTGAGATGCTTTTTGATTTGGAAAGGTGGGAGTGTGGATTTGCTGTGTCAATGTGTGTGGATTTGGGGGAGGTGAGGGAGAGTGGGCTTGCTGTGTGTGTGTGTGTGATTTTGGGCTTTAAGCTCCGAAATATTACCTTGTCTGATGGAGCATTCTTGCTCTATAAAAGAAAAAGGAGGGCAGCGAAGTGTTCTGTGCCCTCATTCTGAGAAGGACTCTAAGCAGGACGACGACGTGATTGATGTTGGATTCGCAGCGCTGGACGACGTGATTGATGTTGGATTTGCATCGATGGACGATTTGATTGCCGTTGGATTTGCATCGATGGACGACGTGATTGACGTTGGATTTGCAACGCTGGACGACGTGATTGACGTTGGATTTACGGCGCTGGATGACGTGATTGACGTTGGAATTACGGCGCTGGACGACGTGATTGACGTTGGATTTGCATCGATGTGCAAAGAAGCAAAGAAGAAGTTGATCCTCTTCAAAAGGTAGGACCTTTTCAGATCCGTACTTGAGATGCTTTTTGATTTGGAAAGGTGGGAGTGTGGATTTGCTGTGTCAATGTGTGTGGATTTGGGGGAGGTGAGGGAGAGTGGGTTTGCTGTGTGTGTGTGTGATTTTGGGCTTTAAGCTCCGAAATATTACCCTGTCTGATGGAGCATTCTTACTCTATAAAAGAAAAAGGAGGGCAGCGAAGTGTTCTGTGCCCTCATTCTGAGAAGGACTCTAAGCAGGACGACGTCGTGATTGATGTTGGATTTGCAGCGCTCGACGACGTGATTGATGTTGGATTTGCATCGATGGACGATTTGATTGCCGTTGGATTTGCATCGATGGACGACGTGATTGACGTTGGATTTGCAACGCTGGACGACGTGATTGACGTTGGATTTACGGCGCTGGACGACGTGATTGACGTTGGATTTACGGCGCTGGACGACGTGATTGATGTATGATTTGCAGCGTTGGACGACGTGATTGACATTGGATTTACGGCGCTGGACGACGTGATTGACGTTGGATTTGCATCGATGGACAACGAAGCAACGAAGAAGTTGATCCTCTTCAAAAGGTAGGACCTTTTCAGATCCGTACTTGAGATGCTTTTTGATTTGGAAAGGTGGGAGTGTGGATTTGATGTGTCAATGTGTGTGGATTTGGGGGAGGTGAGGGAGAGTGAGTTTGCTGTGTGTGTGTGATTTTGGGCTTTAAGCTCCGAAATATTACCCTGTCTGATGGAGCATTCTTGCTCTATAAAAGAAAAAGGAGGGCAGCGAAGTGTTCTGTGCCCTCATTCTGAGAAGGACTCTAATCAGGACGACGACGTGATTGATGTTGGATTTGCGGCGCTGGACGACGTGATTGATGTTGGATTTGCATCGATGGACGATTTGATTGCCGTTGGATTTGCATCGATGGACGACGTGATTGAGGTTGGATTTGCAACGCTGGACGACGTGATTGACGTTGGATTGACGGCGCTGGACGACGTGATTGACGTTGGATTTACGGCGCTGGACGATGTGATTGACGTTGGATTTGCAGCGTTGGACGACGTGATTGACGTTGGATTTACGGCGCTGGACGACGTGATTGACGTTGGATTTACGGCGCTGGACGACGTGATTTACGTTGGATTTGCATCGATGTACAACGAAGCAACGAAGAAGTTGATCCTCTTCAAAAGGTAGGACCTTTTCAGATCTGTACTTGAGATGCTTTTTGATTTGGAAAGGTGGGAGTGTGGATTTGCTGTGTCAATGTGTGTGGATTTGGGGGAGGTGAGGGAGAGTGGGTTTGCTGTGTGTGTGTGTGTGTGTGTGATTTTGGGCTTTAAGCTCCGAAATATTACCCTGTCTGATGGAGCATTCTTGCTCTATAAAAGAAAAAGGAGGGCAGCGAAGTGTTCTGTGCCCTCGTTCTGAGAAGGACTCTAAGCAGGACGACGATGTGATTGATGTTGGATTTGCAGCGCTGGACGACGTGATTGACGTTGGATTTGCAGCGCTGGACGACGTGATTGACGTTGGATTTGCAGCGTTGGACGACGTGATTGACGTTGGATTTACGGTGCTGGACGACGTGATTGACGTTGGATTTGCATCGATGGACAACGAAGAAACGAAGAAGTTGATCCTCTTCAAAAGGTAGGACCTTTTCAGATCCGTACTTGAGATGCTTTTTGATTTGGAAAGGTGGGAGTGTGGATTTGCTGTGTCAATGTGTGTGGATTTGGGGGAGGTGAGGGAGAGTGGGTTTGCTGTGTGTGTGTGTGATTTTGGGCTTTAAGCTCCGAAATATTACCCTGTCTGATGGAGCATTCTTGCTCTATAAAAGAAAAAGGAGGGCAGCGAAGTGTTCTGTGCCCTCATTCTGAGAAGGACTCTAAGCAGGACGACGACGTGATTGATGTTGGATTTGTAGCGCTGGACGACATGATTGACGTTGGATTTGCATCGATGGACGATTTGATTGCCGTTGGATTTGCATCGATGGACGATGTGATTGACGTTGGATTTACGGCGCTGGACGATGTGATTGACGTTGGATTTGCAGCGCTGGACGACGTGATTGACGTTGGATTTGTAGCGCTGGACGACGTGATTGACGTTGGATTTGCATCGATGTACAACGAAGCAACGAAGAAGTTGATCCTCTTCAAAAGGTAGGACCTTTTCAGATCCGTACTTGAGATGCTTTTTGATTTGGAAAGGTGGGAGTGTGGATTTGCTGTGTCAATGTGTGTGGATTTGGGGGAGGTGAGGGAGAGTGGGTTTGCTGTGTGTGTGTGTGTGTGTGTGATTTTGGGCTTTAAGCTCTGAAATATTACCCTGTCTGATGGAGCATTCTTGCTCTATAAAAGAAAAAGGAGGGCAGCGAAGTGTTCTGTGTCCTCATTCTGAGAAGGACTCTAAGCAGGACGACGACGTGATTGATGTTGGATTTGCAGCGCTGGACGACGTGATTGACGTTGGATTTGCATCGATGGACGATTTGATTGCCGTTGGATTTGCATCGATGGACGACGTGATTGATGTTGGATTTATGGCGCTGGACGATGTGATTGACGTTGGATTTGCAGCGCTGGACGACGTGATTGACGTTGGATTTGCAGCGCTGGACGACGTGATTGACGTTGGATTTACGGCGCTGGACGACGTGATTGACGTTGGATTTACGGCGCTGGACGACGTGATTGACGTTGGATTTGCATCGATGGACAACGAAGAAACGAAGAAGTTGATCCTCTTCAAAAGGTAGGACCTTTTCAGATCCGTACTTGAGATGCTTTTTGATTTGGAAAGGTGGGAGTGTGGATTTGCTGTGTCAATGTGTGTGGATTTGGGGGAGGTGAGGGAGAGTGGGTTTGCTGTGTGTGTGATTTTGGGCTTTAAGCTCCGAAATATTACCCTGTCTGATGGAGCATTCTTGCTCTATAAAAGAAAAAGGAGGACAGCGACGTGTTCTGTGCCCTCATTCTGAGAAGGACTCTAAGCAGGACGACGACGTGATTTATGTTGGATTTGCAGCGCTGGACGACGTGATTGATGTTGGATTTGCATCGATGGACAATTTGATTGCCGTTGGATTTGCATCGATGGACGACGTGAATGACGTTGGATTTGCAACGCTGGGCGACGTGATTGACGTTGGATTTACGGCGCTGGACGACGTGATTAACGTTGGATTTACGGCACTGGACGACGTGATTGACGTTGGATTTGCAGCGTTGGACAACGTGATTGACGTTGGATTTACGGCGCTGGACGACGTGATTGACGTTGGATTTGCATCGGTGGACAACGAAGCAACGAAGAAGTTGATCCTATTCAAAAGGTAGGACCTTTTCAAATCCCTACTTGAGATGCTTTTTGATTATGAAAGGTGGGAGTGTGGATTTGCTGTGTCAATGTGTGTGGATTTGGGGGAGGTGAGGGAGAGTGGGCTTGCTGTGTGTGTGTGTGTGATTTTGGGCTTTAAGCTCCGAAATATTACCCTGTCTGATGGAGCATTCTTGCTCTATAAAAGAAAAAGGAGGACAGCGAAGTGTTCTGTGCCCTCATTCTGAGAAGGACTCTAAGCAGGACGACGACGTGATTGATGTTGGATTTGCAGCGCTGGACGACGTGATTGACGTTGGATTTGCATCGATGGACGATTTGATTGCCGTTGGATTTGCATCGATGGGCGACGTGATTGACGTTGGATTTACGGCGCTGGACGATGTGATTGACGTTGGATTTGCAGCGCTGGACGACGTGATTGACGTTGGATTCGCAGCGCTGGACGACGTGATTGACGTTGGATTTACGGCGCTGGACGATGTGATTGACCTTGGATTTGCATCGATGGACAACGAAGAAATGAAGAAGTTGATCCTCTTCAAAAGGTAGGACCTTTTCAGATCCGTTCTTGAGATGCTTTTTGATTTGGAAAGGTGGGAGTGTGGATTTGCTGTGTCAATGTGTGTGGATTTGGGGGAGGTGAGGGAGAGTGGGTTTGCTGTGTGTGTGATTTTGGGCTTTAAGCTCCGAAATATTACCCTGTCTGATGGAGCATTCTTGCTCTATAAAAGAAAAAGGAGGGCAGCGAAGTGTTCTGTGCCCTCATTCTGAGAAGGACTCTAAACAGGACGATGACGTGATTGATGTTGGATTTGCAGCGCTGGACGACGTGATTGACGTTGGATTTGTATCGATGGACGATTTGATTTCCGTTGGATTTGCATCGATGGACGACGTGATTGACGTTGGATTTACGGCGCTGGACGATGTGATTGACGTTGGATTTGCAGCGCTGGACGACGTAATTGACGTTGGATTCGCAGCGCTGGACGACGTGATTGATGTTGGATTTGCAACGCTGGACGACGTGATTGATGTTGGATTTGCAGCGTTGGACGACGTGATTGACGTTGGATTTACGGCGCTGGACGACGTGATTGACGTTGGATTTGCATCGATGGACAACGAAGAAACGAAGAAGTTGATCCTCTTCAAAAGGTAGGACCTTTTCAGATCCGTACTTGAGATGCTTTTTGATTTGGAAAGGTGGGAGGGTGGATTTGCTGTGTCAATGTGTGTGGATTTGGGGGAGGTGAGGGAGAGTGGGTTTGCTGTGTGTGTGATTTTGGGCTTTAAGCTCCGAAATATTACCCTGTCTGATGGAGCATTCTTGCTCTATAAAAGAAAAAGGAGGGCAGCGAAGTGTTCTGTGCCCTCATTCTGAGAAGGACTCTAAGCAGGACGACGACGTGATTTATGTTGGATTTGCAGCGCTGGACGACGTGATTGATGTTGGATTTGCATCGATGGACAATTTGATTGCCGTTGGATTTGCATCGATGGACGACGTGAATGACGTTGGATTTGCAACGCTGGGCGACGTGATTGACGTTGGATTTACGGCGCTGGACGACGTGATTGACGTTGGATTTACGGCACTGGACGACGTGATTGACGTTGGATTTGCAGCGTTGGACAACGTGATTGACGTTGGATTTACGGCGCTGGATGACGTGATTGACGTTGGATTTGCATCGGTGGACAACGAAGCAACGAAGAAGTTGATCCTATTCAAAAGGTAGGACCTTTTCAAATCCCTACTTGAGATGCTTTTTGATTTGGGAAGGTGGGAGTGTGGATTTGCTGTGTCAATGTGTGTGGATTTGGGGGAGGTGAGGGAGAGTGGGTTTGCTGTGTGTGTGTGTGTGATTTTGGGCTTTAAGCTCCGAAATATTACCCTGTCTGATGGAGCATTCTTGCTCTATAAAAGAAAAAGGAGGACAGCGAAGTGTTCTGTGCCCTCATTCTGAGAAGGACTCTAAGCAGGACGACGACGTGATTGATGTTGGATTTGCAGCGCTGGACGACGTGATTGACGTTGGATTTGCATCGATGGACGATTTGATTGCCGTTGGATTTGCATCGATGGACGACGTGATTGACGTTGGATTTACGGCGCTGGACGATGTGATTGACGTTGGATTTGCAGCGCTGGACGACGTGATTGACGTTGGATTCGCAGCGCTGGACGACGTGATTGACGTTGGATTTACGGCGCTGGACGATGTGATTGACCTTGGATTTGCATCGATGGACAACGAAGAAATGAAGAAGTTGATCCTCTTCAAAAGGTAGGACCTTTTCAGATCCGTTCTTGAGATGCTTTTTGATTTGGAAAGGTGGGAGTGTGGATTTGCTGTGTCAATGTGTGTGGATTTGGGGGAGGTGAGGGAGAGTGGGTTTGCTGTGTGTGTGATTTTGGGCTTTAAGCTCCGAAATATTACCCTGTCTGATGGAGCAGTCTTGCTCTATAAAAGAAAAAGGAGGGCAGCGAAGTGTTCTGTGCCCTCATTCTGAGAAGGACTCTAAGCAGGACGACGACGTGATTTATGTTGGATTTGCAGCGCTGGACGACGTGATTGATGTTGGATTTGCATCGATGGACAATTTGATTGCCGTTGGATTTGCATCGATGGACAACGTGAATGACGTTGGATTTGCAACGCTGGGCGACGTGATTGACGTTGGATTTACGGCGCTGGACGACGTGATTGACGTTGGATTTACGGCACTGGACGACGTGATTGACGTTGGATTTGCAGCGTTGGACAACGTGATTGATGTTGGATTTACGGCGCTGGACGACGTGATTGACGTTGGATTTGCATCGGTGGACAATGAAGCAACGAAGAAGTTGATCCTCTTCAAAAGGTAGGACCTTTTCAAAACCCTACTTGAGATGCTTTTTGATTTGGAAAGGTGGGAGTGTGGATTTGCTGTGTCAATGTGTGTGGATTTGGGGGAGGTGAGGGAGAGTGGGTTTGCTGTGTGTGTGTGTGATTTTGGGCTTTAAGCTCCGAAATATTACCCTGTCTGATGGAGCATTCTTGCTCTATAAAAGAAAAAGGAGGGCAGCGAAGTGTTCTGTGCCCTCATTCTGAGAAGGACTCTAAGCAGGACGACGACGTGATTGATGTTGGATTTGCAGCGCTGGACGAAGTGATTGATGTTGGATTTGCATCGATGGACGATTTGATTGCTGTTGGATTTGCATCGATGGACGACGTGATTGACGTTGGATTTGCAACGCTGGACGACGTGATTGACGTTGGATTTACAGCGCTGGACGACGTGATTGACGTTGGATTTACGGCGCTGGACGACGTGATTGACGTTGGATTTGCAGCGTTGGACGACGTGATTGACGTTGGATTTACGGCGCTGGACGACGTGATTGACGTTGGATTTGCATTGATGTACAACGAAGCAACGTAGAAGTTGATCCTCTTCAAAAGGTAGGACCTTTTCAGATCCGTACTTGAGATGCTTTTTGATTATGAAAGGTGGGAGTGTGGATTTGCTGTGTCAATGTGTGTGGATTTGGGGGAGGTGAGGGAGAGTGGGCTTGCTGTGTGTGTGTGTGTGTGATTTTGGGCTTTAAGCTCCGAAATATTACCCTGTCTGATGGAGCATTCTTGCTCTATAAAAGAAAAAGGAGGACAGCGAAGTGTTCTGTGCCCTCATTCTGAGAAGGACTCTAAGCAGGACGACGACGTGATTGATGTTGGATTTGCAGCGCTGGATGACGTGATTGACGTTGGATTTGTATCGATGGACGATTTGATTGCTGTTGGATTTGCATCGATGGACGACGTGATTGACGTTGGATTTACGGCGCTGGACGATGTGATTGACGTTGGATTTGAAGCGCTGGACGACGTAATTGACGTTGGATTCGCAGCGCTGGACGACGTGATTGACGTTGGATTTGCAACGCTGGGCGACGTGATTGATGTTGGATTTGCAGCGTTGGACGACGTGATTGACGTTGGATTTACGGCGCTGGACGACGTGATTGACGTTGGATTTGCATCGATGGACAACGAAGAAACGAAGAAGTTGATCCTCTTCAAAAGGTAGGACCTTTTCAGATCCGTACTTGAGATGCTTTTTGATTTGGAAAGGTGGGAGTGTGGATTTGCTGTGTCAATGTGTGTGGATTTGGGGGAGGTGAGGGAGAGTGGGTTTGCTGTGTGTGTGATTTTGGGCTTTAAGCTCCGAAATATTACCCTGTCTGATGGAGCATTCTTGCTCTATAAAAGAAAAAGGAGGGCAGCGAAGTGTTCTGTGCCCTCATTCTGAGAAGGACTCTAAGCAGGACGACGACGTGATTTATGTTGGATTTGCAGCGCTGGACGACGTGATTGATGTTGGATTTGCATCGATGGACAATTTGATTGCCGTTGGATTTGCATCGATGGACGACGTGAATGACGTTGGATTTGCAACGCTGGGCGACGTGATTGACGTTGGATTTACGGCGCTGGACGACGTGATTAACGTTGGATTTACGGCACTGGACGACGTGATTGACGTTGGATTTGCAGCGTTGGACAACGTGATTGACGTTGGATTTACGGCGCTGGACGACGTGATTGACGTTGGATTTGCATCGGTGGACAACGAAGCAACGAAGAAGTTGATCCTATTCAAAAGGTAGGACCTTTTCAAATCCCTACTTGAGATGCTTTTTGATTTGGAAAGGTGGGAGTGTGGATTTGCGGTGTCAATGTGTGTGGATTTGGGGGAGGTGAGGGAGAGTGGGTTTGCTGTGTGTGTGTGTGTGATTTTGGGCTTTAAGCTCCGAAATATTACCCTGTCTGATGGAGCATTCTTGCTCTATAAAAGAAAAAGGAGGGCAGCGAAGTGTTCTGTGCCCTCATTCTGAGAAGGACTCTAAGCAGGACGACGACGTGATTGATGTTGGATTTGCAGCGCTGGACGACGTGATTGACGTTGGATTTGCATCGATGGACGATTTGATTGCCGTTGGATTTGCATCGATGGACGACGTGATTGACGTTGGATTTACGGCGCTGGACGATGTGATTGACGTTGGATTTGCAGCGCTGGACGACGTGATTGACGTTGGATTCGCAGCGCTGGACGACGTGATTGACTTTGGATTTACGGCGCTGGACGATGTGATTGACCTTGGATTTGCATCGATGGACAACGAAGAAATGAAGAAGTTGATCCTCTTCAAAAGGTAGGACCTTTTCAGATCCGTACTTGAGATGCTTTTTGATTTGGAAAGGTGGGAGTGTGGATTTGCTGTGTCAATGTGTGTGGATTTGGGGGAGGTGAGGGAGAGTGGGTTTGCTGTGTGTGTGATTTTGGGCTTTAAGCTCCGAAATATTACCCTGTCTGATGGAGCATTCTTGCTCTATAAAAGAAAAAGGAGGGCAGCGAAGTGTTCTGTGCCCTCATTCTGAGAAGGACTCTAAGCAGGACGACGACGTGATTGATGTTGGATTTGCAGCGCTGGACGACGTGATTGACGTTGGATTTGCATCGATGGACGATTTGATTGCCGTTGGATTTGCATCGATGGACGACGTGATTGACGTTGGATTTACGGCGCTGGACGATGTGATTGACGTTGGATTTGCAGCGCTGGACGACGTGATTGACGTTGGATTCGCAGCGCTGGACGACGTGATTGACGTTGGATTTACGGCGCTGGATGATGTGATTGACCTTGGATTTGCATCGATGGACAACGAAGAAATGAAGAAGTTGATCCTCTTCAAAAGGTAGGACCTTTTCAGATCCGTACTTGAGATGCTTTTTGATTTGGAAAGGTGGGAGTGTGGATTTGCTGTGTCAATGTGTGTGGATTTGGGGGAGGTGAGGGAGAGTGGGTTTGCTGTGTGTGTGATTTTGGGCTTTAAGCTCCGAAATATTACCCTGTCTGATGGAGCAGTCTTGCTCTATAAAAGAAAAAGGAGGGCAGCGAAGTGTTCTGTGCCCTCATTCTGAGAAGGACTCTAAGCAGGACGACGACGTGATTTATGTTGGATTTGCATCGATGGACAATTTGATTGCCGTTGGATTTGCATCGATGGACGACGTGATGACGTTGGATTTGCAACGCTGGGCGACGTGATTGACGTTGGATTTACGGCGCTGGACGACGTGATTGACGTTGGATTTACGGCACTGGACGACGTGATTGACGTTGGATTTGCAGCGTTGGACAACGTGATTGACGTTGGATTTACGGCGCTGGACGACGTGATTGACGTTGGATTTGCATCGGTGGACAATGAAGCAACGAAGAAGTTGATCCTCTTCAAAAGGTAGGACCTTTTCAAAACCCTACTTGAGATGCTTTTTGATTTGGAAAGTTGGGAGTGTGGATTTGCTGTGTCAATGTGTGTGGATTTGGGGGAGGTGAGGGAGAGTGGGTTTGCTGTGTGTGTGTGTGATTTTGGGCTTTAAGCTCCGAAATATTACCCTGTCTGATGGAGCATTCTTGCTCTATAAAAGAAAAAGGAGGGCAGCGAAGTGTTCTGTGCCCTCATTCTGAGAAGGACTCTAAGCAGGACGACGACGTGATTGATGTTGGATTTGCAGCGCTGGACGAAGTGATTGATGTTGGATTTGCATCGATGGACGATTTGATTGCCGTTGGATTTGCATCGATGGACGACGTGATTGACGTTGGATTTGCAACGCTGGGCGACGTGATTGACGTTGGATTTACGGCGCTGGACGACGTGATTGACGTTGGATTTACGGCGCTGGACGACGTGATTGACGTTGGATTTGCAGCGTTGGACAACGTGATTGACGTTGGATTTACGGCGCTGGACGACGTGATTGACGTTGGATTTGCATCGGTGGACAACGAAGCAACGAAGAAGTGGATCCTCTTCAAAAGGTAGGACCTTTTCAAATCCCTACTTGAGATGCTTTTTGATTTGGAAAGGTGGGAGTGTGGATTTGCTGTGTCAATGTGTGTGGATTTGGGGGAGGTGAGGGAGAGTGGGTTTGCTGTGTGTGTGTGTGATTTTGGGCTTTAAGCTCCGAAATATTACCCTGTCTGATGGAGCATTCTTGCTCTATAAAAGAAAAAGGAGGACAGCGAAGTGTTCTGTGCCCTCATTCTGAGAAGGACTCTAAGCAGGACGACGACGTGATTGATGTTGGATTTGCAGCGCTGGACGACGTGATTGACGTTGGATTTGCATCGATGGAAGATTTGATTGCCGTTGGATTTGCATCGATGGACGACGTGATTGACGTTGGATTTACGGCGCTGGACGATGTGATTGACGTTGGATTTGCAGCGCTGGACGACGTGATTGACGTTGGATTCGCAGCGCTGGACGACGTGATTGACGTTGGATTTACGGCGCTGGACGATGTGATTGACCTTGGATTTGCATCGATGGACAACGAAGAAATGAAGAAGTTGATCCTCTTCAAAAGGTAGGACCTTTTCAGATCCGTACTTGAGATGCTTTTTGATTTGGAAAGGTGGGAGTGTGGATTTGCTGTGTCAATGTGTGTGGATTTGGGGGAGGTGCGGGAGAGTGGGTTTGCTGTGTGTGTGATTTTGGGCTTTAAGCTCCGAAATATTACCCTGTCTGATGGAGCATTCTTGCTCTATAAAAGAAAAAGGAGGGCAGCGAAGTGTTCTGTGCCCTCATTCTGAGAAGGACTCTAAGCAGGACGATGACGTGATTGATGTTGGATTTGCAGCGCTGGACGACGTGATTGACGTTGGATTTGCATTGATGGACGATTTGATTGCCGTTGGATTTGCATCGATGGACGGCGTGATTGATGTTGGATTTACGGCGCTGGACGATGTGATTGACGTTGGATTTGCAGCGCTGGACGACGTGATTGACGTTGGATTCGCAGCGCTGGACGACGTGATTGACGTTGGATTTACGGCGCTGGACGATGTGATTGACCTTGGATTTGCATCGATGGACAACGAAGAAATGAAGAAGTTGATCCTCTTCAAAAGGTAGGACCTTTTCAGATCCGTACTTGAGATGCTTTTTGATTTGGAAAGGTGGGAGTGTGGATTTGCTGTGTCAATGTGTGTGGATTTGGGGGAGGTGAGGGAGAGTGGGTTTGCTGTGTGTGTGATTTTGGGCTTTAAGCTCCGAAATATTACCCTGTCTGATGGAGCAGTCTTGCTCTATAAAAGAAAAAGGAGGGCAGCGAAGTGTTCTGTGCCCTCATTCTGAGAAGGACTCTAAGCAGGACGACGACGTGATTTATGTTGGATTTGCATCGATGGACAATTTGATTGCCGTTGGATTTGCATCGATGGACGACGTGAATGACGTTGGATTTGCAACGCTGGGCGACGTGATTGACGTTGGATTTACGGCGCTGGACGACGTGATTGACGTTGGATTTACGGCACTGGACGACGTGATTGACGTTGGATTTGCAGCGTTGGACAACGTGATTGACGTTGGATTTACGGCGCTGGACGACGTGATTGACGTTGGATTTGCATCGGTGGACAATGAAGCAACGAAGAAGTTGATCCTCTTCAAAAGGTAGGACCTTTTCAAAACCCTACTTGAGATGCTTTTTGATTTGGAAAGGTGGGAGTGTGGATTTGCTGTGTCAATGTGTGTGGATTTGGGGGAGG
This sequence comes from Pelophylax lessonae, assembly GCF_965119305.1. NCBI lineage: Eukaryota > Metazoa > Chordata > Amphibia > Anura > Ranidae > Pelophylax > Pelophylax lessonae. The sequence continues at coordinate 655,935,774 of NC_138770.1, forward strand.
TGAGGGAGAGTGGGTTTGCTGTGTGTGTGTGTGATTTTGGGCTTTAAGCTCCGAAATATTACCCTGTCTGATGGAGCATTCTTGCTCTATAAAAGAAAAAGGAGGGCAGCGAAGTGTTCTGTGCCCTCATTCTGAGAAGGACTCTAAGCAGGACGACGACGTGATTGATGTTGGATTTGCAGCGCTGGACGAAGTGATTGATGTTGGATTTGCATCGATGGACGATTTGATTGCCGTTGGATTTGCATCGATGGACGACGTGATTGACGTTGGATTTGCAACGCTGGACGACGTGATTGACGTTGGATTTACAGCGCTGGACGACGTGATTGACGTTGGATTTACGGAGCTGGACGACGTGATTGACGTTGGATTTGCAGCGTTGGACGACGTGATTGACGTTTGATTTACGGCGCTGGACGACGTGATTGACGTTGGATTTGCATCGATGTACAACGAAGCAACGTAGAAGTTGATCCTCTTCAAAAGGTAGGACCTTTTCAGATCCGTACTTGAGATGCTTTTTGATTATGAAAGGTGGGAGTGTGGATTTGCTGTGTCAATGTGTGTGGATTTGGGGGAGGTGAGGGAGAGTGGGCTTGCTGTGTGTGTGTGTGTGTGATTTTGGGCTTTAAGCTCCGAAATATTACCCTGTCTGATGGAGCATTCTTGCTCTATAAAAGAAAAAGGAGGACAGCGAAGTGTTCTGTGCCCTCATTCTGAGAAGGACTCTAAGCAGGACGACGACGTGATTGACGTTGGATTTACGGCGCTGGACGACGTGATTGACGTTGGATTTGCATTGATGTACAACGAAGCAACGTAGAAGTTGATCCTCTTCAAAAGGTAGGACCTTTTCAGATCCGTACTTGAGATGCTTTTTGATTATGAAAGGTGGGAGTGTGGATTTGCTGTGTCAATGTGTGTGGATTTGGGGGAGGTGAGGGAGAGTGGGCTTGCTGTGTGTGTGTGTGTGTGATTTTGGGCTTTAAGCTCCGAAATATTACCCTGTCTGATGGAGCATTCTTGCTCTATAAAAGAAAAAGGAGGACAGCGAAGTGTTCTGTGCCCTCATTCTGAGAAGGACTCTAAGTAGGACGACGACGTGATTGATGTTGGATTTGCAGCGCTGGATGACGTGATTGACGTTGGATTTGTATCGATGGACGATTTGATTGCTGTTGGATTTGCATCGATGGACGACGTGATTGACGTTGGATTTACGGCGCTGGACGATGTGATTGACGTTGGATTTGCAGCGCTGGACGACGTAATTGACGTTGGATTCGCAGCGCTGGATGACGTGATTGACGTTGGATTTGCAACGCTGGACGACGTGATTGATGTTGGATTTGCAGCGTTGGACGACGTGATTGACGTTGGATTTACGGCGCTGGACGACGTGATTGACGTTGGATTTGCATCGATGGACAGCGAAGAAACGAAGAAGTTGATCCTCTTCAAAAGGTAGGACCTTTTCAGATCCGTACTTGAGATGCTTTTTGATTTGGAAAGGTGGGAGTGTGGATTTGCTGTGTCAATGTGTGTGGATTTGGGGGAGGTGAGGGAGAGTGGGTTTGCTGTGTGTGTGATTTTGGGCTTTAAGCTCCGAAATATTACCCTGTCTGATGGAGCATTCTTGCTCTATAAAAGAAAAAGGAGGGCAGCGAAGTGTTCTGTGCCCTCATTCTGAGAAGGACTCTAAGCAGGACGACGACGTGATTGATGTTGGATTTGCAGCGCTGGACGACGTGATTGACGTTGGATTTGCATCGATGGACGATTTGATTGCCGTTGGATTTGCATCGATGGACGACGTGATTGACGTTGGATTTACGGCGCTGGACGATGTGATTGACGTTGGATTTGCAGCGCTGGACGACGTGATTGACGTTGGATTCGCAGCGCTGGACGACGTGATTGACTTTGGATTTACGGCGCTGGACGATGTGATTGACCTTGGATTTGCATCGATGGACAACGAAGAAATGAAGAAGTTGATCCTCTTCAAAAGGTAGGACCTTTTCAGATCCGTACTTGAGATGCTTTTTGATTTGGAAAGGTGGGAGTGTGGATTTGCTGTGTCAATGTGTGTGGATTTGGGGGAGGTGAGGGAGAGTGGGTTTGCTGTGTGTGTGATTTTGGGCTTTAAGCTCCGAAATATTACCCTGTCTGATGGAGCATTCTTGCTCTATAAAAGAAAAAGGAGGGCAGCGAAGTGTTCTGTGCCCTCATTCTGAGAAGGACTCTAAGCAGGACGACGACGTGATTGATGTTGGATTTGCAGCGCTGGACGACGTGATTGACGTTGGATTTGCATCGATGGACGATTTGATTGCCGTTGGATTTGCATCGATGGACGACGTGATTGACGTTGGATTTACGGCGCTGGACGATGTGATTGACGTTGGATTTGCAGCGCTGGACGACGTGATTGACGTTGGATTCGCAGCGCTGGACGACGTGATTGACGTTGGATTTACGGCGCTGGATGATGTGATTGACCTTGGATTTGCATCGATGGACAACGAAGAAATGAAGAAGTTGATCCTCTTCAAAAGGTAGGACCTTTTCAGATCCGTACTTGAGATGCTTTTTGATTTGGAAAGGTGGGAGTGTGGATTTGCTGTGTCAATGTGTGTGGATTTGGGGGAGGTGAGGGAGAGTGGGTTTGCTGTGTGTGTGATTTTGGGCTTTAAGCTCCGAAATATTACCCTGTCTGATGGAGCAGTCTTGCTCTATAAAAGAAAAAGGAGGGCAGCGAAGTGTTCTGTGCCCTCATTCTGAGAAGGACTCTAAGCAGGACGACGACGTGATTTATGTTGGATTTGCATCGATGGACAATTTGATTGCCGTTGGATTTGCATCGATGGACGACGTGATGACGTTGGATTTGCAACGCTGGGCGACGTGATTGACGTTGGATTTACGGCGCTGGACGACGTGATTGACGTTGGATTTACGGCGCTGGACGACGTGATTGACGTTGGATTTGCAGCGTTGGACAACGTGATTGACGTTGGATTTACGGCGCTGGACGACGTGATTGACGTTGGATTTGCATCGGTGGACAACGAAGCAACGAAGAAGTGGATCCTCTTCAAAAGGTAGGACCTTTTCAAATCCCTACTTGAGATGCTTTTTGATTTGGAAAGGTGGGAGTGTGGATTTGCTGTGTCAATGTGTGTGGATTTGGGGGAGGTGAGGGAGAGTGGGTTTGCTGTGTGTGTGTGTGATTTTGGGCTTTAAGCTCCGAAATATTACCCTGTCTGATGGAGCATTCTTGCTCTATAAAAGAAAAAGGAGGACAGCGAAGTGTTCTGTGCCCTCATTCTGAGAAGGACTCTAAGCAGGACGACGACGTGATTGATGTTGGATTTGCAGCGCTGGACGACGTGATTGACGTTGGATTTGCATCGATGGACGATTTGATTGCCGTTGGATTTGCATCGATGGACGACGTGATTGACGTTGGATTTACGGCGCTGGACGATGTGATTGACGTTGGATTTGCAGCGCTGGACGACGTGATTGACGTTGGATTCGCAGCGCTGGACGACGTGATTGACGTTGGATTTACGGCGCTGGACGATGTGATTGACGTTGGATTTGCAGCGCTGGACGACGTGATTGACGTTGGATTCGCAGCGCTGGACGACGTGATTGACGTTGGATTTACGGCGCTGGACGATGTGATTGACCTTGGATTTGCATCGATGGACAACGAAGAAATGAAGAAGTTGATCCTCTTCAAAAGGTAGGACCTTTTCAGATCCGTACTTGAGATGCTTTTTGATTTGGAAAGGTGGGAGTGTGGATTTGCTGTGTCAATGTGTGTGGATTTGGGGGAGGTGAGGGAGAGTGGGTTTGCTGTGTGTGTGATTTTGGGCTTTAAGCTCCGAAATATTACCCTGTCTGATGGAGCAGTCTTGCTCTATAAAAGAAAAAGGAGGGCAGCGAAGTGTTCTGTGCCCTCATTCTGAGAAGGACTCTAAGCAGGACGACGACGTGATTTATGTTGGATTTGCATCGATGGACAATTTGATTGCCGTTGGATTTGAATCGATGGACGACGTGATGACGTTGGATTTGCAACGCTGGGCGACGTGATTGACGTTGGATTTACGGCGCTGGACGACGTGATTGATGTTGGATTTACGGCGCTGGACGACGTGATTGACGTTGGATTTGCAGCGTTGGACAACGTGATTGACGTTGGATTTACGGCGCTGGACGACGTGATTGACGTTGGATTTGCATCGGTGGACAACGAAGCAACGAAGAAGTGGATCCTCTTCAAAAGGTAGGACCTTTTCAAATCCCTACTTGAGATGCTTTTTGATTTGGAAAGGTGGGAGTGTGGATTTGCTGTGTCAATGTGTGTGGATTTGGGGGAGGTGAGGGAGAGTGGGTTTGCTGTGTGTGTGTGTGATTTTGGGCTTTAAGCTCCGAAATATTACCCTGTCTGATGGAGCATTCTTGCTCTATAAAAGAAAAAGGAGGACAGCGAAGTGTTCTGTGCCCTCATTCTGAGAAGGACTCTAAGCAGGACGACGACGTGATTGATGTTGGATTTGCAGCGCTGGACGACGTGATTGACGTTGGATTTGCATCGATGGACGATTTGATTGCCGTTGGATTTGCATCGATGGACGACGTGATTGACGTTGGATTTACGGCGCTGGACGATGTGATTGACGTTGGATTTGCAGCGCTGGACGACGTGATTGACGTTGGATTCGCAGCGCTGGACGACGTGATTGACGTTGGATTTACGGCGCTGGACGATGTGATTGACGTTGGATTTGCAGCGCTGGACGACGTGATTGACGTTGGATTCGCAGCGCTGGACGACGTGATTGACGTTGGATTTACGGCGCTGGACGATGTGATTGACCTTGGATTTGCATCGATGGACAACGAAGAAATGAAGAAGTTGATCCTCTTCAAAAGGTAGGACCTTTTCAGATCCGTACTTGAGATGCTTTTTGATTTGGAAAGGTGGGAGTGTGGATTTGCTGTGTCAATGTGTGTGGATTTGGGGGAGGTGAGGGAGAGTGGGTTTGCTGTGTGTGTGATTTTGGGCTTTAAGCTCCGAAATATTACCCTGTCTGATGGAGCAGTCTTGCTCTATAAAAGAAAAAGGAGGGCAGCGAAGTGTTCTGTGCCCTCATTCTGAGAAGGACTCTAAGCAGGACGACGACGTGATTTATGTTGGATTTGCATCGATGGACAATTTGATTGCCGTTGGATTTGCATCGATGGACGACGTGAATGACGTTGGATTTGCAACGCTGGGCGACGTGATTGACGTTGGATTTACGGCGCTGGACGACGTGATTGACGTTGGATTTACGGCACTGGACGACGTGATTGACGTTGGATTTGCAGCGTTGGACAACGTGATTGACGTTGGATTTACGGCGCTGGACGACGTGATTGACGTTGGATTTGCATCGGTGGACAATGAAGCAACGAAGAAGTTGATCCTCTTCAAAAGGTAGGACCTTTTCAAAACCCTACTTGAGATGCTTTTTGATTTGGAAAGGTGGGAGTGTGGATTTGCTGTGTCAATGTGTGTGGATTTGGGGGAGGTGAGGGAGAGTGGGTTTGCTGTGTGTGTGTGTGATTTTGGGCTTTAAGCTCCGAAATATTACCCTGTCTGATGGAGCATTCTTGCTCTATAAAAGAAAAAGGAGGGCAGCGAAGTGTTCTGTGCCCTCATTCTGAGAAGGACTCTAAGCAGGACGACGACGTGATTGATGTTGGATTTGCAGCGCTGGACGAAGTGATTGATGTTGGATTTGCATCGATGGACGATTTGATTGCCGTTGGATTTGCATCGATGGACGACGTGATTGACGTTGGATTTGCAACGCTGGACGACGTGATTGACGTTGGATTTACAGCGCTGGACGACGTGATTGACGTTGGATTTACGGAGCTGGACGACGTGATTGACGTTGGATTTGCAGCGTTGGACGACGTGATTGACGTTTGATTTACGGCGCTGGACGACGTGATTGACGTTGGATTTGCATCGATGTACAACGAAGCAACGTAGAAGTTGATCCTCTTCAAAAGGTAGGACCTTTTCAGATCCGTACTTGAGATGCTTTTTGATTATGAAAGGTGGGAGTGTGGATTTGCTGTGTCAATGTGTGTGGATTTGGGGGAGGTGAGGGAGAGTGGGCTTGCTGTGTGTGTGTGTGTGTGTGATTTTGGGCTTTAAGCTCCGAAATATTACCCTGTCTGATGGAGCATTCTTGCTCTATAAAAGAAAAAGGAGGACAGCGAAGTGTTCTGTGCCCTCATTCTGAGAAGGACTCTAAGCAGGACGATGACGTGATTGATGTTGGATTTGCAGCGCTGGACGACGTGATTGACGTTGGATTTGTATCGATGGACGATTTGATTTCCCTTGGATTTGCATCGATGGACGACGTGATTGACGTTGGATTTACGGCGCTGGACGATGTGATTGACGTTGGATTTGCAGCGCTGGACGACGTAATTGACGTTGGATTCGCAGCGCTGGACGACGTGATTGATGTTGGATTTGCAACGCTGGACGACGTGATTGATGTTGGATTTGCAGCGTTGGACGACGTGATTGACGTTAGATTTACGGCGCTGGACGACGTGATTGACGTTGGATTTGCATCGATGGACAACGAAGAAACGAAGAAGTTGATCCTCTTCAAAAGGTAGGACCTTTTCAGATCCGTACTTGAGATGCTTTTTGATTTGGAAAGGTGGGAGTGTGGATTTGCTGTGTCAATGTGTGTGGATTTGGGGGAGGTGAGGGAGAGTGGGTTTGCTGTGTGTGTGATTTTGGGCTTTAAGCTCCGAAATATTACCCTGTCTGATGGAGCATTCTTGCTCTATAAAAGAAAAAGGAGGGCAGCGAAGTGTTCTGTGCCCTCATTCTGAGAAGGACTCTAAGCAGGACGACGACGTGATTTATGTTGGATTTGCAGCGCTGGACGACGTGATTGATGTTGGATTTGCATCGATGGACAATTTGATTGCCGTTGGATTTGCATCGATGGACGACGTGAATGACGTTGGATTTGCAACGCTGGGCGACGTGATTGACGTTGGATTTACGGCGCTGGACGACGTGATTAACGTTGGATTTACGGCACTGGACGACGTGATTGACGTTGGATTTGCAGCGTTGGACAACGTGATTGACGTTTGATTTACGGCGCTGGACGACGTGATTGACGTTGGATTTGCATCGGTGGACAACGAAGCAACGAAGAAGTTGATCCTATTCAAAAGGTAGGACCTTTTCAAATCCCTACTTGAGATGCTTTTTGATTTGGAAAGGTGGGAGTGTGGATTTGCTGTGTCAATGTGTGTGGATTTGGGGGAGGTGAGGGAGAGTGGGTTTGCTGTGTGTGTGTGTGTGTGTGATTTTGGGCTTTAAGCTCCGAAATATTACCCTGTCTGATGGAGCATTCTTGCTCTATAAAAGAAAAAGGAGGGCAGCGAAGTGTTCTGTGCCCTCATTCTGAGAAGGACTCTAAGCAGGACGACGACGTGATTGATGTTGGATTTGCAGCGCTGGACGAAGTGATTGATGTTGGATTTGCATCGATGGACGATTTGATTGCCGTTGGATTTGCATCGATGGACGACGTGATTGACGTTGGATTTGCAACGCTGGACGACGTGATTGACGTTGGATTTACAGCGCTGGACGACGTGATTGACGTTGGATTTACGGAGCTGGACGACGTGATTGACGTTGGATTTGCAGCGTTGGACGACGTGATTGACGTTTGATTTACGGCGCTGGACGACGTGATTGACGTTGGATTTGCATCGATGTACAACGAAGCAACGTAGAAGTTGATCCTCTTCAAAAGGTAGGACCTTTTCAGATCCGTACTTGAGATGCTTTTTGATTATGAAAGGTGGGAGTGTGGATTTGCTGTGTCAATGTGTGTGGATTTGGGGGAGGTGAGGGAGAGTGGGCTTGCTGTGTGTGTGTGTGATTTTGGGCTTTAAGCTCCGAAATATTACCCTGTCTGATGGAGCATTCTTGCTCTATAAAAGAAAAAGGAGGACAGCGAAGTGTTCTGTGCCCTCATTCTGAGAAGGACTCTAAGCAGGACGATGACGTGATTGATGTTGGATTTGCAGCGCTGGACGACGTGATTGACGTTGGATTTGTATCGATGGACGATTTGATTTCCCTTGGATTTGCATCGATGGACGACGTGATTGACGTTGGATTTACGGCGCTGGACGATGTGATTGACGTTGGATTTGCAGCGCTGGACGACGTAATTGACGTTGGATTCGCAGCGCTGGACGACGTGATTGATGTTGGATTTGCAACGCTGGACGACGTGATTGATGTTGGATTTGCAGCGTTGGACGACGTGATTGACGTTAGATTTACGGCGCTGGACGACGTGATTGACGTTGGATTTGCATCGATGGACAACGAAGAAACGAAGAAGTTGATCCTCTTCAAAAGGTAGGACCTTTTCAGATCCGTACTTGAGATGCTTTTTGATTTGGAAAGGTGGGAGTGTGGATTTGCTGTGTCAATGTGTGTGGATTTGGGGGAGGTGAGGGAGAGTGGGTTTGCTGTGTGTGTGATTTTGGGCTTTAAGCTCCGAAATATTACCCTGTCTGATGGAGCATTCTTGCTCTATAAAAGAAAAAGGAGGGCAGCGAAGTGTTCTGTGCCCTCATTCTGAGAAGGACTCTAAGCAGGACGACGACGTGATTTATGTTGGATTTGCAGCGCTGGACGACGTGATTGATGTTGGATTTGCATCGATGGACAATTTGATTGCCGTTGGATTTGCATCGATGGACGACGTGAATGACGTTGGATTTGCAACGCTGGGCGACGTGATTGACGTTGGATTTACGGCGCTGGACGACGTGATTAACGTTGGATTTACGGCACTGGACGACGTGATTGACGTTGGATTTGCAGCGTTGGACAACGTGATTGACGTTTGATTTACGGCGCTGGACGACGTGATTGACGTTGGATTTGCATCGGTGGACAACGAAGCAACGAAGAAGTTGATCCTATTCAAAAGGTAGGACCTTTTCAAATCCCTACTTGAGATGCTTTTTGATTTGGAAAGGTGGGAGTGTGGATTTGCTGTGTCAATGTGTGTGGATTTGGGGGAGGTGAGGGAGAGTGGGTTTGCTGTGTGTGTGTGTGTGTGTGATTTTGGGCTTTAAGCTCCGAAATATTACCCTGTCTGATGGAGCATTCTTGCTCTATAAAAGAAAAAGGAGGGCAGCGAAGTGTTCTGTGCCCTCATTCTGAGAAGGACTCTAAGCAGGACGACGACGTGATTGATGTTGGATTTGCAGCGCTGGACGACGTGATTGACGTTGGATTTGCATCGATGGACGATTTGATTGCCGTTGGATTTGCATCGATGGACGACGTGATTGACGTTGGATTTACGGCGCTGGACGATGTGATTGACGTTGGATTTGCAGCGCTGGACGACGTGATTGACGTTGGATTCGCAGCGCTGGACGACGTGATTGACGTTGGATTTACGGCGCTGGACGATGTGATTGACGTTGGATTTGCAGCGCTGGACGACGTGATTGACGTTGGATTCGCAGCGCTGGACGACGTGATTGACGTTGGATTTACGGCGCTGGACGATGTGATTGACCTTGGATTTGCATCGATGGACAACGAAGAAATGAAGAAGTTGATCCTCTTCAAAAGGTAGGACCTTTTCAGATCCGTACTTGAGATGCTTTTTGATTTGGAAAGGTGGGAGTGTGGATTTGCTGTGTCAATGTGTGTGGATTTGGGGGAGGTGAGGGAGAGTGGGTTTGCTGTGTGTGTGATTTTGGGCTTTAAGCTCCGAAATATTACCCTGTCTGATGGAGCAGTCTTGCTCTATAAAAGAAAAAGGAGGGCAGCGAAGTGTTCTGTGCCCTCATTCTGAGAAGGACTCTAAGCAGGACGACGACGTGATTTATGTTGGATTTGCATCGATGGACAATTTGATTGCCGTTGGATTTGCATCGATGGACGACGTGAATGACGTTGGATTTGCAACGCTGGGCGACGTGATTGATGTTGGATTTGCAGCGCTGGACGACGTGATTGACGTTGGATTTGCATCGATGGACGATTTGATTGCCGTTGGATTTGCATCGATGGACGACGTGATTGACGTTGGATTTACGGCGCTGGACGATGTGATTGACGTTGGATTTGCAGCGCTGGACGACGTGATTGACGTTGGATTCGCAGCGCTGGACGACGTGATTGACGTTGGATTTACGGCGCTGGACGATGTGATTGAGCTTGGATTTGCATCGATGGACAACGAAGAAATGAAGAAGTTGATCCTCTTCAAAAGGTAGGACCTTTTCAGATCCGTACTTGAGATGCTTTTTGATTTGGAAAGGTGGGAGTGTGGATTTGCTGTGTCAATGTGTGTGGATTTGGGGGAGGTGAGGGAGAGTGGGTTTGCTGTGTGTGTGATTTTGGGCTTTAAGCTCCGAAATATTACCCTGTCTGATGGAGCAGTCTTGCTCTATAAAAGAAAAAGGAGGGCAGCGAAGTGTTCTGTGCCCTCATTCTGAGAAGGACTCTAAGCAGGACGACGACGTGATTTATGTTGGATTTGCAGCGCTGGACGACGTGATTGATGTTGGATTTGCATCGATGGACAATTTGATTGCCGTTGGATTTGCATCGATGGACGACGTGAATGACGTTGGATTTGCAACGCTGGGCGACGTGATTGACGTTGGATTTACGGCGCTGGACGACGTGATTGACGTTGGATTTATGGCACTGGACGACGTGATTGACGTTGGATTTGCAGCGTTGGACAACGTGATTGATGTTGGATTTACGGCGCTGGACGACGTGATTGACGTTGGATTTGCATCGGTGGACAATGAAGCAACGAAGAAGTTGATCCTCTTCAAAAGGTAGGACCTTTTCAAAACCCTACTTGAGATGCTTTTTGATTTGGAAAGGTGGGAGTGTGGATTTGCTGTGTCAATGTGTGTGGATTTGGGGGAGGTGAGGGAGAGTGGGTTTGCTGTGTGTGTGTGTGATTTTGGGCTTTAAGCTCCGAAATATTACCCTGTCTGATGGAGCATTCTTGCTCTATAAAAGAAAAAGGAGGGCAGCGAAGTGTTCTGTGCCCTCATTCTGAGAAGGACTCTAAGCAGGACGACGACGTGATTGATGTTGGATTTGCAGCGCTGGACGAAGTGATTGATGTTGGATTTGCATCGATGGACGATTTGATTGCTGTTGGATTTGCATCGATGGACGACGTGATTGACGTTGGATTTACGGCGCTGGACGACGTGATTGACGTTGGATTTGCAGCGCTGGACGACGTGATTGACGTTGGATTCGCAGCGCTGGACGACGTGATTGACGTTGGATTTACGGCGCTGGACGATGTGATTGACCTTGGATTTGCATCGATGGACAACGAAGAAATGAAGAAGTTGATCCTCTTCAAAAGGTAGGACCTTTTCAGATCCGTACTTGAGATGCTTTTTGATTTGGAAAGGTGGGAGTGTGGATTTGCTGTGTCAATGTGTGTGGATTTGGGGGAGGTGAGGGAGAGTGGGTTTGCTGTGTGTGTGATTTTGGGCTTTAAGCTCCGAAATATTACCCTGTCTGATGGAGCATTCTTGCTCTATAAAAGAAAAAGGAGGGCAGCGAAGTGTTCTGTGCCCTCATTCTGAGAAGGACTCTAAGCAGGACGACGACGTGATTGATGTTGGATTTGCAGCGCTGGACGACGTGATTGACGTTGGATTTGCATCGATGGAGGATTTGATTGCCGTTGGATTTGCATCGATGGACGACGTGATTGACGTTGGATTTACGGCGCTGGACGATGTGATTGACGTTGGATTTGCAGCGCTGGACGACGTGATTGACGTTGGATTCGCAGCGCTGGACGACGTGATTGACGTTGGATTTACGGCGCTGGATGATGTGATTGACCTTGGATTTGCATCGATGGACAACGAAGAAATGAAGAAGTTGATCCTCTTCAAAAGGTAGGACCTTTTCAGATCCGTACTTGAGATGCTTTTTGATTTGGAAAGGTGGGAGTGTGGATTTGCTGTGTCAATGTGTGTGGATTTGGGGGAGGTGAGGGAGAGTGGGTTTGCTGTGTGTGTGATTTTGGGCTTTAAGCTCCGAAATATTACCCTGTCTGATGGAGCAGTCTTGCTCTATAAAAGAAAAAGGAGGGCAGCGAAGTGTTCTGTGCCCTCATTCTGAGAAGGACTCTAAGCAGGACGACGACGTGATTTATGTTGGATTTGCATCGATGGACAATTTGATTGCCGTTGGATTTGCATCGATGGACGACGTGATGACGTTGGATTTGCAACGCTGGGCGACGTGATTGACGTTGGATTTACGGCGCTGGACGACGTGATTGACGTTGGATTTACGGCACTGGACGACGTGATTGACGTTGGATTTGCAGCGTTGGACAACGTGATTGACGTTGGATTTACGGCGCTGGACGACGTGTTTGACGTTGGATTTGCATCGGTGGACAATGAAGCAACGAAGAAGTTGATCCTCTTCAAAAGGTAGGACCTTTTCAAAACCCTACTTGAGATGCTTTTTGATTTGGAAAGTTGGGAGTGTGGATTTGCTGTGTCAATGTGTGTGGATTTGGGGGAGGTGAGGGAGAGTGGGTTTGCTGTGTGTGTGTGTGATTTTGGGCTTTAAGCTCCGAAATATTACCCTGTCTGATGGAGCATTCTTGCTCTATAAAAGAAAAAGGAGGGCAGCGAAGTGTTCTGTGCCCTCATTCTGAGAAGGACTCTAAGCAGGACGACGACGTGATTTATGTTGGATTTGCAGCGCTGGACGACGTGATTGATGTTGGATTTGCATCGATGGACAATTTGATTGCCGTTGGATTTGCATCGATGGACGACGTGAATGACGTTGGATTTGCAACGCTGGGCGACGTGATTGACGTTGGATTTACGGCGCTGGACGACGTGATTAACGTTGGATTTACGGCACTGGACGACGTGATTGACGTTGGATTTGCAGCGTTGGACAACGTGATTGACGTTGGATTTACGGCGCTGGACGACGTGATTGACGTTGGATTTGCATCGGTGGACAACGAAGCAACGAAGAAGTTGATCCTATTCAAAAGGTAGGACCTTTTCAAATCCCTACTTGAGATGCTTTTTGATTTGGAAAGGTGGGAGTGTGGATTTGCTGTGTCAATGTGTGTGGATTTGGGGGAGGTGAGGGAGAGTGGGTTTGCTGTGTGTGTGATTTTGGGCTTTAAGCTCCGAAATATTACCCTGTCTGATGGAGCATTCTTGCTCTATAAAAGAAAAAGGAGGACAGCGAAGTGTTCTGTGCCCTCATTCTGAGAAGGACTCTAAGCAGGACGACGACGTGATTGATGTTGGATTTGCAGCGCTGGACGACGTGATTGACGTTGGATTTGCATCGATGGACGATTTGATTGCCGTTGGATTTGCATCGATGGACGACGTGATTGACGTTGGATTTACGGCGCTGGACGATGTGATTGACGTTGGATTTGCAGCGCTGGACGACGTGATTGACGTTGGATTCGCAGCGCTGGACGACGTGATTGACGTTGGATTTACGGCGCTGGACGATGTGATTGACCTTGGATTTGCATCGATGGACAACGAAGAAATGAAGAAGTTGATCCTCTTCAAAAGGTAGGACCTTTTCAGATCCGTACTTGAGATGCTTTTTGATTTGGAAAGGTGGGAGTGTGGATTTGCTGTGTCAATGTGTGTGGATTTGGGGGAGGTGAGGGAGAGTGGGTTTGCTGTGTGTGTGATTTTGGGCTTTAAGCTCCGAAATATTACCCTGTCTGATGGAGCAGTCTTGCTCTATAAAAGAAAAAGGAGGGCAGCGAAGTGTTCTGTGCCCTCATTCTGAGAAGGACTCTAAGCAGGACGACGACGTGATTTATGTTGGATTTGCATCGATGGACAATTTGATTGCCGTTGGATTTGCATCGATGGACGACGTGAATGACGTTGGATTTGCAACGCTGGGCGACGTGATTGACGTTGGATTTACGGCGCTGGACGACGTGATTGACGTTGGATTTACGGCACTGGACGACGTGATTGACGTTGGATTTGCAGCGTTGGACAACGTGATTGACGTTGGATTTACGGCGCTGGACGACGTGATTGACGTTGGATTTGCATCGGTGGACAATAAAGCAACGAAGAAGTTGATCCTCTTCAAAAGGTAGGACCTTTTCAGATCCGTACTTGAGATGCTTTTTGATTATGAAAGGTGGGAGTGTGGATTTGCTGTGTCAATGTGTGTGGATTTGGGGGAGGTGAGGGAGAGTGGGTTTGCTGTGTGTGTGTGTGATTTTGGGCTTTAAGCTCCGAAATATTACCCTGTCTGATGGAGCATTCTTGCTCTATAAAAGAAAAAGGAGGGCAGCGAAGTGTTCTGTGTCCTCGTTCTGAGAAGGACTCTAAGCAGGACGACGACGTGATTGATGTTGGATTTGCAGCGCTGGACGAAGTGATTTATGTTGGATTTGCAGCGCTGGACGACGTGATTGATGTTGGATTTGCATCGATGGACAATTTGATTGCCGTTGGATTTGCATCGATGGACGACGTGAATGACGGTGGATTTGCAACGCTGGGCGACGTGATTGACGTTGGATTTACGGCGCTGGACGACGTGATTAACGTTGGATTTACGGCACTGGACGACGTGATTGACGTTGGATTTGCAGCGTTGGACAACGTGATTGACGTTGGATTTACGGCGCTGGACGACGTGATTGACGTTGGATTTGCATCGGTGGACAACGAAGCAACGAAGAAGTTGATCCTATTCAAAAGGTAGGACCTTGGATTTGCTGTGTCAATGTGTGTGGATTTGGGGGAGGTGAGGGAGAGTGGGTTTGCTGTGTGTGTGATTTTGGGCTTTAAGCTCCGAAATATTACCCTGTCTGATGGAGCATTCTTGCTCTATAAAAGAAAAAGGAGGGCAGCGAAGTGTTCTGTGCCCTCATTCTGAGAAGGACTCTAAGCAGGACGACGACGTGATTGATGTTGGATTTGCAGCGCTGGACGACGTGATTGATGTTGGATTTGCATCGATGGACAATTTGATTGCCGTTGGATTTGCATCGATGGACGACGTGATGACGTTGGATTTGCAACGCTGGGCGACGTGATTGACGTTGGATTTACGGCGCTGGACGACGTGATTGACGTTGGATTTACGGCACTGGACGACGTGATTGACGTTGGATTTGCAGCGTTGGACAACGTGATTGACGTTGGATTTACGGCGCTGGACGACATGATTGACGTTGGATTTGCATCGGTGGACAATGAAGCAACGAAGAAGTTGATCCTCTTCAAAAGGTAGGACCTTTTCAAAACCCTACTTGAGATGCTTTTTGATTTGGAAAGTTGGGAGTGTGGATTTGCTGTGTCAATGTGTGTGGATTTGGGAGAGGTGAGGGAGAGTGGGTTTGCTGTGTGTGTGTGTGATTTTGGGCTTTAAGCTCCGAAATATTACCCTGTCTGATGGAGCATTCTTGCTCTATAAAAGAAAAAGGAGGGCAGCGAAGTGTTCTGTGCCCTCATTCTGAGAAGGACTCTAAGCAGGACGACGACGTGATTGATGTTGGATTTGCAGCGCTGGACGAAGTGATTGATGTTGGATTTGCATCGATGGACGATTTGATTGCCGTTGGATTTGCATCGATGGACGACGTGATTGACGTTGGATTTGCAACGCTGGGCGACGTGATTGACGTTGGATTTACGGCGCTGGACGACGTGATTGACGTTGGATTTACGGCGCTGGACGACGTGATTGACGTTGGATTTGCAGCGTTGGACAACGTGATTGACGTTGGATTTACGGCGCTGGACGACGTGATTGACGTTGGATTTGCATCGGTGGACAACGAAGCAACGAAGAAGTGGATCCTCTTCAAAAGGTAGGACCTTTTCAAATCCCTACTTGAGATGCTTTTTGATTTGGAAAGGTGGGAGTGTGGATTTGCTGTGTCAATGTGTGTGGATTTGGGGGAGGTGAGGGAGAGTGGGTTTGCTGTGTGTGTGTGTGATTTTGGGCTTTAAGCTCCGAAATATTACCCTGTCTGATGGAGCATTCTTGCTCTATAAAAGAAAAAGGAGGGCAGCGAAGTGTTCTGTGCCCTCATTCTGAGAAGGACTCTAAGCAGGACGACGACGTGATTTATGTTGGATTTGCAGCGCTGGACGACGTGATTGATGTTGGATTTGCATCGATGGACAATTTGATTGCCGTTGGATTTGCATCGATGGACGACGTGAATGACGTTGGATTTGCAACGCTGGGCGACGTGATTGACGTTGGATTTACGGCGCTGGACGACGTGATTAACGTTGGATTTACGGCACTGGACGACGTGATTGACGTTGGATTTGCAGCGTTGGACAACGTGATTGACGTTGGATTTACGGCGCTGGACGACGTGATTGACGTTGGATTTGCATCGGTGGACAACGAAGCAACGAAGAAGTTGATCCTATTCAAAAGGTAGGACCTTTTCAAATCCCTACTTGAGATGCTTTTTGATTTGGAAAGGTGGGAGTGTGGATTTGCTGTGTCAATGTGTGTGGATTTGGGGGAGGTGAGGGAGAGTGGGTTTGCTGTGTGTGTGTGTGTGATTTTGGGCTTTAAGCTCCGAAATATTACCCTGTCTGATGGAGCATTCTTGCTCTATAAAAGAAAAAGGAGGACAGCGAAGTATTCTGTGCCCTCATTCTGAGAAGGACTCTAAGCAGGACGACGACGTGATTGATGTTGGATTTGCAGCGCTGGACGACGTGATTGACGTTGGATTTGCATCGATGGACGATTTGATTGCCGTTGGATTTGCATCGATGGACGACGTGATTGACGTTGGATTTACGGCGCTGGACGATGTGATTGACGTTGGATTTGCAGCGCTGGACGACGTGATTGACGTTGGATTCGCAGCGCTGGACGACGTGATTGACGTTGGATTTACGGCGCTGGACGATGTGATTGACCTTGGATTTGCATCGATGGACAACGAAGAAATGAAGAAGTTGATCCTCTTCAAAAGGTAGGACCTTTTCAGATCCGTACTTGAGATGCTTTTTGATTTGGAAAGGTGGGAGTGTGGATTTGCTGTGTCAATGTGTGTGGATTTGGGGGAGGTGAGGGAGAGTGGGTTTGCTGTGTGTGTGATTTTGGGCTTTAAGCTCCGAAATATTACCCTGTCTGATGGAGCATTCTTGCTCTATAAAAGAAAAAGGAGGGCAGCGAAGTGTTCTGTGCCCTCATTCTGAGAAGGACTCTAAGCAGGACGATGACGTGATTGATGTTGGATTTGCAGCGCTGGACGAGGTGATTGACGTTGGATTTGCATCGATGGACGATTTGATTGCCGTTGGATTTGCATCGATGGACGACGTGATTGACGTTGGATTTACGGCGCTGGACGATGTGATTGACGTTGGATTTGCAGCGCTGGACGACGTGATTGACGTTGGATTCGCAGCGCTGGACGACGTGATTGACGTTGGATTTACGGCGCTGGACGATGTGATTGACCTTGGATTTGCATCGATGGACAACGAAGAAATGAAGAAGTTGATCCTCTTCAAAAGGTAGGACCTTTTCAGATCCGTACTTGAGATGCTTTTTGATTTGGAAAGGTGGGAGTGTGGATTTGCTGTGTCAATGTGTGTGGATTTGGGGGAGGTGAGGGAGAGTGGGTTTGCTGTGTTTGTGATTTTGGGCTTTAAGCTCCGAAATATTACCCTGTCTGATGGAGCAGTCTTGCTCTATAAAAGAAAAAGGAGGGCAGCGAAGTGTTCTGTGCCCTCATTCTGAGAAGGACTCTAAGCAGGACGACGACGTGATTTATGTTGGATTTGCATCGATGGACAATTTGATTGCCGTTGGATTTGCATCGATGGACGACGTGAATGACATTGGATTTGCAACGCTGGGCGACGTGATTGACGTTGGATTTACGGCGCTGGACGACGTGATTGACGTTGGATTTACGGCACTGGACGACGTGATTGACGTTGGATTTGCAGCGTTGGACAACGTGATTGACGTTGGATTTACGGCGCTGGACGACGTGATTGACGTTGGATTTGCATCGGTGGACAATGAAGCAACGAAGAAGTTGATCCTCTTCAAAAGGTAGGACCTTTTCAGATCCGTACTTGAGATGCTTTTTGATTATGAAAGGTGGGAGTGTGGATTTGCTGTGTCAATGTGTGTGGATTTGGGGGAGGTGAGGGAGAGTGGGTTTGCTGTGTGTGTGTGTGTGATTTTGGGCTTTAAGCTCCGAAATATTACCCTGTCTGATGGAGCATTCTTGCTCTATAAAAGAAAAAGGAGGGCAGCGAAGTGTTCTGTGCCCTCATTCTGAGAAGGACTCTAAGCAGGACGACGACGTGATTGATGTTGGATTTGCAGCGCTGGACGAAGTGATTGATGTTGGATTTGCATCGATGGACGATTTGATTGCCGTTGGATTTGCATCGATGGACGACGTGATTGACGTTGGATTTGCAACGCTGGACGACGTGATTGACGTTGGATTTACAGCGCTGGACGACGTGATTGACGTTGGATTTACGGCGCTGGACGACGTGATTGACGTTGGATTTGCAGCGTTGGACGACGTGATTGACGTTGGATTTACGGCGCTGGACAACGTGATTGACGTTGGATTTGCATCGATGTACAACGAAGCAACGTAGAAGTTGATCCTCTTCAAAAGGTAGGACCTTTTCAGATCCGTACTTGAGATGCTTTTTGATTATGAAAGGTGGGAGTGTGGATTTGCTGTGTCAATGTGTGTGGATTTGGGGGAGGTGAGGGAGAGTGGGCTTGCTGTGTGTGTGTGTGTGTGTGATTTTGGGCTTTAAGCTCCGAAATATTACCCTGTCTGATGGAGCATTCTTGCTCTATAAAAGAAAAAGGAGGACAGCGAAGTGTTCTGTGCCCTCATTCTGAGAAGGACTCTAAGCAGGACGATGACGTGATTGATGTTGGATTTGCAGCGCTGGACGACGTGATTGACGTTGGATTTGTATCGATGGACGATTTGATTTCCCTTGGATTTGCATCGATGGACGACGTGATTGACGTTGGATTTGCAGCGCTGGACGACGTAATTGACGTTGGATTCGCAGCGCTGGACGACGTGATTGATGTTGGATTTGCAACGCTGGACGACGTGATTGATGTTGGATTTGCAGCGTTGGACGACGTGATTGACGTTGGATTTACGGCGCTGGACGACGTGATTGACGTTGGATTTGCATCGATGGACAACGAAGAAACGAAGAAGTTGATCCTCTTCAAAAGGTAGGACCTTTTCAGATCCGTACTTGAGATGCTTTTTGATTTGGAAAGGTGGGAGTGTGGATTTGCTGTGTCAATGTGTGTGGATTTGGGGGAGGTGAGGGAGAGTGGGTTTGCTGTGTGTGTGATTTTGGGCTTTAAGCTCCGAAATATTACCCTGTCTGATGGAGCATTCTTGCTCTATAAAAGAAAAAGGAGGGCAGCGAAGTGTTCTGTGCCCTCATTCTGAGAAGGACTCTAAGCAGGACGACGACGTGATTTATGTTGGATTTGCAGCGCTGGACGACGTGATTGATGTTGGATTTGCATCGATGGACAATTTGATTGCCGTTGGATTTGCATCGATGGACGACGTGAATGACGTTGGATTTGCAACGCTGGGCGACGTGATTGACGTTGGATTTACGGCGCTGGACGACGTGATTAACGTTGGATTTACGGCACTGGACGACGTGATTGACGTTGGATTTGCAGCGTTGGACAACGTGATTGACGTTGGATTTACGGCGCTGGACGACGTGATTGACGTTGGATTTGCATCGGTGGACAACGAAGCAACGAAGAAGTTGATCCTATTCAAAAGGTAGGACCTTTTCAAATCCCTACTTGAGATGCTTTTTGATTTGGAAAGGTGGGAGTGTGGATTTGCTGTGTCAATGTGTGTGGATTTGGGGGAGGTGAGGGAGAGTGGGTTTGCTGTGTGTGTGTGTGTGATTTTGGGCTTTAAGCTCCGAAATATTACCCTGTCTGATGGAGCATTCTTGCTCTATAAAAGAAAAAGGAGGGCAGCGAAGTGTTCTGTGCCCTCATTCTGAGAAGGACTCTAAGCAGGACGACGACGTGATTGATGTTGGATTTGCAGCGCTGGACGACGTGATTGACGTTGGATTTGCATCGATGGACGATTTGATTGCCGTTGGATTTGCATCGATGGACGACGTGATTGACGTTGGATTTACGGCGCTGGACGATGTGATTGACGTTGGATTTGCAGCGCTGGACGACGTGATTGACGTTGGATTCGCAGCGCTGGACGACGTGATTGACGTTGGATTTACGGCGCTGGACGATGTGATTGACCTTGGATTTGCATCGATGGACAACGAAGAAATGAAGAAGTTGATCCTCTTCAAAAGGTAGGACCTTTTCAGATCCGTACTTGAGATGCTTTTTGATTTGGAAAGGTGGGAGTGTGGATTTGCTGTGTCAATGTGTGTGGATTTGGGGGAGGTGAGGGAGAGTGGGTTTGCTGTGTGTGTGATTTTGGGCTTTAAGCTCCGAAATATTACCCTGTCTGATGGAGCAGTCTTGCTCTATAAAAGAAAAAGGAGGGCAGCGAAGTGTTCTGTGCCCTCATTCTGAGAAGGACTCTAAGCAGGACGACGACGGGATTTATGTTGGATTTGCAGCGCTGGACGACGTGATTGATGTTGGATTTGCATCGATGGACAATTTGATTGCCGTTGGATTTGCATCGATGGACGACGTGAATGACGTTGGATTTGCAACGCTGGGCGACGTGATTGACGTTGGATTTACGGCGCTGGACGACGTGATTGACGTTGGATTTACGGCACTGGACGACGTGATTGACGTTGGATTTGCAGCGTTGGACAACGTGATTGATGTTGGATTTACGGCGCTGGACGACGTGATTGACGTTGGATTTGCATCGGTGGACAATGAAGCAACGAAGAAGTTGATCCTCTTCAAAAGGTAGGACCTTTTCAAAACCCTACTTGAGATGCTTTTTGATTTGGAAAGGTGGGAGTGTGGATTTGCTGTGTCAATGTGTGTGGATTTGGGGGAGGTGAGGGAGAGTGGGTTTGCTGTGTGTGTGTGTGATTTTGGGCTTTAAGCTCCGAAATATTACCCTGTCTGATGGAGCATTCTTGCTCTATAAAAGAAAAAGGAGGGCAGCGAAGTGTTCTGTGCCCTCATTCTGAGAAGGACTCTAAGCAGGACGACGACGTGATTGATGTTGGATTTGCAGCGCTGGACGAAGTGATTGATGTTGGATTTGCATCGATGGACGATTTGATTGCTGTTGGATTTGCATCGATGGACGACGTGATTGACGTTGGATTTGCAACGCTGGACGACGTGATTGACGTTGGATTTACAGCGCTGGACGACGTGATTGATGTTGGATTTACGGCGCTGGACGACGTGATTGACGTTGGATTTGCAGCGTTGGACGACGTGATTGACGTTGGATTTACGGCGCTGGACGGCGTGATTGACGTTGGATTTGCATTGATGTACAACGAAGCAACGTAGAAGTTGATCCTCTTCAAAAGGTAGGACCTTTTCAGATCCGTACTTGAGATGCTTTTTGATTATGAAAGGTGGGAGTGTGGATTTGCTGTGTCAATGTGTGTGGATTTGGGGGAGGTGAGGGAGAGTGGGCTTGCTGTGTGTGTGTGTGTGTGATTTTGGGCTTTAAGCTCCGAAATATTACCCTGTCTGATGGAGCATTCTTGCTCTATAAAAGAAAAAGGAGGACAGCGAAGTGTTCTGTGCCCTCATTCTGAGAAGGACTCTAAGCAGGACGACGACGTGATTGATGTTGGATTTGCAGCGCTGGATGACGTGATTGACGTTGGATTTGTATCGATGGACGATTTGATTGCTGTTGGATTTGCATCGATGGACGACGTGATTGACGTTGGATTTACGGCGCTGGACGATGTGATTGACGTTGGATTTGCAGCGCTGGACGACGTAATTGACGTTGGATTCGCAGCGCTGGACGACGTGATTGACGTTGGATTTGCAACGCTGGACGACGTGATTGATGTTGGATTTGCAGCGTTGGACGACGTGATTGACGTTGGATTTACGGCGCTGGACGACGTGATTGACGTTGGATTTGCATCGATGGACAACGAAGAAACGAAGAAGTTGATCCTCTTCAAAAGGTAGGACCTTTTCAGATCCGTACTTGAGATGCTTTTTGATTTGGAAAGGTGGGAGTGTGGATTTGCTGTGTCAATGTGTGTGGATTTGGGGGAGGTGAGGGAGAGTGGGTTTGCTGTGTGTGTGATTTTGGGCTTTAAGCTCCGAAATATTACCCTGTCTGATGGAGCATTCTTGCTCTATAAAAGAAAAAGGAGGGCAGCGAAGTGTTCTGTGCCCTCATTCTGAGAAGGACTCTAAGCAGGACGACGACGTGATTTATGTTGTATTTGCAGCGCTGGACGACGTGATTGATGTTGGATTTGCATCGATGGACAATTTGATTGCCGTTGGATTTGCATCGATGGACGACGTGAATGACGTTGGATTTGCAACGCTGGGCGACGTGATTGACGTTGGATTTACGGCGCTGGACGACGTGATTAACGTTGGATTTACGGCACTGGACGACGTGATTGACGTTGGATTTGCAGCGTTGGACAACGTGATTGACGTTGGATTTACGGCGCTGGACGACGTGATTGACGTTGGATTTGCATCGGTGGACAACGAAGCAACGAAGAAGTTGATCCTATTCAAAAGGTAGGACCTTTTCAAATCCCTTCTTGAGATGCTTTTTGATTTGGAAAGGTGGGAGTGTGGATTTGCTGTGTCAATGTGTGTGGATTTGGGGGAGGTGAGGGAGAGTGGGTTTGCTGTGTGTGTGTGTGTGTGATTTTGGGCTTTAAGCTCCGAAATATTACCCTGTCTGATGGAGCATTCTTGCTCTATAAAAGAAAAAGGAGGGCAGCGAAGTGTTCTGTGCCCTCATTCTGAGAAGGACTCTAAGCAGGACGACGACGTGATTGATGTTGGATTTGCAGCGCTGGACGACGTGATTGATGTTGGATTTGCATCGATGGACGATTTGATTGCCGTTGGATTTGCATCGATGGACGACGTGATTGACGTTGGATTTACGGCGCTGGACGATGTGATTGACGTTGGATTTGCAGCGCTGGACGACGTGATTGACGTTGGATTCGCAGCGCTGGACGACGTGATTGACGTTGGATTTACGGCGCTGGACGATGTGATTGACCTTGGATTTGCATCGATGGACAACGAAGAAATGAAGAAGTTGATCCTCTTCAAAAGGTAGGACCTTTTCAGATCCGTACTTGAGATGCTTTTTGATTTGGAAAGGTGGGAGTGTGGATTTGCTGTGTCAATGTGTGTGGATTTGGGGGAGGTGAGGGAGAGTGGGTTTGCTGTGTGTGTGATTTTGGGCTTTAAGCTCCGAAATATTACCCTGTCTGAAGGAGCAGTCTTGCTCTATAAAAGAAAAAGGAGGGCAGCGAAGTGTTCTGTGCCCTCATTCTGAGAAGGACTCTAAGCAGGACGACGACGTGATTTATGTTGGATTTGCATCGATGGACAATTTGATTGCCGTTGGATTTGCATCGATGGACGACGTGAATGACGTTGGATTTGCAACGCTGGGCGACGTGATTGACGTTGGATTTACGGCGCTGGACGACGTGATTGACGTTGGATTTACGGCACTGGACGACGTGATTAGTGTTGAGCGAACACGGACTGTATTATTCGTGTTCGTACCGAATAATTGGATTTTTTGTACCCGAACACGGACACGGACACTTTACTGTATGTTCGGGTAAAAATCCGTGTTCGGTCGTTTTATTTCCGGGTTTTGCATGCTTTGGCGCTCTTTTCATGGCGGGCTTTCAACAGCCAATCAACAATCGTTTAACTGGTGTGCCTTAAGCCATCCCAACCATGCCTGCAAATGTCTCAGTAGCTGTGATTGGCCGTCTGAAGCATGTGACCAAGTCTTTATAAGTTCGAGGCAGCCGCAGCGGCGTCATTATGCTGCTTAGATTCAGGGACAGAGCACACATCAACGTGCTGGCTGCTGATTAGGGAAAGATAGGCAGGAAAAAACCATTTGTGTCCGGATAGAATTGAGGGACAGGTCGGAGTGTTTAGGCAGGGCGAGTTGTAGGCATTTTAGGGATAGAGTCTGCTGAATTATAGGGTCAGTGTCTTCTACAAACTACAATCGATATTGCTGTGTGGGGGGTGGGGTGAATCTGCACTCAATCCTGATCTACGATCTCTTCTCAATCCTGTTAGGGACAGAGTCTGCTGAATTTTAGGGAAACTGTGTTCTACAAACTACAATCGATATTGCTGTGTGGTGTGGGATTGGAGATAGGCAGGTGTCAGTGATCCACATCCATTTTTCTGTGTGTGAGCTGCAGTGAACACAATCTTTTTGGGCTGCAGTGAACACAATCTTTTTGGGCTGCAGTGAACACAATCTTTTTGGGCTGCAGTGAACACAATCTTTTTGGGCTGCAGTGAACACAATCTTTTTGGGGTGCAGTGAACAAAATCTTTTTGGGGTGCAGTGAACACAATCCTTTTTGGTGTGCAGTGAACACAATCTTTGTGGGGTGCAGTGAACAAAATCCTTTGTGGGGTGCAGTGAACACAATCTTTTTGGGGTGCAGTGAACAAAATCCTTTTTGGGGTGCAGTGAACAACATCCTTTTTGGGGTGCAGTGAACACAATCTTTTTGGGGTGCAGTGAACAAAATCCTTTGTGGGGTGCAGTGAACACAATCTTTTTGGGGTGCAGTGAACACAATCTTTTTGGGGTGGAGTGAACAACATCCTTTTTGGGGTGCAGTGAACAAAATCCTTTTTGGGGTGCAGTGAACAAAATCATTTTTGGGGTGCAGTGAACACAATCTTTTTGGGGTGCAGTGAACACAATCTTTGTGGGGTGCAGTGAACACAATCTTTTTGGGGTGGAGTGAACAACATCCTTTTTGGGGTGCAGTGAACAACATCCTTTTTGGGGTGCAGTGAACACAATCTTTTTGGGGTGCAGTGAACACAATCTTTGTGGGGTACAGTGAACAGAATCTTTGTGGGGTGCAGTGAACACAATCTTTGGGGGGTACAGTGAACACAATCTTTGTGAGGTGCAGTGAACACAATCTTTGTGGGGTGCAGTGAACACAATCATTGTGGGGTGCAGTGAACTCAATCTTTGTGGGGTACAGTGAACACAATCTCATACTTCTGAAGGTTTGAGGGTGCTGCCTGTTCCATACTCCCCCTACTCCTCATCTAGCCTTTTAGGGGTACAAACAATAGTAATTGGGGCCTAGTGTGGTTGTGTACGTGTGATATACATACACTTTTTTGGGATCATATTTTCTATTCCGCTATTTAATCAAAAACCTTTGGGGATCAGTTAAATTGGGGGATAGTCTGTGTTGGTACGTGTGAGAGAGATCCACCTTTCCAAGTTGTTGGGGTTCATCTCATACTTCTGAAGGTTTGAGGGTGCTGCCTGTTCCATACTCCCCCTACTCCTAGCCTTTTAGGGGTACAAACAATAGTAATTGGGGCCTAGTGTGGTTGTGTACGTGTGATATACATACACTTTTTTGGGATCATATTTTCTATTCCGCTATTTAATCAAAAACCTTTGGGGATCAGTTAAATTGGGGGATAGTCTGTGTTGGTACGTGTGAGAGAGATCCACCTTTCCAAGTTGTTGGGGTTCATCTCATACTTCTGAAGGTTTGAGGGTGCTGCCTGTTCCATACTCCCCCTACTCCTAGCCTTTTAGGGGTACAAACAATAGTAATTGGGGCCTAGTGTGGTTGTGTACGTGTGATATACATACACTTTTTTGGGATCATATTTTCTATTCCGCTATTTAATCAAAAACCTTTGGGGATCAGTTAAATTGGGGGATAGTCTGTGTTGGTACGTGTGAGAGAGATCCACCTTTCCAAGTTGTTGGGGTTCATCTCATACTTCTGAAGGTTTGAGGGTGCTGCCTGTTCCATACTCCCCCTACTCCTAGCCTTTTAGGGGTACAAACAATAGTAATTGGGGCCTAGTGTGGTTGTGTACGTGTGATATACATACACTTTTTTGGGATCATATTTTCTATTCCGCTATTTAATCAAAAACCTTTGGGGATCAGTTAAATTGGGGGATAGTCTGTGTTGGTACGTGTGAGAGAGATCCACCTTTCCAAGTTGTTGGGGTTCATCTCATACTTCTGAAGGTTTGAGGGTGCTGCCTGTTCCATACTCCCCCTACTCCTAGCCTTTTAGGGGTACAAACAATAGTAATTGGGGCCTAGTGTGGTTGTGTACGTGTGATATACATACACTTTTTTTGGATCATATTTTCTATTCCGCTATTTAATCAAAAACCTTTGGGGATCAGTTAAATTGGGGGATAATCTGTGTCTGTACGTGTGAGAGAGATCCACCTTTCCAAGTTGTTGGGGTTCATCTCATACTTCTGAAGGTTTGAGGGTGCTGCCTGTTCCATACTCCCCCTACTCCTAGCCTTTTAGGGGTACAAACAATAGTAATTGGGGCCTAGTGTGGTTGTGTACGTGTGATATACATACACTTTTTTTGGATCATATTTTCTATTCCGCTATTTAATCAAAAACCTTTGGGGATCAGTTAAATTGGGGGATAGTCTGTGTCGGTACGTGTGAGAGAGATCCACCTTTCCAAGTTGTTGGGGTTCATCTCATACTTCTGAAGGTTTGAGGGTGCTGCCTGTTCCATACTCCCCCTACTCCTCATCTAGCCTTTTAGGGGTACAAACAATAGTAATTGGGGCCTAGTGTGGTTGTGTACGTGCGAGATACATACACTTTTTTTGATCATATTTCCTATTCCGCTATTCAATAAAAACCTTTGAGGATCAATTGAATTGCGGGATAGTCTGTGTCGGTACGTGTGAGAGAGATCCACCTTTCCAAGTTGTTGGGGTTCATCTCATACTTCTGAAGGTTTGAGGGTGCTGCCTGTTCCATACTCCCCCTACTCCTCATCTAGCCTTTTAGGGGTACAAACAATAGTAATTGGGGCCTAGTGTGGTTGTGTACGTGTGATATACATACACTTTTTTTGGATCATATTTTCTATTCCGCTATTTAATCAAAAACCTTTGGGGATCAGTTAAATTGGGGGATAGTCTGTGTTGGTACGTGTGAGAGAGATCCACCTTTCCAAGTTGTTGGGGTTCATCTCATACTTCTGAAGGTTTGAGGGTGCTGCCTGTTCCATACTCCCCCTACTCCTAGCCTTTTAGGGGTACAAACAATAGTAATTGGGGCCTAGTGTGGTTGTGTACGTGTGATATACATACACTTTTTTGGGATCATATTTTCTATTCCGCTATTTAATCAAAAACCTTTGGGGATCAGTTAAATTGGGGGATAGTCTGTGTTGGTACGTGTGAGAGAGATCCACCTTTCCAAGTTGTTGGGGTTCATCTCATACTTCTGAAGGTTTGAGGGTGCTGCCTGTTCCATACTCCCCCTACTCCTAGCCTTTTAGGGGTACAAACAATAGTAATTGGGGCCTAGTGTGGTTGTGTACGTGTGATATACATACACTTTTTTGGGATCATATTTTCTATTCCGCTATTTAATCAAAAACCTTTGGGGATCAGTTAAATTGGGGGATAGTCTGTGTTGGTACGTGTGAGAGAGATCCACCTTTCCAAGTTGTTGGGGTTCATCTCATACTTCTGAAGGTTTGAGGGTGCTGCCTGTTCCATACTCCCCCTACTCCTAGCCTTTTAGGGGTACAAACAATAGTAATTGGGGCCTAGTGTGGTTGTGTACGTGTGATATACATACACTTTTTTGGGATCATATTTTCTATTCCGCTATTTAATCAAAAACCTTTGGGGATCAGTTAAATTGGGGGATAGTCTGTGTTGGTACGTGTGAGAGAGATCCACCTTTCCAAGTTGTTGGGGTTCATCTCATACTTCTGAAGGTTTGAGGGTGCTGCCTGTTCCATACTCCCCCTACTCCTAGCCTTTTAGGGGTACAAACAATAGTAATTGGGGCCTAGTGTGGTTGTGTACGTGTGATATACATACACTTTTTTTGGATCATATTTTCTATTCCGCTATTTAATCAAAAACCTTTGGGGATCAGTTAAATTGGGGGATAGTCTGTGTTGGTACGTGTGAGAGAGATCCACCTTTCCAAGTTGTTGGGGTTCATCTCATACTTCTGAAGGTTTGAGGGTGCTGCCTGTTCCATACTCCCCCTACTCCTAGCCTTTTAGGGGTACAAACAATAGTAATTGGGGCCTAGTGTGGTTGTGTACGTGTGATATACATACACTTTTTTTGGATCATATTTTCTATTCCGCTATTTAATCAAAAACCTTTGGGGATCAGTTAAATTGGGGGATAGTCTGTGTCGGTACGTGTGAGAGAGATCCACCTTTCCAAGTTGTTGGGGTTCATCTCATACTTCTGAAGGTTTGAGGGTGCTGCCTGTTCCATACTCCCCCTACTCCTCATCTAGCCTTTTAGGGGTACAAACAATAGTAATTGGGGCCTAGTGTGGTTGTGTACGTGCGAGATACATACACTTTTTTTGATCATATTTCCTATTCCGCTATTCAATAAAAACCTTTGAGGATCAATTGAATTGCGGGATAGTCTGTGTCGGTACGTGTGAGAGAGATCCACCTTTCCAAGTTGTTGGGGTTCATCTCATACTTCTGAAGGTTTGAGGGTGCTGCCTGTTCCATACTCCCCCTACTCCTCATCTAGCCTTTTAGGGGTACAAACAATAGTAATTGGGGCCTAGTGTGGTTGTGTACGTGTGATATACATACACTTTTTTTGGATCATATTTTCTATTCCGCTATTTAATCAAAAACCTTTGGGGATCAGTTAAATTGGGGGATAGTCTGTGTTGGTACGTGTGAGAGAGATCCACCTTTCCAAGTTGTTGGGGTTCATCTCATACTTCTGAAGGTTTGAGGGTGCTGCCTGTTCCATACTCCCCCTACTCCTAGCCTTTTAGGGGTACAAACAATAGTAATTGGGGCCTAGTGTGGTTGTGTACGTGTGATATACATACATTTTTTTGGGATCATATTTTCTATTCCGCTATTTAATCAAAAACCTTTGGGGATCAGTTAAATTGGGGGATAGTCTGTGTTGGTACGTGTGAGAGAGATCCACCTTTCCAAGTTGTTGGGGTTCATCTCATACTTCTGAAGGTTTGAGGGTGCTGCCTGTTCCATACTCCCCCTACTCCTAGCCTTTTAGGGGTACAAACAATAGTAATTGGGGCCTAGTGTGGTTGTGTACGTGTGATATACATACACTTTTTTGGGATCATATTTTCTATTCCGCTATTTAATCAAAAACCTTTGGGGATCAGTTAAATTGGGGGATAGTCTGTGTTGGTACGTGTGAGAGAGATCCACCTTTCCAAGTTGTTGGGGTTCATCTCATACTTCTGAAGGTTTGAGGGTGCTGCCTGTTCCATACTCCCCCTACTCCTAGCCTTTTAGGGGTACAAACAATAGTAATTGGGGCCTAGTGTGGTTGTGTACGTGTGATATACATACACTTTTTTGGGATCATATTTTCTATTCCGCTATTTAATCAAAAACCTTTGGGGATCAGTTAAATTGGGGGATAGTCTGTGTTGGTACGTGTGAGAGAGATCCACCTTTCCAAGTTGTTGGGGTTCATCTCATACTTCTGAAGGTTTGAGGGTGCTGCCTGTTCCATACTCCCCCTACTCCTAGCCTTTTAGGGGTACAAACAATAGTAATTGGGGCCTAGTGTGGTTGTGTACGTGTGATATACATACACTTTTTTTGGATCATATTTTCTATTCCGCTATTTAATCAAAAACCTTTGGGGATCAGTTAAATTGGGGGATAGTCTGTGTCGGTACGTGTGAGAGAGATCCACCTTTCCAAGTTGTTGGGGTTCATCTCATACTTCTGAAGGTTTGAGGGTGCTGCCTGTTCCATACTCCCCCTACTCCTCATCTAGCCTTTTAGGGGTACAAACAATAGTAATTGGGGCCTAGTGTGGTTGTGTACGTGCGAGATACATACACTTTTTTTGATCATATTTCCTATTCCGCTATTCAATAAAAACCTTTGAGGATCAATTGAATTGTGGGATAGTCTGTGTCGGTACGTGTGAGAGAGATCCACCTTTCCAAGTTGTTGGGGTTCATCTCATACTTCTGAAGGTTTGAGGGTGCTGCCTGTTCCATACTCCCCCTACTCCTCATCTAGCCTTTTAGGGGTACAAACAATAGTAATTGGGGCCTAGTGTGGTTGTGTACGTGTGATATACATACACTTTTTTGGGATCATATTTTCTATTCCGCTATTTAATCAAAAACCTTTGGGGATCAGTTAAATTGGGGGATAGTCTGTGTTGGTACGTGTGAGAGAGATCCACCTTTCCAAGTTGTTGGGGTTCATCTCATACTTCTGAAGGTTTGAGGGTGCTGCCTGTTCCATACTCCCCCTACTCCTCATCTAGCCTTTTAGGGGTACAAACAATAGTAATTGGGGCCCAGTGTGGTTGTGTACGTGTGATATACATACACTTTTTTGGGATCATATTTTCTATTCCGCTATTTAATCAAAAACCTTTGGGGATCAGTTAAATTGGGGGATAGTCTGTGTCGGTACATGTGAGAGAGATCCACCTTTCCAAGTTGTTGGGGTTCATCTCATACTTCTGAAGGTTTGAGGGTGCTGCCTGTTCCATACCCCCCCTACTCCTCATCTAGCCTTTTAGGGGTACAAACAATAGTAATTGGGGCCTAGTGTGGTTGTGTACGTGCGAGATACATACACTTTTTTTGATCATATTTCCTATTCCGCTATTCAATAAAAACCTTTGAGGATCAATTGAATTGCGGGATAGTCTGTGTCGGTACGTGTGAGAGAGATCCACCTTTCCAAGTTGTTGGGGTTCATCTCATACTTCTGAAGGTTTGAGGGTGCTGCCTGTTCCATACTCCCCCTACTCCTCATCTAGCCTTTTAGGGGTACAAACAATAGTAATTGGGGCCCAGTGTGGTTGTGTACGTGTGATATACATACACTTTTTTGGGATCATATTTTCTATTCCGCTATTTAATCAAAAACCTTTGGGGATCAGTTAAATTGGGGGATAGTCTGTGTCGGTACGTGTGAGAGAGATCCACCTTTCCAAGTTGTTGGGGTTCATCTCATACTTCTGAAGGTTTGAGGGTGCTGCCTGTTCCATACCCCCCCTACTCCTCATCTAGCCTTTTAGGGGTACAAACAATAGTAATTGGGGCCTAGTGTGGTTGTGTACGTGCGAGATACATACACTTTTTTTGATCATATTTCCTATTCCGCTATTCAATAAAAACCTTTGAGGATCAATTGAATTGCGGGATAGTCTGTGTCGGTACGTGTGAGAGAGATCCACCTTTCCAAGTTGTTGGGGTTCATCTCATACTTCTGAAGGTTTGAGGGTGCTGCCTGTTCCATACTCCCCCTACTCCTCATCTAGCCTTTTAGGGGTACAAACAATAGTAATTGGGGCCCAGTGTGGTTGTGTACGTGTGATATACATACACTTTTTTTGGATCATATTTTCTATTCCGCTATTTAATCAAAAACCTTTGGGGATCAGTTAAATTGGGGGATAGTCTGTGTCGGTACGTGTGAGAGAGATCCACCTTTCCAAGTTGTTGGGGTTCATCTCATACTTCTGAAGGTTTGAGGGTGCTGCCTGTTCCATACCCCCCCTACTCCTCATCTAGCCTTTTAGGGGTACAAACAATAGTAATTGGGGCCTAGTGTGGTTGTGTACGTGCGAGATACATACACTTTTTTTGATCATATTTCCTATTCCGCTATTCAATAAAAACCTTTGAGGATCAATTGAATTGCGGGATAGTCTGTGTCGGTACGTGTGAGAGAGATCCACCTTTCCAAGTTGTTGGGGTTCATCTCATACTTCTGAAGGTTTGAGGGTGCTGCCTGTTCCATACTCCCCCTACTCCTCATCTAGCCTTTTAGGGGTACAAACAATAGTAATTGGGGCCCAGTGTGGTTGTGTACGTGTGATATACATACACTTTTTTTGGATCATATTTTCTATTCCGCTATTTAATTTAACTGGGCCTCCATGCGAGACCTGTGTGCCTTGTTGCGCTGTTTTGAGTACTCCACCAACATGGCCAGTGGCAATGACGCCGTTCTCAGCTTAACTATCCCACTTCTATGCCTCCTTGAAAAAACAATTCGGGCGATGATGGAAGAGGATGTGGCACAGGATGAGGAGGAGGAGGAGGATGAAGAGGTAACATTTCCAAGGCTTTCAGGGCAGTCATTCGCAAGGGGCTCCGAGGGTGGGTTCCTGCACACGCAAACGCCAGGGACGCAATTGTCCAGCAGGGGCACAGTTCTGGAGGATGAGGAGGATGAGGAGGAGGAGGAGCTGGAGGAGGAGATGGAACCATGTTCACAGCAGGGTGGCACCCAGGCCAGCTCATGGCCATCACTGGTGCGTGGCTGGGGGGATACAGAGGACACGGACGATACACCTCCCACAGAGGACAGCCTTTCGTTGCCTCTGGGCAGCCTGGCACACATGAGCGATTACATGCTGCAGTGTCTCCACAACGACCGCCGAGTTGCCCACATTCTAACTTGTGCTGATTACTGGGTGGCCACGCTGCTGGATCCCCGTTACAAGGACAACGTACCGTCCTTAATTCACTCACTGGAGCGCGATCGCAAGATGCGCGAGTACAAGCGCACGCTGGTAGACGCCATGCTGCTGGCATTCCCATCTGACAGCGGGGCCACAGTGGAAGCACAAGGCAGAGGAGGAGGAGGTCGCCAACGCAACCAGGGCACCGCCAGCACCTCAGAAGGCAGGGTTAGCATGGCCGAAATGTGGAAAAGCTTTGTCAGCACGCCACAACAAACAGCAGCACCAGCAGCTCAGATGGAACGTCTTAGCAGGAGGCAGCATTTTACCAACATGGTGGAGCAGTATGTGTGCACACGCCTACATGTAGTGAATGACGGGTCTGCCCCCTTCAACTTCTGGGTCTCCAAATTGGGCACATGGCTTGAGCTTGCCCTTTACGCCTTGGAGGTGCTGGCGTGCCCTGCAGCCAGTGTATTATCTGAACGGGTATTTAGCACGGCTGGGGGCGTTATAACAGACAAGCGCAGCCGCCTGTCCAGAGACAATGTGGACAAGCTCACGTTCATTAAAATGAACCAGGCATGGATCCCACGGGACTTTTCCGTACCTTATGCAGAATAGCAATGGATACCGACCTTACCCACCCATTGTTCCATTTTTGCTCTTTCTCACTCTTTTGGGGTGTACCCTCATTTAAAATTTTTGAAAAGAAGCAGTGTTGGCTACCTCGTCCTCCTCCTCAGGGCCAGATTAATGTAGGGGCTATTGGAGCTGCAGCTCCAGGCCCCTACCTTTTATATAGGCCCCGGGTTGGCCATATTCACTGTTACCGCTCTTCTGTCACTTGTAAACACAGAAGTCTGGCTTCTATGCTCGCTTCCCCAGGCAGCACCCTCAGAACCTCCCCACACAGCGTGAAGGCCGGACAAGGAGGGACAGTTGGCGATGCATGGATGTGTTTATGGGCTTCAGAGACAGCATCCCATGTTGAATTAGGCATGCATGGCTGCACCCTTCCTCCTCTGGGTGCATGGCAAGGCACGGCCCTTAAGGCCCTTCAAAATCCTCAGCACCAAGCCCATGATGCTGTTAATCCGGCCCTGGTCCTCCTCCACCGCCGCTTCCACCTACACCGCCCATAGGTGTGCGCAGCCTATTGCATTAAGGTGTGCACCCCAAAGTTGAAATACACATGCATGTGTTTGCCAGCAGGGAGAGTAATGTATCGGGGCCATGTACCTGTAGGCAAGGAGAAATAGAGCAGAGCAGGTCCCAGGGAGATCTTTCCCATCTCCTCACTGGCAATGCTATGTGCCCTAGGTGATTAGGGTGTGCCCAGGCACACCCAGCACACCCTGTGCGCACGCCTATGTCACCGCCACATCCACCACCACCTCAACCTCCCTCCTACTCCATATGGGCCTCGTCCTTCAGAGATGAAGAAGAACATTGTTTTATTTTTCTGTTTTTTTTTTGTTGTTTTAAGTTATTTCCCTATCCACATTTGTTTGCAGAGCACTTGCCATGCTCTTAATTACGTTTTGCTGCCATTTGCAGCACTCTAGCCCTTTCCTTTGGTGTTTTAGAGCCATTTTAGTGCCTTAAAGTTCGGGTCCCCATTGACTTCAATGGGGTTCGGTGTCCGGGAAAAGTTCGGTAAAAGTCCGGGACACGGACCCGGACTTTTTTTTAAAGTTCGGCCGAACCCGTCGAACACGGACATCTAGGTGTTCGCTCAACCCTAGACGTGATTGACGTTGGATTTGCAGCGTTGGACAACGTGATTGACGTTGGATTTACGGCGCTGGACGACGTGATTGACGTTGGATTTGCATCGGTGGACAATGAAGCAACGAAGAAGTTGATCCTCTTCAAAAGGTAGGACCTTTTCAAAACCCTACTTGAGATGCTTTTTGATTTGGAAAGTTGGGAGTGTGGATTTGCTGTGTCAATGTGTGTGGATTTGGGGGAGGTGAGGGAGAGTGGGTTTGCTGTGTGTGTGTGTGATTTTGGGCTTTAAGCTCCGAAATATTACCCTGTCTGATGGAGCATTCTTGCTCTATAAAAGAAAAAGGAGGGCAGCGAAGTGTTCTGTGCCCTCATTCTGAGAAGGACTCTAAGCAGGACGACGACGTGATTTATGTTGGATTTGCAGCGCTGGACGAAGTGATTGATGTTGGATTTGCATCGATGGACGATTTGATTGCCGTTGGATTTGCATCGATGGACGACGTGATTGACGTTGGATTTGCAACGCTGGGCGACGTGATTGACGTTGGATTTACGGCGCTGGACGACGTGATTGACGTTGGATTTACGGCGCTGGACGACGTGATTGACGTTGGATTTGCAGCGTTGGACAACATGATTGACGTTGGATTTACGGCGCTGGACGACGTGATTGACGTTGGATTTGCATCGGTGGACAACGAAGCAACGAAGAAGTGGATCCTCTTCAAAAGGTAGGACCTTTTCAAATCCCTACTTGAGATGCTTTTTGATTTGGAAAGGTGGGAGTGTGGATTTGCTGTGTCAATGTGTGTGGATTTGGGGGAGGTGAGGGAGAGTGGGTTTGCTGTGTGTGTGTGTGATTTTGGGCTTTAAGCTCCGAAATATTACCCTGTCTGATGGAGCATTCTTGCTCTATAAAAGAAAAAGGAGGGCAGCGAAGTGTTCTGTGCCCTCATTCTGAGAAGGACTCTAAGCAGGACGACGACGTGATTGATGTTGGATTTGCAGCGCTGGACGACGTGATTGATGTTGGATTTGCATCGATGGACGATTTGATTGCCATTGGATTTGCATCGATGGACGACGTGATTGACGTTGGATTTGCAACGCTGGACGACGTGATTGACGTTGGATTTATGGCGCTGGACGACGTGATTGACGTTGGATTTACGGCGCTGGACGACGTGATTGACGTTGGATTTGCATCGATGTACAACGAAGCAACGAAGAAGTTGATCCTCTTCAAAAGGTAGGACCTTTTCAGATCCGTTCTTGAGATGCTTTTTGATTTGGAAAGGTGGGAGTGTGGATTTGCTGTGTCAATGTGTGTGGATTTGGGGGAGGTGAGGGAGAGTGGGTTTGCTGTGTGTGTGTGTGTGTGTGTGATTTTGGGCTTTAAGCTCCGAAATATTACCCTGTCTGATGGAGCATTCTTGCTCTATAAAAGAAAAAGGAGGGCAGCGAAGTGTTCTGTGCCCTCATTCTGAGAAGGACTCTAAGCAGGACGACGACGTGATTGATGTTGGATTTGCAGCGCTGGATGACGTGATTGACGTTGGATTTGTATCGATGGACGATTTGATTGCTGTTGGATTTGCATCGATGGACGACGTGATTGACGTTGGATTTACGGCGCTGGACGATGTGATTGACGTTGGATTTGCAGCGCTGGACGACGTAATTGACGTTGGATTCGCAGCGCTGGACGACGTGATTGACGTTGGATTTGCAACGCTGGACGACGTGATTGATGTTGGATTTGCAGCGTTGGACGACGTGATTGACGTTGGATTTACGGCGCTGGACGACGTGATTGACGTTGGATTTGCATCGATGGACAACGAAGAAACGAAGAAGTTGATCCTCTTCAAAAGGTAGGACCTTTTCAGATCCGTACTTGAGATGCTTTTTGATTTGGAAAGGTGGGAGTGTGGATTTGCTGTGTCAATGTGTGTGGATTTGGGGGAGGTGAGGGAGAGTGGGTTTGCTGTGTGTGTGATTTTGGGCTTTAAGCTCCGAAATATTACCCTGTCTGATGGAGCATTCTTGCTCTATAAAAGAAAAAGGAGGGCAGCGAAGTGTTCTGTGCCCTCATTCTGAGAAGGACTCTAAGCAGGACGACGACGTGATTTATGTTGGATTTGCAGCGCTGGACGACGTGATTGATGTTGGATTTGCATCGATGGACAATTTGATTGCCGTTGGATTTGCATCGATGGACGACGTGAATGACGTTGGATTTGCAACGCTGGGCGACGTGATTGACGTTGGATTTACGGCGCTGGACGACGTGATTAACGTTGGATTTACGGCACTGGACGACGTGATTGACGTTGGATTTGCAGCGTTGGACAACGTGATTGACGTTGGATTTACGGCGCTGGACGACGTGATTGACGTTGGATTTGCATCGGTGGACAACGAAGCAACGAAGAAGTTGATCCTATTCAAAAGGTAGGACCTTTTCAAATCCCTACTTGAGATGCTTTTTGATTTGGAAAGGTGGGAGTGTGGATTTGCTGTGTCAATGTGTGTGGATTTGGGGGAGGTGAGGGAGAGTGGGTTTGCTGTGTGTGTGTGTGTGATTTTGGGCTTTAAGCTCCGAAATATTACCCTGTCTGATGGAGCATTCTTGCTCTATAAAAGAAAAAGGAGGGCAGCGAAGTGTTCTGTGCCCTCATTCTGAGAAGGACTCTAAGCAGGACGACGACGTGATTGATGTTGGATTTGCAGCGCTGGACGACGTGATTGACGTTGGATTTGCATCGATGGACGATTTGATTGCCGTTGGATTTGCATCGATGGACGACGTGATTGACGTTGGATTTACGGCGCTGGACGATGTGATTGACGTTGGATTTGCAGCGCTGGACGACGTGATTGACGTTGGATTCGCAGCGCTGGACGACGTGATTGACGTTGGATTTACGGCGCTGGACGATGTGATTGACCTTGGATTTGCATCGATGGACAACGAAGAAATGAAGAAGTTGATCCTCTTCAAAAGTTAGGACCTTTTCAGATCCGTACTTGAGATGCTTTTTGATTTGGAAAGGTGGGAGTGTGGATTTGCTGTGTCAATGTGTGTGGATTTGGGGGAGGTGAGGGAGAGTGGGTTTGCTGTGTGTGTGATTTTGGGCTTTAAGCTCCGAAATATTACCCTGTCTGATGGAGCATTCTTGCTCTATAAAAGAAAAAGGAGGGCAGCGAAGTGTTCTGTGCCCTCATTCTGAGAAGGACTCTAAGCAGGACGACGACGTGATTGATGTTGGATTTGCAGCGCTGGACGACGTGATTGACGTTGGATTTGCATCGATGGACGATTTGATTGCCGTTGGATTTGCATCGATGGACGACTTGATTGACGTTGGATTTTCGGCGCTGGACGATGTGATTGACGTTGGATTTGCAGCGCTGGACGACGTGATTGACGTTGGATTCGCAGCGCTGGACGACGTGATTGACGTTGGATTTACGGCGCTGGACGATGTGATTGGCCTTGGATTTGCATCGATGGACAACGAAGAAATGAAGAAGTTGATCCTCTTCAAAAGGTAGGACCTTTTCAGATCCGTACTTGAGATGCTTTTTGATTTGGAAAGGTGGGAGTGTGGATTTGCTGTGTCAATGTGTGTGGATTTGGGGGAGGTGAGGGAGAGTGGGTTTGCTGTGTGTGTGATTTTGGGCTTTAAGCTCCGAAATATTACCCTGTCTGATGGAGCAGTCTTGCTCTATAAAAGAAAAAGGAGGGCAGCGAAGTGTTCTGTGCCCTCATTCTGAGAAGGACTCTAAGCAGGACGACGACGTGATTTATGTTGGATTTGCATCGATGGACAATTTGATTGCCGTTGGATTTGCATCGATGGACGACGTGAATGACGTTGGATTTGCAACGCTGGGCGACGTGATTGACGTTGGATTTACGGCGCTGGACGACGTGATTGACGTTGGATTTACGGCACTGGACGACGTGATTGACGTTGGATTTGCAGCGTTGGACAACGTGATTGACGTTGGATTTACGGCGCTGGACGACGTGATTGACGTTGGATTTGCATCGGTGGACAATGAAGCAACGAAGAAGTTGATCCTCTTCAAAAGGTAGGACCTTTTCAAAACCCTACTTGAGATGCTTTTTGATTTGGAAAGGTGGGAGTGTGGATTTGCTGTGTCAATGTGTGTGGATTTGGGGGAGGTGAGGGAGAGTGGGTTTGCTGTGTGTGTGTGTGATTTTGGGCTTTAAGCTCCGAAATATTACCCTGTCTGATGGAGCATTCTTGCTCTATAAAAGAAAAAGGAGGGCAGCGAAGTGTTCTGTGCCCTCATTCTGAGAAGGACTCTAAGTAGTGTTGAGCGAACACGGACTGTATTATTCGTGTTCGTACCGAATAATTGGATTTTTTGTACCCGAACACGGACACGGACACTTTGCTGTATGTTCGGGTAAAAATCCGTGTTCGGTCGTTTTATTTCCGGGTTTTGCATGCTTTGGCGCTCTTTTCATGGCGGGCTTTCAACAGCCAATCAACAATCGTTTAACTGGTGTGCCTTAAGCCATCCCAGCCATGCCTGCAAATGTCTCAGTAGCTGTGATTGGCCGTCTGAAGCATGTGACCAAGTCTTTATAAGTTCGAGGCAGCCGCAGCGGCGTCATTATGCTGCTTAGATTCAGGGACAGAGCACACATCAACGTGCTGGCTGCTGATTAGGGAAAGATAGGCAGGAAAAAACCATTTGTGTCCGGATAGAATTGAGGGACAGGTCGGAGTGTTTAGGCAGGGCGAGTTGTAGGCATTTTAGGGATAGAGTCTGCTGAATTATATAGGGTCAGTGTCTTCTACAAACTACAATCGATATTGCTGTGTGGGGGGTGGGGTCTGCACTCAATCCTGATCTACGATCTCTTCTCAATCCTGTTAGGGACAGAGTCTGCTGAATTTTAGGGAAACTGTGTTCTACAAACTACAATCGATATTGCTGTGTGGTGTGGGATTGGAGATAGGCAGGTGTCAGTGATCCACATCCATTTTTCTGTGTGTGAGCTGCAGTGAACACAATCTTTTTGGGCTGCAGTGAACACAATCTTTTTGGGCTGCAGTGAACACAATCTTTTTGGGCTGCAGTGAACACAATCTTTTTGGGGTGCAGTGAACAAAATCTTTTTGGGGTGCAGTGAACACAATCCTTTTTGGTGTGCAGTGAACACAATCTTTGTGGGGTGCAGTGAACAAAATCCTTTGTGGGGTGCAGTGAACACAATCTTTTTGGGGTGCAGTGAACAAAATCCTTTTTGGGGTGCAGTGAACAACATCCTTTTTGGGGTGCAGTGAACACAATCTTTTTGGGGTGCAGTGAACAAAATCCTTTGTGGGGTGCAGTGAACACAATCTTTTTGGGGTGCAGTGAACACAATCTTTTTGGGGTGGAGTGAACAACATCCTTTTTGGGGTGCAGTGAACAAAATCCTTTTTGGGGTGCAGTGAACAAAATCCTTTTTGGGGTGCAGTGAACACAATCTTTGTGGGGTGCAGTGAACACAATCTTTGTGGGGTGCAGTGAACACAATCTTTTTGGGGTGGAGTGAACAACATCCTTTTTGGGGTGCAGTGAACAACATCCTTTTTGGGGTGCAGTGAACACAATCTTTTTGGGGTGCAGTGAACACAATCTTTGTGGGGTACAGTGAACAGAATCTTTGTGGGGTGCAGTGAACACAATCTTTGGGGGGTACAGTGAACACAATCTTTGTGAGGTGCAGTGAACACAATCTTTGTGGGGTGCAGTGAACACAATCATTGTGGGGTGCAGTGAACTCAATCTTTGTGGGGTACAGTGAACACAATCTCATACTGAAGGTTTGAGGGTGCTGCCTGTTCCATACTCCCCCTACTCCTCATCTAGCCTTTTAGGGGTACAAACAATAGTAATTGGGGCCTAGTGTGGTTGTGTACGTGTGATATACATACACTTTTTTGGGATCATATTTTCTATTCCGCTATTTAATCAAAAACCTTTGGGGATCAGTTAAATTGGGGGATAGTCTGTGTTGGTACGTGTGAGAGAGATCCACCTTTCCAAGTTGTTGGGGTTCATCTCATACTTCTGAAGGTTTGAGGGTGCTGCCTGTTCCATACTCCCCCTACTCCTAGCCTTTTAGGGGTACAAACAATAGTAATTGGGGCCTAGTGTGGTTGTGTACGTGTGATATACATACACTTTTTTGGGATCATATTTTCTATTCCGCTATTTAATCAAAAACCTTTGGGGATCAGTTAAATTGGGGGATAGTCTGTGTTGGTACGTGTGAGAGAGATCCACCTTTCCAAGTTGTTGGGGTTCATCTCATACTTCTGAAGGTTTGAGGGTGCTGCCTGTTCCATACTCCCCCTACTCCTAGCCTTTTAGGGGTACAAACAATAGTAATTGGGGCCTAGTGTGGTTGTGTACGTGTGATATACATACACTTTTTTGGGATCATATTTTCTATTCCGCTATTTAATCAAAAACCTTTGGGGATCAGTTAAATTGGGGGATAGTCTGTGTTGGTACGTGTGAGAGAGATCCACCTTTCCAAGTTGTTGGGGTTCATCTCATACTTCTGAAGGTTTGAGGGTGCTGCCTGTTCCATACTCCCCCTACTCCTAGCCTTTTAGGGGTACAAACAATAGTAATTGGGGCCTAGTGTGGTTGTGTACGTGTGATATACATACACTTTTTTGGGATCATATTTTCTATTCCGCTATTTAATCAAAAACCTTTGGGGATCAGTTAAATTGGGGGATAGTCTGTGTTGGTACGTGTGAGAGAGATCCACCTTTCCAAGTTGTTGGGGTTCATCTCATACTTCTGAAGGTTTGAGGGTGCTGCCTGTTCCATACTCCCCCTACTCCTAGCCTTTTAGGGGTACAAACAATAGTAATTGGGGCCTAGTGTGGTTGTGTACGTGTGATATACATACACTTTTTTGGGATCATATTTTCTATTCCGCTATTTAATCAAAAACCTTTGGGGATCAGTTAAATTGGGGGATAGTCTGTGTTGGTACGTGTGAGAGAGATCCACCTTTCCAAGTTGTTGGGGTTCATCTCATACTTCTGAAGGTTTGAGGGTGCTGCCTGTTCCATACTCCCCCTACTCCTAGCCTTTTAGGGGTACAAACAATAGTAATTGGGGCCTAGTGTGGTTGTGTACGTGTGATATACATACACTTTTTTGGGATCATATTTTCTATTCCGCTATTTAATCAAAAACCTTTGGGGATCAGTTAAATTGGGGGATAGTCTGTGTTGGTACGTGTGAGAGAGATCCACCTTTCCA
Organism: Pelophylax lessonae; assembly: GCF_965119305.1. Lineage (NCBI taxonomy): Eukaryota > Metazoa > Chordata > Amphibia > Anura > Ranidae > Pelophylax > Pelophylax lessonae. The sequence continues at coordinate 655,977,697 of NC_138770.1, forward strand.
AGTTGTTGGGGTTCATCTCATACTTCTGAAGGTTTGAGGGTGCTGCCTGTTCCATACTCCCCCTACTCCTAGCCTTTTAGGGGTACAAACAATAGTAATTGGGGCCTAGTGTGGTTGTGTACGTGTGATATACATACACTTTTTTGGGATCATATTTTCTATTCCGCTATTTAATCAAAAACCTTTGGGGATCAGTTAAATTGGGGGATAGTCTGTGTTGGTACGTGTGAGAGAGATCCACCTTTCCAAGTTGTTGGGGTTCATCTCATACTTCTGAAGGTTTGAGGGTGCTGCCTGTTCCATACTCCCCCTACTCCTAGCCTTTTAGGGGTACAAACAATAGTAATTGGGGCCTAGTGTGGTTGTGTACGTGTGATATACATACACTTTTTTGGGATCATATTTTCTATTCCGCTATTTAATCAAAAACCTTTGGGGATCAGTTAAATTGGGGGATAGTCTGTGTTGGTACGTGTGAGAGAGATCCACCTTTCCAAGTTGTTGGGGTTCATCTCATACTTCTGAAGGTTTGAGGGTGCTGCCTGTTCCATACTCCCCCTACTCCTAGCCTTTTAGGGGTACAAACAATAGTAATTGGGGCCTAGTGTGGTTGTGTACGTGTGACATACATACACTTTTTTGGGATCATATTTTCTATTCCGCTATTTAATCAAAAACCTTTGGGGATCAGTTAAATTGGGGGATAGTCTGTGTTGGTACGTGTGAGAGAGATCCACCTTTCCAAGTTGTTGGGGTTCATCTCATACTTCTGAAGGTTTGAGGGTGCTGCCTGTTCCATACTCCCCCTACTCCTAGCCTTTTAGGGGTACAAACAATAGTAATTGGGGCCTAGTGTGGTTGTGTACGTGTGATATACATACACTTTTTTGGGATCATATTTTCTATTCCGCTATTTAATCAAAAACCTTTGGGGATCAGTTAAATTGGGGGATAGTCTGTGTTGGTACGTGTGAGAGAGATCCACCTTTCCAAGTTGTTGGGGTTCATCTCATACTTCTGAAGGTTTGAGGGTGCTGCCTGTTCCATACTCCCCCTACTCCTAGCCTTTTAGGGGTACAAACAATAGTAATTGGGGCCTAGTGTGGTTGTGTACGTGTGATATACATACACTTTTTTGGGATCATATTTTCTATTCCGCTATTTAATCAAAAACCTTTGGGGATCAGTTAAATTGGGGGATAGTCTGTGTTGGTACGTGTGAGAGAGATCCACCTTTCCAAGTTGTTGAGGTTCATCTCATACTTCTGAAGGTTTGAGGGTGCTGCCTGTTCCATACTCCCCCTACTCCTAGCCTTTTAGGGGTACAAACAATAGTAATTGGGGCCTAGTGTGGTTGTGTACGTGTGATATACATACACTTTTTTGGGATCATATTTTCTATTCCGCTATTTAATCAAAAACCTTTGGGGATCAGTTAAATTGGGGGATAGTCTGTGTTGGTACGTGTGAGAGAGATCCACCTTTCCAAGTTGTTGGGGTTCATCTCATACTTCTGAAGGTTTGAGGGTGCTGCCTGTTCCATACTCCCCCTACTCCTAGCCTTTTAGGGGTACAAACAATAGTAATTGGGGCCTAGTGTGGTTGTGTACGTGTGATATACATACACTTTTTTGGGATCATATTTTCTATTCCGCTATTTAATCAAAAACCTTTGGGGATCAGTTAAATTGGGGGATAGTCTGTGTTGGTACGTGTGAGAGAGATCCACCTTTCCAAGTTGTTGGGGTTCATCTCATACTTCTGAAGGTTTGAGGGTGCTGCCTGTTCCATACTCCCCCTACTCCTAGCCTTTTAGGGGTACAAACAATAGTAATTGGGGCCTAGTGTGGTTGTGTACGTGTGATATACATACACTTTTTTGGGATCATATTTTCTATTCCGCTATTTAATCAAAAACCTTTGGGGATCAGTTAAATTGGGGGATAGTCTGTGTTGGTACGTGTGAGAGAGATCCACCTTTCCAAGTTGTTGGGGTTCATCTCATACTTCTGAAGGTTTGAGGGTGCTGCCTGTTCCATACTCCCCCTACTCCTAGCCTTTTAGGGGTACAAACAATAGTAATTGGGGCCTAGTGTGGTTGTGTACGTGTGATATACATACACTTTTTTGGGATCATATTTTCTATTCCGCTATTTAATCAAAAACCTTTGGGGATCAGTTAAATTGGGGGATAGTCTGTGTTGGTACGTGTGAGAGAGATCCACCTTTCCAAGTTGTTGGGGTTCATCTCATACTTCTGAAGGTTTGAGGGTGCTGCCTGTTCCATACTCCCCCTACTCCTAGCCTTTTAGGGGTACAAACAATAGTAATTGGGGCCTAGTGTGGTTGTGTACGTGTGATATACATACACTTTTTTGGGATCATATTTTCTATTCCGCTATTTAATCAAAAACCTTTGGGGATCAGTTAAATTGGGGGATAGTCTGTGTTGGTACGTGTGAGAGAGATCCACCTTTCCAAGTTGTTGGGGTTCATCTCATACTTCTGAAGGTTTGAGGGTGCTGCCTGTTCCATACTCCCCCTACTCCTAGCCTTTTAGGGGTACAAACAATAGTAATTGGGGCCTAGTGTGGTTGTGTACGTGTGATATACATACACTTTTTTGGGATCATATTTTCTATTCCGCTATTTAATCAAAAACCTTTGGGGATCAGTTAAATTGGGGGATAGTCTGTGTTGGTACGTGTGAGAGAGATCCACCTTTCCAAGTTGTTGGGGTTCATCTCATACTTCTGAAGGTTTGAGGGTGCTGCCTGTTCCATACTCCCCCTACTCCTAGCCTTTTAGGGGTACAAACAATAGTAATTGGGGCCTAGTGTGGTTGTGTACGTGTGATATACATACACTTTTTTGGGATCATATTTTCTATTCCGCTATTTAATCAAAAACCTTTGGGGATCAGTTAAATTGGGGGATAGTCTGTGTTGGTACGTGTGAGAGAGATCCACCTTTCCAAGTTGTTGAGGTTCATCTCATACTTCTGAAGGTTTGAGGGTGCTGCCTGTTCCATACTCCCCCTACTCCTAGCCTTTTAGGGGTACAAACAATAGTAATTGGGGCCTAGTGTGGTTGTGTACGTGTGATATACATACACTTTTTTGGGATCATATTTTCTATTCCGCTATTTAATCAAAAACCTTTGGGGATCAGTTAAATTGGGGGATAGTCTGTGTTGGTACGTGTGAGAGAGATCCACCTTTCCAAGTTGTTGGGGTTCATCTCATACTTCTGAAGGTTTGAGGGTGCTGCCTGTTCCATACTCCCCCTACTCCTAGCCTTTTAGGGGTACAAACAATAGTAATTGGGGCCTAGTGTGGTTGTGTACGTGTGATATACATACACTTTTTTGGGATCATATTTTCTATTCCGCTATTTAATCAAAAACCTTTGGGGATCAGTTAAATTGGGGGATAGTCTGTGTTGGTACGTGTGAGAGAGATCCACCTTTCCAAGTTGTTGGGGTTCATCTCATACTTCTGAAGGTTTGAGGGTGCTGCCTGTTCCATACTCCCCCTACTCCTAGCCTTTTAGGGGTACAAACAATAGTAATTGGGGCCTAGTGTGGTTGTGTACGTGTGATATACATACACTTTTTTGGGATCATATTTTCTATTCCGCTATTTAATCAAAAACCTTTGGGGATCAGTTAAATTGGGGGATAGTCTGTGTTGGTACGTGTGAGAGAGATCCACCTTTCCAAGTTGTTGGGGTTCATCTCATACTTCTGAAGGTTTGAGGGTGCTGCCTGTTCCATACTCCCCCTACTCCTAGCCTTTTAGGGGTACAAACAATAGTAATTGGGGCCTAGTGTGGTTGTGTACGTGTGATATACATACACTTTTTTGGGATCATATTTTCTATTCCGCTATTTAATCAAAAACCTTTGGGGATCAGTTAAATTGGGGGATAGTCTGTGTTGGTACGTGTGAGAGAGATCCACCTTTCCAAGTTGTTGAGGTTCATCTCATACTTCTGAAGGTTTGAGGGTGCTGCCTGTTCCATACTCCCCCTACTCCTAGCCTTTTAGGGGTACAAACAATAGTAATTGGGGCGTAGTGTGGTTGTGTACGTGTGATATACATACACTTTTTTGGGATCATATTTTCTATTCCGCTATTTAATCAAAAACCTTTGGGGATCAGTTAAATTGGGGGATAGTCTGTGTTGGTACGTGTGAGAGAGATCCACCTTTCCAAGTTGTTGGGGTTCATCTCATACTTCTGAAGGTTTGAGGGTGCTGCCTGTTCCATACTCCCCCTACTCCTAGCCTTTTAGGGGTACAAACAATAGTAATTGGGGCCTAGTGTGGTTGTGTACGTGTGATATACATACACTTTTTTGGGATCATATTTTCTATTCCGCTATTTAATCAAAAACCTTTGGGGATCAGTTAAATTGGGGGATAGTCTGTGTTGGTACGTGTGAGAGAGATCCACCTTTCCAAGTTGTTGGGGTTCATCTCATACTTCTGAAGGTTTGAGGGTGCTGCCTGTTCCATACTCCCCCTACTCCTAGCCTTTTAGGGGTACAAACATTAGTAATTGGGGCCTAGTGTGGTTGTGTACGTGTGATATACATACACTTTTTTGGGATCATATTTTCTATTCCGCTATTTAATCAAAAACCTTTGGGGATCAGTTAAATTGGGGGATAGTCTGTGTTGGTACGTGTGAGAGAGATCCACCTTTCCAAGTTGTTGAGGTTCATCTCATACTTCTGAAGGTTTGAGGGTGCTGCCTGTTCCATACTCCCCCTACTCCTAGCCTTTTAGGGGTACAAACAATAGTAATTGGGGCCTAGTGTGGTTGTGTACGTGTGATATACATACACTTTTTTGGGATCATATTTTCTATTCCGCTATTTAATCAAAAACCTTTGGGGATCAGTTAAATTGGGGGATAGTCTGTGTTGGTACGTGTGAGAGAGATCCACCTTTCCAAGTTGTTGGGGTTCATCTCATACTTCTGAAGGTTTGAGGGTGCTGCCTGTTCCATACTCCCCCTACTCCTAGCCTTTTAGGGGTACAAACAATAGTAATTGGGGCCTAGTGTGGTTGTGTACGTGTGATATACATACACTTTTTTGGGATCATATTTTCTATTCCGCTATTTAATCAAAAACCTTTGGGGATCAGTTAAATTGGGGGATAGTCTGTGTTGGTACGTGTGAGAGAGATCCACCTTTCCAAGTTGTTGGGGTTCATCTCATACTTCTGAAGGTTTGAGGGTGCTGCCTGTTCCATACTCCCCCTACTCCTAGCCTTTTAGGGGTACAAACAATAGTAATTGGGGCCTAGTGTGGTTGTGTACGTGTGATATACATACACTTTTTTGGGATCATATTTTCTATTCCGCTATTTAATCAAAAACCTTTGGGGATCAGTTAAATTGGGGGATAGTCTGTGTTGGTACGTGTGAGAGAGATCCACCTTTCCAAGTTGTTGGGGTTCATCTCATACTTCTGAAGGTTTGAGGGTGCTGCCTGTTCCATACTCCCCCTACTCCTAGCCTTTTAGGGGTACAAACAATAGTAATTGGGGCCTAGTGTGGTTGTGTACGTGCGAGATACATACACTTTTTTTGATCATATTTCCTATTCCGCTATTCAATAAAAACCTTTGAGGATCAATTGAATTGCGGGATAGTCTGTGTCGGTACGTGTGAGAGAGATCCACCTTTCCAAGTTGTTGGGGTTCATCTCATACTTCTGAAGGTTTGAGGGTGCTGCCTGTTCCATACCCCCCCTACTCCTCATCTAGCCTTTTAGGGGTACAAACAATAGTAATTGGGGCCTAGTGTGGTTGTGTACGTGCGAGATACATACACTTTTTTTGATCATATTTCCTATTCCGCTATTCAATAAAAACCTTTGAGGATCAATTGAATTGCGGGATAGTCTGTGTCGGTACGTGTGAGAGAGATCCACCTTTCCAAGTTGTTGGGGTTCATCTCATACTTCTGAAGGTTTGAGGGTGCTGCCTGTTCCATACCCCCCCTACTCCTCATCTAGCCTTTTAGGGGTACAAACAATAGTAATTGGGGCCTAGTGTGGTTGTGTACGTGCGAGATACATACACTTTTTTTGATCATATTTCCTATTCCGCTATTCAATAAAAACCTTTGAGGATCAATTGAATTGCGGGATAGTCTGTGTCGGTACGTGTGAGAGAGATCCACCTTTCCAAGTTGTTGGGGTTCATCTCATACTTCTGAAGGTTTGAGGGTGCTGCCTGTTCCATACCCCCCCTACTCCTCATCTAGCCTTTTAGGGGTACAAACAATAGTAATTGGGGCCTAGTGTGGTTGTGTACGTGCGAGATACATACACTTTTTTTGATCATATTTCCTATTCCGCTATTCAATAAAAACCTTTGAGGATCAATTGAATTGCGGGATAGTCTGTGTCGGTACGTGTGAGAGAGATCCACCTTTCCAAGTTGTTGGGGTTCATCTCATACTTCTGAAGGTTTGAGGGTGCTGCCTGTTCCATACCCCCCCTACTCCTCATCTAGCCTTTTAGGGGTACAAACAATAGTAATTGGGGCCTAGTGTGGTTGTGTACGTGCGAGATACATACACTTTTTTTGATCATATTTCCTATTCCGCTATTCAATAAAAACCTTTGAGGATCAATTGAATTGCGGGATAGTCTGTGTCGGTACGTGTGAGAGAGATCCACCTTTCCAAGTTGTTGGGGTTCATCTCATACTTCTGAAGGTTTGAGGGTGCTGCCTGTTCCATACCCCCCCTACTCCTCATCTAGCCTTTTAGGGGTACAAACAATAGTAATTGGGGCCTAGTGTGGTTGTGTACGTGCGAGATACATACACTTTTTTTGATCATATTTCCTATTCCGCTATTCAATAAAAACCTTTGAGGATCAATTGAATTGCGGGATAGTCTGTGTCGGTACGTGTGAGAGAGATCCACCTTTCCAAGTTGTTGGGGTTCATCTCATACTTCTGAAGGTTTGAGGGTGCTGCCTGTTCCATACTCCCCCTACTCCTCATCTAGCCTTTTAGGGGTACAAACAATAGTAATTGGGGCCCAGTGTGGTTGTGTACGTGTGATATACATACACTTTTTTTGGATCATATTTTCTATTCCGCTATTTAATTTAACTGGGCCTCCATGCGAGACCTGTGTGCCTTGTTGCGCTGTTTTGAGTACTCCACCAACATGGCCAGTGGCAATGACGCCGTTCTCAGCTTAACTATCCCACTTCCATGCCTCCTTGAAAAAACAATTCGGGCGATGATGGAAGAGGATGTGGCACAGGATGAGGAGGAGGAGGAGGATGAAGAGGTAACATTTCCAAGGCTTTCAGGGCAGTCATTCGCAAGGGGCTCCGAGGGTGGGTTCCTGCACACGCAAACGCCAGGGACGCAATTGTCCAGCAGGGGCACAGTTCTGGAGGATGAGGAGGATGAGGAGGAGGAGGAGCTGGAGGAGGAGATGGAACCATGTTCACAGCAGGGTGGCACCCAGGCCAGCTCATGGCCATCACTGGTGCGTGGCTGGGGGGATACAGAGGACACGGACGATACACCTCCCACAGAGGACAGCCTTTCGTTGCCTCTGGGCAGCCTGGCACACATGAGCGATTACATGCTGCAGTGTCTCCACAACGACCGCCGAGTTGCCCACATTCTAACTTGTGCTGATTACTGGGTGGCCACGCTGCTGGATCCCCGTTACAAGGACAACGTACCGTCCTTAATTCACTCACTGGAGCGCGATCGCAAGATGCGCGAGTACAAGCGCACGCTGGTAGACGCCATGCTGCTGGCATTCCCATCTGACAGCGGGGCCACAGTGGAAGCACAAGGCAGAGGAGGAGGAGGAGGAGGTCGCCAACGCAACCAGGGCACCGCCAGCACCTCAGAAGGCAGGGTTAGCATGGCCGAAATGTGGAAAAGCTTTGTCAGCACGCCACAACAAACAGCAGCACCAGCAGCTCAGATGGAACGTCTTAGCAGGAGGCAGCATTTTACCAACATGGTGGAGCAGTATGTGTGCACACGCCTACATGTAGTGAATGACGGGTCTGCCCCCTTCAACTTCTGGGTCTCCAAATTGGGCACATGGCTTGAGCTTGCCCTTTACGCCTTGGAGGTGCTGGCGTGCCCTGCAGCCAGTGTATTATCTGAACGGGTATTTAGCACGGCTGGGGGCGTTATAACAGACAAGCGCAGCCGCCTGTCCAGAGACAATGTGGACAAGCTCACGTTCATTAAAATGAACCAGGCATGGATCCCATGGGACTTTTCCGTACCTTATGCAGAATAGCAATGGATACCGACCTTACCCACCCATTGTTCCATTTTTGCTCTTTCTCACTCTTTTGGGGTGTACCCTCATTTAAAATTTTTGAAAAGAAGCAGTGTTGGCTACCTCGTCCTCCTCCTCAGGGCCAGATTAATGTAGGGGCTATTGGAGCTGCAGCTCCAGGCCCCTACCTTTTATATAGGCCCCGGGTTGGCCATATTCACTGTTACCGCTCTTCTGTCACTTGTAAACACAGAAGTCTGGCTTCTATGCTCGCTTCCCCAGGCAGCACCCTCAGAACCTCCCCACACAGCGTGAAGGCCGGACAAGGAGGGACAGTTGGCGATGCATGGATGTGTTTATGGGCTTCAGAGACAGCATCCCATGTTGAATTAGGCATGCATGGCTGCACCCTTCCTCCTCTGGGTGCATGGCAAGGCACGGCCCTTAAGGCCCTTCAAAATCCTCAGCACCAAGCCCATGATGCTGTTAATCCGGCCCTGGTCCTCCTCCACCGCCGCTTCCACCTACACCGCCCATAGGTGTGCGCAGCCTATTGCATTAAGGTGTGCACCCCAAAGTTGAAATACACATGCATGTGTTTGCCAGCAGGGAGAGTAATGTATCGGGGCCATGTACCTGTAGGCAAGGAGAAATAGAGCAGAGCAGGTCCCAGGGAGATCTTTCCCATCTCCTCACTGGCAATGCTATGTGCCCTAGGTGATTAGGGTGTGCCCAGGCACACCCAGCACACCCTGTGCGCACGCCTATGTCACCGCCACATCCACCACCACCTCAACCTCCCTCCTACTCCATATGGGCCTCGTCCTTCAGAGATGAAGAAGAACATTGTTTTATTTTTCTGTTTTTTTTTGTTGTTTTAAGTTATTTCCCTATCCACATTTGTTTGCAGAGCACTTGCCATGCTCTTAATTACGTTTTGCTGCCATTTGCAGCACTCTAGCCCTTTCCTTTGGTGTTTTAGAGCCATTTTAGTGCCTTAAAGTTCGGGTCCCCATTGACTTCAATGGGGTTCGGTGTCCGGGAAAAGTTCGGTAAAAGTCCGGGACACGGACCCGGACTTTTTTTTAAAGTTCGGCCGAACCCGTCGAACACGGACATCTAGGTGTCCGCTCAACCCTAACTCTAAGCAGGACGACGACGTGATTGATGTTGGATTTGCAGCGCTGGACGACGTGATTGACGTTGGATTTGCATCGATGGACGATTTGATTGCCGTTGGATTTGCATCGATGGACGACGTGATTGACGTTGGATTTACGGCGCTGGACGATGTGATTGACGTTGGATTTGCAGCGCTGGACGACGTGATTGACGTTGGATTCGCAGCGCTGGACGACGTGATTGACGTTGGATTTACGGCGCTGGACGATGTGATTGACCTTGGATTTGCATCGATGGACAACGAAGAAATGAAGAAGTTGATCCTCTTCAAAAGTTAGGACCTTTTCAGATCCGTACTTGAGATGCTTTTTGATTTGGAAAGGTGGGAGTGTGGATTTGCTGTGTCAATGTGTGTGGATTTGGGGGAGGTGAGGGAGAGTGGGTTTGCTGTGTGTGTGATTTTGGGCTTTAAGCTCCGAAATATTACCCTGTCTGATGGAGCATTCTTGCTCTATAAAAGAAAAAGGAGGGCAGCGAAGTGTTCTGTGCCCTCATTCTGAGAAGGACTCTAAGCAGGACGACGACGTGATTGATGTTGGATTTGCAGCGCTGGACGACGTGATTGACGTTGTATTTGCATCGATGGACGATTTGATTGCCGTTGGATTTGCATCGATGGACGACTTGATTGACGTTGGATTTACGGCGCTGGACGATGTGATTGACGTTGGATTTGCAGTGCTGGACGACGTGATTGACGTTGGATTCGCAGCGCTGGACGACGTGATTGACGTTGGATTTGCAGCGTTGGACAACGTGATTGACGTTGGATTTACGGCGCTGGACGACGTGATTGACGTTGGATTTGCATCGGTGGACAACGAAGCAACGAAGAAGTGGATCCTCTTCAAAAGGTAGGACCTTTTCAAATCCCTACTTGAGATGCTTTTTGATTTGGAAAGGTGGGAGTGTGGATTTGCTGTGTTAATGTGTGTGGATTTGGGGGAGGTGAGGGAGAGTGGGTTTGCTGTGTGTGTGTGTGATTTTGGGCTTTAAGCTCCGAAATATTACCCTGTCTGATGGAGCATTCTTGCTCTATAAAAGAAAAAGGAGGGCAGCGAAGTGTTCTGTGCCCTCATTCTGAGAAGGACTCTAAGCAGGACGACGACATGATTGATGTTGGATTTGCAGCGCTGGACGACGTGATTGATGTTGGATTTGCATCGATGGACGATTTGATTGCCATTGGATTTGCATCGATGGACGACGTGATTGACGTTGGATTTGCAACGCTGGACGACGTGATTGACGTTGGATTTATGGCGCTGGACGACGTGATTGACGTTGGATTTACGGCGCTGGACGACGTGATTGACGTTGGATTTGCATCGATGTACAACGAAGCAACGAAGAAGTTGATCCTCTTCAAAAGGTAGGACCTTTTCAGATCCGTACTTGAGATGCTTTTTGATTTGGAAAGGTGGGAGTGTGGATTTGCTGTGTCAATGTGTGTGGATTTGGGGGAGGTGAGGGAGAGTGGGTTTGCTGTGTGTGTGTGTGTGTGTGTGTGATTTTGGGCTTTAAGCTCCGAAATATTACCCTGTCTGATGGAGCATTCATGCTCTATAAAAGAAAAAGGAGGGCAGCGAAGTGTTCTGTGCCCTCATTCTGAGAAGGACTCTAAGCAGGACGACGACATGATTGATATTGGATTTGCAGCGCTGGACGACGTGATTGACGTTGGATTTGCATCGATGGATGATTTGATTGCCGTTGGATTTGCATTGATGGACGACGTGATTGACGTTGGATTTGCAGCGCTGGACGACGTGATTGACGTTGGATTTGCAGCGCTGGACGACGTGATTGACGTTGGATTTGCAACGCTGGACGACGTTATTGTTGTTGGATTTGCAGCGTTGGACGACGTGATTGACGTTGGATTTACGGTGCTGGACGACGTGATTGACGTTGGATTTGCATCGATGGACAACGAAGAAACAAAGAAGTTGATCCTCTTCAAAAGGTAGGACCTTTTCAGATCCGTACTTGAGATGCTTTTTGATTTGGAAAGGTGGGAGTGTGGATTTGCGGTGTCAATGTGTGTGGATTTGGGAGAGGTGAGGGAGAGTGGGTTTGCTGTGTGTGTGTGTTTTTCGGCTTTAAGCTCCGAAATAATACCCTGTCTGATGGAGCATTCTTGCTCTATAAAAGAAAAAGGAGGGCAGCGAAGTGTTCTGTGCCCTAATTCTGAGAAGGACTCTAAGCAGGACGACGTCGTGATTTATGTTGGATTTGCAGCGCTGGACGACGTGATTGATGTTGGATTTGCATCGATGGACGATTTGATTGCCGTTGGATTTGCATCGATGGACGTCGTGATTGACGTTGGATTTGCAACGCTGGACGACGTGATTGACGTTGGATTTACGGCGCTGGACGACGTGATTGACGTTGGATTTACGGCGCTGGACAACGTGATTGACGTTGGATTTGCAGCGTTGGACGACGTGATTGACGTTGGATTTACGGCGCTGAACGACGTGATTGACGTTGCATTTGCATCGATGGACAACGAAGCAATGAAGAAGTTGATCCTCTTCAAAAGGTAGGACCTTTTCAGATCCGTACTTGAGATGCTTTTTGATTATGAAAGGTGGGAGTGTGGATTTGCTGTGTCAATGTGTGTGGATTTGGGGGAGGTGAGGGAGAGTGGGCTTGCTGTGTGTGTGTGTGTGTGTGTGATTTTGGGCTTTAAGCTCCGAAATATTACCCTGTCTGATGGAGCATTCTTGCTCTATAAAAGAAAAAGGAGGGCAGCGAAGTGTTCTGTGCCCTCATTCTGAGAAGGACTCTAAGCAGGACGATGACGTGATTGATGTTGGATTTGCAGCGCTGGACGACGTGATTGACGTTGGATTTGCATCGATGGACGATTTGATTGCCGTTGGATTTGCATCAATGGACGACTTGATTGACGTTGGATTTACGGCGCTGGACGATGTGATTGACGTTGGATTTGCAGCGCTGGACGACGTGATTGACGTTGGATTCGCAGCGCTGGACGACGTGATTGACGTTGGATTTACGGCGCTGGACGATGTGATTGACCTTGGATTTGCATCGATGGACAACGAAGAAATGAAGAAGTTGATCCTCTTCAAAAGGTAGGACCTTTTCAGATCCGTACTTGAGATGCTTTTTGATTTGGAAAGGTGGGAGTGTGGATTTGCTGTGTCAATGTGTGTGGATTTGGGGGAGGTGAGGGAGAGTGGGTTTGCTGTGTGTGTGATTTTGGGCTTTAAGCTCCGAAATATTACCCTGTCTGATGGAGCAGTCTTGCTCTATAAAAGAAAAAGGAGGGCAGCGAATTGTTCTGTGCCCTCATTCTGAGAAGGACTCTAAGCAGGACGACGACGTGATTTATGTTGGATTTGCATCGATGGACAATTTGATTGCCGTTGGATTTGCATCGATGGACGACGTGAATGACGTTGGATTTGCAACGCTGGGCGACGTGATTGACGTTGGATTTACGGCGCTGGACGACGTGATTGACGTTGGATTTACGGCACTGGACGACGTGATTGACGTTGGATTTGCAGCGTTGGACAACGTGATTGACGTTGGATTTACGGCGCTGGACGACGTGATTGACGTTGGATTTGCATCGGTGGACAATGAAGCAACGAAGAAGTTGATCCTCTTCAAAAGGTAGGACCTTTTCAAAACCCTACTTGAGATGCTTTTTGATTTGGAAAGGTGGGAGTGTGGATTTGCTGTGTCAATGTGTGTGGATTTGGGGGAGGTGAGGGAGAGTGGGTTTGCTGTGTGTGTGTGTGATTTTGGGCTTTAAGCTCCGAAATATTACCCTGTCTGATGGAGCATTCTTGCTCTATAAAAGAAAAAGGAGGGCAGCGAAGTGTTCTGTGCCCTCATTCTGAGAAGGACTCTAAGCAGGACGACGACGTGATTGATGTTGGATTTGCAGCGCTGGACGAAGTGATTGATGTTGGATTTGCATCGATGGACGATTTGATTGCCGTTGGATTTGCATCGATGGACGACGTGATTGACATTGGATTTGCATCGATGGACGACGTGATTGACGTTGGATTTGCAACGCTGGACGACGTGATTGACGTTGGATTTATGGCGCTGGACGACGTGATTGACGTTGGATTTACGGCGCTGGACGACGTGATTGACGTTGGATTTGCATCGATGTACAACGAAGCAACGAAGAAGTTGATCCTCTTCAAAAGGTAGGACCTTTTCAGATCCGTACTTGAGATGCTTTTTGATTTGGAAAGGTGGGAGTGTGGATTTGCTGTGTCAATGTGTGTGGATTTGGGGGAGGTGAGGGAGAGTGGGTTTGGTGTGTGTGTGTTTGTGTGATTTTGGGCTTTAAGCTCCGAAATATTACCCTGTCTGATGGAGCATTCTTGCTCTATAAAAGAAAAAGGAGGGCAGCGAAGTGTTCTGTGCCCTCATTCTGAGAAGGACTCTAAGCAGGACAACGACATGATTGATATTGGATTTGCAGCGCTGGACGACGTGATTGACGTTGGATTTGCATCGATGGATGATTTGATTGCCGTTGGATTTGCATTGATGGACGACGTGATTGACGTTGGATTTACGGCGCTGGACGATGTGATTGACGTTGGATTTGCAGCGCTGGACGACGTGATTGACGTTGGATTTGCAGCGCTGGACGACGTGATTGACGTTGGATTTGCAACGCTGGACGACGTTATTGTTGTTGGATTTGCAGCGTTGGACGACGTGATTGACGTTGGATTTACGGTGCTGGACGACGTGATTGACGTTGGATTTGCATCGATGTACAACGAAGAAACGAAGAAGTTGATCCTCTTCAAAAGGTAGGACCTTTTCAGATCCGTACTTGAGATGCTTTTTGATTTGGAAAGGTGGGAGTGTGGATTTGCGGTGTCAATGTGTGTGGATTTGGGAGAGGTGAGGGAGAGTGGGTTTGCTGTGTGTGTGTGTTTTTCGGCTTTAAGCTCCGAAATAATACCCTGTCTGATGGAGCATTCTTGCTCTATAAAAGAAAAAGGAGGGCAGCGAAGTGTTCTGTGCCCTAATTCTGAGAAGGACTCTAAGCAGGACGACGTCGTGTTTTATGTTGGATTTGCAGCGCTGGACGACGTGATTGATGTTGGATTTGCATCGATGGACGATTTGATTGCCGTTGGATTTGCATCGATGGACGTCGTGATTGACGTTGGATTTGCAACGCTGGACGACGTGATTGACGTTGGATTTACGGCGCTGGACGACGTGATTGACGTTGGATTTACGGCGCTGGACAACGTGATTGACGTTGGATTTGCAGCGTTGGACGACGTGATTGACGTTGGATTTACGGCGCTGAACGACGTGATTGACGTTGCATTTGCATCGATGGACAACGAAGCAATGAAGAAGTTGATCCTCTTCAAAAGGTAGGACCTTTTCAGATCCGTACTTGAGATGCTTTTTGATTTGGAAAGGTGGGAGTGTGGATTTGCTGTGTCAATGTGTGTGGATTTGGGAGAGGTGAGGGAGAGTGGGTTTGCTGTGTGTGTGTGTGTGATTTTGGGCTTTAAGCTCCGAAATATTACCCTGTCTGATGGAGCATTCTTGCTCTATAAAAGAAAAAGGAGGGCAGCGAAGTGTTCTGTGCCCTCATTCTGAGAAGGACTCTAAGCAGGACGACGACGTGATTGATGTTGGATTTGCAGCGCTGGACGACGTGATTGATGTTGGATTTGCATCGATGGACGATTTGATTGCCGTTGGATTTGCATCGATGGACGACGTGATTGACGTTGGATTTGCAACGCTGGACGACGTGATTGACGTTGGATTTACGGCGCTGGACGACGTGATTGACGTTGGATTTACGGCGCTGGACGATTTGATTGACGTTGGATTTGCATCGATGTACAACGAAGCAACGAAGAAGTTGATCCTCTTCAAAAGGTAGGACCTTTTCAGATCCGTACTTGAGATGCTGTTTGATTTGGAAAGGTGGGAGTGTGGATTTGCTGTGTCAATGTGAGTGGATTTGGGGGAGGTGAGGGAGAGTGGGTTTGCTGTGTGTGTGTGTGTGTGTGTGTGTGTGTGTGTGTGTGTGTGATTTTGGGCTTTAAGCTCCGAAATATTACCCTGTCTGATGGAGCATTCTTGCTCTATAAAAGAAAAAGGAGGGCAGCGAAGTGTTCTGTGCCCTCATTCTGAGAAGGACTCTAAGCAGGACGACGACGTGATTGATGTTGGATTTGCATCGATGGACAACGAAGAAACGAAGAAGTTGATCCTCTTCAAATGGTAGGAACTTTTTAGATCCGTACTTGAGATGCTTTTTGATTTGGAAAGGTGGGAGTGTGGATTTGCTGTGTCAATGTGTGTGGATTTGGGGGAGGTGAGGGAGAGTGGGTTTGCTGTGTGTGATTTTGGGCTTTAAGCTCCGAAATATTACCCTGTCTGATGGAGCATTCTTGCTCTATAAAAGAAAAAGGAGGGCAGCGAAGTGTTCTGTGCCCTCATTCTGAGAAGGACTCTAAGCAGGACGACGACGTGATTGATGTTGGATTTGCAGCGCTGGACGACGTGTTTGATGTTGGATTTGCATCGATGGACAATTTGATTGCCGTTGGATTTGCATCGATGGACGACGTGATTGACGTTGGATTTGCAACGCTGGGCGACGTGATTGACGTTGGATTTACGGCGCTGGACGACGTGATTGACGTTGGATTTACGGCGCTGGACGACGTGATTGACGTTGGATTTGCAGCGTTGGACAACGTGATTGACGTTGGATTTACGGCGCTGGACGACGTGATTGACGTTGGATTTGCATCGGTGGACAACGAAGCAACGAAGAAGTGGATCCTCTTCAAAAGGTAGGACCTTTTCAAATCCCTACTTGAGATGCTTTTTGATTTGAAAAGGTGGGAGTGTGGATTTGCTGTGTCAATGTGTGTGGATTTGGGGGAGGTGAGGGAGAGTGGGTTTGCTGTGTGTGTGTGTGTGTGATTTTGGGCTTTAAGCTCCGAAATAATACCCTGTCTGATGGAGCATTCTTGCTCTATAAAAGAAAAAGGAGGGCAGCGAAGTGTTCTGTGCCCTCATTCTGAGAAGGACTCTAAGCAGGACGACGTCGTGATTTATGTTGGATTTGCAGCGCTGGACGACGTGATTGATGTTGGATTTGCATCGATGGACGATTTGATTGCCGTTGGATTTGCATCGATGGATGTCGTGATTGACGTTGGATTTGCAACGCTGGACGACGTGATTGACGTTGGATTTACGGCGCTGGACGACGTGATTGACGTTGGATTTACGGCGCTGGACGACGTGATTGACGTTGGATTTGCAGCGTTGGACGGCATGATTGACGTTGGATTTACGGCGCTGAACGACGTGTTTGACGTTGCATTTGCATCGATGGACAACGAAGCAACGAAGAAGTTGATCCTCTTCAAAAGGTAGGACCTTTTCAGATCCGTACTTGAGATGCTTTTTGATTTGGAAAGGTGGGAGTGTGGATTTGCTGTGTCAATGTGTGTGGATTTGGGGGAGGTGAGGGAGAGTGGGTTTGCTGTGTGTGTGTGTGTGATTTTGGGCATTAAGCTCCAAAATATTACCCTGTCTGATGGAGCATTCTTGCTCTATAAAAGAAAAAGGAGGGCAGCGAAGTGTTCTGTGCCCTCATTCTGAGAAGGACTCTAAGCAGGACGACAACGTGATTGATGTTGGATTTGCAGCGCTGGACGACGTGATTGATGTTGGATTTGCATCGATGGACGATTTGATTGCCGTTGGATTTGCATCGATGGACGACGTGATTGACGTTGGATTTGCAACGCTGGACGACGTGATTGACGTTGGATTTACGGCGCTGGACGACGTGATTGACGTTGGATTTACGGCGCTGGACGATTTGATTGACGTTGGATTTGCATCGATGTACAACGAAGCAACGAAGAAGTTGATCCTCTTCAAAAGGTAGGACCTTTTCAGATCCGTACTTGAGATGCTTTTTGATTTGGAAAGGTGGGAGTGTGGATTTGCTGTGTCAATGTGAGTGGATTTGGGGGAGGTGAGGGAGAGTGGGTTTGCTGTGTGTGTGTGTGTGTGATTTTGGGCTTTAAGCTCCGAAATATTACCCTGTCTGATGGAGCATTCTTGCTCTATAAAAGAAAAAGGAGGGCAGCGAAGTTTTCTGTGCCCTCATTCTGAGAAGGACTCTAAGCAGGACGACGACGTGATTGATGTTGGATTTGCATCGATGGACAACGAAGAAACGAAGAAGTTGATCCTCTTCAAATGGTAGGACCTTTTCAGATCCGTACTTGAGATGCTTTTTGATTTGGAAAGGTGGGAGTGTGGATTTGCTGTGTCAATGTGTGTGGATTTGGGGGAGGTGAGGGAGAGTGGGTTTGCTGTGTGTGTGATTTTGGGCTTTAAGCTCCGAAATATTACCCTGTCTGATGGAGCATTCTTGCTCTATAAAAGAAAAAGGAGGGCAGCGAAGTGTTCTGTGCCCTCATTCTGAGAAGGACTCTAAGCAGGACGACGACGTGATTTATGTTGGATTTGCATCGATGGACAATTTGATTGCCGTTGGATTTTCATCGATGGACGACGTGAATGACGTTGGATTTGCAACGCTGGGCGACGTGATTGACGTTGGATTTACGGCGCTGGACGACGTGATTGACGTTGGATTTACGGCACTGGACGACGTGATTGACGTTGGATTTGCAGCGTTGGACAACGTGATTGACGTTGGATTTACGGCGCTGGACGACGTGATTGACGTTGGATTTGCATCGGTGGACAATGAAGCAACGAAGAAGTTGATCCTCTTCAAAAGGTAGGACCTTTTCAAAACCCTACTTGAGATGCTTTTTGATTTGGAAAGGTGGGAGTGTGGATTTGCTGTGTCAATGTGTGTGGATTTGGGGGAGGTGAGGGAGAGTGGGTTTGCTGTGTGTGTGTGTGTGATTTTGGGCTTTAAGCTCCGAAATATTACCCTGTCTGATGGAGCATTCTTGCTCTATAAAAGAAAAAGGAGGGCAGCGAAGTGTTCTGTGCCCTCATTCTGAGAAGGACTCTAAGCAGGACGACGACGTGATTGATGTTGGATTTGCAGCGCTGGACGAAGTGATTGATGTTGGATTTGCATCGATGGACGATTTGATTGCCGTTGGATTTGCATCGATGGACGACGTGATTGACGTTGGATTTGCAACGCTGGGCGACGTGATTGACGTTGGATTTACGGTGCTGGACGACGTGATTGACGTTGGATTTACGGCGCTGGACGACGTGATTGACGTTGGATTTGCAGCGTTGGACAACGTGATTGACGTTGGATTTACGGCGCTGGACGACGTGATTGACGTTGGATTTGCATCGGTGGACAACGAAGCAACGAAGAAGTGGATCCTCTTCAAAAGGTAGGACCTTTTCAAATCCCTACTTGAGATGCTTTTTGATTTGGAAAGGTGGGAGTGTGGATTTGCTGTGTCAATGTGTGTGGATTTGGGGGAGGTGAGGGAGAGTGGGTTTGCTGTGTGTGTGTGTGATTTTGGGCTTTAAGCTCCGAAATATTACCCTGTCTGATGGAGCATTCTTGCTCTATAAAAGAAAAAGGAGGGCAGCGAAGTGTTCTGTGCCCTCATTCTGAGAAGGACTCTAAACAGGACGACGACATGATTGATGTTGGATTTGCAGCGCTGGACGACGTGATTGACGTTGGATTTGCATCGATGGATGATTTGATTGCCGTTGGATTTGCATTGATGGACGACGTGATTGACGTTGGATTTACGGCGCTGGACGATGTGATTGACGTTGGATTTGCAGCGCTGGACGATGTGATTGACGTTGGATTTGCAGCGCTGGACGACGTGATTGACGTTGGATTTGCAACGCTGGACGACGTTATTGTTGTTGGATTTGCAGCGTTGGACGACGTGATTGACGTTGGATTTACGGTGCTGGACGACGTGATTGACGTTGGATTTGCATCGATGGACAACGAAGAAACGAAGAAGTTGATCCTCTTCAAAAGGTAGGACCTTTTCAGATCCGTACTTGAGATGCTTTTTGATTTGGAAAGGTGGGAGTGTGGATTTGCGGTGTCAATGTGTGTGGATTTGGGAGAGGTGAGGGAGAGTGGGTTTGCTGTGTGTGTGTGTTTTTCGGCTTTAAGCTCCGAAATAATACCCTGTCTGATGGAGCATTCTTGCTCTATAAAAGAAAAAGGAGGGCAGCGAAGTGTTCTGTGCCCTAATTCTGAGAAGGACTCTAAGCAGGACGACGTCGTGATTTATGTTGGATTTGCAGCGCTGGACGACGTGATTGATGTTGGATTTGCATCGATGGACGATTTGATTGCCTTTGGATTTGCATCGATGGACGTCGTGATTGACGTTGGATTTGCAACGCTGGACGATGTGATTGACGTTGGATTTACGGCGCTGGACGACGTGATTGACGTTGGATTTACGGCGCTGGACAACGTGATTGACGTTGGATTTGCAGCGTTGGACGACGTGATTGACGTTGGATTTACGGCGCTGAACGACGTGATTGACGTTGCATTTGCATCGATGGACAACGAAGCAATGAAGAAGTTGATCCTCTTCAAAAGGTAGGACCTTTTCAGATCCGTACTTGAGATGCTTTTTGATTTGGAAAGGTGGGAGTGTGGATTTGCTGTGTCAATGTGTGTGGATTTGGGAGAGGTGAGGGAGAGTGGGTTTGCTGTGTGTGTGTGTGTGTGATTTTGGGCTTTAAGCCCCCCGAAATATTACCCTGTCTGATGGAGCATTCTTGCTCTATAAAAGAAAAAGGAGGGCAGCGAAGTGTTCTGTGCCCTCATTCTGAGAAGGACTCTAAGCAGGACGACGACGTGATTGATGTTGGATTTGCAGCGCTGGACGACGTGATTGATGTTGGATTTGCATCGATGGACGATTTGATTGCCGTTGGATTTGCATCGATGGACGACGTGATTGACGTTGGATTTGCAACGCTGGACGACGTGATTGACGTTGGATTTACGGCGCTGGACGACGTGATTGACGTTGGATTTACGGCGCTGGACGATTTGATTGACGTTGGATTTGCATCGATGTACAACGAAGCAACGAAGAAGTTGATCCTCTTCAAAAGGTAGGACCTTTTCAGATCCGTACTTGAGATGCTGTTTGATTTGGAAAGGTGGGAGTGTGGATTTGCTGTGTCAATGTGAGTGGATTTGGGGGAGGTGAGGGAGAGTGGGTTTGCTGTGTGTGTGTGTGTGTGTGTGTGTGTGTGTGTGTGTGTGTGTGTGTGTGTGTGTGTGTGATTTTGGGCTTTAAGCTCCGAAATATTACCCTGTCTGATGGAGCATTCTTGCTCTATAAAAGAAAAAGGAGGGCAGCGAAGTGTTCTGTGCCCTCATTCTGAGAAGGACTCTAAGCAGGACGACGACGTGATTGATGTTGGATTTGCATCGATGGACAACGAAGAAACGAAGAAGTTGATCCTCTTCAAATGGTAGGACCTTTTTAGATCCGTACTTGAGATGCTTTTTGATTTGGAAAGGTGGGAGTGTGGATTTGCTGTGTCAATGTGTGTGGATTTGGGGGAGGTGAGGGAGAGTGGGTTTGCTGTGTGTGATTTTGGGCTTTAAGCTCCGAAATATTACCCTGTCTGATGGAGCATTCTTGCTCTATAAAAGAAAAAGGAGGGCAGCGAAGTGTTCTGTGCCCTCATTCTGAGAAGGACTCTAAGCAGGACGACGACGTGATTGATGTTGGATTTGCAGCGCTGGACGACGTGTTTGATGTTGGATTTGCATCGATGGACAATTTGATTGCCGTTGGATTTGCATCGATGGACGACGTGATTGACGTTGGATTTGCAACGCTGGGCGACGTGATTGACGTTGGATTTACGGCGCTGGACGACGTGATTGACGTTGGATTTACGGCGCTGGACGACGTGATTGACGTTGGATTTGCAGCGTTGGACAACGTGATTGACGTTGGATTTACGGCGCTGGACGACGTGATTGACGTTGGATTTGCATCGGTGGACAACGAAGCAACGAAGAAGTGGATCCTCTTCAAAAGGTAGGACCTTTTCAAATCCCTACTTGAGATGCTTTTTGATTTGAAAAGGTGGGAGTGTGGATTTGCTGTGTCAATGTGTGTGGATTTGGGGGAGGTGAGGGAGAGTGGGTTTGCTGTGTGTGTGTGTGTGTGATTTTGGGCTTTAAGCTCCGAAATAATACCCTGTCTGATGGAGCATTCTTGCTCTATAAAAGAAAAAGGAGGGCAGCGAAGTGTTCTGTGCCCTCATTCTGAGAAGGACTCTAAGCAGGACGACGTCGTGATTTATGTTGGATTTGCAGCGCTGGACGACGTGATTGATGTTGGATTTGCATCGATGGACGATTTGATTGCCGTTGGATTTGCATCGATGGATGTCGTGATTGACGTTGGATTTGCAACGCTGGACGACGTGATTGACGTTGGATTTACGGCGCTGGACGACGTGATTGACGTTGGATTTACGGCGCTGGACGACGTGATTGACGTTGG
Organism: Pelophylax lessonae; assembly: GCF_965119305.1. Classification (NCBI taxonomy): domain Eukaryota; kingdom Metazoa; phylum Chordata; class Amphibia; order Anura; family Ranidae; genus Pelophylax; species Pelophylax lessonae. Next base: position 655,999,727 of record NC_138770.1, read on the forward strand.
ATTTGCAGCGTTGGACGGCGTGATTGACGTTGGATTTACGGCGCTGAACGACGTGTTTGACGTTGCATTTGCATCGATGGACAACGAAGCAACGAAGAAGTTGATCCTCTTCAAAAGGTAGGACCTTTTCAGATCCGTACTTGAGATGCTTTTTGATTTGGAAAGGTGGGAGTGTGGATTTGCTGTGTCAATGTGTGTGGATTTGGGGGAGGTGAGGGAGAGTGGGTTTGCTGTGTGTGTGTGTGTGATTTTGGGCATTAAGCTCCAAAATATTACCCTGTCTGATGGAGCATTCTTGCTCTATAAAAGAAAAAGGAGGGCAGCGAAGTGTTCTGTGCCCTCATTCTGAGAAGGACTCTAAGCAGGACGACAACGTGATTGATGTTGGATTTGCAGCGCTGGACGACCTGATTGATGTTGGATTTGCATCGATGGACGATTTGATTGCCGTTGGATTTGCATCGATGGACGACGTGATTGACGTTGGATTTGCAACGCTGGACGACGTGATTGACGTTGGATTTACGGCGCTGGACGACGTGATTGACGTTGGATTTACGGCGCTGGACGATTTGATTGACGTTGGATTTGCATCGATGTACAACGAAGCAACGAAGAAGTTGATCCTCTTCAAAAGGTAGGACCTTTTCAGATCCGTACTTGAGATGCTTTTTGATTTGGAAAGGTGGGAGTGTGGATTTGCTGTGTCAATGTGAGTGGATTTGGGGGAGGTGAGGGAGAGTGGGTTTGCTGTGTGTGTGTGTGTGTGATTTTGGGCTTTAAGCTCCGAAATATTACCCTGTCTGATGGAGCATTCTTGCTCTATAAAAGAAAAAGGAGGGCAGCGAAGTTTTCTGTGCCCTCATTCTGAGAAGGACTCTAAGCAGGACGACGACGTGATTGATGTTGGATTTGCATCGATGGACAACGAAGAAACGAAGAAGTTGATCCTCTTCAAATGGTAGGACCTTTTCAGATCCGTACTTGAGATGCTTTTTGATTTGGAAAGGTGGGAGTGTGGATTTGCTGTGTCAATGTGTGTGGATTTGGGGGAGGTGAGGGAGAGTGGGTTTGCTGTGTGTGTGATTTTGGGCTTTAAGCTCCAAAATATTACACTGTCTGATGGAGCATTCTTGCTCTATAAAAGAAAAAGGAGGGCAGCGAAGTGTTCTGTGCCCTCATTCTGAGAAGGACTCTAAGCAGGACGACGACGTGATTTATGTTGGATTTGCATCGATGGACAATTTGATTGCCGTTGGATTTGCATCGATGGACGACGTGAATGACGTTGGATTTGCAACGCTGGGCGACGTGATTGACGTTGGATTTACGGCGCTGGACGACGTGATTGACGTTGGATTTACGGCACTGGACGACGTGATTGACGTTGGATTTGCAGCGTTGGACAACGTGATTGACGTTGGATTTACGGCGCTGGACGACGTGATTGACGTTGGATTTGCATCGGTGGACAATGAAGCAACGAAGAAGTTGATCCTCTTCAAAAGGTAGGACCTTTTCAAAACCCTACTTGAGATGCTTTTTGATTTGGAAAGGTGGGAGTGTGGATTTGCTGTGTCAATGTGTGTGGATTTGGGGGAGGTGAGGGAGAGTGGGTTTGCTGTGTGTGTGTGTGATTTTGGGCTTTAAGCTCCGAAATATTACCCTGTCTGATGGAGCATTCTTGCTCTATAAAAGAAAAAGGAGGGCAGCGAAGTGTTCTGTGCCCTCATTCTGAGAAGGACTCTAAGCAGGACGACGACGTGATTGATGTTGGATTTGCAGCGCTGGACGAAGTGATTGATGTTGGATTTGCATCGATGGACGATTTGATTGCCGTTGGATTTGCATCGATGGACGACGTGATTGACGTTGGATTTGCAACGCTGGGCGACGTGATTGACGTTGGATTTACGGTGCTGGACGACGTGATTGACGTTGGATTTACGGCGCTGGACGACGTGATTGACGTTGGATTTGCAGCGTTGGACAACGTGATTGACGTTGGATTTACGGCGCTGGACGACGTGATTGACGTTGGATTTGCATCGGTGGACAACGAAGCAACGAAGAAGTGGATCCTCTTCAAAAGGTAGGACCTTTTCAAATCCCTACTTGAGATGCTTTTTGATTTGGAAAGGTGGGAGTGTGGATTTGCTGTGTCAATGTGTGTGGATTTGGGGGAGGTGAGGGAGAGTGGGTTTGCTGTGTGTGTGTGTGATTTTGGGCTTTAAGCTCCGAAATATTACCCTGTCTGATGGAGCATTCTTGCTCTATAAAAGAAAAAGGAGGGCAGCGAAGTGTTCTGTGCCCTCATTCTGAGAAGGACTCTAAGCAGGACGACGACATGATTGATGTTGGATTTGCAGCGCTGGACGACGTGATTGACGTTGGATTTGCATCGATGGATGATTTGATTGCCGTTGGATTTGCATTGATGGACGACGTGATTGACGTTGGATTTACGGCGCTGGACGATGTGATTGACGTTGGATTTGCAGCGCTGGACGACGTGATTGACGTTGGATTTGCAGCGCTGGACGACGTGATTGACGTTGGATTTGCAACGCTGGACGACGTTATTGTTGTTGGATTTGCAGCGTTGGACGACGTGATTGACGTTGGATTTACGGTGCTGGACGACGTGATTGACGTTGGATTTGCATCGATGGACAACGAAGAAACGAAGAAGTTGATCCTCTTCAAAAGGTAGGACCTTTTCAGATCCGTACTTGAGATGCTTTTTGATTTGGAAAGGTGGGAGTGTGGATTTGCGGTGTCAATGTGTGTGGATTTGGGAGAGGTGAGGGAGAGTGGGTTTGCTGTGTGTGTGTGTTTTTCGGCTTTAAGCTCCGAAATAATACCCTGTCTGATGGAGCATTCTTGCTCTATAAAAGAAAAAGGAGGGCAGCGAAGTGTTCTGTGCCCTAATTCTGAGAAGGACTCTAAGCAGGACGACGTCGTGATTTATGTTGGATTTGCAGCGCTGGACGACGTGATTGATGTTGGATTTGCCTCGATGGACGATTTGATTGCCGTTGGATTTGCATCGATGGACGTCGTGATTGACGTTGGATTTGCAACGCTGGACGATGTGATTGACGTTGGATTTACGGCGCTGGACGACGTGATTGACGTTGGATTTACGGCGCTGGACAACGTGATTGACGTTGGATTTGCAGCGTTGGACGACGTGATTGACGTTGGATTTACGGCGCTGAACGACGTGATTGACATTGCATTTGCATCGATGGACAACGAAGCAATGAAGAAGTTGATCCTCTTCAAAAGGTAGGACCTTTTCAGATCCGTACTTGAGATGCTTTTTGATTTGGAAAGGTGGGAGTGTGGATTTGCTGTGTCAATGTGTGTGGATTTGGGAGAGGTGAGGGAGAGTGGGTTTGCTGTGTGTGTGTGTGTGTGATTTTGGGCTTTAAGCTCCGAAATATTACCCTGTCTGATGGAGCATTCTTGCTCTATAAAAGAAAAAGGAGGGCAGCGAAGTGTTCTGTGCCCTCATTCTGAGAAGGACTCTAAGCAGGACGACGACGTGATTGATGTTGGATTTGCAGCGCTGGACGACGTGATTGATGTTGGATTTGCATCGATGGACGATTTGATTGCCGTTGGATTTGCATCGATGGACGACGTGATTGACGTTGGATTTGCAACGCTGGACGACGTGATTGACGTTGGATTTACGGCGCTGGACGACGTGATTGACGTTGGATTTACGGCGCTGGACAATTTGATTGACGTTGGATTTGCATCGATGTACAACGAAGCAACGAAGAAGTTGATCCTCTTCAAAAGGTAGGACCTTTTCAGATCCGTACTTGAGATGCTGTTTGATTTGGAAAGGTGGGAGTGTGGATTTGCTGTGTCAATGTGAGTGGATTTGGGGGAGGTGAGGGAGAGTGGGTTTGCTGTGTGTGTGTGTGTGTGTGTGTGTGTGTGTGTGTGTGTGTGTGTGTGATTTTGGGCTTTAAGCTCCGAAATATTACCCTGTCTGATGGAGCATTCTTGCTCTATAAAAGAAAAAGGAGGGCAGCGAAGTGTCCTGTGCCCTCATTCTGAGAAGGACTCTAAGCAGGACGACGACGTGATTGATGTTGGATTTGCATCGATGGACAACGAAGAAACGAAGAAGTTGATCCTCTTCAAATGGTAGGACCTTTTCAGATCCGTACTTGAGATGCTTTTTGATTTGGAAAGGTGGGAGTGTGGATTTGCTGTGTCAATGTGTGTGGATTTGGGGGAGGTGAGGGAGAGTGGGTTTGCTGTGTGTGTGATTTTGGGCTTTAAGCTCCGAAATATTACCCTGTCTGATGGAGCATTCTTGCTCTATAAAAGAAAAAGGAGGGCAGCGAAGTGTTCTGTGCCCTCATTCTGAGAAGGACTCTAAGCAGGACGACGACGTGATTGATGTTGGATTTGCAGCGCTGGACGACGTGTTTGATGTTGGATTTGCATCGATGGACAATTTGATTGCCGTTGGATTTGCATCGATGGACGACGTGATTGACGTTGGATTTGCAACGCTGGGCGACGTGATTGACGTTGGATTTACGGCGCTGGACGACGTGATTGACGTTGGATTTACGGCGCTGGACGACGTGATTGACGTTGGATTTGCAGCGTTGGACGACGTGATTGACGTTGGATTTACGGCGCTGGACGACGTGATTGACGTTGGATTTGCATCGGTGGACAACGAAGCAACGAAGAAGTGGATCCTCTTCAAAAGGTAGGACCTTTTCAAATCCCTACTTGAGATGCTTTTTGATTTGGAAAGGTGGGAGTGTGGATTTGCTGTGTCAATGTGTGTGGATTTGGGGGAGGTGAGGGAGAGTGGGTTTGCTGTGTGTGTGTGTGTGATTTTGGGCTTTAAGCTCCGAAATATTACCCTGTCTGTTGGAGCATTCTTGCTCTATAAAAAAAAAGGAGGGCAGCGAAGTGTTCTGTGCCCTTATTCTGAGAAGGACTCTAAGCAGGACGACGACGTGATTGATGTTGGATTTGCAGCGCTGGACGACGTGATTGACGTTGGATTTGCATCGATGGACGATTTGATTGCCGTTGGATTTGCATCGATGGACCACGTGATTGACGTTGGATTTACGGCCCTGGACGATGTGATTGACGTTGGATTTGCAACGCTGGACGACGTGATTGACGTTGGATTCGCAGCGCTGGACGACGTGATTGACGTTGGATTTACGGCCCTGGACGATGTGATAGATGTTGGATTTGCAGCGTTGGACGACGTGATTGACGTTGGATTTACGGCGCTGGACGACGTGATTGATCTTGGATTTGCATCGATGGACAACGAAGAAATGAAGAAGTTGATCCTCTTTAAAAGGTAGGACCTTTTCAGATCCGTACTTGAGTTGCTTTTTGATTTGGAAAGGTGGGAGTGTGGATTTGCTGTGTCAATGTGTGTGGATTTGGGGGAGGTGAGGGAGAGTGGGTTTGCTGTGTGTGTGATTTTGGGCTTTAAGCTCCGAAATATTACCCTGTCTGATGGAGCATTCTTGCTCTATAAAAGAAAAAGGAGGGCAGCGAAGTGTTCTGTGCCCTCATTCTGAGAAGGACTCTAAGCAGGACGACGACGTGATTTATGTTGGATTTGCAGCGCTGGACGACGTGATTGATGTTGGATTTGCATCGATGGACAATTTGATTGCCGTTGGATTTGCATCGATGGACGACGTGAATGACGTTGGATCTGCAACGCTGGGCGACGTGATTGATGTTGGATTTACGGCGCTGGACGACGTGATTGACGTTGGATTTACGGCACTGGACGACGTGATTGACGTTGGATTTGCAGCGTTGGACAACGTGATTGAACTTGGATTTGCATCGGTGGACAACGAAGCAACGAAGAAGTTGATCCTCTTCAAAAGGTAGGACCTTTTCAAATCCCTACTTGAGATGCTTTTTGATTTGGAAAGGTGGGAGTGTGGATTTGCTGTGTCAATGTGTGTGGATTTGGGGGAGGTGAGGGAGAGTGGGTTTGCTGTGTGTGTGTGTGTGTGATTTTGGGATTTAAGCTCCGAAATATTACCCTGTCTGATGGAGCATTCTTGCTCTATAAAAGAAAAAGGAGGACAGCGAAGTGTTCTGTGCCCTCATTCTGAGAAGGACTCTAAGCAGGACGACGACGTGATTGATGTTGGATTTGCAGCGCTGGACGACGTGATTGACGTTGGATTCGCAGCGCTGGACGACGTAATTGACGTTGGATTTGCAACGCTGGACGATGTGATTGATGTTGGATTTGCAGCATTGGACGACGTGATTGACGTTGGATTTACGGCGCTGGACGACGTGATTGACCTTGGATTTGCATCGATGGACAACTAAGAAATGAAGAAGTTGATCCTCTTCAAAAGGTAGGACCTTTTCAGATCCGTACTTGAGATGCTTTTTGATTATGAAAGGTGGGAGTGTGGATTTGCTGTGTCAATGTGTGTGGATTTGGGGGAGGTGAGGGAGAGTGGGTTTGCTGTGTGTGTGATTTTGGTCTTTAAGCTCTGAAATATTACACTGTCTGATGGAGCATTCTTGCTCTATAAAAGAAAAAGGAGGACAGCGAAGTGTTCGGTGCCCTCATTCTGAGAAGGACTCTAAGCAGGACGACGACGTGATTGATGTTGGATTTGCAGCGCTGGACGACGTGATTGACGTTGGATTTGCATCGATGGACGATTTGATTGCCGTTGGATTTGCATCGATGGACGACGTGATTGACGTTGGATTTACGGCGCTGGACGATGTGATTGACGTTGGATTTGCAGCGCTGGACGACGTGATTGACGTTGGATTCGCAGCGCTGGACGACGTGATTGACGTTGGATTTGCAACGCTGGACGACATGATTGATGTTGGATTTGCAGCGTTGGACGACGTGATTGACGTTGGATTTACGGCGCTGGACGACGTGATTGACGTTGGATTTGCATCGATGGACAACGAAGAAACGAAGAAGTTGATCCTCTTCAAAAGGTAGGACCTTTTCAGATCCGTACTTGAGATGCTTTTTGATTTGGAAAGGTGGGAGTGTGGATTTGCTTTGTCAATGTGTGTGGATTTGGGGGAGGTGAGGGAGAGTGGGTTTGCTGTGTGTGTGATTTTGGGCTTTAAGCTCCGAAATATTACCCTGTCTGATGGAGCATTCTTGTTCTATAAAAGAAAAAGGAGGGCAGCGAAGTGTTCTGTGCCCTCATTCTGAGAAGGACTCTAAGCAGGACGACGACGTGATTTATGTTGGATTTGCAGCGCTGGACGACGTGATTGATGTTGGATTTGCATCGATGGACAATTTGATTGCCGTTGGATTTGCATCGATGGACGACGTGAATGACGTTGGATTTGCAACGCTGGGCGACGTGATTGACGTTGGATTTACGGCGCTGGACGACGTGATTGACGTTGGATTTACGGCACTGGACGACGTGATTGACGTTGGATTTGCAGCGTTGGACAACGTGATTGACGTTGGATTTACGGCGCTGGACGACGTGATTGACGTTGGATTTGCATCGGTGGACAACGAAGCAACGAAGAAGTTAATCCTCTTCAAAAGGTAGGACCTTTTCAAATCCCTACTTGAGATGCTTTTTGATTTGGAAAGGTGGGAGTGTGGATTTGCTGTGTCAATGTGTGTGGATTTGGGGGAGGTGAGGGAGAGTGGGTTTGCTGTGTGTGTGTGTGTGATTTTGGGTTTTAAGCTCCGAAATATTACCCTGTCTGATGGACCATTCTTGCTCTATAAAAGAAAAAGGAGGGCAGCGAAGTGTTCTGTGCCCTCATTCTGAGACGGACTCTAAGCAGGACGACGACGTGATTGATGTTGGATTTGCAGCGCTGGACGACGTGATTGATGTTGGATTTGCATCGATGGACGATTTGATTGCCGTTGGATTTGCATCGATGGACGACGTGATTGACGTTGGATTTGAAACGCTGGACGACGTGATTGACGTTGGATTTACGGCGCTGGACGACGTGATTGACGTTGGATTTACGGCGCTGGACGACGTGATTGACGTTGGATTTGCAGCATTGGACGACGTGATTGACGTTGGATTTACGGCGCTGGACGACGTGATTGACGTTTGATTTGCATCGATGTACAACGAAGCAACGAAGAAGTTGATCCTCTTCAAAAGGTAGGACCTTTTCAGATCCGTACTTGAGATGCTTTTTGATTTGGAAAGGTGGGAGTGTGGATTTGCTGTGTCAATGTGTGTGGATTTGAGGGAGGTGAGGGAGAGTGGGCTTGCTGTGTGTGTGTGTGTGTGTGTGATTTTGGGCTTTAAGCTCCGAAATATTACCCTGTCTGATGGAGCATTCTTGCTCTATAAAAGAAAAAGGAGGGAAGCGAAGTGTTCTGTGCCCTCATTCTGAGAAGGACTCTAAGCAGGACGACGATGTGATTGATGTTGGATTTGCAGCGCTGGACGACGTGATTGATGTTGGATTTGCATCGATGGACGATTTGATTGCCGTTGGATTTGCATCGATGGACGACGTGATTGACGTTGGATTTGCAACGCTGGACGACGTGATTGACGTTGGATTTATGGCGCTGGACGACGTGATTGACGTTGGATTTACGGCACTGGACAACGTGATCGACGTTGGATTTGCATCGATGTACAACGAAGCAACGAAGAAGTTGATCCTCTTCAAAAGGTAGGACCTTTTCAGATCCGTACTTGAGATGCTTTTTGATTTGGAAAGGTGGGAGTGTGGATTTGCTGTGTCAATGTGTGTGGATTTGGGGGAGGTGAGGGAGAGTGGGTTTGCTGTGTGTGTGATTTTGGGCTTTAAGCTCCGAAATATTACCCTGTCTGATGGAGCATTCTTGCTCTATAAAAGAAAAAGGAGGGCAGCGAAGTGTTCTGTGCCCTCATTCTGAGAAGGACTCTAAGCAGGACGACGATGTGATTGATGTTGGATTTGCAGCGCTGGACGGCGTGATTGATGTTGGATTTGCAACGCTGGACGACGTGATTGACGTTGGATTTACGGCGCTGGACGACGTGATTGACGTTGGATTTACGGCGCTGGACGACGTGATTGACGTTGGATTTCCAGCGTTGGACGACGTGATTGACGTTGGCTTTACGGCGCTGGACGACGTGATTGACGTTTGATTTGCATCGATGTACAACGAAGCAACGAAGAAGTTGATTCTCTTCAAAAGGTAGGACCTTTTCAGATCCGTACTTGAGATGCTTTTTGATTTGGAAAGGTGGGAGTGTGGATTTGCTGTCTCAATGTGTGTGGATTTGGGGGAGGTGAGGGAGAGTGGGCTTGCTGTGTGTGTGTGTGTGTGATTTTGGGCTTTAAGCTCCGAAATATTACCCTGTCTGATGGAGCATTCTTGCTCTATAAAAGAAAAAGGAGGACAGCGAAGTGTTCTGTGCCCTCATTCTGAGAAGGACTCTAAGCAGGACGACGACGTGATTGATGTTGGATTTGCAGCGCTGGACGACGTGATTGACGTTGGATTTGCATCGATGGATGATTTGATTGCCGTTGGATTTGCATCGATGGACGACGTGTTTGACATTGGATTTACGGCCCTGGACGATGTGATTGACGTTGGATTTGCAGCGCTGGACGACGTGATTGACGTTGGATTCGCAGCGCTGGACGACGTGATTGACGTTGGATTTGCAATGCTGGACGATGTGATTGATGTTGGATTTGCAGCGATGGACGACGTGTTTGACATTGGATTTACGGCCCTGGACGATGTGATTGACGTTGGATTTGCAGCGCTGGACGACGTGATTGACGTTGGATTTGCAGCGCTGGACGACGTGATTGACGTTGGATTCGCAGCGCTGGACGACGTGATTGACGTTGGATTTGCAATGCTGGACGATGTGATTGATGTTGGATTTGCAGCGTTGGACAACGAAGAAATGAAGAAGTTGATCCTCTTCAAAAGGTAGGACCTTTTCAGATCCGTACTTGAGATGCTTTTTGATTTGGAAAGGTGGGAGTGTGGATTTGCTGTGTCAATGTGTGTGGATTTGGGGGAGGTGAGGGAGAGTGGGTTTGCTGTGTGTGTGATTTTGGGCTTTAAGCTCCGAAATATTACCCTGTCTGATGGAGCATTCTTGCTCTATAAAAGAAAAAGGAGGGCAGCGAAGTGTTCTGTGCCCTCATTCTGAGAAGGACTCTAAGCAGGACGACGACGTGATTGATGTTGGATTTGCAGCGCTGGACGACGTGATTGACGTTGGATTTGCATCGATGGATGATTTGATTGCCGTTGGATTTGCATCGATGGACGACGTGTTTGACATTGGATTTACGGCCCTGGACGATGTGATTGACGTTGGATTTGCAGCGCTGGACGACGTGATTGACGTTGGATTCGCAGCGCTGGACGACGTGATTGACGTTGGATTTGCAATGCTGGACGACGTGATTGACCTTGGATTTGCATCGATGGACAACGAAGAAATGAAGAAGTTGATCCTCTTCAAAAGGTAGGACCTTTTCAGATCCGTACTTGAGATGCTTTTTGATTTGGAAAGGTGGGAGTGTGGATTTGCTGTGTCAATGTGTGTGGATTTGGGGGAGGTGAGGGAGAGTGGGTTTGCTGTGTGTGTGATTTTGGGCTTTAAGCTCCGAAATATTACCCTGTCTGATGGAGCATTCTTGCTCTATAAAAGAAAAAGGAGGGCAGCGAAGTGTTCTGTGCCCTCATTCTGAGAAGGACTCTAAGCAGGACGACGACGTGATTTATGTTGGATTTGCAGCGCTGGACGACGTGATTGATGTTGGATTTGCATCGATGGACAATTTGATTGCCGTTGGATTTGCATCGATGGACGACGTGAATGACGTTGGATTTGCAACGCTGGGCGACGTGATTGACGTTGGATTTACGGCGCTGGACGACGTGATTGACGTTGGATTTATGGCACTGGACGACGTGATTGACGTTGGATTTGCAGCGTTGGACAACGTGATTGACGTTGGATTTATGGCGCTGGACGACGTAATTGACGTTGGATTTGCATCGGTGGACAACGAAGCAACGAAGAAGTTGATCCTCTTCAAAGGTAGGACCTTTTCAAATCCCTACTTGAGATGCTTTTTGATTTGGAAAGGTGGGAGTGTGGATTTGCTGTGTCAATGTGTGTGGATTTGGGGGAGGTGAGGGAGAGTGGGTTTGCTGTGTGTGTGTGTGTGATTTTGGGCTTTAAGCTCCGAAATATTACCCTGTCTGATGGAGCATTCTTGCTCTATAAAAGAAAAAGGAGGGCAGCGAAGTGTTCTGTGCCCTCATTCTGAGAAGGACTCTAAGCAGGACGACGACGTGATTTATGTTGGATTTGCAGCGCTGGACGACGTGATTGATGTTGGATTTGCATCGATGGACAATTTGATTGCCGTTGGATTTGCATCGATGGACGACGTGAATGACGTTGGATTTGCATAGCTGGGCGACGTGATTGACGTTGGATTTACGGCGCTGGACGACGTGATTGACGTTGGATTTACAGCACTGGACGACGTGATTGACGTTGGATTTGCAGCGTTGGACAACGTGATTGACGTTGGATTTACGGCGCTGGACGACGTGATTGACGTTGGATTTGCATCGTTGGACAACGAAGCAACGAAGAAGTTGATCCTCTTCAAAAGGTAGGACCTTTTCAAATCCCTACTTGAGATGCTTTTTGATTTGGAAAGGTGGGAGTGTGGATTTGCTGTTTCAATGTGTGTGGATTTGGGGGAGGTGAGGGAGAGTGGGTTTGCTGTGTATGTGTGTGTGATTTTGGGCTTTAAGCTCCGAAATATTACCCGGTCTGATGGAGCATTCTTGCTCTATAAAAGAAAAAGGAGGGCAGCGAAGTGTTCTGTGCCCTCATTCTGAGACGGACTCTAAGCAGGACGACGACGTGATTGATGTTGGATTTGCAGCGCTGGACGACGTGATTGATGTTGGATTTGCAACGCTGGACGACGTGATTGACGTTGGATTTACGGCGCTGGACGATGTGATTGACGTTGGATTTGCAGCGCTGGACGACGTGATTGACGTTGGATTCGCAGCGCTGGACGACGTGATTGACGTTGGATTTGCAACGCTGGACGACGTGATTAATGTTGGATTTGCAGCGCTGGACGACGTGATTGATGTTGGATTTGCATCGATGGACGATTTGATTGCCGTTGGATTTGCATCGATGGACGACGTGATTGACGTTGGATTTGAAACGCTGGACGACGTGATTGACGTTGGATTTACGGCGCTGGACGACGTGATTGACGTTGGATTTACGGCGCTGGACGACGTGATTGACGTTGGATTTGCAGCATTGGACGACGTGATTGACGTTGGATTTACGGCGCTGGACGACGTGATTGACGTTTGATTTGCATCGATGTACAACGAAGCAACGAAGAAGTTGATCCTCTTCAAAAGGTAGGACCTTTTCAGATCCGTACTTGAGATGCTTTTTGATTTGGAAAGGTGGGAGTGTGGATTTGCTGTGTCAATGTGTGTGGATTTGAGGGAGGTGAGGGAGAGTGGGCTTGCTGTGTGTGTGTGTGTGTGTGTGATTTTGGGCTTTAAGCTCCGAAATATTACCCTGTCTGATGGAGCATTCTTGCTCTATAAAAGAAAAAGGAGGGAAGCGAAGTGTTCTGTGCCCTCATTCTGAGAAGGACTCTAAGCAGGACGACGATGTGATTGATGTTGGATTTGCAGCGCTGGACGACGTGATTGATGTTGGATTTGCATCGATGGACGATTTGATTGCCGTTGGATTTGCATCGATGTACGACGTGATTGACGTTGGATTTGCAACGCTGGACGACGTGATTGACGTTGGATTTATGGCGCTGGACGACGTGATTGACGTTGGATTTACGGCACTGGACAACGTGATCGACGTTGGATTTGCATCGATGTACAACGAAGCAACGAAGAAGTTGATCCTCTTCAAAAGGTAGGACCTTTTCAGATCCGTACTTGAGATGCTTTTTGATTTGGAAAGGTGGGAGTGTGGATTTGCTGTGTCAATGTGTGTGGATTTGGGGGAGGTGAGGGAGAGTGGGTTTGCTGTGTGTGTGATTTTGGGCTTTAAGCTCCGAAATATTACCCTGTCTGATGGAGCATTCTTGCTCTATAAAAGAAAAAGGAGGGCAGCGAAGTGTTCTGTGCCCTCATTCTGAGAAGGACTCTAAGCAGGACGATGATGTGATTGATGTTGGATTTGCAGCGCTGGACAACGTGATTGATGTTGGATTTGCAACGCTGGACGACGTGATTGACGTTGGATTTACGGCGCTGGACGACGTGATTGACGTTGGATTTACGGCGCTGGACGACGTGATTGACGTTGGATTTGCAGCGTTGGACGACGTGATTGACGTTGGATTTACGGCGCTGGACGACGTGATTGACGTTTGATTTGCATCGATGTACAACGAAGCAACGAAGAAGTTGATTCTCTTCAAAAGGTAGGACCTTTTCAGATCCGTACTTGAGATGCTTTTTGATTTGGAAAGGTGGGAGTGTGGATTTGCTGTGTCAATGTGTGTGGATTTGGGGGAGGTGAGGGAGAGTGGGCTTGCTGTGTGTGTGTGTGTGTGATTTTGGGCTTTAAGCTCCGAAATATTACCCTGTCTGATGGAGCATTCTTGCTCTATAAAAGAAAAAGGAGGACAGCGAAGTGTTCTGTGCCCTCATTCTGAGAAGGACTCTAAGCAGGACGACGACGTGATTGATGTTGGATTTGCAGCGCTGGACGACGTGATTGACGTTGGATTTGCATCGATGGATGATTTGATTGCCGTTGGAAATGCATCGATGGACGACGTGTTTGACATTGGATTTACGGCCCTGGACGATGTGATTGACGTTGGATTTGCAGCGCTGGACGACGTGATTGACGTTGGATTCGCAGCGCTCGACGACGTGATTGACGTTGGATTTGCAATGCTGGACGATGTGATTGATGTTGGATTTGCAGCGTTGGACGACGTGATTGACGTTGGATTTACGGCGCTGGACGACGTGATTGACCTTGGATTTGCATCGATGGACAACGAAGAAATGAAGAAGTTGATCCTCTTCAAAAGGTAGGACCTTTTCAGATCCGTACTTGAGATGCTTTTTGATTTGGAAAGGTGGGAGTGTGGATTTGCTGTGTCAATGTGTGTGGATTTGGGGGAGGTGAGGGAGAGTGGGTTTGCTGTGTGTGTGATTTTGGGCTTTAAGCTCCGAAATATTACCCTGTCTGATGGAGCATTCTTGCTCTATAAAAGAAAAAGGAGGGCAGCGAAGTGTTCTGTGCCCTCATTCTGAGAAGGACTCTAAGCAGGACGACGACGTGATTTATGTTGGATTTGCAGCGCTGGACGACGTGATTGATGTTGGATTTGCATCGATGGACAATTTGATTGCCGTTGGATTTGCATCGATGGACGACGTGAATGACGTTGGATTTGCAACGCTGGGCGACGTGATTGACGTTGGATTTACGGCGCTGGACGACGTGATTGACGTTGGATTTATGGCACTGGACGACGTGATTGACGTTGGATTTGCAGCGTTGGACAACGTGATTGACGTTGGATTTACGGCGCTGGACGACGTGATTGACGTTGGATTTGCATCGGTGGACAACGAAGCAACGAAGAAGTTGATCCTCTTCAAAAGGTAGGACCTTTTCAGATCCGTACTTGAGATGCTTTTTGATTTGGAAAGGTGGGAGTGTGGATTTGCTGTGTCAATGTGTGTGGATTTGGGGGAGGTGAGGGAGAGTGGGTTTGCTGTGTGTGTGATTTTGGGCTTTAAGCTCCGAAATATTACCCTGTCTGATGGAGCATTCTTGCTCTATATAAGATAAAGGAGGGCAGCGAAGTGTTCTGTGCCCTCATTCTGAGAAGGAATCTAAGCAGAACGACGACGTGATTGATGTTGGATTTGCAGCGCTGGACTATGTGATTGATGTTGGATTTGCATCGATGGACGATTTGATTGCCGTTGGTTTTGCATCGATGGACGACGTGATTGACGTTGGATTTGCAACGCTGGACGACGTGATTGATGTTGGATTTACGGCGCTGGACGACGTGATTGACGTTGGATTTACGGCGCTGGACGACGTGATTGACGTTGGATTTGCAGCGTTGGATGACGTGATTGACGTTGGATTTACGGCGCTGGACGACGTGATTGACGTTTGATTTGCATCGATGTACAACGAAGCAACGAAGAAGTTGATCCTCTTCAAAAGGTAGGACCTTTTCAGATCCGTACTTGAGATGCTTTTTGATTTGGAAAGGTGGGAGTGTGGATTTGCTGTGTCAATGTGTGTGGATTTGGGGGAGGTGAGGGAGAGTGGGCTTGCTGTGTGTGTGTGTGTGTGATTTTGGGCTTTAAGCTCCGAAATATTACCCTGTCTGATGGAGCATTCTTGCTCTATAAAAGAAAACGGAGGACAGCGAAGTGTTCTGTGCCCTCATTCTGAGAAGGACTCTAAGCAGGACGACGACGTGATTGATGTTGGATTTGCAGCGCTGGACGACGTGATTGAGGTTGGATTTGCATCGATGGACAATTTGATTGCCGTTGGATTTGCATCGATGGACGACGTGATTGACGTTGGATTTATGGCGCTGGACGATGTGATTGACGATGGATTTGCATCGATGGACGATTTGATTGCCGTTGGATTTGCATCGATGGACGACGTGATTGACGTTGGATTTGCAACGCTGGACGACGTGATTGATGTTGGATTTGCAGCGTTGGACGACGTGATTGACGTTGGATTTACGGCGCTGGACGACGTGATTGACGTTGGATTTGCATCGATGGACAACGAAGAAACGAAGAAGTTGATCCTCTTCAAAAGGTAGGACCTTTTCAGATCCGTACTTGAGATGCTTTTTAATTTGGAAAGGTGGGAGTGTGGATTTGCTGTGTCAATGTGTGTGGATTTGGGGGAGGTGAGGGAGAGTGGGTTTGCTGTGTGTGTGATTTTGGGCTTTAAGCTCCGAAATATTACCCTGTCTGATGGAGCATTCTTGCTCTATAGAAGAAAAAGGAGGGCAGCGAAGTGTTCTGTGCCCTCATTCTGAGAAGTACACTAAGTAGGACGACGACGTGATTTATGTTGGATTTGCAGCGCTGGACGACGTGATTGATGTTGGATTTGCATCGATGGACAATTTGATTGCCGTTGGATTTGCATCGATGGACGACGTGAATGACGTTGGATCTGCAACGCTGGGCGACGTGATTGACGTTGGATTTACGGCGCTGGACGACGTGATTGACGTTGGATTTACGGCACTGGACGACGTGATTGACGTTGGATTTGCAGCGTTGGACAACGTGATTGACGTTGGATTTACGGCGCTGGACGACGTGATTGACGTTGGATTTGCATCGGTGGACAACGAAGCAACGAAGAAGTTGATCCTCTTCAAAAGGTAGGACCTTTTCAAATCCCTACTTGAGATGCTTTTTGATTTGGAAAGGTGGGAGTGTGGATTTGCTGTGTCAATGTGTGTGGATTTGGGGGAGGTGAGGGAGAGTGGGTTTGCTGTGTGTGTGTGTGTGATTTTGGGTTTTAAGCTCCGAAATATTACCCTGTCTGATGGAGCATTCTTGCTCTATAAAAGAAAAAGGAGGGCAGCGAAGTGTTCTGTGCCCTAATTCTGAGACGGACTCTAAGCAGGACGACGACGTGATTGATGTTGGATTTGCAGCGCTGGACGACGTGATTGATGTTGGATTTGCATCGATGGACGATTTGATTGCCGTTGGATTTGCATCGATGGACGACGTGATTGACGTTGGATTTGAAACGCTGGACGACGTGATTGACGTTGGATTTACGGCGCTGGACGACGTGATTGACGTTGGATTTACGGCGCTGGACGACGTGATTGACGTTGGATTTGCAGCATTGGACGACGTGATTGACGTTGGATTTACGGCGCTGGACGACGTGATTGACGTTTGATTTGCATCGATGTACAACGAAGCAACGAAGAAGTTGATCCTCTTCAAAAGGTAGGACCTTTTCAGATCCGTACTTGAGATGCTTTTTGATTTGGAAAGGTGGGAGTGTGGATTTGCTGTGTCAATGTGTGTGGATTTGAGGGAGGTGAGGGAGAGTGGGCTTGCTGTGTGTGTGTGTGTGTGTGTGATTTTGGGCTTTAAGCTCCGAAATATTACCCTGTCTGATGGAGCATTCTTGCTCTATAAAAGAAAAAGGAGGGAAGCGAAGTGTTCTGTGCCCTCATTCTGAGAAGGACTCTAAGCAGGACGACGATGTGATTGATGTTGGATTTGCAGCGCTGGACGACGTGATTGATGTTGGATTTGCATCGATGGACGATTTGATTGCCGTTGGATTTGCATCGATGGACGACGTGATTGACGTTGGATTTGCAACGCTGGACGACGTGATTGACGTTGGATTTATGGCGCTGGACGACGTGATTGACGTTGGATTTACGGCACTGGACAACGTGATCGACGTTGGATTTGCATCGATGTACAACGAAGCAACGAAGAAGTTGATCCTCTTCAAAAGGTAGGACCTTTTCAGATCCGTACTTGAGATGCTTTTTGATTTGGAAAGGTGGGAGTGTGGATTTGCTGTGTCAATGTGTGTGGATTTGGGGGAGGTGAGGGAGAGTGGGTTTGCTGTGTGTGTGATTTTGGGCTTTAAGCTCCGAAATATTACCCTGTCTGATGGAGCATTCTTGCTCTATAAAAGAAAAAGGAGGGCAGCGAAGTGTTCTGTGCCCTCATTCTGAGAAGGACTCTAAGCAGGACGATGATGTGATTGATGTTGGATTTGCAGCGCTGGACAACGTGATTGATGTTGGATTTGCAACGCTGGACGACGTGATTGACGTTGGATTTACGGCGCTGGACGACGTGATTGACGTTGGATTTACGGCGCTGGACGACGTGATTGACGTTGGATTTGCAGCGTTGGACGACGTGATTGACGTTGGATTTACGGCGCTGGACGACGTGATTGACGTTTGATTTGCATCGATGTACAACGAAGCAACGAAGAAGTTGATTCTCTTCAAAAGGTAGGACCTTTTCAGATCCGTACTTGAGATGCTTTTTGATTTGGAAAGGTGGGAGTGTGGATTTGCTGTGTCAATGTGTGTGGATTTGGGGGAGGTGAGGGAGAGTGGGCTTGCTGTGTGTGTGTGTGTGTGATTTTGGGCTTTAAGCTCCGAAATATTACCCTGTCTGATGGAGCATTCTTGCTCTATAAAAGAAAAAGGAGGACAGCGAAGTGTTCTGTGCCCTCATTCTGAGAAGGACTCTAAGCAGGACGACGACGTGATTGATGTTGGATTTGCAGCGCTGGACGACGTGATTGACGTTGGATTTGCATCGATGGATGATTTGATTGCCGTTGGATTTGCATCGATGGACGACGTGTTTGACATTGGATTTACGGCCCTGGACGATGTGATTGACGTTGGATTTGCAGCGCTGGACGACGTGATTGACGTTGGATTCGCAGCGCTCGACGACGTGATTGACGTTGGATTTGCAATGCTGGACGATGTGATTGATGTTGGATTTGCAGCGTTGGACGACGTGATTGACGTTGGATTTACGGCGCTGGACGACGTGATTGACCTTGGATTTGCATCGATGGACAACGAAGAAATGAAGAAGTTGATCCTCTTCAAAAGGTAGGACCTTTTCAGATCCGTACTTGAGATGCTTTTTGATTTGGAAAGGTGGGAGTGTGGATTTGCTGTGTCAATGTGTGTGGATTTGGGGGAGGTGAGGGAGAGTGGGTTTGCTGTGTGTGTGATTTTGGGCTTTAAGCTCCGAAATATTACCCTGTCTGATGGAGCATTCTTGCTCTATAAAAGAAAAAGGAGGGCAGCGAAGTGTTCTGTGCCCTCATTCTGAGAAGGACTCTAAGCAGGACGACGACGTGATTTATGTTGGATTTGCAGCGCTGGACGACGTGATTGATGTTGGATTTGCATCGATGGACAATTTGATTGCCGTTGGATTTGCATCGATGGACGACGTGAATGACGTTGGATTTGCAACGCTGGGCGACGTGATTGACGTTGGATTTACGGCGCTGGACGACGTGATTGACGTTGGATTTATGGCACTGGACGACGTGATTGACGTTGGATTTGCAGCGTTGGACAACGTGATTGACGTTGGATTTACGGCGCTGGACGACGTGATTGACGTTGGATTTGCATCGGTGGACAACGAAGCAACGAAGAAGTTGATCCTCTTCAAAAGGTAGGACCTTTTCAGATCCGTACTTGAGATGCTTTTTGATTTGGAAAGGTGGGAGTGTGGATTTGCTGTGTCAATGTGTGTGGATTTGGGGGAGGTGAGGGAGAGTGGGTTTGCTGTGTGTGTGATTTTGGGCTTTAAGCTCCGAAATATTACCCTGTCTGATGGAGCATTCTTGCTCTATATAAGATAAAGGAGGGCAGCGAAGTGTTCTGTGCCCTCATTCTGAGAAGGAATCTAAGCAGAACGACGACGTGATTGATGTTGGATTTGCAGCGCTGGACTATGTGATTGATGTTGGATTTGCATCGATGGACGATTTGATTGCCGTTGGTTTTGCATCGATGGACGACGTGATTGACGTTGGATTTGCAACGCTGGACGACGTGATTGATGTTGGATTTACGGCGCTGGACGACGTGATTGACGTTGGATTTACGGCGCTGGACGACGTGATTGACGTTGGATTTGCAGCGTTGGATGACGTGATTGACGTTGGATTTACGGCGCTGGACGACGTGATTGACGTTTGATTTGCATCGATGTACAACGAAGCAACGAAGAAGTTGATCCTCTTCAAAAGGTAGGACCTTTTCAGATCCGTACTTGAGATGCTTTTTGATTTGGAAAGGTGGGAGTGTGGATTTGCTGTGTCAATGTGTGTGGATTTGGGGGAGGTGAGGGAGAGTGGGCTTGCTGTGTGTGTGTGTGTGTGATTTTGGGCTTTAAGCTCCGAAATATTACCCTGTCTGATGGAGCATTCTTGCTCTATAAAAGAAAACGGAGGACAGCGAAGTGTTCTGTGCCCTCATTCTGAGAAGGACTCTAAGCAGGACGACGACGTGATTGATGTTGGATTTGCAGCGCTGGACGACGTGATTGAGGTTGGATTTGCATCGATGGACAATTTGATTGCCGTTGGATTTGCATCGATGGACGACGTGATTGACGTTGGATTTATGGCGCTGGACGATGTGATTGACGATGGATTTGCATCGATGGACGATTTGATTGCCGTTGGATTTGCATCGATGGACGACGTGATTGACGTTGGATTTGCAACGCTGGACGACGTGATTGATGTTGGATTTGCAGCGTTGGACGACGTGATTGACGTTGGATTTACGGCGCTGGACGACGTGATTGACGTTGGATTTGCATCGATGGACAACGAAGAAACGAAGAAGTTGATCCTCTTCAAAAGGTAGGACCTTTTCAGATCCGTACTTGAGATGCTTTTTAATTTGGAAAGGTGGGAGTGTGGATTTGCTGTGTCAATGTGTGTGGATTTGGGGGAGGTGAGGGAGAGTGGGTTTGCTGTGTGTGTGATTTTGGGCTTTAAGCTCCGAAATATTACCCTGTCTGATGGAGCATTCTTGCTCTATAGAAGAAAAAGGAGGGCAGCGAAGTGTTCTGTGCCCTCATTCTGAGAAGTACACTAAGTAGGACGACGACGTGATTTATGTTGGATTTGCAGCGCTGGACGACGTGATTGATGTTGGATTTGCATCGATGGACAATTTGATTGCCGTTGGATTTGCATCGATGGACGACGTGAATGACGTTGGATCTGCAACGCTGGGCGACGTGATTGACGTTGGATTTACGGCGCTGGACGACGTGATTGACGTTGGATTTACGGCACTGGACGACGTGATTGACGTTGGATTTGCAGCGTTGGACAACGTGATTGACGTTGGATTTACGGCGCTGGACGACGTGATTGACGTTGGATTTGCATCGGTGGACAACGAAGCAACGAAGAAGTTGATCCTCTTCAAAAGGTAGGACCTTTTCAAATCCCTACTTGAGATGCTTTTTGATTTGGAAAGGTGGGAGTGTGGATTTGCTGTGTCAATGTGTGTGGATTTGGGGGAGGTGAGGGAGAGTGGGTTTGCTGTGTGTGTGTGTGTGATTTTGGGTTTTAAGCTCCGAAATATTACCCTGTCTGATGGAGCATTCTTGCTCTATAAAAGAAAAAGGAGGGCAGCGAAGTGTTCTGTGCCCTCATTCTGAGACGGACTCTAAGCAGGACGACGACGTGATTGATGTTGGATTTGCAGCGCTGGACGACGTGATTGATGTTGGATTTGCATCGATGGACGATTTGATTGCCGTTGGATTTGCATCGATGGACGACGTGATTGACGTTGGATTTGAAACGCTGGACGACGTGATTGACGTTGGATTTACGGCGCTGGACGACGTGATTGACGTTGGATTTACGGCGCTGGACGACGTGATTGACGTTGGATTTGCAGCATTGGACGACGTGATTGACGTTGGATTTACGGCGCTGGACGACGTGATTGACGTTTGATTTGCATCGATGTACAACGAAGCAACGAAGAAGTTGATCCTCTTCAAAAGGTAGGACCTTTTCAGATCCGTACTTGAGATGCTTTTTGATTTGGAAAGGTGGGAGTGTGGATTTGCTGTGTCAATGTGTGTGGATTTGAGGGAGGTGAGGGAGAGTGGGCTTGCTGTGTGTGTGTGTGTGTGTGTGATTTTGGGCTTTAAGCTCCGAAATATTACCCTGTCTGATGGAGCATTCTTGCTCTATAAAAGAAAAAGGAGGGAAGCGAAGTGTTCTGTGCCCTCATTCTGAGAAGGACTCTAAGCAGGACGACGATGTGATTGATGTTGGATTTGCAGCGCTGGACGACGTGATTGATGTTGGATTTGCATCGATGGACGATTTGATTGCCGTTGGATTTGCATCGATGGACGACGTGATTGACGTTGGATTTGCAACGCTGGACGACGTGATTGACGTTGGATTTATGGCGCTGGACGACGTGATTGACGTTGGATTTACGGCACTGGACAACGTGATCGACGTTGGATTTGCATCGATGTACAACGAAGCAACGAAGAAGTTGATCCTCTTCAAAAGGTAGGACCTTTTCAGATCCGTACTTGAGATGCTTTTTGATTTGGAAAGGTGGGAGTGTGGATTTGCTGTGTCAATGTGTGTGGATTTGGGGGAGGTGAGGGAGAGTGGGTTTGCTGTGTGTGTGATTTTGGGCTTTAAGCTCCGAAATATTACCCTGTCTGATGGAGCATTCTTGCTCTATAAAAGAAAAAGGAGGGCAGCGAAGTGTTCTGTGCCCTCATTCTGAGAAGGACTCTAAGCAGGACGATGATGTGATTGATGTTGGATTTGCAGCGCTGGACAACGTGATTGATGTTGGATTTGCAACGCTGGACGACGTGATTGACGTTGGATTTACGGCGCTGGACGACGTGATTGACGTTGGATTTACGGCGCTGGACGACGTGATTGACGTTGGATTTGCAGCGTTGGACGACGTGATTGACGTTGGATTTACGGCGCTGGACGACGTGATTGACGTTTGATTTGCATCGATGTACAACGAAGCAACGAAGAAGTTGATTCTCTTCAAAAGGTAGGACCTTTTCAGATCCGTACTTGAGATGCTTTTTGATTTGGAAAGGTGGGAGTGTGGATTTGCTGTGTCAATGTGTGTGGATTTGGGGGAGGTGAGGGAGAGTGGGCTTGCTGTGTGTGTGTGTGTGTGATTTTGGGCTTTAAGCTCCGAAATATTACCCTGTCTGATGGAGCATTCTTGCTCTATAAAAGAAAAAGGAGGACAGCGAAGTGTTCTGTGCCCTCATTCTGAGAAGGACTCTAAGCAGGACGACGACGTGATTGATGTTGGATTTGCAGCGCTGGACGACGTGATTGACGTTGGATTTGCATCGATGGATGATTTGATTGCCGTTGGATTTGCATCGATGGACGACGTGTTTGACATTGGATTTACGGCCCTGGACGATGTGATTGACGTTGGATTTGCAGCGCTGGACGACGTGATTGACGTTGGATTCGCAGCGCTCGACGACGTGATTGACGTTGGATTTGCAATGCTGGACGATGTGATTGATGTTGGATTTGCAGCGTTGGACGACGTGATTGACGTTGGATTTACGGCGCTGGACGACGTGATTGACCTTGGATTTGCATCGATGGACAACGAAGAAATGAAGAAGTTGATCCTCTTCAAAAGGTAGGACCTTTTCAGATCCGTACTTGAGATGCTTTTTGATTTGGAAAGGTGGGAGTGTGGATTTGCTGTGTCAATGTGTGTGGATTTGGGGGAGGTGAGGGAGAGTGGGTTTGCTGTGTGTGTGATTTTGGGCTTTAAGCTCCGAAATATTACCCTGTCTGATGGAGCATTCTTGCTCTATAAAAGAAAAAGGAGGGCAGCGAAGTGTTCTGTGCCCTCATTCTGAGAAGGACTCTAAGCAGGACGACGACGTGATTTATGTTGGATTTGCAGCGCTGGACGACGTGATTGATGTTGGATTTGCATCGATGGACAATTTGATTGCCGTTGGATTTGCATCGATGGACGACGTGAATGACGTTGGATTTGCAACGCTGGGCGACGTGATTGACGTTGGATTTACGGCGCTGGACGACGTGATTGACGTTGGATTTATGGCACTGGACGACGTGATTGACGTTGGATTTGCAGCGTTGGACAACGTGATTGACGTTGGATTTACGGCGCTGGACGACGTGATTGACGTTGGATTTGCATCGGTGGACAACGAAGCAATGAAGAAGTTGATCCTCTTCAAAGGTAGGACCTTTTCAAATCCCTACTTGAGATGCTTTTTGATTTGGAAAGGTGGGAGTGTGGATTTGCTGTGTCAATGTGTGTGGATTTGGGGGAGGTGAGGGAGAGTGGGTTTGCTGTGTGTGTGTGTGTGATTTTGGGCTTTAAGCTCCGAAATATTACCCTGTCTGATGGAGCATTCTTGCTCTATAAAAGAAAAAGGAGGACAGCGAAGTGTTCTGTGCCCTCATTCTGAGAAGGACTCTAAGCAGGACGACGACGTGATTGATGTTGGATTTGCAGCGCTGGACGACGTGATTGACGTTGGATTTGCATCGATGGACGATTTGATTGCCGTTGGATTTGCATCGATGGACGACGTGATTGACGTTGGATTTACGGCGCTGGACGATGTGATTGACGTTGGATTTGCAGCGCTGGACGACGTGATTGACGTTGGATTCGCAGCGCTGGACGACGTGATTGACGTTGGATTTGCAACGCTGGACGACGTGATTGATGTTGGATTTGCAGCGTTGGACGACGTGATTGACGTTGGATTTACGGCGCTGGACGACGTGATTGACGTTGGATTTGCATCGATGGACAACGAAGAAACGAAGAAGTTGATCCTCTTCAAAAGGTAGGACCTTTTCAGATCCGTACTTGAGATGCTTTTTGATTTGGAAAGGTGGGAGTGTGGATTTGCTTTGTCAATGTGTGTGGATTTGGGGGAGGTGAGGGAGAGTGGGTTTGCTGTGTGTGTGATTTTGGGCTTTAAGCTCCGAAGTATTACCCTGTCTGATGGAGCATTCTTGCTCTATAAAAGAAAAAGGAGGGCAGCGAAGTGTTCTGTGCCCTCATTCTGAGAAGGACTCTAAGCAGGACGACGACGTGATTTATGTTGGATTTGCAGCGCTGGACGACGTGATTGATGTTGGATTTGCATCGATGGACAATTTGATTGCCGTTGGATTTGCATCGATGGACGACGTGAATGACGTTGGATTTGCAACGCTGGGCGACGTGATTGACGTTGGATTTACGGCGCTGGACGACGTGATTGACGTTGGATTTACAGCACTGGACGACGTGATTGACGTTGGATTTGCAGCGTTGGACTACGTGATTGACGTTGGATTTACGGCGCTGGACGACGTGATTGACGTTGGATTTGCATCGGTGGACAACGAAGCAACGAAGAAGTTGATCCTCTTCAAAAGGTAGGACCTTTTCAAATCCCTACTTGAGATGCTTTTTGATTTGGAAAGGTGGGAGTGTGGATTTGCTGTGTCAATGTGTGTGGATTTGGGGGAGGTAAGGGAGAGTGGGTTTGCTGTGTATGTGTGTGTGATTTTGGGCTTTAAGCTCCGAAATATTACCCGGTCTGATGGAGCATTCTTGCTCTATAAAAGAAAAAGGAGGGCAGCGAAGTGTTCTGTGCCCTCATTCTGAGACGGACTCTAAGCAGGACGACGACGTGATTGATGTTGGATTTGCAGCGCTGGACGACGTGATTGATGTTGGATTTGCATTGATGGACGATTTGATTGCCGTTGGATTTGCATCGATGGACGACGTGATTGACGTTGGATTTGCAACGCTGGACGACGTGATTGACGTTGGATTTACGGCGCTGGACGACGTGATTGACGTTGGATTTACGGCACTGGACAACGTGATTGACGTTGGATTTGCATCGATGTACAACGAAGCAACGAAGAAGTTGATCCTCTTCAAAAGGTAGGACCTTTTCAGATCCGTACTTGAGATGCTTTTTGATTTGGAAAGGTGGGAGTGTGGATTTGCTGTGTCAATGTGTGTGGATTTGGGGGAGGTGAGGGAGAGTGGGTTTGCTGTGTGTGTGATTTTGGGCTTTAAGCTCCGAAATATTACCCTGTCTGATGGAGCATTCTTGCTCTATATAAGATAAAGGAGGGCAGCGAAGTGTTCTGTGCCCTCATTCTGAGAAGGAATCTAAGCAGAACGACGACGTGATTGATGTTGGATTTGCAGCGCTGGACTATGTGATTGATGTTGGATTTGCATCGATGGACGATTTGATTGCCGTTGGATTTGCAACGCTGGACGACGTGATTGACGTTGGATTTACGGCGCTGGACGACGTGATTGACGTTGGATTTACGGCGCTGGACGACGTGATTGACGTTGGATTTGCAGCGTTGGACGACGTGATTGACGTTGGATTTACGGCGCTGGACGACGTGATTGACGTTTGATTTGCATCGATGTACAACGAAGCAACGAAGAAGTTGATCCTCTTCAAAAGGTAGGACCTTTTCAGATCCGTACTTGAGATGCTTTTTGATTTGGAAAGGTGGGAGTGTGGATTTGCTGTGTCAATGTGTGTGGATTTGGGGGAGGTGAGGGAGAGTGGGTTTGCTGTGTGTGTGATTTTGGGCTTTAAGCTCCGAAATATTACCCTGTCTGATGGAGCATTCTTGCTCTATAGAAGAAAAAGGAGGGCAGCGAAGTGTTCTGTGCCCTCATTCTGAGAAGTACACTAAGTAGGACGACGACGTGATTTATGTTGGATTTGCAGCGCTGGACGACGTGATTGATGTTGGATTTGCATCGATGGACAATTTGATTGCCGTTGGATTTGCATCGATGGACGACGTGAATGACGTTGGATCTGCAACGCTGGGCGACGTGATTGACGTTGGATTTACGGCGCTGGACGACGTGATTGACGTTGGATTTACGGCACTGGACGACGTGATTGACGTTGGATTTGCAGCGTTGGACAACGTGATTGATGTTGGATTTACGGCGCTGGACGACGTGATTGACGTTGGATTTGCATCGGTGGACAACGAAGCAACGAAGAAGTTGATCCTCTTCAAAAGGTAGGACCTTTTCAAATCCCTACTTGAGATGCTTTTTGATTTGGAAAGGTGGGAGTGTGGATTTGCTGTGTCAATGTGTGTGGATTTGGGGGAGGTGAGGGAGAGTGGGTTTGCTGTGTGTGTGTGTGTGTGTGTGTGATTTTGGGATTTAAGCTCCGAAATATTACCCTGTCTGATGGAGCATTCTTGCTCTATAAAAGAAAAAGGAGGACAGCGAAGTGTTCTGTGCCCTCATTCTGAGAAGGACTCTAAGCAGGACGACGACGTGATTGATGTTGGATTTGCAGCGCTGGACGACGTGATTGACGTTGGATTCGCAGCGCTGGACGACGTGATTGACGTTGGATTTGCAACGCTGGACGATGTGATTGATGTTGGATTTGCAGCATTGGACGACGTGATTGACGTTGGATTTACGGCGCTGGACGACGTGATTGACCTTGGATTTGCATCGATGGACAACTAAGAAATGAAGAAGTTGATCCTCTTCAAAAGGTAGGACCTTTTCAGATCCGTACTTGAGATGCTTTTTGATTTGGAAAGGTGGGAGTGTGGATTTGCTGTTTCAATGTGTGTGGATTTGGGGGAGGTGAGGGAGAGTGGGTTTGCTGTGTGTGTGATTTTGGTCTTTAAGCTCTGAAATATTACACTGTCTGATGGAGCATTCTTGCTCTATAAAAGAAAAAGGAGGACAGCGAAGTGTTCGGTGCCCTCATTCTGAGAAGGACTCTAAGCAGGACGACGACGTGATTGATGTTGGATTTGCAGCGCTGGACGACGTGATTGACGTTGGATTTGCATCGATGGACGATTTGATTGCCGTTGGATTTGCATCTATGGACGACGTGATTGACGTTGGATTTACGGCGCTGGACGATGTGATTGACGTTGGATTTGCAGCGCTGGACGACGTGATTGACGTTGGATTCGCAGCGCTGGACGACGTGATTGACGTTGGATTTGCAACGCTGGACGACATGATTGATGTTGGATTTGCAGCGTTGGACGACGTGATTGACGTTGGATTTACGGCGCTGGACGACGTGATTGACGTTGGATTTGCATCGATGGACAACGAAGAAACGAAGAAGTTGATCCTCTTCAAAAGGTAGGACCTTTTCAGATCCGTACTTGAGATGCTTTTTGATTTGGAAAGGTGGGAGTGTGGATTTGCTTTGTCAATGTGTGTGGATTTGGGGGAGGTGAGGGAGAGTGGGTTTGCTGTGTGTGTGATTTTGGGCTTTAAGCTCCGAAATATTACCCTGTCTGATGGAGCATTCTTGCTCTATAAAAGAAAAAGGAGGGCAGCGAAGTGTTCTGTGCCCTCATTCTGAGAAGGACTCTAAGCAGGACGACAACGTGATTTATGTTGGATTTGCAGCGCTGGACGACGTGATTGATGTTGGATTTGCATCGATGGACAATTTGATTGCCGTTGGATTTGCATCGATGGACGACGTGAATGACGTTGGATTTGCAACGCTGGGCGACGTGATTGACGTTGGATTTACGGCGCTGGACGACGTGATTGACGTTGGATTTACGGCACTGGACGACGTGATTGACGTTGGATTTGCAGCGTTGGACAACGTGATTGACGTTGGATTTACGGCGCTGGACGACGTGATTGACGTTGGATTTGCATCGGTGGACAACGAAGCAACGAAGAAGTTAATCCTCTTCAAAAGGTAGGACCTTTTCAAATCCCTACTTGAGATGCTTTTTGATTTGGAAAGGTGGGAGTGTGGATTTGCTGTGTCAATGTGTGTGGATTTGGGGGAGGTGAGGGAGAGTGGGTTTGCTGTGTGTGTGTGTGTGATTTTGGGTTTTAAGCTCCGAAATATTACCCTGTCTGATGGAGCATTCTTGCTCTATAAAAGAAAAAGGAGGGCAGCGAAGTGTTCTGTGCCCTCATTCTGAGACGGACTCTAAGCAGGACGACGACGTGATTGATGTTGGATTTGCAGCGCTGGACGACGTGATTGATGTTGGATTTGCATCGATGGACGATTTGATTGCCGTTGGATTTGCATCGATGGACGACGTGATTGACGTTGGATTTGAAACGCTGGACGACGTGATTGACGTTGGATTTACGGCGCTGGACGACGTGATTGACGTTGGATTTACGGCGCTGGACGACGTGATTGACGTTGGATTTGCAGCATTGGACGACGTGATTGACGTTGGATTTACGGCGCTGGACGACGTGATTGACGTTTGATTTGCATCGATGTACAACGAAGCAACGAAGAAGTTGATCCTCTTCAAAAGGTAGGACCTTTTCAGATCCGTACTTGAGATGCTTTTTGATTTGGAAAGGTGGGAGTGTGGATTTGCTGTGTCAATGTGTGTGGATTTGAGGGAGGTGAGGGAGAGTGGGCTTGCTGTGTGTGTGTGTGTGTGTGTGATTTTGGGCTTTAAGCTCCGAAATATTACCCTGTCTGATGGAGCATTCTTGCTCTATAAAAGAAAAAGGAGGGCAGCGAAGTGTTCTGTGCCCTCATTCTGAGAAGGACTCTAAGCAGGACGACGATGTGATTGATGTTGGATTTGCAGCGCTGGACGACGTGATTGATGTTGGATTTGCAACGCTGGACGACGTGATTGACGTTGGATTTACGGCGCTGGACGACGTGATTGACGTTGGATTTACGGCGCTGGACGACGTGATTGACGTTGGATTTGCAGCGTTGGACGACGTGATTGACGTTGGATTTACGGCGCTGGACGACGTGATTGATGTTTGATTTGCATCGATGTACAACGAAGCAACGAAGAAGTTGATTCTCTTCAAAAGGTAGGACCTTTTCAGATCCGTACTTGAGATGCTTTTTGATTTGGAAAGGTGGGAGTGTGGATTTGCTGTGTCAATGTGTGTGGATTTGGGGGAGGTGAGGGAGAGTGGGCTTGCTGTGTGTGTGTGTGTGTGATTTTGGGCTTTAAGCTCCGAAATATTACCCTGTCTGATGGAGCATTCTTGCTCTATAAAAGAAAAAGGAGGACAGCGAAGTGTTCTGTGCCCTCATTCTGAGAAGGACTCTAAGCAGGACGACGACGTGATTGATGTTGGATTTGCAGCGCTGGACGACGTGATTGACGTTGGATTTGCATCGATGGATGATTTGATTGCCGTTGGATTTGCATCGATGGACGACGTGTTTGACATTGGATTTACGGCCCTGGACGATGTGATTGACGTTGGATTTGCAGCGCTGGACGACGTGATTGACGTTGGATTCGCAGCGCTGGACGACGTGATTGACGTTGGATTTGCAATGCTGGACGATGTGATTGATGTTGGATTTGCAGCGTTGGACGACGTGATTGACGTTGGATTTACGGCGCTGGACGACGTGATTGACCTTGGATTTGCATCGATGGACAACGAAGAAATGAAGAAGTTGATCCTCTTCAAAAGGTAGGACCTTTTCAGATCCGTACTTGAGATGCTTTTTGATTTGGAAAGGTGGGAGTGTGGATTTGCTGTGTCAATGTGTGTGAATTTGGGGGAGGTGAGGGAGAGTGGGTTTGCTGTGTGTGTGATTTTGGGCTTTAAGCTTCGAAATATTACCCTGTCTGATGGAGCATTCTTGCTCTATAAAAGAAAAAGGAGGGCAGCGAAGTGTTCTGTGCCCTCATTCTGAGAAGGACTCTAAGCAGGACGACGACGTGATTTATGTTGGATTTGCAGCGCTGGACGACGTGATTGATGTTGGATTTGCATCGATGGACAATTTGATTGCCGTTGGATTTGCATCGATGGACGACGTGAATGACGTTGGATTTGCAACGCTGGGCGACGTGATTGACGTTGGATTTACGGCGCTGGACGACGTGATTGACGTTGGATTTATGGCACTGGACGACGTGATTGACGTTGGATTTGCAGCGTTGGACAACGTGATTGACGTTGGATTTACGGCGCTGGACGACGTGATTGACGTTGGATTTGCATCGGTGGACAACGAAGCAACGAAGAAGTTGATCCTCTTCAAAAGGTAGGACCTTTTCAAATCCCTACTTGAGATGCTTTTTGATTTGGAAAGGTGGGAGTGTGGATTTGCTGTGTCAATGTGTGTGGATTTGGGGGAGGTGAGGGAGAGTGGGTTTGCTGTGTGTGTGTGTGTGTGATTTTGGGCTTTAAGCTCCGAAATATTACCCTGTCTGATGGAGCATTCTTGCTCTATAAAAGAAAAAGGAGGACAGCGAAGTGTTCTGTGCCCTCATTCTGAGAAGGACTCTAAGCAGGACGACGACGTGATTGATGTTGGATTTGCAGCGCTGGACGACGTGATTGACGTTGGATTTGCATCGATGGTCGATTTGATTGCCGTTGGATTTGCATCGATGGACGACGTGATTGACGTTGGATTTACGGCGCTGGACGATGTGATTGACGTTGGATTTGCAGCGCTGGACGACGTGATTGACGTTGGATTCGCAGCGCTGGACGACGTGATTGACGTTGGATTTGCAACGCTGGACGACGTGATTGATGTTGGATTTGCAGCGTTGGACGACGTGATTGACGTCGGATTTACGGCGCTGGACGACGTGATTGACGTTGGATTTGCATCGATGGACAACGAAGAAACGAAGAAGTTGATCCTCTTCAAAAGGTAGGACCTTTTCAGATCCGTACTTGAGATGCTTTTTGATTTGGAAAGGTGGGAGTGTGGATTTGCTTTGTCAATGTGTGTGGATTTGGGGGAGGTGAGGGAGAGTGGGTTTGCTGTGTGTGTGATTTTGTCCTTTAAGCTCCGAAATATTACCCTGTCTGATGGAGCATTCTTGCTCTATAAAAGAAAAAGGAGGGCAGCGAAGTGTTCTGTGCCCTCATTCTGAGAAGGACTCTAAGCAGGACGACGACGTGATTTATGTTGGATTTGCAGCGCTGGACGACGTGATTGATGTTGGATTTGCATCGATGGACAATTTGATTGCCGTTGGATTTGCATCGATGGACGACGTGAATGACGTTGGATTTGCAACGCTGGGCGACGTGATTGACGTTGGATTTACGGCGCTGGACGACGTGATTGACGTTGGATTTACAGCACTGGACGACGTGATTGACGTTGGATTTGCAGCGTTGGACAACGTGATTGACGTTGGATTTACGGCGCTGGACGACGTGATTGACGTTGGATTTGCATCGGTGGACAACGAAGCAACGAAGAAGTTGATCCTCTTCAAAAGGTAGGACCTTTTCAAATCCCTACTTGAGATGCTTTTTGATTTGGAAAGGTGGGAGTGTGGATTTGCTGTGTCAATGTGTGTGGATTTGGGGGAGGTGAGGGAGAGTGGGTTTGCTGTGTGTGTGTGTGATTTTGGGCTTTAAGCTCCGAAATATTACCCTGTCTGATGGAGCATTCTTGCTCTATAAAAGAAAAAGGAGGGCAGCGAAGTGTTCTGTGCCGTCATTCTGAGAAGGACTCTAAGCAGGACGACGACGTGATTGATGTTGGATTTGCACCGCTGGACGACGTGATTGATGTTGGATTTGCATCGATGGACGATTTGATTGCCGTTGGATTTGCATCGATGGACGACGTGATTGATGTTGGATTTGCAACGCTGGACGACGTGATTGACGTTGGATTTACGGCGCTGGACGACGTGATTGACGCTGGATTTACGGCGCTGGACGACGTGATTGACGTTGGATTTGCATCGATGTACAACGAAGCAACGAAGAAGTTGATCCTCTTCAAAAGGTAGGACCTTTTCAGATCCGTACTTGAGATGCTTTTTGATTTGGAAAGGTGGGAGTGTGGATTTGCTGTGTCAATGTGTGTGAATTTGGGGGAGGTGAGGGAGAGTGGGTTTGCTGTGTGTGTGTGTGTGTGATTTTGGGCTTTAAGCTCCGAAATATTACCCTGTCTGATGGAGCATTCTTGCTCTATAAAAGAAAAAGGAGGGCAGCGAAGTGTTCTGTGCCCTCATTCTGAGAAGGACTCTAAGCAGGAAGACGACGTGATTGATGTTGGATTTGCAGCGCTGGACGACGTGATTGACGTTGGATTTGCATCGATGGACGATTTGATTGCCGTTGGATTTGCATCGATGGACGACGTGAATGACGTTGGATTTGCAACGCTGGGCGACGTGATTGACGTTGGATTTACGGCACTGGACGACGTGATTGACGTTGGATTTACGGCACTGGACAACGTGATTGACGTTGGATTTGCAGCGTTGGACAACGTGATTGACGTTGGATTTACAGCGCTGGACGACGTGATTGACGTTGGATTTGCATCGGTGGACAACGAAGCAACGAAGAAGTTGATCCTCTTCAAAAGGTAGGACCTTTTCAAATCCCTACTTGAGATGCTTTTTGATTTGGAAAGGTGGGAGTGTGGATTTGCTGTGTCAATGTGTGTGGATTTGGGGGAGGTGAGGGAGAGTGGGTTTGCTGTGTGTGTGTGTGTGTGTGATTTTGGGCTTTAAGCTCCGAAATATTACCCTGTCTGATGGAGCATTCATGCTCTATAAAAGAAAAAGGACGACAGCGAAGTGTTCTGTGCCCTCATTCTGAGAAGGACTCTAAGCAGGACGACGACGTGATTGATGTTGGATTTGCAGCGCTGGACGACGTGATTGATGTTGGATTTGCATCGATGGACGATTTGATTGCCGTTGGATTTGCATCGATGGACGACGTGATAGACGTTGGATTTGCAACGCTGGACGACGTGATTGACGTTGGATTTACGGCGCTGGACAACGTGATTGACGTTGGATTTACGGCGCTGGAGGACGTGATTGACGTTGGATTTGCAGCGTTTGGCGACGTGATTGACGTTGGATTTACGGCGCTGGACGACGTGATTGACGTTTGATTTGCATAGATGTACAACGAAGCAACGAAGAAGTTGATCCTCTTCAAAAGGTAGGACCTTTTAAGATCCGTACTTGAGATGCTTTTTGATTTGGAAAGGTGGGAGTGTGGATTTGCTGTGTCAATGTGTGTGGATTTGGGGGAGGTGAGGGAGAGTGGGTTTGCTGTGTGTGTGTGTGTGTGTGATTTTGGGCTTTAAGCTCCGAAATATTACCCTGTCTGATGGAGCATTCTTGCTCTATAAAAGAAAAAGGAGGGCAGCGAAGTGTTCTGTGCCCTCATTCTGAGAAGGACTCTAAGCAGGACGACGACGTGATTGATGTTGGATTTGCAGCGCTGGACGACGTGATTGACGTTGGATTTGCATCGATGGACGATTTGATTGCCGTTGGATTTGCATCGATGGACGACGTGATTGACGTTGGATTTACGGCGCTGGACGATGTGATTGACGTTGGATTTGCAGCGCTGGACGACGTGATTGACGTTTGATTTGCAGCGCTGGACGACGTGATTGACGTTGGATTTGCAACGCTGGACGACGTGATTGTTGTTGGATTTGCAGCGTTGGACGACGTGATTGACGTTGGATTTACGGCGCTGGACGACGTGATTGACGTTGGATTTGCATCGATGGACAACAAAGAAACGAAGAAGTTGATCCTCTTCAAAAGGTAGGACCTTTTCAGATCCGTACTTGAGATGCTTTTTGATTTGGAAAGGTGGGAGTGTGGATTTGCTGTGTCAATGTGTGTGGATTTGGGGGAGGTGAGGGAGAGTGGGTTTGCTGTGTGTGTGTGTGATTTTGGGCTTTAAGCTCCGAAATATTACCCTGTCTGATGGAGCATTCTTGCTCTATAAAAGAAAAAGGAGG
Source organism: Pelophylax lessonae (assembly GCF_965119305.1). NCBI lineage: Eukaryota > Metazoa > Chordata > Amphibia > Anura > Ranidae > Pelophylax > Pelophylax lessonae. Next base: position 656,034,219 of record NC_138770.1, read on the forward strand.
GCAGCGAAGTGTTCTGTGCCCTCATTCTGAGAAGGACTCTAAGCAGGACGACGACGTGATTGATGTTGGATTTGCAGCGCTGGAGGACGTGATTGATGTTGGATTTGCATCGATGGACGATTTGATTGCCGTTGGATTTGCATCGATGGACGACGTGATTGACGTTGGATTTGCAACGCTGGACGACGTGATTGACGCTGGATTTACGGCGCTGGACGACGTGATTGACGTTGGATTTACGGCGCTGGACGACGTGATTGACATTGGATTTGCATCGATGTACAACGAAGCAACGAAGAAGTTGATCCTCTTCAAAAGGTAGGACCTTTTCAGATCCGTACTTGAGATGCTTTTTGATTTGAAAAGGTGGGAGTGTGGATTTGCTGTGTCAATGTGTGTGGATTTGGGGGAGGTGAGGGAGAGTGGGTTTGCTGTGTGTGTGTGTGTGATTTTGGGCTTTAAGCTCCGAAATATTACCCTGTCTGATGGAGCATTCTTGCTCTATAAAAGAAAAAGGAGGGCAGCGAAGTGTTCTGTGCCCTCATTCTGAGAAGGACTCTAAGCAGGACGACGACGTGATTGATGTTGGATTTGCAGCGCTGGACGACGTGATTGACGTTGGATTTGCATCGATGGACGATTTGATTGCCGTTGGATTTGCATCGATGGACGACGTGATTGACGTTGGATTTATGGCGCTGGACGATGTGATTGACGTTGGATTTGCAGCGCTGGACGACGTGATTGACGTTGGATTTGCAGCGCTGGACGACGTGATTGACGTTGGATTTGCAACGCTGGACGACGTGATTGTTGTTGGATTTGCAGCGTTGGACGACGTGATTGACGTTGGATTTACGGCGCTGGACGACGTGATTGACGTTGGATTTGCATCGATGGACAACAAAGAAACGAAGAAGTTGATCCTCTTCAAAAGGTAGGACCTTTTCAGATCCGTACTTGAGATGCTTTTTGATTTGGAAAGGTGGGAGTGTGGATTTGCTGTGTCAATGTGTGTGGATTTGGGGGAGGTGAGGGAGAGTGGGTTTGCTGTGTGTGTGTGTGATTTTGGGCTTTAAGCTCCGAAATATTACCCTGTCTGATGGAGCATTCTTGCTCTATAAAAGAAAAAGGAGGGCAGCGAAGTGTTCTGTGCCGTCATTCTGAGAAGGACTCTAAGCAGGACGACGACGTGATTGATGTTGGATTTGCACCGCTGGACGACGTGATTGATGTTGGATTTGCATCGATGGACGATTTGATTGCCGTTGGATTTGCATCGATGGACGACGTGATTGATGTTGGATTTGCAACGCTGGACGACGTGATTGACGTTGGATTTACGGCGCTGGACGACGTGATTGACGCTGGATTTACGGCGCTGGACGACGTGATTGACGTTGGATTTGCATCGATGTACAACGAAGCAACAAAGAAGTTGATCCTCTTCAAAAGGTAGGACCTTTTCAGATCCGTACTTGAGATGCTTTTTGATTTGGAAAGGTGGGAGTGTGGATTTGTTGTGTCAACGTGTGTGGATGTGGGGGAGGTGAGGGAGAGTGGGCTTGCTCTGTGTGTGTGTGTGATTTTGGGCTTTAAGCTCCGAAATATTACCCTGTCTGATGGAGCATTCTTGCTCTATAAAAGAAAAAGGAGGACAGCGAAGTATTCTGTGCCCTCATTCTGAGAAGGACTCTAAGCAGGACGACGACGTGATTGATGTTGGATTTGCAGCGCTGGAGGACGTGATTGATGTTGGATTTGCATCGATGGACGATTTGATTGCCGTTGGATTTGCATCGATGGACGACGTGATTGACGTTGGATTTGCAACGCTGGACGACGTGATTGACGCTGGATTTACGGCGCTGGACAACGTGATTGACGTTGGATTTACGGCGCTGGACGACGTGATTGACGTTGGATTTGCATCGATGTACAACGAAGCAACGAAGAAGTTGATCCTCTTCAAAAGGTAGGACCTTTTCAGATCCGTACTTGAGATGCTTTTTGATTTGGAAAGGTGGGAGTGTGGATTTGCTGTGTCAATGTGTGTGGATTTGGGGGAGGTGAGGGAGAGTGGGTTTGCTGTGTGTGTGTGTGTGATTTTGGGCTTTAAGCTCCGAAATATTACCCTGTCTGATGGAGCATTCTTGCTCTATAAAAGAAAAAGGAGGGCAGCGAAGTGTTCTGTGCCGTCATTCTGAGAAGGACTCTAAGCAGGACGACGTCGTGATTGATGTTGGATTTGCAGCGCTGGACGACGTGATTGATGTTGGATTTGCATCGATGGACTATTTGATTGCCGTTGGATTTGCATCGATGGAGGACGTGATTGACGTTGGATTTGCAACGCTGGACGACGTGATTGACGTTGGATTTACGGCGCTGGACGACGTGATTGACGTTGGATTTACGGCGCTGGACGACGTGATTGACGTTGGATTTGCATCGATGGACAACAAAACAATGAAGAAGTTGATCCTCTTCAAAAGGTAGGACCTTTTCAGATCCGTACTTGAGATGCTTTTGGATTTTGAAAGGTAGGAGTGTGGATTTGCTGTGTCAATGTGTGTGGATTTGGGGGAGGTGAGGGAGAGTGGGTTTGCTGTGTGTGTGTGTGTGTGTGTGTGTGTGTGTGTGTGTGATTTTCGCTTTAAGCTCCGAAATATTACCCTGTCTGATGGAGCATTCTTGCTCTATAAAAGAAAAAGGAGGGCAGCGAAGTGTTCTGTGCCCTCATTCTGAGAAGAACTCAAAGCAGGACGACGACGTGATTGATGTTGGATTTGCAGCGCTGGACGACGTGATTGACGTTGGATTTGCATCGATGGACGATTTGATTGCCGTTGGATTTGCATCGATGGACGACGTGATTGACGTTGGATTTAAGTCGCTGTACGATGTGATTGATGTTGGATTTGCAGCGCTGCACGACGTGATTGATATTGGATACGCAGCGCTGGACGACGTGATTGACGTTGGATTTGCAACGCTGGACGACGTGATTGATGTTGGATTTGCAGCGTTGGACAACGTGATTGACGTTGGATTTACGGCGCTGGACGACGTGATTGACGTTGGATTTGCATCGATGGACAACGAAGAAACGAAGAAGTTGATCCTCTTTAAAAGGTAGGACCTTTTCAGATCCGTACTTGAGATGCTTTTTGATTTGGAAAGGTGGGAGTGTGGATTTGCTGTGTCAATGTGTGTGGATTTGGGGGAGGTGAGGGAGAGTGGGTTTGATGTGTGTGTGTGTGTGATTTTGGGCTTTAAGCTTCGAAATATTACCCTGTCTGATGGAGCATTCTTGCTCTATAAAAGAAAAAGGAGGGCAGCGAAGTGTTCTGTGCCCTCATTCTGAGAAGGACTCTAAGCAGGACGACGACGTGATTAATGTTGGATTTGCAGCGCTGGACGACGTGATTGATGTTGGATTTGCAACGATAGACGATTTGATTGCCGTTGGATTTGCATCGATGGACGACGTGATTGACGTTGGATTTGCAACGCTGGACGACGTGATTGACGTTGGATTTACGGCGCTGGACGACGTAATTGACGTTGGATTTGCAGCGTTGGACGACGTGATTGACGTTGGATTTACGGCGCTGGACGACGTGATTGCCGTTGGATTTGCATCGATGGACAACGTTATTGACGTTGGATTTGCAACGCTGGACGACGTGATTGACGTTGGATTTACGGCGCTGGACGACGTGATTGATGTTGGATTTGCAGCGTTGGACGACGTGATTGACGTTTGATTTACGGCGCTGGACGACGTGATTGACGTTTGATTTGCATCGATGTACAACGAAGCAACGAAGAAGTTGATCCTCTTCAAAAGGTAGGACCTTTTCAGATCCGTACTTAAAATGCTTTTAGATTTGGAAAGGTGGGAGTGTGGACTTGCTGTGTCAATGTGTGTGGATTTGGGGGAGGTTAGGGAGAGTTGACTTGCTGTGTGTGTGTGTGTGATTTTGGGCTTTAAGCTCCGAAATATTACCCTGTCTGATGGAGCATTCTTGCTCTATAAAAGAAAAAGGAGGGCAGCGAAGTGTTCTGTGCCCTAATTCTGAGAAGGACTCTAAGCAGGGCGACGACGTGATTGACATTGGATTTGCAACGCTGGACGACGTGATTGATGTTGGATTTGCATCGATGGACGATTTGATTGCCGTTGGATTTGAATCGATGGACGACGTGATTGACGTTGGATTTGCAACGCTGGACGACGTGATTGATGTTGGATTTACGGCGCTGGACGACGTGATTGACGTTGGATTTACGGCGCTGGACGACGTGATTGACGTTGGATTTGCATCGATGTACAACGAAGCGACGAAGAAGATGATCCTCTTCAAAAGGTAGGACCTTTTCAGATCCGTACTTGAGATGCTTTTTGATTTGGAAAGGTGGGAGTGTGGATTTGCTGTGTCAATGTGTGTGGATTTGGGGGAGGTGAGGGAGAGTGGGCTTGCTGTGTGTGTGTGTGTGTGTGTGATTTTGGGCATTAAGCTCCGAAATATTACCCTGTCTGATGGAGCATTCTTGCTCTATAAAAGAAAAAGGAGGGCAGCGAAGTTTTCAGTGCCCTCATTCTGAGAAGGACTCTAAGCAGGACGACGACGTGATTGATGTTGGATTTGCAGCGCTGGACGACGTGATTGACGTTGGATTTACGGCGCTGGACGACGTGATTGACGTTGGATTTGCAGCGTTGGACGACGTGATTGACGTTGGATTTACGGCGCTGGACGACGTGATTGACGTTGGATTTGCATCGATGGACAACAAAGCAACGAAGAAGTTGATCCTCTTCAAAAAGTAGGACCTTTTCAGATCCGTACTTGAGATGCTTTTGGATTTTGAAAGGTAGGAGTGTGGATTTGCTGTGTCAATGTGTGTGGATTTGGGGGAGGTGAGGGAGAGTGGGTTTGCTGTGTGTGTGTGTGTGTGTGTGTGTGTGTGTGTGTGTGTGATTTTCGCTTTAAGCTCCGAAATATTACCCTGTCTGATGGAGCATTCTTGCTCTATAAAAGAAAAAGGAGGGCAGCGAAGTGTTCTGTGCCCTCATTCTGAGAAGGACTCTAAGCAGGACGACGACGTGATTGATGTTGGATTTGCAGCGCTGGACGACGTGATTGACGTTGGATTTGCATCGATGGACGATTTGATTGCCGTTGGATTTGCATTGATGGACGACGTGATTGACGTTGGATTTAAGTCGCTGGACAATGTGATTGACGTTGGATTTGCAGCGCTGCACGACGTGATTGATATTGGATACGCAGCGCTGGACGACGTGATTGACGTTGGATTTGCAACGCTGGATGACGTGATTGATGTTGGATTTGCAGCGTTGGACAACGTGATTGACGTTGGATTTACGGCACTGGACGACGTGATTGACGTTGGATTTGCATCGATGGACAATGAAGAAACGAAGAAGTTGATCCTCTTTAAAAGGTAGGACCTTTTCAGATCCGTACTTGAGATGCTTTTTGATTTGGAAAGGTGGGAGTGTGGATTTGCTGTGTCAATGTGTGTGGATTTGGGGGAGGTGAGGGAGAGTGGGTTTGCTGTGTGTGTGATTTTGGGCTTTAAGCTCCGAAATATTACCCTGTCTGATGGAGCATTCTTGCTCTATAAAAGAAAAAGGAAGGCAGCGAAGTGTTCTGTGCCCTCATTCTGAGAAGGACTCTAAGCAGGACGACGACGTGATTGATGTTGGATTTGCAGCGCTGGACGACGTGATTGATGTTGGATTTGCATCGATGGACAATTTGATTGCCGTTGGATTTGCATCGATGGACAACGTGATTGACGTTGGATTTGCAACGCTGGGCGACGTGATTGACGTTGGATTTATGGCGCTGGACGATGTGATTGACTTTGGATTTACGGCGCTGGATGACGTGATTGACGTTGGATTTGCAGCGTTGGACAACGTGATTGACGTTGGATTTACGGTGCTGGACGACGTGATTGACGTTGGATTTACGGCGCTGGACGACGTGATTGACGTTGGATTTGCAGCGTTGGACGACATGATTGACGTTGGATTTGCAGCGTTGGACGACGTGATTGACGTTGGATTTGCATCAATGTACAACGAAGCAACGAAGAAGTTGATCCTCTTCAAAAGGTAGGACCTTTTCAGATCCGTACTTGAGATGCTTTTAGATTTGGAAAGGTGGGAGTGTGGACTTGCTGTGTCAATGTGTGTGGATTTGGGGGAGGTTAGGGAGAGTGGGCTTGCTGTGTGTGTGTGTGATTTTGGGCTTTAAGCTCCGAAATATTACCCTGTCTGATGGAGCATTCTTGCTCTATAAAAGAAAAAGGAGGGCAGCGAAGTGCTCTGTGCCCTCATTCTGAGAAGGACTCTAAGCAGGACGACGATGTGATTGACATTGGATTTGCAACGCTGGACGACGTGATTGATGTTGGATTTGCATCGATGGACGATTTGATTGCCGTTGGATTTGAATCGATGGACGACGTGATTGACGTTGGATTTGCAACGCTGGACGACGTAATTGACGTTGGATTTACGGCGCTGGACGACGTGATTGACGTTGGATTTACGGCGCTGGACGACGTGATTGTTGTTGGATTTGCAGCGTTGGACGACGTGATTGACGTTGGATTTACGGCGCTGGACGACGTGATTGACGTTGGATTTGCATCGATGTACAATGAAGCAACAAAGAAGTTGATCCTCTTCAAAAGGTAGGACCTTTTCAGATCCGTACTTGAGATGCTTTTAGATTTGGAAAGGTGGGAGTGTGGACTTGCTGTGTCAATGTGTGTGGATTTGGGGGAGGTTAGGGAGAGTGGGCTTGCTGTGTGTGTGTGTGTGATTTTGGGCTTTAAGCTCCGAAATATTACCCTGTCTGATGGAGCATTCTTGCTCTATAAAAGAAAAAGGAGGGCAGCGAAGTGTTCTGTGCCCTCATTCTGAGAAGGACTCTAAGCAGGACGACGATGTGATTGACATTGGATTTGCAACGCTGGACGACGTGATTGATGTTGGATTTGCATCGATGGACGATTTGATTGCCGTTGGATTTGAATCGATGGACGACGTGATTGATGTTGGATTTGCAACGCTGGACGACGTAATTGACGTTGGATTTACGGCGCTGGACGACGTGATTGACGTTGGATTTACGGCGCTGGACGACGTGATTGTTGTTGGATTTGCAGCGTTGGACGACGTGATTGACGTTGGATTTACGGCGCTGGACGACGTGATTGACGTTGGATTTGCATCGATGGACAACGAAGAAACGAAGACGTTGATCCTCTTCAAAAGGTAGGACCTTTTCAGATCCGTACTTGAGATGCTTTTTGATTTGGAAAGGTGGGAGTGTGGATTTGCTGTGTCAATGTGTGTGGATTTGGGGGAGGTGAGGGAGAGTGGGTTTGCTGTGTGTGTGTGTGATTTTGGGCTTTAAGCTCCGAAATATTACCCTGTCTGATGGAGCATTCTTGCTCTATAAAAGAAAAAGGAGGGCAGCGAAGTGTTCTGTGCCCTCATTCTGAGAAGGACTCTAAGCAGGACGATGACGTGATTGATGTTGGATTTGCAGGGCTGGACAACGTGATTGATGTTGGATTTGCATCGATGGACGATTTTATTGCCGTTGGATTTGCATCGATGGACGACGTGATTGACGTTGGATTTGCAACGCTGGACGACGTGATTGACGTTGGATTTACGGCGCTGGATGACGTGATTGACGTTGGATTTGCATCGATGTACAACGAAGCAACGAAGAAGTTGATCCTCTTCAAAAGGTAGGACCTTTTCAGATCCGTACTTTCGATGCTTTTTGATTTGGAAAGGTGGGAGTGTGGATTTGCAGTGTCAATGTGTGTGGATTTGGGGGAGGTGAGGGAGAGTGGGTTTGCTGTGTGTGTGTGTGTGTGTGTGTGTGTGTGATTTTGGGCTTTAAGCTCCAAAATATTACCCTGACTGATGGAGCATTCTTGCTCTATAAAAGAAAAAGGAGGGCAGCGAAGTGTTCTGTGCCCTCATTCTGAGAAGGACTCTAAGCAGGACGACGACGTGATTGATGTTGGATTTGCAGCGCTGGACGACGTGTTTGACGTTGGATTTGCATCGATGGATGATTTGATTGCCGTTGGATTTGCATCGATGGACGACATGATTGACGTTGGATTTACGGCGCTGGACGATGTGATTGACGTTGGATTTGCAGCGCTGGACGACGTGATTGACGTTGGATTTGCAGCACTGGACAACGTGATTGACGTTGGATTTGCAACGCTGGACGACGTGATTGTTGTTGGATTTGCCGCGTTGGACGACGTGATTGACGTTGGATTTACGGTGCTGGACGACGTGATTGACATTGGATTTGCATCGATGGACAACGAAGAAACAAAGAAGTTGATCCTCTTCAAAAGGTAGGACCTTTTCAGATCCGTACTTGAGATGCTTTTTGATTTGGAAAGGTGGGAGTGTGGATTTGCTGTGTCAACGTGTGTGGATTTGGGGGAGGTGAGGGAGAGTGGGTTTGCTGTGTGTGTGTGTGATTTTGGGCTTTAAGCTCCGAAATATTACCCTGTCTGATGGAGCATTCTTGCTCTATAAAAGAAAAAGGAGGGCAGCGAAGTGTTCTGTCCCCTCATTCTGAGAAGGACTCTAAGCAGGACGACGTCGTGATTGATGTTGGATTTGCAGCGCTGGACGACGTGATTGATGTTGGATTTGCATCTATGGACGATTTGATTGCCGTTGGATTTGCATCGATGGACGACGTGATTGACGTTGGAATTGCAACGCTGGACAACGTGATTGACGTTGGATTTACGGCGCTGGACGACATTATTGACGTTGGATTTACGGCGCTGGACGACGTGATTGACGTTGGATTTGCAGCGTTGGACGACGTGATTGACGTTGGATTTACGGCGCTGGACGACGTGATTGACGTTGGATTTGCATCGATGGACAACGAAGCAACGAAGAAGTTGATCCTCTGCAAAAGGTAGGACCTTTTCAGATCCGTACCTGAGATGCTTTTTGATTTGGAAAGGTGGGAGTGTGGATTTGCTGTGTCAATGTGTGTGGAATTGGGGGAGGTAAGGGAGAGTGGGTTTGCTGTGTGTGTGTGTGTGTGTGTGTGTGATTTTGGGCTTTAAGCTCCGAAATATTACCCATGTCTGATGGAGCATTCTTGCTCTATAAAAGAAAAAGGAGGGCAGCGAAGTGTTCTGTGCCCTCCTTCTGAGAAGTACTCTAAGCAGGACGACGACGTGATTGATATTGGATTTGCAGCGCTGGACGACGTGATTGACGTTGGATTTGCATCGATGGGCGATTTGATTGCCGTTGGATTTGCATCGATGGACGACGTGATTGACGTTGGTTTTACGGCGCTGGACGATGTGAATGACGTTGGATTTGCAGCGCTGGACGACGTGATTGACGTTGGATTAGCAGCGCTGGACGATGTGAGTGACGTTGGATTTGCAACGCTGGACGACGTGATTGATGTTGGATTTGCAGCGTTGGACGACGTGATTGACGTTGGATTTACGGCGCTGGACGACGTGATTGACGCTGGATGTGCATCGATGGACAACGAAGAAACGAAGAAGTTGATCCTCTTCAAAAGGTAGGACCTTTTCAGATCCGTACTTGAGATGCTTTTTAATTTGGAAAGGTGGGAGTGTGGATTTGCTGTGTCAATGTGTGTGGATTTGGGGGAGGTGAGGGAGAGTGGGTTTGCTGTGTGTGTGTGTGATTTTGGGCTTTAAGCTCCGAAATATTACCCTGTCTGATGGAGCATTCTTGCTCTATAAAAGAAAAAGGAGGGCAGCGAATTGTTCTGTGCCCTCATTCTGAGAAGGACTCTAAGCAGGACGACGACGTGATTGATGTTGGATTTGCAGCGCTGGACGACGTGATTGACGTTGGATTTGCATCGATTGACGATTTGATTGCCGTTGGATTTGCATCGATGGACGACGTGATTGACGTTGGATTTACGGCGCTGGACGACGTGATTGACGTTGGATTTGCAGCGCTGGACGACGTGATTGACGTTGGATTTGCAGCGCTGGACGACGTGATTGACGTTGGATTTGCAACGCTGGACGACGTGATTGACGTTGGATTTGCAGCATTGGACGACGTGATTGACGTTAGATTTACGGCGCTGGACGACGTGATTGACGTTGGATTTGCATCGATGGACAACGAAGAAACGAAGAAGTTGATCCTCTTCAAAAGGTAGGACCTTTTCAGATCCGTACTTGAGATGGTTTTTGATTTGGAAAGGTGGGAGTGTGGATTTGCTGTGTCAATGTGTGTGGATTTGGGGGAGGTGAGGGAGAGTGGGTTTGCTGTGTGTGTGTGATTTTGGGCTTTAAGCTCCGAAATATTACCCGGTCTGATGGAGCATTCTTGCTCTATAAAAGAAAAAGGAGGGCAGCGAAGTGTTCTGTGCCCTCATTCTGAGAAGGACTCTAAGCAGGACGATGACGTGATTGATGTTGGATTTGCAGCGCTGGACGACGTGATTGATGTTGGATTTGCATCGATTATACAATTTGATTGTCGTTGGATTTGCATCGATGAACGACGTGATTGACGTTGGATTTGCAACGCTGGACGACGTGATTGATGTTGGATTTACGGCGCTGGACGACGTGATTGACGTTGGATTTACGGCGCTGGACGACGTGATTGACGTTGGATTTGCATCGATGTACAACGAAGCAACGAAGAAGTTGATCCTTTTCAAAAGGTAGGACCTTTTCAGATCCGTACTTGAGATGCTTTCTGATTTGGAAAGGTGGGAGTGTGGATTTGCTGTGTCAATGTGTGTGGATTTTGAGGGAGGTGAGGGAGAGTGGGTTTGCTGTGTGTGTGTGTGTGTGTGATTTTGGGCTTTAAGCTCCGAAATATTACCCTGTCTGATGGAGCATTCTTGCTCTATAAAAGAAAACGGAGGGCAGCGAAGTGTTCTGTGCCCTCATTCTGAGAAGGACTCAAAGCAGGACGACGACGTGATTGATATTGGATTTGCAGCGCTGGCCGACGTGATTGACGTTGGATTTGCATCGATGGACGATTTGATTGCCTTTGGATTTGCATCGATGGACGACGTGATTGACGTTGGATTTACGGCGCTGGACGATGTGATTGACGTTGGATTTGCAGCACTGGACGACGTGATTGACGTTGGATTCGCAGCGCTGGACGACGTGATTGACGTTGGATTTGCAACGCAGGACGACGTGATTGATGTTGGATTTGCAGCATTTGACGACGTGATTGACGTTGGATTTACGGCGCTGGACGACGTCATTGACGTTGGATTTGCATCGATGGACAACTAAGAAACGAAGAAGTTGATCCTCTTCAAAAGGTAGGACCTTTTCAGATCCGTACTTGAGATGCTTTTTGATTTGGAAAGGTGGGAGTGTGGATTTGCTGTGTAAATGTGTGTGGATTTGGGGGAGGTGAGGGAGAGTGGGTTTGCTGTGTGTGTGGTTTTGGGCTTTTAGCTCCGAAATATTACCCTGTCTGATGGAGCATTCTTGCTCTATAAAAGAAAAAGGAGGGCAGCGAAGTGTACTTTGCCCTCATTCTGAGAAGGACTCTAAGCAGGATGACGACGTGATTGATGTTGGATTTGCAGCGCTGGACGACGTGATTGATGTTGGATTTGCATCGATGGACGATTTGATTGCCGTTGGATTTGTAGCGTTGGACGACGTGATTGACGTTGGATTTACGGCGCTGGACGACGTGATTGACGTTGGATTTGCATCGATGGACAACGAAGAAACGAAGAAGTTGATCCTCTTCAAAAGGTAGGACCTTTTCAGATCCGTACTTGAGATGCTTTTTGATTTGGAAAGGTGGGAGTGTGGATTTGCTGTGTCAATGTGTGTGGATTTGGGGGAGGTGAGGGAGAGTGGGTTTGCTGTGTGTGTGTGTGATTTTGGGCTTTAAGCTCCAAAATATTACCCTGTCTGATGGAGCATTCTTGCTCTATAAAAGAAAAAGGAGGGCAGCGAAGTGTTCTGTGCCCTCATTCTGAGAAGGACTCTAAGCAGGACGACGACGTGATTGATGTTGGATTTGCAGCGCTGGACGACGTGATTGACGTTGGATTTGCATCGATGGACAATTTGATTGCCGTTGGATTTGCAGCGCTGGCCGACGTGATTGACGTTGGATTTACGGCGCTGGACGACGTGATTGACGTTGGGTTTGCATCGATGGACAACGAAGAAACGAAGAAGTTGATCCTCTTCAAAAGGTAGGACCTTTTCAGATCCGTACTTGAGATGCTTTTTGATTTGGAAAGGTGGGAGTGTGGATTTGCTGTGTCAATGTGTGTGGATTTGGGGGAGGTGAGGGAGAGTGGGTTTGCTGTGTGTGTGTGTGATTTTGGGCTTTAAGCTCCGAAATATTACCCTGTCTGATGGAGAATTCTTGCTCTATAAAAGAAAAAGGAGGGCAGCGAAGTGTTCTGTGCCCTCATTCTGAGAAGGACTCTAAGCAGGACGACGACGTGATTGATGTTGGATTTGCAGCGCTGGACGACGTGATTGACGTTGGATTTGCATCGATGGACAATTTGATTGCCGTTGGATTTGCATCGATGGACGATGTGATTGACGTTGGATTTGCAACGCTGGGCGACGTGATTGACGTTGGATTTACGGCGCTGGACGACGTGATTGACATTGGATTTACGGCGCTGGACGACGTGATTGACGTTGGATTTGCAGCGTTGGACAACGTGATTGACGTTGGATTAATGGCGCTGGACGACGTGATTGACGTTGGATTTGCATCGGTGGACAACGAAGCAACGAAGAAGTTGATCCTCTTCAAAAGGTAGGACCTTTTCAGATCCGTACTTATGATGCTTTTTGATTTGGAAAGGTGGGAGTGTGGATTTGCTGTGTCAATTTGTGTGGATTTGGGGGAGGTGAGGGAGAGTGGGTTTGCTGTGTGTGTGTGTGATTTTGGGCTTTAAGCTCCGAAATATTACCCTGTCTGATGGAGCATTCTTGCTCTATAAAAGAAAAAGGAGGGCAGCGAAGTGTTCTGTGCCCTCATTCTGAGAAGGACTCTAAGCAGGACGACGACGTGATTGATGTTGGATTTGCAGCGCTGGACGACGTGATTGACGTTGGATTTGCATCGATGGACGATTTGATTGCCGTTGGATTTGCATCGATGGACGACGTGATTGACGTTGGATTTACGGCGATGGACGACGTGATTGACGTTGGATTTGCAGCGCTGGACGACGTGATTGACGTTGGATTTGCAGCGCTGGACGACGTGATTGACGTTGGATTTGCAACGCTGGACGACGTGATTGACGTTGGATTTGCAGCATTGGACGACGTGATTGACGTTGGATTTACGGCGCTGGACGACGTGATTGACGTTGGATTTGCATCGATGGACAACGAAGAAACGAAGAAGTTGATCCTCTTCAAAAGGTAGGACCTTTTCAGATCCGTACTTGAGATGCTTTCTGATTTGGAAAGGTGGGAGTGGGGATTTGCTGTGTCAATGTGTGTGGATTTGGGGGAGGTGAGGGAGAGTGGGTTTGCTGTGTGTGTGTGTGTGATTTAGGGCTTTAAGCTCCGAAATATTACCCTGTCTGATGGAGCATTCTTGCTCTATAAAAGAAAAAGGAGGGAGGCGAAGTGTTCTGTGCCCTCATTCTGAGAAGGACTCTAAGCAGGACGACGACGTGATTGATGTTGGATTTGCAGCGCTGGACGACGTGATTGATGTTGGATTTGCATTGATGGACGATTTGATTGCCGTTGGATTTGCATCGATGGACGACGTGATTGACGTTGGATTTGCAACGCTGGACGACGTGATTGACGTTGGATTTATGGCGCTGGACGACGTGATTGACGTTGGATTTATGGCGCTGGACGACGTGATTGACGTTGGATTTGCACCGTTGGACGACGTGATTGACGTTGGATTTACGGCGCTGGAAGACGTGATTGACGTTGTTATTGCTTTGATGAACAACGAAGCAACGAAGAAGTTGATCCTCTTCAAAAGGTAGGACCTTTTCAGATCCGTACTTGAGATGCTTTTTGATTTGGAAAGGTGGGAGTGTGGATTTGCTGTGTCAATGTGTGTGGATTTGGGGGAGGTGAGGGAGAGTGGGTTTGCTGTGTGTATGCGATTTTGGCCTTTAAGCTCCGAAATATGACCCTGTCTGATGGAGCATTCTTGCTCTATAAAAGAAAAAGGAGGGCAGCGAAGTGTTCTGTGCCCTCATTCTGAGAAGGACTCTAAGCAGGATGACGACGTGATTGATGTTGGATTTGCAGCGCTGGACGACGTGATTGATGTTGGATTTGCATCGATGGACGATTTGATTGCCGTTGGATTTGCATCGATGGACGACGTGATTGACGTTGGATTTGCAACGCTGGACGACGTGATTGACGTTGGATTTACGGCGCTGGACGACGTGATTGACGTTGGATTTGCAGCGTTGGACGACGTGATTGACGTTGGATTTGCATCGATGTACAATGAAGCAACAAAGAAGTTGATCCTCTTCAAAAGGTAGGACCTTTTCAGATCCGTACTTGAGATGCTTTTAGATTTGGAAAGGTGGGAGTGTGGACTTGCTGTGTCAATGTGTGTGGATTTGGGGGAGGTTAGGGAGAGTGGGCTTGCTGTGTGTGTGTGTGATTTTGGGCTTTAAGCTCCGAAATATTACCCTGTCTGATGGAGCATTCTTGCTCTATAAAAGAAAAAGGAGGGCAGCGAAGTGCTCTGTGCCCTCATTCTGAGAAGGACTCTAAGCAGGACGACGATGTGATTGACATTGGATTTGCAACGCTGGACGACGTGATTGATGTTGGATTTGCATCGATGGACGATTTGATTGCCGTTGGATTTGAATCGATGGACGACGTGATTGACGTTGGATTTGCAACGCTGGACGACGTAATTGACGTTGGATTTACGGCGCTGGACGACGTGATTGACGTTGGATTTACGGCGCTGGACGACGTGATTGTTGTTGGATTTGCAGCGTTGGACGACGTGATTGACGTTGGATTTACGGCGCTGGACGACGTGATTGACGTTGGATTTGCATCGATGTACAATGAAGCAACAAAGAAGTTGATCCTCTTCAAAAGGTAGGACCTTTTCAGATCCGTACTTGAGATGCTTTTAGATTTGGAAAGGTGGGAGTGTGGACTTGCTGTGTCAATGTGTGTGGATTTGGGGGAGGTTAGGGAGAGTGGGCTTGCTGTGTGTGCTTGTGTGATTTTGGGCTTTAAGCTCCGAAATATTACCCTGTCTGATGGAGCATTCTTGCTCTATAAAAGAAAAAGGAGGGCAGCGAAGTGTTCTGTGCCCTCATTCTGACAAGGACTCTAAGCAGGACGACGATGTGATTGACATTGGATTTGCAACGCTGGACGACGTGATTGATGTTGGATTTGCATCGATGGATGATTTGATTGCCGTTGGATTTGAATCGATGGACGACGTGATTGACGTTGGATTTGCAACGCTGGACGACGTAATTGACGTTGGATTTACGGCGCTGGACGACGTGATTGACGTTGGATTTACGGCGCTGGACGACGTGATTGTTGTTGGATTTGCAGCGTTGGACGACGTGATTGACGTTGGATTTACGGCGCTGGACGACGTGATTGACGTTGGATTTGCATCGATGGACAACGAAGAAACGAAGACGTTGATCCTCTTCAAAAGGTAGGACCTTTTCAGATCCGTACTTGAGATGCTTTTTGATTTGGAAAGGTGGGAGTGTGGATTTGCTGTGTCAATGTGTGTGGATTTGGGGGAGGTGAGGGAGAGTGGGTTTGCTGTGTGTGTGTGTGATTTTGGGCTTTAAGCTCCGAAATATTACCCTGTCTGATGGAGCATTCTTGCTCTATAAAAGAAAAAGGAGGGCAGCGAAGTGTTCTGTGCCCTCATTCTGAGAAGGACTCTAAGCAGGACGATGACGTGATTGATGTTGGATTTGCAGGGCTGGACGACGTGATTGATGTTGGATTTGCATCGATGGACGATTTTATTGCCGTTGGATTTGCATCGATGGACGACGTGATTGACGTTGGATTTGCAACGCTGGACGACGTGATTGACGTTGGATTTACGGCGCTGGATGACGTGATTGACGTTGGATTTGCATCGATGTACAACGAAGCAACGAAGAAGTTGATCCTCTTCAAAAGGTAGGACCTTTTCAGATCCGTACTTGAGATGCTTTTTGATTTGGAAAGGTGGGAGTGTGGATTTGCTGTGTCAATGTGTGTGGATTTGGGGGAGGTGAGGGAGAGTGGGTTTGGTGTGTGTGTGTTTGTGTGATTTTGGGCTTTAAGCTCCGAAATATTACCCTGTCTGATGGAGCATTCTTGCTCTATAAAAGAAAAAGGAGGGCAGCGAAGTGTTCTGTGCCCTCATTCTGAGAAGGACTCTAAGCAGGACGACGACGTGATTGATGTTGGATTTGCAGCGCTGGACGACGTGTTTGACGTTGGATTTGCATCGATGGATGATTTGATTGCCGTTGGATTTGCATCGATGGACGACATGATTGACGTTGGATTTACGGCGCTGGACGATGTGATTGACGTTGGATTTGCAGCGCTGGACGACGTGATTGACGTTGGATTTGCAGCACTGGACGACGTGATTGACGTTGGATTTGCAACGCTGGACGACGTGATTGTTGTTGGATTTGCAGCGTTGGACGACGTGATTGACGTTGGATTTACGGTGCTGGACGACGTGATTGACATTGGATTTGCATCGATGGACAACGAAGAAACAAAGAAGTTGATCCTCTTCAAAAGGTAGGACCTTTTCAGATCCGTACTTGAGATGCTTTTTGATTTGGAAAGGTGGGAGTGTGGATTTGCTGTGTCAACGTGTGTGGATTTGGGGGAGGTGAGGGAGAGTGGGTTTGCTGTGTGTGTGTGTGATTTTGGGCTTTAAGCTCCGAAATATTACCCTGTCTGATGGAGCATTCTTGCTCTATAAAAGAAAAAGGAGGGCAGCGAAGTGTTCTGTCCCCTCATTCTGAGAAGGACTCTAAGCAGGACGACGTCGTGATTGATGTTGGATTTGCAGCGCTGGACGACGTGATTGATGTTGTATTTGCATCTATGGACGATTTGATTGCCGTTGGATTTGCATCGATGGACGACGTGATTGACGTTGGAATTGCAACGCTGGACAACGTGATTGACGTTGGATTTACGGCGCTGGACGACGTTATTGACGTTGGATTTACGGCGCTGGACGACGTGATTGACGTTGGATTTGCAGCGTTGGACGACGTGATTGACGTTGGATTTACGGCGCTGGACGACGTGATTGACGTTGGATTTGCATCGATGGACAACGAAGCAACGAAGAAGTTGATCCTCTGCAAAAGGTAGGACCTTTTCAGATCCGTACCTGAGATGCTTTTTGATTTGGAAAGGTGGGAGTGTGGATTTGCTGTGTCAATGTGTGTGGAATTGGGGGAGGTAAGGGAGAGTGGGTTTGCTGTGTGTGTGTGTGTGTGTGTGTGTGTGTGTGTGATTTTGGGCTTTAAGCTCCGAAATATTACCCATGTCTGATGGAGCATTCTTGCTCTATAAAAGAAAAAGGAGGGCAGCGAAGTGTTCTGTGCCCTCCTTCTGAGAAGTACTCTAAGCAGGACGACGACGTGATTGATATTGGATTTGCAGCGCTGGACGACGTGATTGACGTTGGATTTGCATCGATGGGCGATTTGATTGCCGTTGGATTTGCATCGATGGACGACGTGATTGACGTTGGTTTTACGGCGCTGGACGATGTGATTGACGTTGGATTTGCAGCGCTGGACGACGTGATTGACGTTGGATTCGCAGCGCTGGACGATGTGAGTGACGTTGGATTTGCAACGCTGGACGATGTGATTGATGTTGGATTTGCAGCGTTGGACGACGTGATTGACGTTGGATTTACGGCGCTGGACGACGTGATTGACGCTGGATGTGCATCGATGGACAACGAAGAAACGAAGAAGTTGATCCTCTTCAAAAGGTAGGACCTTTTCAGATCCGTACTTGAGATGCTTTTTAATTTGGAAAGGTGGGAGTGTGGATTTGCTGTGTCAATGTGTGTGGATTTGGGGGAGGTGAGGGAGAGTGGGTTTGCTGTGTGTGTGTGTGATTTTGGGCTTTAAGCTCCGAAATATTACCCTGTCTGATGGAGCATTCTTGCTCTATAAAAGAAAAAGGAGGGCAGCGAATTGTTCTGTGCCCTCATTCTGAGAAGGACTCTAAGCAGGACGACGACGTGATTGATGTTGGATTTGCAGCGCTGGACGACGTGATTGACGTTGGATTTGCATCGATTGACGATTTGATTGCCGTTGGATTTGCATCGATGGACGACGTGATTGACGTTGGATTTACGGCGCTGGACGACGTGATTGACGTTGGATTTGCAGCGCTGGACGACGTGATTGACGTTGGATTTGCAGCGCTGGACGACGTGATTGACGTTGGATTTGCAACGCTGGACGACGTGATTGACGTTGGATTTGCAGCATTGGACGACGTGATTGACGTTAGATTTACGGCGCTGGACGACGTGATTGACGTTGGATTTGCATCGATGGACAACGAAGAAACGAAGAAGTTGATCCTCTTCAAAAGGTAGGACCTTTTCAGATCCGTACTTGAGATGGTTTTTGATTTGGAAAGGTGGGAGTGTGGATTTGCTGTGTCAATGTGTGTGGATTTGGGGGAGGTGAGGGAGAGTGGGTTTGCTGTGTGTGTGTGATTTTGGGCTTTAAGCTCCGAAATATTACCCGGTCTGATGGAGCATTCTTGCTCTATAAAAGAAAAAGGAGGGCAGGGAAGTGTTCTGTGCCCTCATTCTGAGAAGGACTCTAAGCAGGACGATGACGTGATTGATGTTGGATTTGCAGCGCTGGACGACGTGATTGATGTTGGATTTGCATCGATTATACAATTTGATTGTCGTTGGATTTGCATCGATGGACGACGTGATTGACGTTGGATTTGCAACGCTGGACGACGTGATTGATGTTGGATTTACGGCGCTGGACGACGTGATTGATGTTGGATTTACGGCGCTGGACGACGTGATTGACGTTGGATTTGCATCGATGTACAACGAAGCAACGAAGAAGTTGATCCTTTTCAAAAGGTAGGACCTTTTCAGATCCGTACTTGAGATGCTTTCTGATTTGGAAAGGTGGGAGTTTGGATTTGCTGTGTCAATGTGTGTGGATTTTGAGGGAGGTGAGGGAGAGTGGGTTTGCTGTGTGTGTGTGTGTGTGTGATTTTGGGCTTTAAGCTCCGAAATATTACCCTGTCTGATGGAGCATTCTTGCTCTATAAAAGAAAACGGAGGGCAGCGAAGTGTTCTGTGCCCTCATTCTGAGAAGGACTCAAAGCAGGACGACGACGTGATTGATATTGGATTTGCAGCGCTGGCTGACGTGATTGACGTTGGATTTGCATCGATGGACGATTTGATTGCCTTTGGATTTGCATTGATGGACGACGTGATTGACGTTGGATTTACGGCGCTGGACCATGTGATTGACGTTGGATTTGCAGCACTGGACGACGTGATTGACGTTGGATTCGCAGCGCTGGACGACGTGATTGACGTTGGATTTGCAACGCAGGACGACGTGATTGACGCTGGATGTGCATCGATGGACAACGAAGAAACGAAGAAGTTGATCCTCTTCAAAAGGTAGGACCTTTTCAGATCCGTACTTGAGATGCTTTTTAATTTGGAAAGGTGGGAGTGTGGATTTGCTGTGTCAATGTGTGTGGATTTGGGGGAGGTGAGGGAGAGTGGGTTTGCTGTGTGTGTGTGTGATTTTGGGCTTTAAGCTCCGAAATATTACCCTGTCTGATGGAGCATTCTTGCTCTATAAAAGAAAAAGGAGGGCAGCGAATTGTTCTGTGCCCTCATTCTGAGAAGGACTCTAAGCAGGACGACGACGTGATTGATGTTGGATTTGCAGCGCTGGACGACGTGATTGACGTTGGATTTGCATCGATTGACGATTTGATTGCCGTTGGATTTGCATCGATGGACGACGTGATTGACGTTGGATTTACGGCGCTGGACGACGTGATTGACGTTGGATTTGCAGCGCTGGACGACGTGATTGACGTTGGATTTGCAGCGCTGGACGACGTGATTGACGTTGGATTTGCAACGCTGGACGACGTGATTGACGTTGGATTTGCAGCATTGGACGACGTGATTGACGTTAGATTTACGGCGCTGGACGACGTGATTGACGTTGGATTTGCATCGATGGACAACGAAGAAACGAAGAAGTTGATCCTCTTCAAAAGGTAGGACCTTTTCAGATCCGTACTTGAGATGGTTTTTGATTTGGAAAGGTGGGAGTGTGGATTTGCTGTGTCAATGTGTGTGGATTTGGGGGAGGTGAGGGAGAGTGGGTTTGCTGTGTGTGTGTGATTTTGGGCTTTAAGCTCCGAAATATTACCCGGTCTGATGGAGCATTCTTGCTCTATAAAAGAAAAAGGAGGGCAGGGAAGTGTTCTGTGCCCTCATTCTGAGAAGGACTCTAAGCAGGACGATGACGTGATTGATGTTGGATTTGCAGCGCTGGACGACGTGATTGATGTTGGATTTGCATCGATTATACAATTTGATTGTCGTTGGATTTGCATCGATGGACGACGTGATTGACGTTGGATTTGCAACGCTGGACGACGTGATTGATGTTGGATTTACGGCGCTGGACGACGTGATTGATGTTGGATTTACGGCGCTGGACGACGTGATTGACGTTGGATTTGCATCGATGTACAACGAAGCAACGAAGAAGTTGATCCTTTTCAAAAGGTAGGACCTTTTCAGATCCGTACTTGAGATGCTTTCTGATTTGGAAAGGTGGGAGTTTGGATTTGCTGTGTCAATGTGTGTGGATTTTGAGGGAGGTGAGGGAGAGTGGGTTTGCTGTGTGTGTGTGTGTGTGTGATTTTGGGCTTTAAGCTCCGAAATATTACCCTGTCTGATGGAGCATTCTTGCTCTATAAAAGAAAACGGAGGGCAGCGAAGTGTTCTGTGCCCTCATTCTGAGAAGGACTCAAAGCAGGACGACGACGTGATTGATATTGGATTTGCAGCGCTGGCTGACGTGATTGACGTTGGATTTGCATCGATGGACGATTTGATTGCCTTTGGATTTGCATTGATGGACGACGTGATTGACGTTGGATTTACGGCGCTGGACCATGTGATTGACGTTGGATTTGCAGCACTGGACGACGTGATTGACGTTGGATTCGCAGCGCTGGACGACGTGATTGACGTTGGATTTGCAACGCAGGACGACGTGATTGATGTTGGATTTGCAGCATTTGACGACGTGATTGACGTTGGATTTACGGCGCTGGACGATGTCATTGACGTTGGATTTGCATCGATGGACAACTAAGAAACTAAGAAGTTGATCCTCTTCAAAAGGTAGGACCTTTTCAGATCCGTACTTGAGATGCTCTTTGATTTGGAAAGGTGGGAGTGTGGATTTGCTGTGTAAATGTGTGTGGATTTGGGGGAGGTGAGGGAGAGTGGGTTTGCTGTGTGTGTGATTTTGGGCTTTTAGCTCCGAAATATTACCCTGTCTGATGGAGCATTCTTGCTCTATAAAAGAAAAAGGAGGGCAGCGAAGTGTACTTTGCCCTCATTCTGAGAAGGACTCTAAGCAGGACGACGACGTGATTGATGTTGGATTTGCATCGATGGACGATTTGATTGCCGTTGGATTTGTAGCGTTGGACGACGTGATTGACGTTGGATTTACGGCGCTGGACGACGTGATTGACGTTGGATTTGCATCGATGGACAACGAAGAAACGAAGAAGTTGATCCTCTTCAAAAGGTAGGACCTTTTCAGAGCCGTACTTGAGATGCTTTTTGATTTGGAAAGGTGGGAGTGTGGATTTGCTGTGTCAATGTGTGTGGATTTGGGGGAGGTGAGGGAGAGTGGGTTTGCTGTGTGTGTGTGTGATTTTGGGCTTTAAGCTCCGAAATATTACCCTGTCTGATGGAGCATTCTTGCTCTATAAAAGAAAAAGGAGGGCAGCGAAGTGTTCTGTGCCCTCATTCTGAGAAGGACTCTAAGCAGGACGACGACGTGATTGATGTTGGATTTGCAGCGCTGGACGACGTGATTGACGTTGGATTTGCATCGATGGACAATTTGATTGCCGTTGGATTTGCAGCGCTGGCCGACGTGATTGACGTTGGATTTGCATCGATGGACGATTTGATTGCCTTTGGATTTGCATCGATGGACGACGTGATTGACGTTGGATTTACGGCGCTGGACGATGTGATTGACGTTGGATTTGCAGCACTGGACGACGTGATTGACGTTGGATTCGCAGCCCTGGACGACGTGATTGACGTTGGATTTGCAACGCAGGGCGACGTGATTGATGTTGGATTTGCAGCATTTGACGACGTGATTGACGTTGGATTTACGGCGCTGGACGACGTCATTGACGTTGGATTTGCATCGATGGACAACTAAGAAACGAAGAAGTTGATCCTCTTCAAAAGGTAGGACCTTTTCAGATCCGTACTTGAGATGCTTTTTGATTTGGAAAGGTGGGAGTGTGGATTTGCTGTGTAAATGTGTGTGGATTTGGGGGAGGTGAGGGAGAGTGGGTTTGCTGTGTGTGTGATTTTGGGCTTTTAGCTCCGAAATATTACCCTGTCTGATGGAGCATTCTTGCTCTATAAAAGAAAAAGGAGGGCAGCGAAGTGTTCTGTGCCCTCATTCTGAGAAGGACTCTAAGCAGGACGACGACGTGATTGATGTTGGATTTGCAGCGCTGGACGACGTGATTGACGTTGGATTTGCATCGATGGACAATTTGATTGCTGTTGGATTTGCAGCGCTGGCCGACGTGATTGACGTTGGATTTGCATCGATGGACGATTTGATTGCCTTTGGATTTGCATCGATGGACGACGTGATTGACGTTGGATTTATGGCGCTGGACGATGTGATTGACGTTGGATTTGCAGCACTGGACGACGTGATTGACGTTGGATTCGCAGCGCTGGACGACGTGATTGACGTTGGATTTGCAACGCAGGACGACGTGATTGATGTTGGATTTGCAGCATTTGACGACGTGATTGACGTTGGATTTACGGCGCTGGACGACGTCATTGACGTTGGATTTGCATCGATGGACAACTAAGAAACGAAGAAGTTGATCCTCTTCAAAAGGTAGGACCTTTTCAGATCCGTACTTGAGATGCTTTTTGATTTGGAAAGGTGGGAGTGTGGATTTGCTGTGTAAATGTGTGTGGATTTGGGGGAGGTGAGGGAGAGTGGGTTTGCTGTGTGTGTGATTTTGGGCTTTTAGCTCCGAAATATTACCCTGTCTGATGGAGCATTCTTGCTCTATAAAAGAAAAAGGAGGGCAGCGAAGTGTTCTGTGCCCTCATTCTGAGAAGGACTCTAAGCAGGACGACGACGTGATTGATGTTGGATTTGCAGCGCTGGACGACGTGATTGACGTTGGATTTGCATCGATGGACAATTTGATTGCCGTTGGATTTGCATCGATGGACGATGTGATTGACGTTGGATTTGCAACGCTGGGCGACGTGATTGACGTTGGATTTACGGCGCTGGACGACGTGATTGACATAGGATTTACGGCGCTGGACGACGTGATTGACGTTGGATATGCAGCGTTGGACAACGTGATTGACGTTGGATTAATGGCGCTGGACGACGTGATTGACGTTGGATTTGCATCGGTGGACAACGAAGCAACGAAGAAGTTGATCCTCTTCAAAAGGTAGGACCTTTTCAGATCCGTACTTATGATGCTTTTTGATTTGGAAAGGTGGGAGTGTGGATTTGCTGTGTCAATTTGTGTGGATTTGGGGGAGGTGAGGGAGAGTGGGTTTGCTGTGTGTGTGTGTGATTTTGGGCTTTAAGCTCCGAAATATTACCCTGTCTGATGGAGCATTCTTGCTCTATAAAAGAAAAAGGAGGGCAGCGAAGTGTTCTGTGCTTCTGAGAAGGACTCTAAGCAGGACGACGACGTGATTGATGTTGGATTTGCAGCGCTGGACGACGTGATTGACGTTGGATTTGCATCGATGGACGATTTGATTGCCGTTGGATTTGCATCGATGGACGACGTGCTTGACGTTGGATTTACGGCGATGGACGACGTGATTGACGTTGGATTTGCAGCGCTGGATGACGTGATTGACGTTGGATTTGCAACGCTGGACGACGTGATTGACGTTGGATTTGCAGCATTGGACGACGTGATTGACGTTGGATTTACGGCGCTGGACGACGTGATTGGCGTTGGATTTGCATCGATGGACAACGAAGAAACGAAGAAGTTGATCCTCTTCAAAAGGTAGGACCTTTTCAGATCCGTACTTGAGATGCTTTTTTATTTTGAAAGGTGGGAGTGTGGATTTGCTGTGTCAATGTGTGTGGATTTGGGGGAGGTGAGGGAGAGTGGGTTTGCTGTGTGTGTGTGTGTGATTTTGGGCTTTAAGCTCCGAAATATTACCCGGTCTGATGGAGCATTCTTGCTCTATAAAAGAAAAAGGAGGGCAGCGAAGTGTTCTGTGCCCTCATTCTGAGAAAGACTCCAAACAGGACGACGACGTGATTGATGTTGGATTCGCAGCGCTGGACGACGTGATTGATGTTGGATTTGCATCGATGGACGATTTGATTGCCGTTGGATTTGCATTGATGGACGTCGTGATTGACGTTGGATTTACGGCGCTGGACGAAGTGAGTGATGTTGGATTTGCAGCGCTGGACGACGTGATTGACGTTGGATTCGCAGTGCTGGACGACGTGATTGACGTTGAATTTGCAACGCTGGACGACGTGATTGATGTTGGATTTGCAGCGTTGGACGACGTGATTAACGTTGGATTTACGGTGCTGGACGACGTGATTGACGTTGGATTTACGGCGCAGGACAACGTGATTGACGTTGGATTTGCATCGAAGTACAACGAAGCAACGAAGAAGTTGATCCTCTTCAAAAGGTAGGACCTTTTCAGATCCGTACTTGAGATGCTTTCTGATTTGGAAAGGTGGGAGTGGGGATTTGCTGTGTCAATGTGTGTGGATTTGGGGGAGGTGAGGGAGAGTGGGTTTGCTGTGTGTGTGTGTGTGATTTTGGGCTTTAAGCTCCGAAATATTACCCTGTCTGATGGAGCATTCTTGCTCTATAAAAGAAAAAGGAGGGAGGCGAAGTGTTCTGTGCCCTCATTCTGAGAAGGACTCTAAGCAGGACGACGACGTGATTGATGTTGGATTTGCAGCGCTGGACGACGTGATTGATGTTGGATTTGCATTGATGGACGATTTGATTGCCGTTGGATTTGCATCGATGGACGACGTGATTGACGTTGGATTTGCAACGCTGGACGACGTGATTGACGTTGGATTTATGGCGCTGGACGACGTGATTGACGTTGGATTTATGGCGCTGGACGACGTGATTGACGTTGGATTTGCAGCGTTGGACGACGTGATTGACGTTGGATCTACGGCGCTGGAAGACGTGATTGACGTTGTATTTGCTTTGATGAACAACGAAGCAACGAAGAAGTTGATCCTCTTCAAAAGGTAGGACCTTTTCAGATCCGTACTTGAGATGCTTTTTGATTTGGAAAGGTGGGAGTGTGGATTTGCTGTGTCAATGTGTGTGGATTTGGGGGAGGTGAGGGAGAGTGGGTTTGCTGTGTGTATGTGATTTTGGGCTTTAAGCTCCGAAATATGACCCTGTCTGATGGAGCATTCTTGCTCTATAAAAGAAAAAGGAGGGCAGCGAAGTGTTCTGTGCCCTCATTCTGAGAAGGACTCTAAGCAGGATGACGACGTGATTGATGTTGGATTTGCAGCGCTGGACGACGTGATTGATGTTGGATTTGCATCGATGGACGATTTGATTGCCGTTGGATTTGCATCGATGGACGACGTGATTGACGTTGGATTTGCAACGCTGGACGACGTGATTGATGTTGGATTTACGGCGCTGGACGACGTGATTGACGTTGGATTTGCAGCGCTGGACGACGTGATTGACGTTGGATTTGCATCGCTGTACAACGAAGCAAAGAAGAAGTTGATCCTCTTCAAAAGGTAGGACCTTTTCAGATCCGTACTTGAGATGCTTTTTGATTTGGAAAGGTGGGAGTGTGGATTTGCTGTGTCAATGTGTGTGGATTTGGGGGAGGTGAGGGAGAGTGGGTTTGCTGTGTGTGTGTGTGTGTGTGATTTTGGGCTTTAAGCTCCGAAATATTACCCTGTCTGATGGAGCATTCTTGCTCTATAAAAGAAAAAGGAGGGCAGCGAAGTGTTCTGTGCCCTCATTCTGAGAAGGACTCTAAGCAGGACGACGACGTGATTGATGTTGGATTTGCAGCGCTGGATGACGTGATTGATGTTGGATTTGCATCGATGGACGATTTGATTGCCGTTAGATTTGCATCGATGGACGACGTGATTGACGTTGGATTTGCAACGCTGGACGACGTGATTGACGTTGGATTTACGGCGCTGGACGACGTGATTGACGTTGGATTTACGGCGCTGGACGACGTGATTGACGTTGGATTTGCAGCGTTGGACGACGCGATTGACGTTGGATTTACGGCGCTGGACGACGTGATTGACGTTGTATTTGCATCGATGAACAACAAAGCAACGAAGAAGTTGATCCTCTTCAAAAGGTAGGACCTTTTCAGATCCGTACTTGAGATGCTTTTTGATTTGGAAAGGAGGGAGTGTGGATTTTCTGTGTCAATGTGTGTGGATTTGGGGGAGGTGAGGGAGAGTGGGTTTGCTGTGTGTGTGTGTGTGATTTTGGGCTTTAAGCTCCGAAATATTACCCTGTCTGATGGAGCATTCTTGCTCTATAAAAGAAAAAGGAGGGCAACGAAGTGTTCTGTGCCCTCATTCTGGGAAGAACTCTAAGCAGGACGACGACGTGATTGATGTTGGATTTGCAGCGCTGGACGACGTGATTGACGTTGGATTTGCATCGATGGACGATTTGATTGCCGTTGAATTTGCATCGATGGACGATGTGATTGACGTTGGATTTGCAGCGCTGGACGACGTGATTGACGTTGGATTCGCAACGCTGGACGACGTGATTGACGTTGGATTTGCAACGCTGGACGACGTGATTGATGTTGGATTTGCAGCGTTGGACGACGTGATTGACGTTGGATTTACAGCGCTGGACGACGTGATTGACGTGTGATTTGCATCGATGGACAACGAAGAAACGACGAAGTTGATCCTCTTCAAAAGGTAGGACCTTTTCAGATCCGTACTTGAGATGCTTTTTGATTTGGAAAGGTGGGAGTGTGGATTTGCTGTGTCAATGTGTGTGGATTTGGGGGAGGTGAGGGAGAGTGGGTTTGCTGTGTGTGTGATTTTGGGCTTTAAGCTCCGAAATATTACCCTGTCTGATGGAGCATTCTTGCTCTATAAAAGAAAAAGGAGGGCAGCGAAGTGTTCTGTGCCCTCATTCTGAGAAGGACTCCAAGCAGGACGACGACGTGATTGATGTTGGATTTGCAGCGCTGGACGAAGTGTTTGATGTTGGATTTGCATCGATGGACAATTTGATTGCCGTTGGATTTGCATCGATGGACGACGTGATTGACGTTGGATTTGCAACGCTGGACGACGTGATTGTCGTTGGATTTACGGCGCTGGACGACGTGATTGACGTTGGATTTACGGCGCTGGACGACGTGATTGATGTTGGATTTGCAGCGTTGGACAACGTGATTGACGTTGGATTTATGGCGCTGGACGACGTGATTGACGTTGGATTTGCATCGGTGGACAACGAAGCAACGAAGAAGTTGATCCTCTTCAAAAGGTAGGACCTTTTCAGATCCGTACTTGAGATGCTTTTTGATTTGGAAAGGTGGGAGTGTGGATTTGCTGTGTCAATGTGTGTGGATTTGGGGGAGGTGAGGGAGAGTGGGTTTGCTGTGTGTGTGTGTGATTTTGGGCTTTAAGCTCCGAAATATTACCCTGTTTGATGGAGCATTCTTGCTCTATAAAAGAAAAAGCAGGGCAGCGAAGTGTTCTGTGCCCTCATTCTGAGAAGGACTCTAAGCAGGACGACGAAGTTATTGATGTTGGATTTGCAGCGCTGGACGACGTGATTGACGTTGGATTTGCATCGATGGACGATTTGATTGCCGTTTAATTTGCATCGATGGACGACGTGATTGACGTTGGATTTACGGCGCTGGACGACGTGATTGACGTTGGATTTGCAGCGCTGGACGACGTGATTGACGTTGGATTTGCAGAGCTGGACGACGTGATTAATGTTGGATTTGCAACGCTGGACAACGTGATTGACGTTGGATTTGCAGCATTGGACAACGTGATTGACGTTGGATTTACAGCGCTGGACGACGTGATTGACGTTGGATTTGCATCGATGGACAACGAAGAAACAAAGAAGTTGATCCTCTTCAAAAGGTAGGACCTTTTCAGATCCGTACTTGAGATGCTTTTTGATTTGGAAAGGTGGGAGTGTGGATTTGCTGTGTCAATGTGTGTGGATTTGGGGGAGGTGAGGGAGAGTGGGTTTGCTGTGTGTGTGTGTGTGTGTGATTTTGGGCTTTAAGCTCCGAAATATTACCCTGTCTGATGGAGCATTCTTGCTCTATAAAAGAAAAAGGAGGGCAGCGAAGTGTTCTGTCCCCTCATTCTGAGAAGGACTCTAAGCAGGACGACGTCGTGATTGATGTTGGATTTGCAGCGCTGGACGACGTGATTGATGTTGGATTTGCATCTATGGACGATTTGATTGCCGTTGGATTTGCATCGATGGACGACGTGATTGACGTTGGAATTGCAACGCTGGACAACGTGATTGACGTTGGATTTACGGCGCTGGACGACATTATTGACGTTGGATTTACGGCGCTGGACGACGTGATTGACGTTGGATTTGCAGCGTTGGACGACGTGATTGACGTTGGATTTACGGCGCTGGACGACGTGATTGACGTTGGATTTGCATCGATGGACAACGAAGCAACGAAGAAGTTGATCCTCTGCAAAAGGTAGGACCTTTTCAGATCCGTACCTGAGATGCTTTTTGATTTGGAAAGGTGGGAGTGTGGATTTGCTGTGTCAATGTGTGTGGAATTGGGGGAGGTAAGGGAGAGTGGGTTTGCTGTGTGTGTGTGTGTGTGTGTGTGATTTT
Organism: Pelophylax lessonae; assembly: GCF_965119305.1. NCBI lineage: Eukaryota > Metazoa > Chordata > Amphibia > Anura > Ranidae > Pelophylax > Pelophylax lessonae. The sequence continues at coordinate 656,063,580 of NC_138770.1, forward strand.
GGGCTTTAAGCTCCGAAATATTACCCATGTCTGATGGAGCATTCTTGCTCTATAAAAGAAAAAGGAGGGCAGCGAAGTGTTCTGTGCCCTCCTTCTGAGAAGTACTCTAAGCAGGACGACGACGTGATTGATATTGGATTTGCAGCGCTGGACGACGTGATTGACGTTGGATTTGCATCGAAGGGCGATTTGATTGCCGTTGGATTTGCATCGATGGACGACGTGATTGACGTTGGTTTTACGGCGCTGGACGATGTGAATGACGTTGGATTTGCAGCGCTGGACGACGTGATTGACGTTGGATTAGCAGCGCTGGACGATGTGAGTGACGTTGGATTTGCAACGCTGGACGACGTGATTGATGTTGGATTTGCAGCGTTGGACGACGTGATTGACGTTGGATTTACGGCGCTGGACGACGTGATTGACGCTGGATGTGCATCGATGGACAACGAAGAAACGAAGAAGTTGATCCTCTTCAAAAGGTAGGACCTTTTCAGATCCGTACTTGAGATGCTTTTTAATTTGGAAAGGTGGGAGTGTGGATTTGCTGTGTCAATGTGTGTGGATTTGGGGGAGGTGAGGGAGAGTGGGTTTGCTGTGTGTGTGTGTGATTTTGGGCTTTAAGCTCCGAAATATTACCCTGTCTGATGGAGCATTCTTGCTCTATAAAAGAAAAAGGAGGGCAGCGAATTGTTCTGTGCCCTCATTCTGAGAAGGACTCTAAGCAGGACGACGACGTGATTGATGTTGGATTTGCAGCGCTGGACGACGTGATTGACGTTGGATTTGCATCGATTGACGATTTGATTGCCGTTGGATTTGCATCGATGGACGACGTGATTGACGTTGGATTTACGGCGCTGGACGACGTGATTGACGTTGGATTTGCAGCGCTGGACGACGTGATTGACGTTGGATTTGCAGCGCTGGACGACGTGATTGACGTTGGATTTGCAACGCTGGACGACGTGATTGACGTTGGATTTGCAGCATTGGACGACGTGATTGACGTTAGATTTACGGCGCTGGACGACGTGATTGACGTTGGATTTGCATCGATGGACAACGAAGAAACGAAGAAGTTGATCCTGTTCAAAAGGTAGGACCTTTTCAGATCCGTACTTGAGATGGTTTTTGATTTGGAAAGGTGGGAGTGTGGATTTGCTGTGTCAATGTGTGTGGATTTGGGGGAGGTGAGGGAGAGTGGGTTTGCTGTGTGTGTGTGATTTTGGGCTTTAAGCTCCGAAATATTACCCGGTCTGATGGAGCATTCTTGCTCTATAAAAGAAAAAGGAGGGCAGCGAAGTGTTCTGTGCCCTCATTCTGAGAAGGACTCTAAGCAGGACGATGACGTGATTGATGTTGGATTTGCAGCGCTGGACGACGTGATTGATGTTGGATTTGCATCGATTATACAATTTGATTGTCGTTGGATTTGCATCGATGAACGACGTGATTGACGTTGGATTTGCAACGCTGGACGACGTGATTGATGTTGGATTTACGGCGCTGGACGACGTGATTGACGTTGGATTTACGGCGCTGGACGACGTGATTGACGTTGGATTTGCATCGATGTACAACGAAGCAACGAAGAAGTTGATCCTTTTCAAAAGGTAGGACCTTTTCAGATCCGTACTTGAGATGCTTTCTGATTTGGAAAGGTGGGAGTGTGGATTTGCTGTGTCAATGTGTGTGGATTTTGAGGGAGGTGAGGGAGAGTGGGTTTGCTGTGTGTGTGTGTGTGTGTGATTTTGGGCTTTAAGCTCCGAAATATTACCCTGTCTGATGGAGCATTCTTGCTCTATAAAAGAAAACGGAGGGCAGCGAAGTGTTCTGTGCCCTCATTCTGAGAAGGACTCAAAGCAGGACGACGACATGATTGATATTGGATTTGCAGCGCTGGCCGACGTGATTGACGTTGGATTTGCATCGATGGACGATTTGATTGCCTTTGGATTTGCATCGATGGACGACGTGATTGACGTTGGATTTACGGCGCTGGACGATGTGATTGACGTTGGATTTGCAGCACTGGACGACGTGATTGACGTTGGATTCGCAGCGCTGGACAACGTGATTGACGTTGGATTTGCAACGCAGGACGACGTGATTGATGTTGGATTTGCAGCGTTTGACGACGTGATTGACGTTGGATTTACGGCGCTGGACGACGTGATTGACGTTGGATTTGCATCGATGGACAACGAAGAAACGAAGAAGTTGATCCTCTTCAAAAGGTAGGACCTTTTCAGATCCGTACTTGAGATGCTTTTTGATTTGGAAAGGTGGGAGTGTGGATTTGCTGTGTCAATGTGTGTGGATTTGGGGGAGGTGAGGGAGAGTGGGTTTGCTGTGTGTGTGTGTGATTTTGGGCTTTAAGCTCCGAAATATTACCCTGTCTGATGGAGAATTCTTGCTCTATAAAAGAAAAAGGAGGGCAGCGAAGTGTTCTGTGCCCTCATTCTGAGAAGGACTCTAAGCAGGACGACGACGTGATTGATGTTGGATTTGCAGCGCTGGACGACGTGATTGACGTTGGATTTGCATCGATGGACAATTTGATTGCCGTTGGATTTGCATCGATGGACGATGTGATTGACGTTGGATTTGCAACGCTGGGCGACGTGATTGACGTTGGATTTACGGCGCTGGACGACGTGATTGACATTGGATTTACGGCGCTGGACGACGTGATTGACGTTGGATTTGCAGCGTTGGACAACGTGATTGACGTTGGATTAATGGCGCTGGACGACGTGATTGACGTTGGATTTGCATCGGTGGACAACGAAGCAACGAAGAAGTTGATCCTCTTCAAAAGGTAGGACCTTTTCAGATCCGTACTTATGATGCTTTTTGATTTGGAAAGGTGGGAGTGTGGATTTGCTGTGTCAATTTGTGTGGATTTGGGGGAGGTGAGGGAGAGTGGGTTTGCTGTGTGTGTGTGTGATTTTGGGCTTTAAGCTCCGAAATATTACCCTGTCTGATGGAGCATTCTTGCTCTATAAAAGAAAAAGGAGGGCAGCGAAGTGTTCTGTGCCCTCATTCTGAGAAGGACTCTAAGCAGGACGACGACGTGATTGATGTTGGATTTGCAGCGCTGGACGACGTGATTGACGTTGGATTTGCATCGATGGACGATTTGATTGCCGTTGGATTTGCATCGATGGACGACGTGATTGACGTTGGATTTACGGCGATGGACGACGTGATTGACGTTGGATTTGCAGCGCTGGACGACGTGATTGACGTTGGATTTGCAGCGCTGGACGACGTGATTGACGTTGGATTTGCAACGCTGGACGACGTGATTGACGTTGGATTTGCAGCATTGGACGACGTGATTGACGTTGGATTTACGGCGCTGGACGACGTGATTGACGTTGGATTTGCATCGATGGACAACGAAGAAACGAAGAAGTTGATCCTCTTCAAAAGGTAGGACCTTTTCAGATCCGTACTTGAGATGCTTTCTGATTTGGAAAGGTGGGAGTGGGGATTTGCTGTGTCAATGTGTGTGGATTTGGGGGAGGTGAGGGAGAGTGGGTTTGCTGTGTGTGTGTGTGTGATTTAGGGCTTTAAGCTCCGAAATATTACCCTGTCTGATGGAGCATTCTTGCTCTATAAAAGAAAAAGGAGGGAGGCGAAGTGTTCTGTGCCCTCATTCTGAGAAGGACTCTAAGCAGGACGACGACGTGATTGATGTTGGATTTGCAGCGCTGGACGACGTGATTGATGTTGGATTTGCATTGATGGACGATTTGATTGCCGTTGGATTTGCATCGATGGACGACGTGATTGACGTTGGATTTGCAACGCTGGACGACGTGATTGACGTTGGATTTATGGCGCTGGACGACGTGATTGACGTTGGATTTATGGCGCTGGACGACGTGATTGACGTTGGATTTGCACCGTTGGACGACGTGATTGACGTTGGATTTACGGCGCTGGAAGACGTGATTGACGTTGTTATTGCTTTGATGAACAACGAAGCAACGAAGAAGTTGATCCTCTTCAAAAGGTAGGACCTTTTCAGATCCGTACTTGAGATGCTTTTTGATTTGGAAAGGTGGGAGTGTGGATTTGCTGTGTCAATGTGTGTGGATTTGGGGGAGGTGAGGGAGAGTGGGTTTGCTGTGTGTATGCGATTTTGGCCTTTAAGCTCCGAAATATGACCCTGTCTGATGGAGCATTCTTGCTCTATAAAAGAAAAAGGAGGGCAGCGAAGTGTTCTGTGCCCTCATTCTGAGAAGGACTCTAAGCAGGATGACGACGTGATTGATGTTGGATTTGCAGCGCTGGACGACGTGATTGATGTTGGATTTGCATCGATGGACGATTTGATTGCCGTTGGATTTGCATCGATGGACGACGTGATTGACGTTGGATTTGCAACGCTGGACGACGTGATTGACGTTGGATTTACGGCGCTGGACGACGTGATTGACGTTGGATTTGCAGCGTTGGACGACGTGATTGACGTTGGATTTGCATCGATGTACAATGAAGCAACAAAGAAGTTGATCCTCTTCAAAAGGTAGGACCTTTTCAGATCCGTACTTGAGATGCTTTTAGATTTGGAAAGGTGGGAGTGTGGACTTGCTGTGTCAATGTGTGTGGATTTGGGGGAGGTTAGGGAGAGTGGGCTTGCTGTGTGTGTGTGTGATTTTGGGCTTTAAGCTCCGAAATATTACCCTGTCTGATGGAGCATTCTTGCTCTATAAAAGAAAAAGGAGGGCAGCGAAGTGCTCTGTGCCCTCATTCTGAGAAGGACTCTAAGCAGGACGACGATGTGATTGACATTGGATTTGCAACGCTGGACGACGTGATTGATGTTGGATTTGCATCGATGGACGATTTGATTGCCGTTGGATTTGAATCGATGGACGACGTGATTGACGTTGGATTTGCAACGCTGGACGACGTAATTGACGTTGGATTTACGGCGCTGGACGACGTGATTGACGTTGGATTTACGGCGCTGGACGACGTGATTGTTGTTGGATTTGCAGCGTTGGACGACGTGATTGACGTTGGATTTACGGCGCTGGACGACGTGATTGACGTTGGATTTGCATCGATGTACAATGAAGCAACAAAGAAGTTGATCCTCTTCAAAAGGTAGGACCTTTTCAGATCCGTACTTGAGATGCTTTTAGATTTGGAAAGGTGGGAGTGTGGACTTGCTGTGTCAATGTGTGTGGATTTGGGGGAGGTTAGGGAGAGTGGGCTTGCTGTGTGTGCTTGTGTGATTTTGGGCTTTAAGCTCCGAAATATTACCCTGTCTGATGGAGCATTCTTGCTCTATAAAAGAAAAAGGAGGGCAGCGAAGTGTTCTGTGCCCTCATTCTGACAAGGACTCTAAGCAGGACGACGATGTGATTGACATTGGATTTGCAACGCTGGACGACGTGATTGATGTTGGATTTGCATCGATGGATGATTTGATTGCCGTTGGATTTGAATCGATGGACGACGTGATTGACGTTGGATTTGCAACGCTGGACGACGTAATTGACGTTGGATTTACGGCGCTGGACGACGTGATTGACGTTGGATTTACGGCGCTGGACGACGTGATTGTTGTTGGATTTGCAGCGTTGGACGACGTGATTGACGTTGGATTTACGGCGCTGGACGACGTGATTGACGTTGGATTTGCATCGATGGACAACGAAGAAACGAAGACGTTGATCCTCTTCAAAAGGTAGGACCTTTTCAGATCCGTACTTGAGATGCTTTTTGATTTGGAAAGGTGGGAGTGTGGATTTGCTGTGTCAATGTGTGTGGATTTGGGGGAGGTGAGGGAGAGTGGGTTTGCTGTGTGTGTGTGTGATTTTGGGCTTTAAGCTCCGAAATATTACCCTGTCTGATGGAGCATTCTTGCTCTATAAAAGAAAAAGGAGGGCAGCGAAGTGTTCTGTGCCCTCATTCTGAGAAGGACTCTAAGCAGGACGATGACGTGATTGATGTTGGATTTGCAGGGCTGGACGACGTGATTGATGTTGGATTTGCATCGATGGACGATTTTATTGCCGTTGGATTTGCATCGATGGACGACGTGATTGACGTTGGATTTGCAACGCTGGACGACGTGATTGACGTTGGATTTACGGCGCTGGATGACGTGATTGACGTTGGATTTGCATCGATGTACAACGAAGCAACGAAGAAGTTGATCCTCTTCAAAAGGTAGGACCTTTTCAGATCCGTACTTGAGATGCTTTTTGATTTGGAAAGGTGGGAGTGTGGATTTGCTGTGTCAATGTGTGTGGATTTGGGGGAGGTGAGGGAGAGTGGGTTTGGTGTGTGTGTGTTTGTGTGATTTTGGGCTTTAAGCTCCGAAATATTACCCTGTCTGATGGAGCATTCTTGCTCTATAAAAGAAAAAGGAGGGCAGCGAAGTGTTCTGTGCCCTCATTCTGAGAAGGACTCTAAGCAGGACGACGACGTGATTGATGTTGGATTTGCAGCGCTGGACGACGTGTTTGACGTTGGATTTGCATCGATGGATGATTTGATTGCCGTTGGATTTGCATCGATGGACGACATGATTGACGTTGGATTTACGGCGCTGGACGATGTGATTGACGTTGGATTTGCAGCGCTGGACGACGTGATTGACGTTGGATTTGCAGCACTGGACGACGTGATTGACGTTGGATTTGCAACGCTGGACGACGTGATTGTTGTTGGATTTGCAGCGTTGGACGACGTGATTGACGTTGGATTTACGGTGCTGGACGACGTGATTGACATTGGATTTGCATCGATGGACAACGAAGAAACAAAGAAGTTGATCCTCTTCAAAAGGTAGGACCTTTTCAGATCCGTACTTGAGATGCTTTTTGATTTGGAAAGGTGGGAGTGTGGATTTGCTGTGTCAACGTGTGTGGATTTGGGGGAGGTGAGGGAGAGTGGGTTTGCTGTGTGTGTGTGTGATTTTGGGCTTTAAGCTCCGAAATATTACCCTGTCTGATGGAGCATTCTTGCTCTATAAAAGAAAAAGGAGGGCAGCGAAGTGTTCTGTCCCCTCATTCTGAGAAGGACTCTAAGCAGACGACGTCGTGATTGATGTTGGATTTGCAGCGCTGGACGACGTGATTGATGTTGTATTTGCATCTATGGACGATTTGATTGCCGTTGGATTTGCATCGATGGACGACGTGATTGACGTTGGAATTGCAACGCTGGACAACGTGATTGACGTTGGATTTACGGCGCTGGACGACGTTATTGACGTTGGATTTACGGCGCTGGACGACGTGATTGACGTTGGATTTGCAGCGTTGGACGACGTGATTGACGTTGGATTTACGGCGCTGGACGACGTGATTGACGTTGGATTTGCATCGATGGACAACGAAGCAACGAAGAAGTTGATCCTCTGCAAAAGGTAGGACCTTTTCAGATCCGTACCTGAGATGCTTTTTGATTTGGAAAGGTGGGAGTGTGGATTTGCTGTGTCAATGTGTGTGGAATTGGGGGAGGTAAGGGAGAGTGGGTTTGCTGTGTGTGTGTGTGTGTGTGTGTGTGTGTGTGTGATTTTGGGCTTTAAGCTCCGAAATATTACCCATGTCTGATGGAGCATTCTTGCTCTATAAAAGAAAAAGGAGGGCAGCGAAGTGTTCTGTGCCCTCCTTCTGAGAAGTACTCTAAGCAGGACGACGACGTGATTGATATTGGATTTGCAGCGCTGGACGACGTGATTGACGTTGGATTTGCATCGATGGGCGATTTGATTGCCGTTGGATTTGCATCGATGGACGACGTGATTGACGTTGGTTTTACGGCGCTGGACGATGTGATTGACGTTGGATTTGCAGCGCTGGACGACGTGATTGACGTTGGATTCGCAGCGCTGGACGATGTGAGTGACGTTGGATTTGCAACGCTGGACGATGTGATTGATGTTGGATTTGCAGCGTTGGACGACGTGATTGACGTTGGATTTACGGCGCTGGACGACGTGATTGACGCTGGATGTGCATCGATGGACAACGAAGAAACGAAGAAGTTGATCCTCTTCAAAAGGTAGGACCTTTTCAGATCCGTACTTGAGATGCTTTTTAATTTGGAAAGGTGGGAGTGTGGATTTGCTGTGTCAATGTGTGTGGATTTGGGGGAGGTGAGGGAGAGTGGGTTTGCTGTGTGTGTGTGTGATTTTGGGCTTTAAGCTCCGAAATATTACCCTGTCTGATGGAGCATTCTTGCTCTATAAAAGAAAAAGGAGGGCAGCGAATTGTTCTGTGCCCTCATTCTGAGAAGGACTCTAAGCAGGACGACGACGTGATTGATGTTGGATTTGCAGCGCTGGACGACGTGATTGACGTTGGATTTGCATCGATTGACGATTTGATTGCCGTTGGATTTGCATCGATGGACGACGTGATTGACGTTGGATTTACGGCGCTGGACGACGTGATTGACGTTGGATTTGCAGCGCTGGACGACGTGATTGACGTTGGATTTGCAGCGCTGGACGACGTGATTGACGTTGGATTTGCAACGCTGGACGACGTGATTGACGTTGGATTTGCAGCATTGGACGACGTGATTGACGTTAGATTTACGGCGCTGGACGACGTGATTGACGTTGGATTTGCATCGATGGACAACGAAGAAACGAAGAAGTTGATCCTCTTCAAAAGGTAGGACCTTTTCAGATCCGTACTTGAGATGCTTTCTGATTTGGAAAGGTGGGAGTGGGGATTTGCTGTGTCAATGTGTGTGGATTTGGGGGAGGTGAGGGAGAGTGGGTTTGCTGTGTGTGTGTGTGTGATTTAGGGCTTTAAGCTCCGAAATATTACCCTGTCTGATGGAGCATTCTTGCTCTATAAAAGAAAAAGGAGGGAGGCGAAGTGTTCTGTGCCCTCATTCTGAGAAGGACTCTAAGCAGGACGACGACGTGATTGATGTTGGATTTGCAGCGCTGGACGACGTGATTGATGTTGGATTTGCATTGATGGACGATTTGATTGCCGTTGGATTTGCATCGATGGACGACGTGATTGACGTTGGATTTGCAACGCTGGACGACGTGATTGACGTTGGATTTATGGCGCTGGACGACGTGATTGACGTTGGATTTATGGCGCTGGACGACGTGATTGACGTTGGATTTGCACCGTTGGACGACGTGATTGACGTTGGATTTACGGCGCTGGAAGACGTGATTGACGTTGTTATTGCTTTGATGAACAACGAAGCAACGAAGAAGTTGATCCTCTTCAAAAGGTAGGACCTTTTCAGATCCGTACTTGAGATGCTTTTTGATTTGGAAAGGTGGGAGTGTGGATTTGCTGTGTCAATGTGTGTGGATTTGGGGGAGGTGAGGGAGAGTGGGTTTGCTGTGTGTATGCGATTTTGGCCTTTAAGCTCCGAAATATGACCCTGTCTGATGGAGCATTCTTGCTCTATAAAAGAAAAAGGAGGGCAGCGAAGTGTTCTGTGCCCTCATTCTGAGAAGGACTCTAAGCAGGATGACGACGTGATTGATGTTGGATTTGCAGCGCTGGACGACGTGATTGATGTTGGATTTGCATCGATGGACGATTTGATTGCCGTTGGATTTGCATCGATGGACGACGTGATTGACGTTGGATTTGCAACGCTGGACGACGTGATTGACGTTGGATTTACGGCGCTGGACGACGTGATTGACGTTGGATTTGCAGCGTTGGACGACGTGATTGACGTTGGATTTGCATCGATGTACAATGAAGCAACAAAGAAGTTGATCCTCTTCAAAAGGTAGGACCTTTTCAGATCCGTACTTGAGATGCTTTTAGATTTGGAAAGGTGGGAGTGTGGACTTGCTGTGTCAATGTGTGTGGATTTGGGGGAGGTTAGGGAGAGTGGGCTTGCTGTGTGTGTGTGTGATTTTGGGCTTTAAGCTCCGAAATATTACCCTGTCTGATGGAGCATTCTTGCTCTATAAAAGAAAAAGGAGGGCAGCGAAGTGCTCTGTGCCCTCATTCTGAGAAGGACTCTAAGCAGGACGACGATGTGATTGACATTGGATTTGCAACGCTGGACGACGTGATTGATGTTGGATTTGCATCGATGGACGATTTGATTGCCGTTGGATTTGAATCGATGGACGACGTGATTGACGTTGGATTTGCAACGCTGGACGACGTAATTGACGTTGGATTTACGGCGCTGGACGACGTGATTGACGTTGGATTTACGGCGCTGGACGACGTGATTGTTGTTGGATTTGCAGCGTTGGACGACGTGATTGACGTTGGATTTACGGCGCTGGACGACGTGATTGACGTTGGATTTGCATCGATGTACAATGAAGCAACAAAGAAGTTGATCCTCTTCAAAAGGTAGGACCTTTTCAGATCCGTACTTGAGATGCTTTTAGATTTGGAAAGGTGGGAGTGTGGACTTGCTGTGTCAATGTGTGTGGATTTGGGGGAGGTTAGGGAGAGTGGGCTTGCTGTGTGTGCTTGTGTGATTTTGGGCTTTAAGCTCCGAAATATTACCCTGTCTGATGGAGCATTCTTGCTCTATAAAAGAAAAAGGAGGGCAGCGAAGTGTTCTGTGCCCTCATTCTGACAAGGACTCTAAGCAGGACGACGATGTGATTGACATTGGATTTGCAACGCTGGACGACGTGATTGATGTTGGATTTGCATCGATGGATGATTTGATTGCCGTTGGATTTGAATCGATGGACGACGTGATTGACGTTGGATTTGCAACGCTGGACGACGTAATTGACGTTGGATTTACGGCGCTGGACGACGTGATTGACGTTGGATTTACGGCGCTGGACGACGTGATTGTTGTTGGATTTGCAGCGTTGGACGACGTGATTGACGTTGGATTTACGGCGCTGGACGACGTGATTGACGTTGGATTTGCATCGATGGACAACGAAGAAACGAAGACGTTGATCCTCTTCAAAAGGTAGGACCTTTTCAGATCCGTACTTGAGATGCTTTTTGATTTGGAAAGGTGGGAGTGTGGATTTGCTGTGTCAATGTGTGTGGATTTGGGGGAGGTGAGGGAGAGTGGGTTTGCTGTGTGTGTGTGTGATTTTGGGCTTTAAGCTCCGAAATATTACCCTGTCTGATGGAGCATTCTTGCTCTATAAAAGAAAAAGGAGGGCAGCGAAGTGTTCTGTGCCCTCATTCTGAGAAGGACTCTAAGCAGGACGATGACGTGATTGATGTTGGATTTGCAGGGCTGGACGACGTGATTGATGTTGGATTTGCATCGATGGACGATTTTATTGCCGTTGGATTTGCATCGATGGACGACGTGATTGACGTTGGATTTGCAACGCTGGACGACGTGATTGACGTTGGATTTACGGCGCTGGATGACGTGATTGACGTTGGATTTGCATCGATGTACAACGAAGCAACGAAGAAGTTGATCCTCTTCAAAAGGTAGGACCTTTTCAGATCCGTACTTGAGATGCTTTTTGATTTGGAAAGGTGGGAGTGTGGATTTGCTGTGTCAATGTGTGTGGATTTGGGGGAGGTGAGGGAGAGTGGGTTTGGTGTGTGTGTGTTTGTGTGATTTTGGGCTTTAAGCTCCGAAATATTACCCTGTCTGATGGAGCATTCTTGCTCTATAAAAGAAAAAGGAGGGCAGCGAAGTGTTCTGTGCCCTCATTCTGAGAAGGACTCTAAGCAGGACGACGACGTGATTGATGTTGGATTTGCAGCGCTGGACGACGTGTTTGACGTTGGATTTGCATCGATGGATGATTTGATTGCCGTTGGATTTGCATCGATGGACGACATGATTGACGTTGGATTTACGGCGCTGGACGATGTGATTGACGTTGGATTTGCAGCGCTGGACGACGTGATTGACGTTGGATTTGCAGCACTGGACGACGTGATTGACGTTGGATTTGCAACGCTGGACGACGTGATTGTTGTTGGATTTGCAGCGTTGGACGACGTGATTGACGTTGGATTTACGGTGCTGGACGACGTGATTGACATTGGATTTGCATCGATGGACAACGAAGAAACAAAGAAGTTGATCCTCTTCAAAAGGTAGGACCTTTTCAGATCCGTACTTGAGATGCTTTTTGATTTGGAAAGGTGGGAGTGTGGATTTGCTGTGTCAACGTGTGTGGATTTGGGGGAGGTGAGGGAGAGTGGGTTTGCTGTGTGTGTGTGTGATTTTGGGCTTTAAGCTCCGAAATATTACCCTGTCTGATGGAGCATTCTTGCTCTATAAAAGAAAAAGGAGGGCAGCGAAGTGTTCTGTCCCCTCATTCTGAGAAGGACTCTAAGCAGGACGACGTCGTGATTGATGTTGGATTTGCAGCGCTGGACGACGTGATTGATGTTGTATTTGCATCTATGGACGATTTGATTGCCGTTGGATTTGCATCGATGGACGACGTGATTGACGTTGGAATTGCAACGCTGGACAACGTGATTGACGTTGGATTTACGGCGCTGGACGACGTTATTGACGTTGGATTTACGGCGCTGGACGACGTGATTGACGTTGGATTTGCAGCGTTGGACGACGTGATTGACGTTGGATTTACGGCGCTGGACGACGTGATTGACGTTGGATTTGCATCGATGGACAACGAAGCAACGAAGAAGTTGATCCTCTGCAAAAGGTAGGACCTTTTCAGATCCGTACCTGAGATGCTTTTTGATTTGGAAAGGTGGGAGTGTGGATTTGCTGTGTCAATGTGTGTGGAATTGGGGGAGGTAAGGGAGAGTGGGTTTGCTGTGTGTGTGTGTGTGTGTGTGTGTGTGTGTGTGTGTGTGTGATTTTGGGCTTTAAGCTCCGAAATATTACCCATGTCTGATGGAGCATTCTTGCTCTATAAAAGAAAAAGGAGGGCAGCGAAGTGTTCTGTGCCCTCCTTCTGAGAAGTACTCTAAGCAGGACGACGACGTGATTGATATTGGATTTGCAGCGCTGGACGACGTGATTGACGTTGGATTTGCATCGATGGGCGATTTGATTGCCGTTGGATTTGCATCGATGGACGACGTGATTGACGTTGGTTTTACGGCGCTGGACGATGTGATTGACGTTGGATTTGCAGCGCTGGACGACGTGATTGACGTTGGATTCGCAGCGCTGGACGATGTGAGTGACGTTGGATTTGCAACGCTGGACGATGTGATTGATGTTGGATTTGCAGCGTTGGACGACGTGATTGACGTTGGATTTACGGCGCTGGACGACGTGATTGACGCTGGATGTGCATCGATGGACAACGAAGAAACGAAGAAGTTGATCCTCTTCAAAAGGTAGGACCTTTTCAGATCCGTACTTGAGATGCTTTTTAATTTGGAAAGGTGGGAGTGTGGATTTGCTGTGTCAATGTGTGTGGATTTGGGGGAGGTGAGGGAGAGTGGGTTTGCTGTGTGTGTGTGTGATTTTGGGCTTTAAGCTCCGAAATATTACCCTGTCTGATGGAGCATTCTTGCTCTATAAAAGAAAAAGGAGGGCAGCGAATTGTTCTGTGCCCTCATTCTGAGAAGGACTCTAAGCAGGACGACGACGTGATTGATGTTGGATTTGCAGCGCTGGACGACGTGATTGACGTTGGATTTGCATCGATTGACGATTTGATTGCCGTTGGATTTGCATCGATGGACGACGTGATTGACGTTGGATTTACGGCGCTGGACGACGTGATTGACGTTGGATTTGCAGCGCTGGACGACGTGATTGACGTTGGATTTGCAGCGCTGGACGACGTGATTGACGTTGGATTTGCAACGCTGGACGACGTGATTGACGTTGGATTTGCAGCATTGGACGACGTGATTGACGTTAGATTTACGGCGCTGGACGACGTGATTGACGTTGGATTTGCATCGATGGACAACGAAGAAACGAAGAAGTTGATCCTCTTCAAAAGGTAGGACCTTTTCAGATCCGTACTTGAGATGGTTTTTGATTTGGAAAGGTGGGAGTGTGGATTTGCTGTGTCAATGTGTGTGGATTTGGGGGAGGTGAGGGAGAGTGGGTTTGCTGTGTGTGTGTGATTTTGGGCTTTAAGCTCCGAAATATTACCCGGTCTGATGGAGCATTCTTGCTCTATAAAAGAAAAAGGAGGGCAGGGAAGTGTTCTGTGCCCTCATTCTGAGAAGGACTCTAAGCAGGACGATGACGTGATTGATGTTGGATTTGCAGCGCTGGACGACGTGATTGATGTTGGATTTGCATCGATTATACAATTTGATTGTCGTTGGATTTGCATCGATGGACGACGTGATTGACGTTGGATTTGCAACGCTGGACGACGTGATTGATGTTGGATTTACGGCGCTGGACGACGTGATTGATGTTGGATTTACGGCGCTGGACGACGTGATTGACGTTGGATTTGCATCGATGTACAACGAAGCAACGAAGAAGTTGATCCTTTTCAAAAGGTAGGACCTTTTCAGATCCGTACTTGAGATGCTTTCTGATTTGGAAAGGTGGGAGTTTGGATTTGCTGTGTCAATGTGTGTGGATTTTGAGGGAGGTGAGGGAGAGTGGGTTTGCTGTGTGTGTGTGTGTGTGTGATTTTGGGCTTTAAGCTCCGAAATATTACCCTGTCTGATGGAGCATTCTTGCTCTATAAAAGAAAACGGAGGGCAGCGAAGTGTTCTGTGCCCTCATTCTGAGAAGGACTCAAAGCAGGACGACGACGTGATTGATATTGGATTTGCAGCGCTGGCCGACGTGATTGACGTTGGATTTGCATCGATGGACGATTTGATTGCCTTTGGATTTGCATTGATGGACGACGTGATTGACGTTGGATTTACGGCGCTGGACCATGTGATTGACGTTGGATTTGCAGCACTGGACGACGTGATTGACGTTGGATTCGCAGCGCTGGACGACGTGATTGACGTTGGATTTGCAACGCAGGACGACGTGATTGATGTTGGATTTGCAGCATTTGACGACGTGATTGACGTTGGATTTACGGCGCTGGACGATGTCATTGACGTTGGATTTGCATCGATGGACAACTAAGAAACGAAGAAGTTGATCCTCTTCAAAAGGTAGGACCTTTTCAGATCCGTACTTGAGATGCTTTTTGATTTGGAAAGGTGGGAGTGTGGATTTGCTGTGTAAATGTGTGTGGATTTGGGGGAGGTGAGGGAGAGTGGGTTTGCTGTGTGTGTGATTTTGGGCTTTTAGCTCCGAAATATTACCCTGTCTGATGGAGCATTCTTGCTCTATAAAAGAAAAAGGAGGGCAGCGAAGTGTACTTTGCCCTCATTCTGAGAAGGACTCTAAGCAGGACGACGACGTGATTGATGTTGGATTTGCAGCGCTGGACGACGTGATTGATGTTGGATTTGCATCGATGGACGATTTGATTGCCGTTGGATTTGTAGCGTTGGACGACGTGATTGACGTTGGATTTACGGCGCTGGACGACGTGATTGACGTTGGATTTGCATCGATGGACAACGAAGAAACGAAGAAGTTGATCCTCTTCAAAAGGTAGGACCTTTTCAGAGCCGTACTTGAGATGCTTTTTGATTTGGAAAGGTGGGAGTGTGGATTTGCTGTGTCAATGTGTGTGGATTTGGGGGAGGTGAGGGAGAGTGGGTTTGCTGTGTGTGTGTGTGATTTTGGGCTTTAAGCTCCGAAATATTACCCTGTCTGATGGAGCATTCTTGCTCTATAAAAGAAAAAGGAGGGCAGCGA
This sequence comes from Pelophylax lessonae, assembly GCF_965119305.1. Taxonomy (NCBI): domain Eukaryota; kingdom Metazoa; phylum Chordata; class Amphibia; order Anura; family Ranidae; genus Pelophylax; species Pelophylax lessonae. The sequence goes on from NC_138770.1 coordinate 656,079,261, forward strand.
AGTGTTCTGTGCCCTCATTCTGAGAAGGACTCTAAGCAGGACGACGACGTGATTGATGTTGGATTTGCAGCGCTGGACGACGTGATTGACGTTGGATTTGCATCGATGGACAATTTGATTGCCGTTGGATTTGCAGCGCTGGCCGACGTGATTGACGTTGGATTTGCATCGATGGACGATTTGATTGCCTTTGGATTTGCATCGATGGACGACGTGATTGACGTTGGATTTACGGCGCTGGACGATGTGATTGACGTTGGATTTGCAGCACTGGACGACGTGATTGACGTTGGATTCGCAGCCCTGGACGACGTGATTGACGTTGGATTTGCAACGCAGGACGACGTGATTGATGTTGGATTTGCAGCATTTGACGACGTGATTGACGTTGGATTTACGGCGCTGGACGACGTCATTGACGTTGGATTTGCATCGATGGACAACTAAGAAACGAAGAAGTTGATCCTCTTCAAAAGGTAGGACCTTTTCAGATCCGTACTTGAGATGCTTTTTGATTTGGAAAGGTGGGAGTGTGGATTTGCTGTGTAAATGTGTGTGGATTTGGGGGAGGTGAGGGAGAGTGGGTTTGCTGTGTGTGTGATTTTGGGCTTTTAGCTCCGAAATATTACCCTGTCTGATGGAGCATTCTTGCTCTATAAAAGAAAAAGGAGGGCAGCGAAGTGTTCTGTGCCCTCATTCTGAGAAGGACTCTAAGCAGGACGACGACGTGATTGATGTTGGATTTGCAGCGCTGGACGACGTGATTGACGTTGGATTTGCATCGATGGACAATTTGATTGCTGTTGGATTTGCAGCGCTGGCCGACGTGATTGACGTTGGATTTGCATCGATGGACGATTTGATTGCCTTTGGATTTGCATCGATGGACGACGTGATTGACGTTGGATTTACGGCGCTGGACGATGTGATTGACGTTGGATTTGCAGCACTGGACGACGTGATTGACGTTGGATTCGCAGCGCTGGACGACGTGATTGACGTTGGATTTGCAACGCAGGACGACGTGATTGATGTTGGATTTGCAGCATTTGACGACGTGATTGACGTTGGATTTACGGCGCTGGACGACGTCATTGACGTTGGATTTGCATCGATGGACAACTAAGAAACGAAGAAGTTGATCCTCTTCAAAAGGTAGGACCTTTTCAGATCCGTACTTGAGATGCTTTTTGATTTGGAAAGGTGGGAGTGTGGATTTGCTGTGTAAATGTGTGTGGATTTGGGGGAGGTGAGGGAGAGTGGGTTTGCTGTGTGTGTGATTTTGGGCTTTTAGCTCCGAAATATTACCCTGTCTGATGGAGCATTCTTGCTCTATAAAAGAAAAAGGAGGGCAGCGAAGTGTTCTGTGCCCTCATTCTGAGAAGGACTCTAAGCAGGACGACGACGTGATTGATGTTGGATTTGCAGCGCTGGACGACGTGATTGACGTTGGATTTGCATCGATGGACAATTTGATTGCCGTTGGATTTGCATCGATGGACGATGTGATTGACGTTGGATTTGCAACGCTGGGCGACGTGATTGACGTTGGATTTACGGCGCTGGACGACGTGATTGACATTGGATTTACGGCGCTGGACGACGTGATTGACGTTGGATATGCAGCGTTGGACAACGTGATTGACGTTGGATTAATGGCGCTGGACGACGTGATTGACGTTGGATTTGCATCGGTGGACAACGAAGCAACGAAGAAGTTGATCCTCTTCAAAAGGTAGGACCTTTTCAGATCCGTACTTATGATGCTTTTTGATTTGGAAAGGTGGGAGTGTGGATTTGCTGTGTCAATTTGTGTGGATTTGGGGGAGGTGAGGGAGAGTGGGTTTGCTGTGTCTGTGTGTGATTTTGGGCTTTAAGCTCCGAAATATTACCCTGTCTGATGGAGCATTCTTGCTCTATAAAAGAAAAAGGAGGGCAGCGAAGTGTTCTGTGCCCTCATTCTGAGAAGGACTCTAAGCAGGACGACGACGTGATTGATGTTGGATTTGCAGCGCTGGACGACGTGATTGACGTTGGATTTGCATCGATGGACGATTTGATTGCCGTTGGATTTGCATCGATGGACGACGTGATTGACGTTGGATTTACGGCGATGGACGACGTGATTGACGTTGGATTTGCAGCGCTGGATGACGTGATTGACGTTGGATTTGCAACGCTGGACGACGTGATTGACGTTGGATTTGCAGCATTGGACGACGTGATTGACGTTGGATTTACGGCGCTGGACGACGTGATTGGCGTTGGATTTGCATCGATGGACAACGAAGAAACGAAGAAGTTGATCCTCTTCAAAAGGTAGGACCTTTTCAGATCCGTACTTGAGATGCTTTTTTATTTTGAAAGGTGGGAGTGTGGATTTGCTGTGTCAATGTGTGTGGATTTGGGGGAGGTGAGGGAGAGTGGGTTTGCTGTGTGTGTGTGTGTGATTTTGGGCTTTAAGCTCCGAAATATTACCCGGTCTGATGGAGCATTCTTGCTCTATAAAAGAAAAAGGAGGGCAGCGAAGTGTTCTGTGCCCTCATTCTGAGAAAGACTCCAAACAGGACGACGACGTGATTGATGTTGGATTCGCAGCGCTGGACGACGTGATTGATGTTGGATTTGCATCGATGGACGATTTGATTGCCGTTGGATTTGCATTGATGGACGTCGTGATTGACGTTGGATTTACGGCGCTGGACGAAGTGAGTGATGTTGGATTTGCAGCGCTGGACGACGTGATTGACGTTGGATTCGCAGTGCTGGACGACGTGATTGACGTTGAATTTGCAACGCTGGACGACGTGATTGATGTTGGATTTGCAGCGTCTGACGACGTGATTAACGTTGGATTTACGGTGCTGGACGACGTGATTGACGTTGGATTTACGGCGCAGGACAACGTGATTGACGTTGGATTTGCATCGAAGTACAACGAAGCAACGAAGAAGTTGATCCTCTTCAAAAGGTAGGACCTTTTCAGATCCGTACTTGAGATGCTTTCTGATTTGGAAAGGTGGGAGTGGGGATTTGCTGTGTCAATGTGTGTGGATTTGGGGGAGGTGAGGGAGAGTGGGTTTGCTGTGTGTGTGTGTGTGATTTTGGGCTTTAAGCTCCGAAATATTACCCTGTCTGATGGAGCATTCTTGCTCTATAAAAGAAAAAGGAGGGAGGCGAAGTGTTCTGTGCCCTCATTCTGAGAAGGACTCTAAGCAGGACGACGACGTGATTGATGTTGGATTTGCAGCGCTGGACGACGTGATTGATGTTGGATTTGCATTGATGGACGATTTGATTGCCGTTGGATTTGCATCGATGGACGACGTGATTGACGTTGGATTTGCAACGCTGGACGACGTGATTGACGTTGGATTTATGGCGCTGGACGACGTGATTGACGTTGGATTTATGGCGCTGGACGACGTGATTGACGTTGGATTTGCAGCGTTGGACGACGTGATTGACGTTGGATCTACGGCGCTGGAAGACGTGATTGACGTTGTATTTGCTTTGATGAACAACGAAGCAACGAAGAAGTTGATCCTCTTCAAAAGGTAGGACCTTTTCAGATCCGTACTTGAGATGCTTTTTGATTTGGAAAGGTGGGAGTGTGGATTTGCTGTGTCAATGTGTGTGGATTTGGGGGAGGTGAGGGAGAGTGGGTTTGCTGTGTGTATGTGATTTTGGGCTTTAAGCTCCGAAATATGACCCTGTCTGATGGAGCATTCTTGCTCTATAAAAGAAAAAGGAGGGCAGCGAAGTGTTCTGTGCCCTCATTCTGAGAAGGACTCTAAGCAGGATGACGACGTGATTGATGTTGGATTTGCAGCGCTGGACGACGTGATTGATGTTGGATTTGCATCGATGGACGATTTGATTGCCGTTGGATTTGCATCGATGGACGACGTGATTGACGTTGGATTTGCAACGCTGGACGACGTGATTGATGTTGGATTTACGGCGCTGGACGACGTGATTGACGTTGGATTTGCAGCGCTGGACGACGTGATTGACGTTGGATTTGCATCGCTGTACAACGAAGCAAAGAAGAAGTTGATCCTCTTCAAAAGGTAGGACCTTTTCAGATCCGTACTTGAGATGCTTTTTGATTTGGAAAGGTGGGAGTGTGGATTTGCTGTGTCAATGTGTGTGGATTTGGGGGAGGTGAGGGAGAGTGGGTTTGCTGTGTGTGTGTGTGTGTGTGATTTTGGGCTTTAAGCTCCGAAATATTACCCTGTCTGATGGAGCATTCTTGCTCTATAAAAGAAAAAGGAGGGCAGCGAAGTGTTCTGTGCCCTCATTCTGAGAAGGACTCTAAGCAGGACGACGACGTGATTGATGTTGGATTTGCAGCGCTGGATGACGTGATTGATGTTGGATTTGCATCGATGGACGATTTGATTGCCGTTAGATTTGCATCGATGGACGACGTGATTGACGTTGGATTTGCAACGCTGGACGACGTGATTGACGTTGGATTTACGGCGCTGGACGACGTGATTGACGTTGGATTTACGGCGCTGGACGACGTGATTGACGTTGGATTTGCAGCGTTGGACGACGCGATTGACGTTGGATTTACGGCGCTGGACGACGTGATTGACGTTGTATTTGCATCGATGAACAACAAAGCAACGAAGAAGTTGATCCTCTTCAAAAGGTAGGACCTTTTCAGATCCGTACTTGAGATGCTTTTTGATTTGGAAAGGAGGGAGTGTGGATTTTCTGTGTCAATGTGTGTGGATTTGGGGGAGGTGAGGGAGAGTGGGTTTGCTGTGTGTGTGTGTGTGATTTTGGGCTTTAAGCTCCGAAATATTACCCTGTCTGATGGAGCATTCTTGCTCTATAAAAGAAAAAGGAGGGCAACGAAGTGTTCTGTGCCCTCATTCTGGGAAGAACTCTAAGCAGGACGACGACGTGATTGATGTTGGATTTGCAGCGCTGGACGACGTGATTGACGTTGGATTTGCATCGATGGACGATTTGATTGCCGTTGAATTTGCATCGATGGACGACGTGATTGACGTTGGATTTACGGCGCTGGACGACGTGATTGACGTTGGATTCGCAACGCTGGACGACGTGATTGACGTTGGATTTGCATCGATGGACGATTTGATTGCCATTGGATTTGCATCGATGGACGATGTGATTGACGTTGGATTTGCAGCGCTGGACGACGTGATTGACGTTGGATTCGCAACGCTGGACGACGTGATTGACGTTGGATTTGCAACGCTGGACGACGTGATTGATGTTGGATTTGCAGCGTTGGACGACGTGATTGACGTTGGATTTACAGCGCTGGACGACGTGATTGACGTGTGATTTGCATCGATGGACAACGAAGAAACGACGAAGTTGATCCTCTTCAAAAGGTAGGACCTTTTCAGATCCGTACTTGAGATGCTTTTTGATTTGGAAAGGTGGGAGTGTGGATTTGCTGTGTCAATGTGTGTGGATTTGGGGGAGGTGAGGGAGAGTGGGTTTGCTGTGTGTGTGATTTTGGGCTTTAAGCTCCGAAATATTACCCTGTCTGATGGAGCATTCTTGCTCTATAAAAGAAAAAGGAGGGCAGCGAAGTGTTCTGTGCCCTCATTCTGAGAAGGACTCCAAGCAGGACGACGACGTGATTGATGTTGGATTTGCAGCGCTGGACGAAGTGTTTGATGTTGGATTTGCATCGATGGACAATTTGATTGCCGTTGGATTTGCATCGATGGACGACGTGATTGACGTTGGATTTGCAACGCTGGACGACGTGATTGTCGTTGGATTTACGGCGCTGGACGACGTGATTGACGTTGGATTTACGGCGCTGGACGACGTGATTGATGTTGGATTTGCAGCGTTGGACAACGTGATTGACGTTGGATTTATGGCGCTGGACGACGTGATTGACGTTGGATTTGCATCGGTGGACAACGAAGCAACGAAGAAGTTGATCCTCTTCAAAAGGTAGGACCTTTTCAGATCCGTACTTGAGATGCTTTTTGATTTGGAAAGGTGGGAGTGTGGATTTGCTGTGTCAATGTGTGTGGATTTGGGGGAGGTGAGGGAGAGTGGGTTTGCTGTGTGTGTGTGTGATTTTGGGCTTTAAGCTCCGAAATATTACCCTGTTTGATGGAGCATTCTTGCTCTATAAAAGAAAAAGCAGGGCAGCGAAGTGTTCTGTGCCCTCATTCTGAGAAGGACTCTAAGCAGGACGACGAAGTTATTGATGTTGGATTTGCAGCGCTGGACGACGTGATTGACGTTGGATTTGCATCGATGGACGATTTGATTGCCGTTTAATTTGCATCGATGGACGACGTAATTGACGTTGGATTTACGGCGCTGGACGACGTGATTAACGTTGGATTTGCAGCGCTGGACGACGTGATTGACGTTGGATTTGCAGAGCTGGACGACGTGATTAATGTTGGATTTGCAACGCTGGACAACGTGATTGACGTTGGATTTGCAGCATTGGACAACGTGATTGACGTTGGATTTACAGCGCTGGACGACGTGATTGACGTTGGATTTGCATCGATGGACAACGAAGAAACAAAGAAGTTGATCCTCTTCAAAAGGTAGGACCTTTTCAGATCCGTACTTGAGATGCTTTTTGATTTGGAAAGGTGGGAGTGTGGATTTGCTGTGTCAATGTGTGTGGATTTGGGGGAGGTGAGGGAGAGTGGGTTTGCTGTGTGTGTGTGTGTGTGTGATTTTGGGCTTTAAGCTTCATAATATTACCCGGTCTGATGTAGCATTCTTGCTCTATAAAAGAAAAAGGAGGGCAGCGAAGTGTTCTGTGCCCTCATTCTGAGAAGGACTATAAGCAGGACGACGACGTGATTGATCTTGGATTTGCAGCGCTGGACGACGTGATTGATGTTGGATTTGCATCGATGGACGATTTGATTGCCGTTGGATTTGCAACGATGGACGACGTGATTGACGTTGGATTTACGGCGCTGGACGACGTGATTGACGTTGGATTCGCAATGCTGGACGACGTGATTGACGTTGGATTTGCATCGATGGACGATTTGATTTCCATTGGATTTGCATCGATGGACGATGTGATTGACGTTGGATTTGCAGCACTGGACGACGTGATTGACGTTGGATTCGCAACGCTGGACGACGTGATTGACGTTGGATTTGCAACGCTGGACGACGTGATTGATGTTGGATTTGCAGCGTTGGACGACGTGATTGACGTTGGATTTACGGCGCTGGACGACGTGATTGACGTTGGATTTGCATCGATGGACAACGAAGAAACGAAGAAGTTGATCCTCTTCAAAAGGTAGGACCTTTTCAGATCCGTACTTGAGATGCTTTTTGATTTGGAAAGGTGGGAGTGTGGATTTGCTGTGTCAATGTGTGTGGATTTGGGGGAGGTGAGGGAGAGTGGGTTTGCTGTGTGTGTGATTTTGGGCTTTAAGCTCCGAAATATTACCCTGTCTGATGGAGCATTCTTGCTCTATAAAAGAAAAAGGAGGGCAGCGAAGTGTTCTGTGCCCTCATTCTGAGAAGGACTCCAAGCAGGACG